>NC_133221.1:21028664-22228664 GCF_040436345.1 Pagrus major | reverse complement strand
ACAAACCAGCTCTGGGTCACATACCTTGCTTAAAAGCTCAACAGAAAGTCTAATGATGTAGTTTTGTTACTGATCCGTTTTACGCAGTGGAAAACAACTGTGGCTACCACCTGTTTGAGAGTGACAGTGAGGAGGAAGAGGAGGAAGTTCCAGAGAAGAAAGAAGAGGAGGAACCACCGAAGAAAAAATCTGCTTTCCAGGTGAGAGCCAGAAAAACACCTGAAACAAAAAGAACTAATGACGAATGATGAATTAAATTATGAATTGTATTAAATTAATTTTACATTAACTACATACATACATTACATTATACCCTCTCCTTTAATGTCTTTATATTGTCACATAACTCAAGATGTTAATCTGATGTTTTTGATTTTCCAGTTGGTGTACAATGCCTGGGTCACGAGCTCTAAGTCGGCTCTGAAGGACCTGAAGAAGGATAAGAAAAAAATGAAAAAAGAGGAGAAGAAGAGAGAAAAGAGAGAGCTGCAGAAACAGCAGGGTGAGAGAGCAAAGTGGTGTTGATTTAATTCTGTATTTTGTGGTCTGTTTTAATTGAATCATATCAGTCTTTGGAGTTAAATTTCGAGTCTTGTTTCATGAAGTTAATTAATGATATGGAATGATTTGGTGATACAGGCATAAGTATGTCACTAACAGTTGTGTTCCCTTTTTTGTTTGGTACATCGGTTTTTACAAGAGTGTTAAAGGGATATTTTGTTCTGATCATGAAGCCACAGGAGAGGTCACGAGGTTACCAGAATCCTTAGAAATCATCCTTTGGGGGTTGTGAATGGAACATTAATCTGGCTGGTAGTTGTGGAAAAATGCACTGCAACTGCAAAAATGACTTATCATTATAATCTGATTTTTTCCAGGTATTGAAAGAGCGGAGTCTAGTGAGGATGAACTGGATGAAAGCACTGTAGCAGAGGAGGTAGTGGAGGAAAAAGGTAAAAAACAAACTACTTGCTTCTACCACTGTAAACTTCTGACAAGTTAGTATTTTATCACTGAGTAGCTTTCTCTTTATTGTTGTTGTAATACGAACAAGCAGCAGTGAAACTGTGAATCAAGAGCAGGAAAAACCTCTACTGCACTGACACATTCATACTCGACTTCACTCACTCATGTACTTGTCCTCTCCTTACAGAAAACATTCTGCAGCGGGTCATTAGCAACCTGAAGTTCAGCTTGGTGATTGTTCAGGCTGTTCTTGACGACATGACGGAGAGTCTGAACTCGTTCTGTAAAAACAGCCTGGACATTTCCAAGGTGCTGCGCTTCGAGCGAGCGTTACTCAGCCAGCAACAAAAGAAGGTGAGAGGACTGGATGGATAACTGAAAAAAAAACCTTAAAGCAAATTTACTTATGATGATGATAATTTGTTTTATAAATTGATATCAGCTAATATTTTTACTACTTTACCACTTTTACTATTGTTAAAAAAAATCACTTTTACATGTCAAATGCAACTTTCGCACATATATGGACTACATGGGCACTTAGCTATGATGCTGATTTCCTGGCTGATGGATGTAGCCTACTGTACTGAAAGACCCACTGTAACCGGTGCATGTATTTTTGGCAAAACTGGAGGACCAACATACTGTATGTACTATATACAGATATGGTTAAAATAGAAATAACATGGCACATTTACTGTGAAAGATATTCAGTGTGCTGCAAGGAGCTTCTTTCTCTAATGTATTTAGTCATGAAAATTAATGCTATCATTTCTTTTTATACATTTATCCTTTTTTAAACCTTTCTGATATTTATTTTTTCATTTATTCATTTATTTATTTATTCATTTAATCCGTCTATCTATTTTTTGCATACCTCTGCAAAAAAACTTCAATAAAGTTAATTATTTAAGCATAAAACAACACATTTAAGCAGGTAAAATCAGGTCCGTCTCTTTGTATCTTAAGTTGAAAAATGTGCACAAAATAAAATATTTTTCTAGTATTTTTGTTCTTTAAGCATTTAATTTATTCATTTAACTGTTCAGTTATTAAAGTACATTTTTAGACCCTTTACAGACATTTTGACCAGTCAAGCAAGAAAAAACACAGGTTGAATAATTCCCTCCTTACTAAAAACCATGACAATGGCTGCATTCCATTTAGGTGAGCCATTTCCAGGGTTCTGGCATGTTCACTCACTGACATGGAGTGGAGCCATCGTTAATGTTACTATTTACACCTGTGCTTTTCCTGCTTTGACAACTCAAAATGTGTTGTCTATTATTATGTGATGTCATCAGTGACAAAGGTTTCAAAAGCCAATATCAGTCAAGTCGTACTGTACTTACATAACACAAGAAGTAAACCCAAACACAGACGTGCAGTACAGTAAAATCGGTTCAGATACGCTCTCAGTTTGTCAGACCACACTGTTTTATCCTCTTTGTGTGCTTCAGCATTCTGTTTTCCTCTTTTCCTCCCACTCCGTCACTCTGCAGGGCAAAGAGGTGAGCCAGGAGAGCGTGAAGCAGTTTTATGAAACCTGGATCTCCCGTCAGAACACACTTTCATCTCAAGATGGCCTAGACGACCTGCCTCCCTCTTCCTCCCCACCAGCTGTCCCCTCCTCACACCATGCCTATGCCAAGCTGAAGAACCAAGCCTCCAAATTGTCCTGGGGCAGCAGTGTTTCAAGGTAGGTTACCCTGTATACCTTACTATATGTGCATACATCTACTGTGCGCACATTAACAGCATTATTCCTGTACTTTAAGCCCCTTTATGCTCATCTGCTCTCTCTTTCCTCTTCACCCTCAGCTGTATGACTGATGAGACGATGCTCGGCTCGCGGCAGCCAACTCAGGAGGAGCTGGACGAGCCACCTGTTGTTCAACCTGCTGCTGACCAGCTCAGACGGAGGCTCCTGAGAACAACCAACGTCGACCTGACCACTGAGACTGATGACCTTTCCCCAAGGTGAGGTCACTGACAGTAGGAGAAGTGTTGTAGAGAGAATCCAGGACTTTCTCAAAGTACATATTCTCTTAATTCTTCAATTTAAAATATCCCTGTCTCTATGCTTGTCTCAAAAGCTGTGAAGATGATGGCCCTCAAAAGGAGCACTACGAGCAAGAAGAGGAAGATGAGGAGGGTACTGAGGGTGAGATGAAGCATGATCAAGAACTAGAAGAGAGAGAGGAGGAAGAGGATGGGGAAGGAGAGAAGAGACATGAGCAAGAACTAGAAGAGAGAGAGGAGGAAGAGGATGGGGAAGGAGAGAAGAGAGGTGAGCAAGAACTAGAAAAGAGAGGGGAGGAAGAGGATGGGGAAGGAGAGAAGAGAGGTGAGCAAGAACTAGAAAAGAGAGAGGAGGAAGAGGAACAACGAGAGGAGGATCATGAGGTGAAGAGAGAAGAGCTGAAGGAGGAAACACATCAGGGGGAAGAAGATGAATGCATCGATTACTCAGAATGCACCTCGTTGGGCTTCAGGGACAGTGATGGGGAGAAAAGCCTGGACCTCCCAGAGTCTTCCAGACCTCTGAGTCAGGAAACAAGGAATCTCACTGCCAGTGAGCTGCTCCTTAACAAGTAAGTAAACACAAGGAGTGGTTTACTTAAAAAACAAGGTCATTTTTTTAACATAGATCTGCTGTGTGACTTTTCATGCTCTAATTCATTCTCTTTTATTCCCTCCATCATCTCTATAGCATGTTTGAAAATGACGAGATCTCAGAGTCCAATAAGTTTTTCACAATGTTGCCAAGGCCACTGAAGCTGGGGTTTGCCCTCTACAACACCATGGTGTCCAAATCAGAGATGCTGTGCTACTTCGTCATTATCCTCAACCACATGGTGTCGGCTTCCTTCCTCTCGCTCATCCTGCCCATTCTCATCTTCCTCTGGGCCATGCTGTCCGTGCCCCGACCGAGCAAACGTTTCTGGATGACCGCCATAATCTACACAGAGGTAAGTTATTATGGCATCCTGTGGTGTGTTCAACATCATCTTCAAACGTGAGGTTTTCATGGTGGTTTTAATATTCATTTTGAAGCAAATAGACAACAAATCTGCAATCAGTTTTATGTTTCATAAATAATTCATTGTTCATTGGAGGAATACTCAAAATGCTCAAATTAATAATGGCAGACAAAAACAAAATTTAACAAGGTGTCACATATTATACCCAGTATTTCTCACAATTGCTCTGCTTGTACAGTAACATAGGGAAATTCATGCAAAGCATGTAAAAATAAATGCGAAAGGACCTCTCTAGAGTCAGTGTCTGGTTTGTCTGTTCTGGGCTACTGTAGAAAAATGGCAGACTCTGGGGAATATAAAAGGCTCATTCTAAGGTAATGAAAACACAACGGTTCTTAGTTTCAGGTAATTATACATTAATGAAAACAAAATTATGAATATTATATTACAATTCTGCCAATAGATCACTATAAATCCTGCACACAAATTTGATATATTGCCTCTTGTGATGTCACTGATGTCAAGTTTAAAAGTAAAAAAATATCTCATAAGACGTGAGCTCATTAGACCTCTAGAGCACACCCCTCATCTCTGCTTGGTGCTGGTGGCTAAGCACTACTGTCAGCAGTTGATTTGCATTGTGTGTAATATAGGCAAGTATCAGGTTTGAGAAACGCGTGTGATAAAAAGATGATATCTGTGGTTCTGCTGCATTGATTTTGATACTTTTTCTAACCGTCTAACTTAATTCTGTTCTCTACTAAGATACAGCCTGCCAGAAAACACGGCCACATTATTCAGTTGTGCCCTCCCTCTACCAGTTTAGCCACCTACTGTATTTTTTAATCTTATTCATTCATTGTCTCTAATGATTTATGCTTTTTTATACAGTAAGGCACAGATATAATCTCATAAAAACAAAAGGGTTTTTTAAGAATTTACAATTTTTTGAACACCAACTAGAGAAAAAGGAACATAAATTAGTTTTTATAAAAAACATCTGTGTATTGTTAACTCTGAAATACAGAAAATGTATAGTGTCAAAGAAGGACCCACTACTTCTTATTAACTAAGAACTTCTTAATGACAATTACTCAGTTTTTTCTGCTGATGCATAATCCAGAACTGCCTCCTCTGTTTCTCTCAGCTGACAGTTGTGGTGAAGTACTTCTTCCAGTTTGGCTTCTTCCCCTGGACCACATCTGCCTATCGAGGCATCAACGCTGATCGGCCCTTCGCCCTGCCCAACATCATTGGGGTGGAGAAGAAAGATGGCTACGTCCTCTTTGACCTCATTCAGCTGCTTGCTCTGTTCTTCCATCGGTCTATTCTCAAGGTGAAAAATCATAATTGAAATTCATCTTCTCTTTGAGAGAGCTGTAGGTCTTGTAAGGGAACACCAGCTGCGTTGCTGTGCAGTTTCACATGTTAGACTCTGTTTTTGTCCATGACTTTATAGTGTCACGGGCTGTGGGACCAGAAGGAGGTAGAAATGCCTGATTTCTTTAAGAAGATGAAGAAGAAAGTGGACAAGAAGAGGATGTCAGGAGGAGAAAGGAGGAGCAACAAAGAGAAACCTCAACGGCGGCTGAAGTTCCTCCCTCTCCACGCCTCCACCACCTCCTTATTCTGTAGACAAAAGAGAGGCGAGTCAACAGAGGCTGATGGTGAATATTTAGAAAAACCTTGAGATACTGGGTGAATTTAGAGTCTGTGTGAATCTAGTTTTATTTTTATTTTTGATGTTGTCTTTTGATCTTGTTTTGTTGTTACTAATAACATTTGTCCTCTCATGTGTCATTTCTTCACTGGAGAGGTGAAGCCCAAGAAGGAGCACAGCAAGAAGAAGAGCCGGCGACAACACAATGTTCTGCTGACCAGGAAGCAGAGGATGAGACAGGCGGTCAGAGGGAGGATGCTACAGGCCAAAGCTGCCATCATAGAAGTGTGCGTTGTCTTGTTTTGGTCCACATTTTATGTCTTAAATCAACATCAGACTACCCTACCTTCTGTCTAAACAGTCTCTTTTTTGTCTGTGACCTTTCCTCCAGCAGATCGAGACATATTTTCTGATTAAGAGGACCCTGTTATTAACACAGCCTTCAATATCAATTATCACAGCATCAATAGCGTCTGTTAGAATATGTATAAAGTCTGCGAAATCAAATGATACAAAGTTAAATTCATGCTCAGCACAGTTAAAAGACTGTCTTGTGTTATGGCGGACCAAAATCCGATCTTTTTAAATTTTTTTAAGTATGCTGTCAAAGGTATCAATAAAATGTAACTCCATTCATTAAGATATTAAAAGTGTAAATAACAGTCAAAAATGAGAGTTGTATTCTCATTACAACACGGAGATGACAAGAAATTATGAGAAAAACAAAGATAACTGTCCAGACCTGAACTGGAGGCATTGCAGTTCATGGTTGTAAATCTAGCTTACCTACATGCATTGATAGTCGCTTGTATATCTGTTAAGAATGCTGGAGACATTTTACCACTGTATGACTGATTTGTTTCCTCTATCAGTTTAACATTCAGAGTTTGTGAATCTGACAGTTTGGAGAAAAGTGTTTTCTGACTCTATATATTCTTTGTTTTTTTCTACAGTGCCCTTCGCATTTACTTACCCATAAGGCAGTTTTTCTATGACATCATCCACCCAGAATACAGTCCTGTGTGTGACGTCTATGCCCTCATGTTTCTAATCGATGTTGTCAACTTCATTGTCACTATATATGGATACTCCGCCTTTGGGGTAAGAGTCTGCCCTGCCACTCACCAAATGCATTATTATTTCATGTACGGTATGACACAATCAGGCTTTGTCTCTTTGTAGAAATACTCTGCAGCGGGAGACATCACAGAGTCTCTGTCGGAGGACCAGGTCCCCGAGGCCTTCCTCGTCATGCTGCTCATGCAGTTTGGCACCATGATAGTGGACCGTGCCCTCTACCTGAAGAAGTCTCTGATGGGAAAGTGTGTTTTCCAGGTGGTGCTGGTGTTCGGTATACACTTCTGGATGTTCTTCATCCTCCCCGGAGTCACAGAGAGGTCACCAACTTAATACATTATTCAACTGATTTTTTGAATATTTTTTTAAATGAAAAAAATAAATAAATACATTTAAAAAACAAACCAACACCTACTGATCTGATAAAAACCTCCATCCCTAAATCCAGTATTTCAATTAGAATTTGAATTCTTGAATGAAAGATCATTAAGAAAAACTGCTAAACTGAATGTTGTCTTAGATATGTTCATTGGTTTTGCTCCACAGGAGGTTCAACAATAACCCTATTGCTCAGCTCTGGTACTTTGTAAAGTGTATCTACTTCGGCTTGTCTGCCTACCAAATCAAATGTGGCTACCCAAACCGCATCCTGGGCAACTTCCTCACCAAGAACTTCAACTATCTGAACCTCTTCCTCTTCCAAGGGTAAAAAAACAGTTACTGGCTTTAGTGCATACAATATCTCCGCTGACAGCCTGCAGAGATTGTACCTATTTTAGGAAGACACATGTTCTACACCGTAAACACTCATGATAGAGTGCTGAGAGTGTTTGTGAATTGTTTTCTGTTTGGTATTTGATTTTCAAAAAATAGTTTTTATTGAGTATTTTCTAATTTCTCTTTTGTTGTCTCCACCTCCAGGTTTCGTTTGGTTCCCTTCCTGACAGAGTTGAGGGCAGTAATGGATTGGGTTTGGACCGACACCACTCTGTCTCTCTCCAGTTGGATTTGTATTGAAGACATCTATGCTAACATATTTGTACTCAAGTGCTGGAGGGAGTCAGAGAAAGTAAATGAGAACATGTAGTACACGTCCTGCTCACTGCATTTCATCATCACCATCATTGTAATGTTTAGACCAGTGTTACTACAATAGCACATAGTCAAAATTAGATTTAAATACTATGAAAGGTCTGTTGTGAATTTAAATAAATGAAATGATAATGTAAATAATTTTCTACCCAACACACTGAATATTTGACCTTAGTATGTACTATACTAATGTTACCGTAATTCTTCCAGAAATACCCCCGAGCTCCAGGGCAGAAGAAGAAGAAGGTGGTGAAATACGGGATGGGAGGATTCATCATCTTCGCCCTCATCAGCATCATCTGGTTCCCGCTCCTGTTCATGTCATTGGTCCAGTCAGCAGCCGGAGTCACCAATCAGCCGCTGGACGTCTCCATCCAGCTCAGCATCTCAGGATATGAGGTCAGGATATAAAACAGGTCAACGGTGTGCCAGCTCTTAACTTTTAGTGTTTATGTGCTTCTGTTCTAAAACACTGAGGTGGCTAATATTCATGTGTTCAAGTGCTACAGTAAAAAAAAAGTTGTGGTGTCTTGTGGATAAAAGTCACCAGTTTACACGTTAACACCATTTAAACAGAGGGAGACAGCCTAAATTACATCCAACAGGCAACTTGAATGGGTATACAAAATGCAATTTCATGTTAATCCATCGAAAGGTTAAAACATTTCACTCACAACCACAAATGTGAACCTCTTGTGGAGCTGGAGCAAAAGTCAGAGGATCACCAATGTCAGTTTGATTACCAGCAGAGACCATGAACATCTGAGGAGAATTGCATGGGAATTAGACAACTTGTCCTGTAGTTGTCAAGCTAATTCAGTCTGGACCAAAGAAGCCAACCATTGCCTCCTAGAACGATGCTGCTACAACCAATTCCCTGATCCCTGATCAGATCACAATTCCCTGATCAGTCGTTCTGATTGTGTTTCCACAGCCTCTGTTCAGCATGAGTGCCCAGGAGCAGAACTTGGTTCCATACACAGAGGCTGACTTCAACAGACTCACCAAACTCTACGCGACCCAGCCAGTAAGACTCACTTCCTTTCATTCATTTCACTGTTAACACCAAACTGAGACAAAACCAGTCGCCACCAGGAATGTGACAGTAAAATGTACAGTGTTTGTACTGTACTGTATTTCAAAGAAATAACTCTCAATCATAATAACTGCCCACAGCCATGAGGGGGAGCTCTTTCTAACATTTATGTATATCTACTCATGACAGTCTTTTCTTTTTGTCCATCCGTCCGTCCATCAGTCCAGTTTCCTGATCTAAGAAACAAACGATAAAAAAACAATGTCACTGGTTCGATTCTGGCTGGCAGGCACCTTGCATGTTGTACCTCTCTCTCCTCTTGTTTCCTGTCTGTCTGTCATGTAGCACTCAGAGACACAATCAGGATTTAATTCATTTCAGGACTCTGGTGACATTTATTGAAATAACTCAATCTAATCCCCTTTCTCTCTCCCAGGCTGCTATGCAGTTCATAATGAACTACTTCCCTTACGACATTGTTGTTGCGAAGATCAAGAGTGATGCCAGTCTGCTGTGGAGCATCAGCCCGGCCAGTCGTGAGGCCATGATACTGGAACTCAGCAACTCTACTCATATATACATGACCTTACGCTGGACGCTGCTCAGGTCAGTGTGTGTGTGTGCGTGTGTGTGTGTGTGTGTGTGCTTATACTAGGTGTTTGTTTGTGTGTGTGTGTGTGTGTGTGTGTGTGTGTACTGACCGCTCCTCTCTTTTCCTCACAGGAATGCATCAATATCAACAAACGCAGAGTCGGTGGGAGAACACACTGTGAAGTTTGAGGACAAGGTCTTGAGAGAAGAGATCGTCCAGATGCTCAAAGGCAACAGCAGCAAACCAGTGTGGGTCTCAGTAAACAGAACAAAACCAGCTATTGTTAATTGTACTATGAAAGGTGAAAATGCAGATTCCTTCTTTACTAGAGATGTTAATGCTAGAGAAGAGCTTAATTAAATCAAATGAAAACGCTAGTAAAATCTATAATTAAGATTAGGTTTCATACTGGTATCAGTATTGAAACAACCCAAGTGTGACACTGCATGAGTTGAAGGACTGTATGTCATCAACTATTTCTCAACACTTCTACAACCTCAGCAACATCGCTCAGTATTCTCTCAGTCTGACTTGAGCTCAAAAGGTGTTAAACTGTGCTATTCTGTCCTGCAGGATCATTAATTCTCTGATGCCAAAGTTCATCAGGGGTCCCAAAGGACCAGAGTCCAAAATGGCAACCAGGCTGAAAGCAGGTTAGTTTCAGTTTATTGTACATTATTTATTGACAGTACTAAAAATGTAAAGAAATAACCTGCGTTGTACTTAAAATATCCAAAGGTATCCATCTTAGCTGGGGTTTTTTTAATAATATGATCCCATTTGCCGGAAATTCATCCAGGCTTAGGGATTTTATTTCTGGTCTACCCTGGGATATCAGGCCTCATTTTGAGCTTTCTGGGCTCAAACAGGGGTTAATGAACTAATCAGAATGATCTTGTTGAGATCTTGACTGAGATCTTGTTTAATACATGCAGTTTAATATAACTCTGCCACGTCTTCCTTCAGATCACTCGGAGCGTCCGGACCAGGCGCTGGCTTTCTTCAGGCCCATGTCAATCAAACTTCAACAGGTCACTTCGGGGTCAGAACAAGAGGCAGACCAGTGGTGGGTAGTAGAGGAGTGCTCCCCGGTTCTCACCTCGTCCAACCAAAAGTGCCAAAACATACAGATCGTGGTGTTCAATGATAAAGTCAGCCCCTCCAGTCTGGGCTTTCTGGCTGGACACGGGTATGTAACTATACATCGATCTCACCTGCTTTTTGTCCGGAAATCTGTTTTTAAACCCCCCTATAACTGTAAGTTAATGTCTCACTGTATTCTTCTCTATTCTCAATATTTGTCTTCACTTTTTTCCATTGATGACACAGATGATCTATGTTTTCCCCCCTTACCACAGCATCGTAGGCCTGTACATGTCTGTGGTGTTGGTCATCGGAAAGTTCGTCAGGGAGTTCTTTAACGGGATCTCCAGGTCCATCATGTTTGAGGAGCTGCCGTGTGTGGACCGAGTCCTGAAACTCTGCACGGACATTTTCGTGGTGCGTGAGACAGGAGAGATGGAGCTGGAGGAGACACTGTTTGAGAAACTAATCTTCCTCTACCGATCGCCGGAGACCATGATCAAGATGACCAGAGAGAAGAAAGACAGCTAGGGTTTGGTGGATACTATCTGGTCATACAGGACGTCAGGAGTGTCCACACTGAACTCCTATCACACCAAACTGATGTATTAGAGCAAATAAAATTTGGTTCTGTAGAAATTGTCATTTCATTTTTATTTTTATGTAACTGCAGTTATAATTAGATTTGTGGGGCAGCAGGAGAAAAAAAGTTTCATGATCCAGCTGTAATCATGAATCCTGCTGAAGTGTCACTGGGAAAGATTTTGAGTCCCTCTCTGATTCTGCTGCTAATCTTGACCTTTCAATTTAATTGAATGGCCAGAGATTTTTTCTGAAGCAGATCTGTCCTCATATAAAGTAGGTCAAATGCCTTTCACGATACCATTACATGTATACTGAGAAAAACACTGAGTTTGATTATGGACTGATGATCGTTTAAAGAAGTCCTTAATGTAAGATTTACTTTTCTTGACATTTCTATTGGTTGGTTGACTGACCCTTTATATGCCAAAAAGCAGAATGATTTATTTAAAACGTCTCATGTTTAGGATTTGTTGGCAGAAATGTAGTATGTTTTCATTAGTGTATCATCACCTAAGACTAAAAATTGTTTTTTCATTTCTTTGGGGGGGGATGTGTATTCAGTTAATTGCAACCAGTAGATGCCACCAAACCCTACACACTGGGCCTACATACAAGCAAACCACACACAATAACAACAATGACATGTGCCCCACAACCAATTAATTTGAGTTAAAAGAACACTGTTCTTGACTGTTGTTTTTAGCCCTCTGGGCAATGCATGGCTTTCGAATGAATTTAGATTCAGGGTGTTATTTGACACTCTACTTCCTGGCGTAAAAATCTTAATGGAAAATGAAATGTCAACAAACTATTGACATACTCATGGATCAACACACACATACCTCTGTAAATACCATGTTTATGACTATGTGGATTACTGCACTGATTAATTTATACCAAAATAAAAAATGTTGTTACAGACAGAAATGTTGTGGTGTCTTGTTCTTCAGCGCTGTGAAAGCGACATTCACAAACTAGGAAACAACACAACGAAACAAAATGTATTTCCGATGTCCATCTTTAATACAATTTTCATTACAAATTAATAGGGAAAAAACAGCAATTCCATTCGGGTCCACAGTCTCAAACAGATCATCTTGGTGTCATCCATCTTTTGTGCCTTCTCCACAGCATGCAGGACAGGACAGGACATGACCCCACAACTCAAGGAAAAACTATCTACATCACGGGCTCATATCCTGGAGGAAAAAAGCAGGAGGACAGAAAAATTACTGAAAATATCCTCATGAAAAGCATTTTGCATCCCAAGCAGAACAAAAAACTTATTCAGATCAGTGACTGCAGGTTTCGGGGTTAGTAGAGACAGTAGAGTTATTGCAGCATCATTAAACATAGTAGACAATGACAAGGGCAGGGCATAATATACACAATATTCAAATGATATATACAAAACATTGAAACACAAAAGTGAGCACACATCTGTTGCACCTTATAATAATGGCTTCTGTCATGTCCACAAGATAAAAGGCATCATCAGGTAGAGAAATATGTTATTAAAGAAAGGTTTTGATCTGCCTTTTGAGACTGCCAGTTTTGCATTGAACACAAGAAGAGTAGACAATTTGGGGAGCTCTTCAATAATAAGGCAAAACTAAATCATAATTTTATGAAAGTCATGCCAATTTTTGATTTTAACAGTTAATCTCATTCTCCAATTATTGGATTCACCTCACATTAAGAAAATTCAAGTAGATCATGCAATTCTGTACTGAGCTATTTGGTTAATCTCATAAGCGGATATTCAATAACTATTACAAACAGGGTTAAGAAGGTATGAAAAATTATAGGGACTCCTGATCTAGAATAATGTTTGCCCAAGTATACTGAATGAACAACCTTGTCTAGGAAGAACTAGCTCAATCTTGACAAGGTACAACACTAAAATTGTGCTCAAATGTTCATTCAGTCAATTAGAAATAAACAGTATGACAAAATGGCACTTCTTTATAATGAATTGATACTGTAATGTGCACAACTGTGGTTCACAATTCTGCTGTACTTTTGCCTTAATAGATGTGATAGATTTGTAACCTTGTAGTATAACCATCTCAATGCTCTGAGTCCTTCTTCCACCAGGCTGTGACTGAAATGAAAACCTGCCCACTGTCACCAGTCAATGTCATACCTGCCTCTCCTTGAAATACACAGACTGTCAGGGGCCATGATGCATCTATGTGCAGATAATTATTGTATATGCAGTTCTGTGCTAGTGATTTAGAAAATATCCGACAAACTTACATGCCGCCGTTTTAGGTTTGAGGACTTTGACGCTAGCCTCTGCGGCCTTCATTGCCTCGGATTTGAACTCCGGCTTCAGCGCAGCCCGCAACGCGCTAGCGCAGATAGAGGAGAAGCGGATGTAGCTGCAGAGAGGACACACTTGTTAGCCGCATGCTAAAGGGCAAGCAATGCTGTCAGGGATCATTCTGGAAGGGCAAAACATAACTGCCTCGATAATAACAAATAATGTATCCGATGCACTGAAACAGAAAGAGTCACATCTTGGTAGGTTATTATCTTAACGTTAGCGCCTTAAGTTAACCGCATGGATTTAAAAGCTAGCTATAGCTATGACAGTAGCTAGCTGTTACGTAGCTCTCTGAGGGACCAAGTAGACGGAATTCCAAAAAAGTATAAAAAATATGCAATTACAATAACAAATCCTTCATCAAAATAAGGTTGCTGACATTGGCCAGAAAGCTAACTCTGTGAATATACATGTATTTTTACCTGAGGCCTGCCTGTCTCCAGTATGCGACCATCTTGCCTGTGTTGTGGCTTCAAGGACAGGTCGGATAGCTGCGTGATGACGTCTTTGAGAGACGCTGGTCTTTTCCACAACCAATAAGAACAGTGCTTGATCATGATTGACAGCTTTGACGGTCGCTTGTCCCGCCCCCAGACAGTGCCTCTCTACAGACATTAATCATTTAATGAATTTAAAATAAGGTCAAATGAAAATTGTGTAGTGTTACAATATCCTCCTAATACATTATTATTATTATTATTATTATTATTATTATTATTATTATTATTCATAATTGTATTATATTTTGGGGACTTTTGACTTTGGAATTTAATGATTTTACTGATGACAATGATTTTCTGGAGGTAGATATATGGCTGGTTTGTTGGTATAACTTCACTTTACAGGTTATGTACAGGCTGTACAGGTGTATTAAAGGATCCACCAACAGAAATGGCAGGGTTTGCAGTTATGGTACTTCGTCCTGAAGATGAAATATATTTATTTATTGTCTTTACTGTAGGGGGTGAAATATCTCCACTGGTAGTATTTATTAGAAAATTGAGATTATATAATTATATACTATTCTTATTACTGCATGATGATAATCATAATCATGTTAGAAATGTTGTTATAGTAATAAAGGAGTATCATTGTAACCTTTAATGTCGAAGAACAGAGTTGCATGGATCTTAATGTAATAATAATAAAATAATGGTTGTGGAGTAAAACCAGTAAAAAGTACAATGTTATTACTGTGTGCAGTTCCTGTGTCTGCCACCAGGGGGAGAGTCGCCCCTGGGGCTCCATTAAAGGTTGTCTCCTTCAGTCCCTCCTTCCTTCCTAACGTCGGTCACGCTGTCATTAGTCGCCGGCTCCCCGAGCCCTGACAGAAAAGCCTAATAAAATGAAGATCTGGGCGTCAGAGCACATTTTCAAGTGAGTAGTTTTCTGTCCATGATGATGTCTCATACAAACATTTCTGTTCGGTAACTGGTTTCCTTTCGTATAATAAGTTTTTGTGGGGTCTCCTTACTGTCCGGGACACCGCTGCTAGCGTCCTTAGCTGCTAAGGTTGCACAAAAGTTAAGTAACTTACCACAAAGAACGGACGGCTAAGTTGCCTAACCGTTTAACTTAGTTACAATGTTTAGAAAATGTGAACTCCATTCAACATTATGTTTAACATTAAAGCTTTTTATTTTTTAATATACACCAGTTATTTGTGCTGAACTGCTTCAGCGAGCTGAGTTAACGTTTAGCTTTTTGCTATTAGCCTTCAGCTAACTGATGCTGTAACGTCAGCTGCTTACTCATGTATGCCGTGTTTAATTTGAAAGCTCCTGCAATATGTGAGCTACGAGTTATTAGAAGGTGGGGGTCTTTGTTTGCAGTTCATGTGTTTGGTCTTAATCACGAAGACAAAATCAGCTAATGTTCGTTAGATTATGTACCGCTATCATAGACATTACATAACGGTCTGTGTGGCTGTCAGAGGAGAGAGCTTGCCATGTAAATAACGATGACACGTCTGTTTTTTCGGTGTATTTTTGCTCACCGGGCAGTAATGAGTGTGTAACAATGGTCAGAACATTTGTGTCCATTTCTGCTCGTTTCTAGATTAATCCATGGTGACGGTAGTCTGCGCTGTGCGGCGGGGGCGTTCCTCCACCTGCCTGTAAACGGCTGGTCCGTCCGTAAATGAGTCCGCCCTCATATTTTGGTCATTCCTCCATTTTGATTCTGCACCGATGAACATGGCCATTTTTTAGTAAATTATTATGTTTCATTTTAAGGCAGAGCAAGTCTGACCATGTTTACGTTTTTGTCATGAATGACGTGACTTGACAAATTAAATCAAATGAATGAAGTCAAACATATGGGAGGATTCTGTATATCTGTACATGTTTTGATGCATACCCAGTTGCACAACCAGAAGTTTGAGACATTTTTCCTACTAAAATAGTAAATTGTGTGCATCCTCCTTTCACCAGCTAAGGTTATTGCTGCTGCTGTTACAGATGTCTCTGTGTATAATCAATAAAACAAAGTCATCATTATTTTTAAGGGGTGTTTGCATGATGCAAATTGCAAAAGAAAGACGTTTTTGAATGTTATGCATCAAGCTTAAGAATGGTGTTCAAGGTAGCTTTTTGTTTGCGTGCATCCAGTATTTTCGGTTACCTACCTCAGTAGTGAAAATGGGCTGAATGACATTGACAATGAAAACTAGATACAAAGCAAATGAGGGCACTGACATCATCACATTTACTATAATGTAAATGTTTCAGAGTTGGCTATCATTGACGGATCTTCACCTGCCAGAATGTTAAGTAGCCTTTAGGAAGTCATTGTTTCTAATGTTAATGTTGTTTTTGACAGCCATCCATGGGAGACGGTGACCAAGGCAGCAATGCAGAAGTACCCCAACCCCATGAACCCCGGCGTGTTTGGTGTGGATGTTCTGGACAGAAACGTGGACACAGAGGGACGGTTACACAGCACCAGACTGCTCAGCACAGAGTGGGGGCTCCCGGCAATGGCCAAGTCTGTAAGTTAGATGATAAGAAATGCTACAAGGGTGCTTTGAGTTTGATTGATAATAGGCTTGTTCGAAGTGAACTGTGCCTCACCCGGAAACTTGACAAGAGTAGGCTGTGGCAAAAGGGGACAGTTAGAAAAAGCTGAAGTCAAGATGGACAGTTTCAACTCCAAGAGGTCACAGAAATGCTTGCATCTGGTTAAGTCTGATCACGGTTTATTAAAATGTTATCAAACCAATCTATTTAGCTTGTACTAAATCAGCTCTTCGATCAGGAGAGGCAGATATATTGAAGTTCTGTGGTTGAGAGCAACAGCAGCACCCAGAAGCTGCAGCCGCCTTGGTCTCAATTTTAATGTTTGCCTGACGCCAGAGCAAGTCATAGATAAACCTAATTAAAATGCACCGTATGACGATCAACAGTTGTTGTTTTTTAAACCGAGCCTGAGTTGTCTCTCTCTTTTCCAGATGATCGGGGTAACAAGAACATGCACTTATGTTCAGGAACATTCAGTGGTGGACCCTAAAGAGAAGACCTTTGAGCTGAAATCTACAAATGTAAGTAGTTCTCATTCTTAATATGTACACTTTCAATAAGAATAGTTGTTGCATGACAGTGTTGTGAAGGGATTATTTTAGTGTGCCAGTGTTAATAAATATTTAAACATGTGATTGATGATGGGAATATTTTATTCATTACAAATTATTTCAACTAACACATCATTATATCTTTGGCGTTAAGTTATTTTTTCTCGTGTACTGTGTATTTCTCTGGTAAAACAGAATTATTTTTTTCTTGTAAGAATGTCATAAAAAGTCCACCTGATTGACTGCTTTCCCAAACAGTGAAAATAGAGGTTCTGAATATCTTAATATCCAACCCTAACCCTAACCCTAACCCTGGAAGAGTTTTGCCAAAGGTCTGTTTTCAGTGACCTAAAACGTGTGTGGACAAAAGGCCAAAATGCATAGCAAAAGCTACAATTTAAGAAATACCTGTGCATGTGTGGACTTGTCCTAACCTTTTCTAAACCATAGTCTTTTCCTTAGTCAGCCTTGGCACATGATCCGTTCAATGTCATGTCATGTGCTGGTTTGTTAAAACTCATAGATATTCATCTAACTACACTACACATTTATATGGCAGAGGTTTAATTCATATCATTTGTTTCCTAAGCATACACATGGTCTTCCCCTGAGAGTCATTATCATCAGACATGTTTAGAGTCATGGCTGCATTTAAATAAACTTCACCACAAATCCAAGGGGGTGTTGAATTGAATTAGCTGATGTAGGCGGACACTGTACATGTTAAACACAGATGTAACTCATAATATGAATAATTGCTTCATTCCACTTGGTGGTGGTGTTAAGATTGTCAGTTAAATTTATGTTTTTCCTGTTTTTCCCAATTTATGCACCTGCCTTGACTGTTTTCACTGTTGGTGCTGTTAAGTGAAGGGAATAAATGCCTGCTGAGTGACAACATAAATAAAAACAACTGTTATTTTGTTTTATCCATCCAGATCTCCTTCACTAACCTGGTATCTGTGGATGAGAAGTTGACATACAAACCACATCCGCAGGATCCTGAAAAGTAAATGACTCGGTTCTAAATTTTCCTTTATTAACTTCTAATGTCCTCTGCAGTATTACTATTTTTATTATTACTATTATTAGTAGTAGTAGTAGTTGTTGTAGTAGTAGTTGGCTTGAACCTGAATATTTTGACTTGATGTTTAACTGCTAAAATTATTGATGGCTTATGTTGTCAAAAATGTTTTGTAGTTTTAATTGAGAAATGATCAAATTGATACAAAAACAGATTTCACATTTCATGACCTTTATTTCTGTGATTGTGTGTTTAGGACGGTGCTGACACAGGAGGCTCTGATCAGTGTGAAAGGTATCAGTCTGAGCAGCTACCTCGAGGGCCTCATGGCGAAGACTATCTCTGTCAATGCCGGCAAGGTGACGCTGCCCTTAAAGTCTCACAGTAACTCCTCATGATGATAGACTTGTACCTGTCTCTACACATTATGTTTCGTAACACTGTTCTTCCGTCTGTATCAGGGTCGGGAGGCAATGGAGTGGGTCATCAGACGGTTAAACACAGAAATCGAGGAATTGGCAGCGACCGCTCGTGGATCTATACGTGCGCCCATGGCAGCAGCTGTTGCAGACAAATGATCCTGGCCTTCCCCCGCAGAACCGATGGACCTCTCAGACATTTCCTCTCACCTCACCTGCCAGCACAGCCTAATAACCACAGCCCCATCCTTTGGCCCTACGTATGTTTGTTTGTTTGTGTGTGAACATCACAAGATCTCGCAGTTCGTACCCCCCAGCAGTCTTCGCCGATGAGTATGATACTTAACCACGGCTGTGGGCAATGACGGGGAGCGTTGAGCTGATGACAGTTTAAAGAATAAACAGGGTTGAATTGGACTGCACTTGAAGCTCATAGGACTTAGTCTTGTGATGTTAAAGCTCTTTTTTAAAATATTCACACTGTGCCTCCACATCACCTCATCAGTTTCCTCCTTTTTGTTTCTCCTTTCTTCATCTTTCACTCTTCATTGCTTCAGCAGACACTGACACTGAAAGTCTACTAATTTTCTGAGTGAGTGTGTATAATTCATACTTGTAAGTGCAGGATGAAGACCAGCAAGGCTTGTTACTTACTGAAAGTCTCAGGGTCGGGCCTTTTTGTTTGATTTACCTTTGATGCTGATGCGAGTCGGTTTTGCTAAAGATGTCAGCATGGTGAACTGGTCTTCTTCTGGTCGCTCTGGGTACAAATGTCTCCATGTCTCAAAGTCTCTCTTGTCTTTATTATTGTTTTCTCTCACTGATGATGTGCTGCAAAGTTAAGTGTTACAGTCTAAGAATGTGCGTACTTGAATGTTTAACTTATTTTCAGCTGCAAAATGAGTGTGCTGTGAACGTTCTCCAATGTTGCAGGAGGAGCTTTAGAAGGTTACTTTCAGGATTACTGTGTGTGCCAACTTAAATAATTGACCTGGTTTAATACTGAAAAACATAAACGTTGTTAATGATAATGAACAAACCCACTCTGTGCTTCATAATATCTATAGATGACAGTGTTATTTATAGTGTATTTGCATTCGTGAACATTGACGAAGGCTGTTAAATTGCTTGTGGAGTTTTTATACAACAGTTCCCTTTCTTATCCCACAGCAGACTCTCAGGTGCTACATAGTTGACCTTTGTTCAGTTTCCCTGTTTGCTCATAAAGACCAAATTAGGTTGAAGGCCACATAACAACCCTGTAATTCTTATGTTTGTTCTTCCTTTTTCTTTTCTTCTTCTCTCTAGAAATTTTAATAAGGACAGTTCTACAAATGAAAGTTTACATGAAAAGGGTTTGTGGCACAATTAAAGCTGTTCTAGTGTTACAATAAGGGAGCTCAGCCTCACAAGTCTTCCTCCACAGTGAGTATCTTGCTCTACTGTCATGGTTAAAGTTAAATCTGTAGGTCTTTGTAACAGCTACTTCCAATTAGCTTCTTTTAAAAATCTTTTTCATAATTAACTGACTGTTGTCACGCAGCATCCAGCTCGGGATGGGTCTGTTTGTTTTCTGCATAACTGACCGATCAGCCAATCAGTGTCCAGACAGTGTCTCCTCTCATGAATGAAGCATCATTTTTTTTTGTTCAATGGGGAACATTATAGGAACAGTGGCTGTAAATAGGCTTATATTTATATTTTGGTGGTGTTACATTCCAAGAATGTGAACAGTCTCAAGAGTGCACACTGAAATGTTTCAAAAATAAAGAGATGTCATTGTTTCAAGAATATGGTGGTGAAATGTCTTGACTTCCACTTGAACTCTTTAGGTGTATTCTGCCACACCAAAAACCTACTTAACCTGTCTAGTGCACAAAGAGGGGCACTACGTCTGACTGGTAATATAGCTCTGGAGCATTTCTTTATATAATGCTGCTGCCAATGTTTAATTTTAGGTTTTTTTTCCTGCAATTAAAGCAGGTAATTGACTCCTGACAAGACTCTCACCTGATATATATAATGTGTATCAGAAACAAAACTAAATTATATTTCACTTAACAACACCACTTAACTAATTCTTAAGTGAAAACGCAAATAAACCATAATATTCATATTCTAAATTCAAATGGATTTAAAAATTACAGTCTAGATAATTATAATCCTAATCCACACAGTCATATTGCACATTTTGATTTTAAATGTACATATTTTGAAACTTTTGTGCCCTCTGGTGGCAGGTTAAACAATAACAGCTACACACTGAAAGTGATAACAAACCAAAACCTTCATGGGAAGAATTTAAAAGAGAAAATAATCACATAAAAATCAAACGCAAAGTCATTTAAAATCAACTAAACCCCCTTTTTCTCTTTGTGGAAATATGAGCTCAAAATGTAAAAAAAAAAGACAGTTCTGATGACAAAACATTTTCAGCTACCATTTCTAAACAAATGAGACACAATGTAATTAAAAAATATTTATTTTTTACATTATTGTGTGAAAAATGATCAGGTTTTAGGCTGTGCACCTCCACTTTATATGCATTTATAAAGTTGATCTGCAGGCATAATCACTGTTGACCTGAGGAGCTAGATTATCTGCGTAGCAAGGCTCGTGTAAGTGCTTTTGTCATGTGGTTTCAGACAAATCCAGTTTGTGCAATGGTTTAAAGCTGATGAATTTGAACTGTGATGAAGAGCGTCCATGTTTGATGTTAAACAGGCCAGTCAGTCTGTCTTCAACACCTGAGCATCTGAGGAGACGGCTATAAAGCCCTGTTAGTAAAGGAGTAAAGACAATGGTCAGCTCAGACATTTTTTTCTCTTAATTAATTAAAAAATTCCTCAAAAAGCCGAACATCAACCAAGCATTAATGTATGTTCTTTAACTAAAACTGACCTTATCCACCTCCAGAACTGTGTTGACCAGCTCTGCATGTTTCATTCTGGGTAAACTGACACCTTTACCCAGCATCTCTGAAACAGAAAAGTCCAGGTCAACACAAAGAAGATGTACAGTGCACATTGTAAAGTATTTTCTACCCTCAAGTTTGTTGAATCTGTGAATCTTTGCATCCTTTTGTCTTGTTTCAGTTTATTTAGGTGAAGAAAACAGCATTTAGTTGCTTTTCTTTTTCCAGAGAGAAAGTCTCAAAGATGGAATAATAATTTCCTACACTGCCAGTTTTTGTCCAAATAACCTCACGCAAATCAGAGAGAAAAGTAACAAAATAAGGATTTCATATAGTTTTGGAGCAACAGCAAACAGATTGGAGTGGAGTGTGATTTAGTATAAGCCTTTACTCTTTCACCTTCGTCCCTTACAGTGGAGTTTTAATAATTTTAACAGAGCACTGGCTAATACTCAAGTAGAAGTCATGAAGTGAGAAGTGAACACAAAAAGATGTAACTAAAACTCACGGTTCACTTTTGGCATGAGGAAGCTCGATCCCATCAATAAAAAGTGTTGGATAGCATCAGTCTGCAAATGGAAACAGCATGTGTTCTTCAGTCTTTGGTTGTTTATACATAAGGCAGCCTGTGATCAACATAGAATATGATGTAGTCTTTGTGTCATGTACCTTAAAGGTTCCCACTTCACTCGATGCCAGCGTCACTGTGAGGCTGTTTGAAAAGAAGCAGTGTGATTACTTTCAGCCTCCAACTCAGGTGGCTCAGGTGTGTGTTTTTAAACATGGTGATGCTCACTTGTTCAGTGCCATGGAGCCCTTCAGTTTGCCGTCAGCAATCCACACTTTACCGCTGAGTAGTGAGTCCTGAAAGAAAGAGGGTTAAATTTACAGCTGCGGTCAGTGATTATCTTTATTACGCTAAATATGTCAGTTGTGTTTTTTTCTTGTTTGGTCTGTGAAAAGGTCAGAAATCTCAGGGAATGTTAAGTATCTTTGTGGGCTAAATGACTCAAACTGTTAATCAGAATAGTTTTCCATCAATTTTTTCTTAATTACCTGATTTGATTGAAGAATCCTGTCAGCACTAGTCTAAATGTATCTGTGATTACATTAATATGAAGTGACTTGTTATGAGTTATAATAATTTCTATGCAAAATATAATTTATGTCCTTGCAAAACATGTGGATGTACTTAATTATCCACTATGCAACTACTTTAATGCATTATTGACATGAAGAGTAAATTAAGGAAAGAGGCCGGGAGATGTAAGTACTCACAACATTGAGCTTGAACAGTGGGGTCTGGGTACCATTTGGCTGGATGGCAAAAGCCTTGACGGTGCCCTGGAGGTCCAGATAGACGGCGCCAGGCAGGAATGAAAACAAGGGAACCTCTCTGGCATAAACCTGCAGACTCATCAGCAGACCTGGAAACATCTTAGGAAGCTGCAGAGACAAAGACAGTGGATGGTAAACATTTGATTCTGTGATATTTTGAGAACTTTGAGGACATCATGTTTTCATGAAGAGTACAAAGTGATTCAACAGTCAAATACTGACTAAAAAAACAACTAAAAACCTAAACTGAAAGCATGAAATGAATGCAGACAAGTAGTTAGAGTCAAGTCAGAAGTCCAAGTCCAAGGTGAGTCTCAAGTTCTTTTTTCTGTCAAGTGTGTCAGGTGCTGTATGCTACGTATTTTAACTATTTATATACAGTAAGGATATACTGTTACTGTCATCTGTATCTGTGCTGTTTCTTACAGGAGTTGGCTGAACGCCTGTTAGTGGGACTATAAACAGCCTGCTGAGTGCTTTACTTTCACACCTTTACCCAGTGATACTATTAAGTCAAATAATCAATTGACAGAAAGTTGATCTGCAACAATTTACATTGTTTGAGATATTGATCAGGCAAAAAATGCCAAATATTAACTGCGACCAGCTTTTCAGATGTGAGGATTTGCTTTTATCTATTTTATTTCATTGTAAATTGAATAACTATACGTTTTGGACAACAGTGGCCCATAGCTAATATCTGTCCTGCTGGACCCCTGTCGAGTTAATCAGACAGTGGTTTCATGGTTGTGCATGTGTGTGTGTGTGTGTGTGTGTGTGTGTGTGTGTGTGTGTGTGTGTGTGTGTGTGTGTGTGTGCGTGTGTGTGCGTGTGTGTGTGTGTGTGTGTGTGTGTGTGTGTGTGTGTGTGTGTGGGTGGGAGGGAGGGTTTTTACGAGCAGCAGCATAGCTTCTAAATTTACCATCAGTTCCAGCAGACATATGACTCAGGCTGGATAGACCTGAGCTCAGAGTCAGTTAGTCTCTGCTGCTTTCCAAGTATGGATCATTTCAACCCCTTTTGATTTTGAGTATTATATTGTAAAACTGTCTTACAATTAGGAAAGTGTGCTATCTAAAAATAATTTCTATGTTTTATGTTTTGGCAGAGTTTGTTCTGGGCAGCAGAGTGACAAAAGGTGTGGCGAGGGTGACAACAGGAACCTGAGCACGTCAGCAGAATGACAGCGTCGGCACCAAGAAAACAAGAGAAAAAACCAGCGTCTTCTTCACTGTGGTTTTTAAAATGAAAAGAAAGTGAGTGTCATGAGCTAGATTTTAAGACTTTTATAGAAGAAATATTTCTCTTTTCACTCAGCTTGGGTCGTTAACATAAACATTTTTACCTAAAAAGAACATATGTTACTTGAAAATATTTTGTTTTGCTCAATCTACAGGATGTTTTTGTGATCTACAGTGTCAAAAAGGCAGAACTCATGTCTATTGATAATCTGTAAATTAACTTTTTTTTTTTTTTTTAGAAAAACTGGATTTAAATGGGCCAAGATCTGAGATACTGTTTGGACTACAACCATAATTTATGTTAAAGATATGATGTATATATATATATCAAAGTTGATTTTTATAACTTAATTGTGTTCTGGCTGTAGCACTAATAGTAGATAAAAAAAAATGTAAAAAAACACCTCTGTTTGTATAAAAGGTCTGACACCACGTCAGAGAGTGACCGGTCCAGGGATTCACCTCCAAATGTTAAAGAACACACTATCAAGTAAGATGTCAAAAAGGGCCTCTAAATGATTATATGCTCATAGACATTTCATGTTATTTGTTTGTCCAAGGTCAGACAAACTGTGCTTCCCCTGTGAGTATTTTTAAATGGCGACGTAGTGATGTCAAGGATCTGAGATATTGTAAGTTTGGACTATTGCCCTAATTTATGCTTTTAATAACTGCTTAATACTCACTTGATTAACTTAATCAAGTTTAGAGATAGAAAGGGGCTTGACCAACACCATTTCCTGTATGTACTAACAGTGACTTTAAAAATAATATTTTGTAATTTAATTTCAACTGTCTTTGTATCACATGTTGGGAGGGACAACACAAGCAAGGTAAGGACCTGCTCTGCAACCAACAGTAGAAGCATCATCTCAAATTTCTTTTTTTATTTTCAACATCAAACTTAAATCAACCTATAATCCCAGGCTAAACATAACAAAAAGTTCATTGGGAACTGATGATAAAAGAAAATTAGGAAAATTGCAGTTTTCTCAAACTGCTCAAATGTTTTAGTTAGTTTTATTTGGCGATTGTCTGTTACGCATTATAAACTGCTGCTGGTCACTTCATATACATTTCATCAGTCAAATCATTCTGTTCAGTTTGAGTTGCTCATTAAATTAATCTCCATGTATCCCCTCAGGCTTCATCTCCAGACAAATGCAGTGAAGCAGCTCTGGAGACACTAATCCCAGTGGCAGTCTGGGTCTTAGTGGTGGCAACAGTAATGTATTTTGGCTGGAATCTTTTTTTCAGCGGTACTACACTTAATATAGACTTTAACATATTACTGCTCAACATTCATAAATGTTTGCTAATTTGGTAAACTCTTCTTTTTCAGGGCTGTTGTAAAAGAAGAGCAGTGCAGGAGTGAAGAACTCGCAATCGATTGCAGTTGCTGAACTGCTGAGTTCAATCATGAAAGAACTAAAACAGGAACTGGAAACTCAGGTTCGAGCAGAAATGCAAGCATGGGGAAATCCGAGCCTTATGTCTGTTCTCAAGTTCTCCTTTCTAGAATCTATAGCTATTGTAGTGTTTGTATTGTTGTATGTGAAGGAGAACCTGGGGCGGCTGTGGCTCAGGAGGTAGAGCTACAGCGCCGTCCAGTAATCGGACGGTCACAGGTTCAAACCTGGCTCCCTCAGCTGCATGTCGAAGCATCCTTGAGCAAGATACTGAACCCAAAATTGCTGCTGATGAGCAGGCTGCCACCTTGCATGGCAGCCTCTGCCATCAGTGTATAAATGTGTGTGAATGAATGAATGTGACAAGTGTTGTAAAGCACTTTGTGCTGTCAGTAGGCTGGAAAAGAGCTATATAAAGTCCATTTTACAAAGAACCTCGGAAATGTAGTACACTAGAAAATAATATGATATCCATGGTTGTGTTTGACTTCTGTTAAGACTGGTCTTACTGGTCCTGATCCCCTCGTTAGCTTAGTTTGTATTTGAGCCTGTGTTGTTCCTTCACTCTTTGATGGCTCATCTGTTTTTGTCATGGCGTCGGTCCTGTGTCGCCTGTGCTCCTGATTTGTTCTACGTTGTTTTATGGTTTGTCCTCAGTTTTTGTACTACTTTGGTATTTTCCTTTGCCTGCCTTCTTGTTGTCTGTTTTTCTCAGTGCTCTTGAAAAAAAAATGTCCAAAAGAGAGCATAAGGTAAAGAAAAATTAGGTCAACTGTCTAAAGTTTCGACCTTTACACTTGCACAGGGAGACACTTTTTCCCTTTGGTCTGCAGTAAGCAATCCTAACCCAGGTAATATTTTACATTAATGATGTTTGAAGCCTAGCCTAGGGCTGACATAAAGTTATTCTGAGACAGATAAACTTACCTGAGGAACGTACGGCCCCATTAAGCTGGTATTTAGGTGCAGAGGAGAGAATCGGGGTATCTGAGATGATGAAAAAAACATTTCTTAATCACAAACATGGTTTAGGGAAGAAAGTGACCAAAGCTTAACCTAGAGGAGATCATAGATGGATGAAGTGTACTGATAAAAAATTCATGACTTCAAACCAAACTGTCTTTTCAGGTATACTGTACTTACCATGCTGTCATTGATGAGGGCCTGAAACACTCCAGCTGAGTAGTATCCATATGAGGCGGAGTTCAGGGTGAATTCAGACAGGCCCACTGACAACATGTAGCCCGGCTGCTTAGGCACCGTGAAAGGTTTGGCCCCAAAGGGAGGCTCTGTAGGAGTTTTGATACTGTAAAACTCTCCCTTTAATTAAAGAAGAGCAGATTATCAATTACAGCTGTTGATTACGTTTTGTTTATATTTCTTTTCATGGGGCTTATAAGTCACGGTTACCAGAGCATGTTGGACATGGGTATGTGTTTATATTTCTTTTCTCAAAGAAGTGAAAGTGCTGCCAAATCAAGGGACTTCCACAATTTGAAAATAGATCACATGAAAGTACTTCTGTGTGTTTGCTTACCTTAAGACCCAGATTCAGACTTGAAGCATCAACAACAGGTAAGCCGGTGAGAGGGAGGTCAAGAGTAACGACTTGATTCACATCAAAGGAAACTGAACAGAATAGAAATCATTAGAAGACCGAATTATCAATTTATAAACTTTAATTCTTGGCTGTTATTTTGACCCGGCTCAAATTAAAGTCACTTGTGGCCTGAGCGTCAGTGGCTTCAACGTGTACATTTGTTTTGTAATTAGGTTCTTTATGAAAATGTAGCCTGTTGTGGTACCGTTCATGGCCTGTAGGTGTTGCTCCAACATTGCAATGGATTCTTCCAGGTGTGGGCAGATCTATGGAGGAAAGAACAGGGCAAATGTCCTGTAGTGCTCACCACTGAAAACCTTTACATTGGTATTATCTGATGTTCAGATAGGAGAAAGACTGAAATACTCACACTGCTCCTTATTTCACCTGTGATCTGCCCCTTGTAATGATCCACCACTTTCTGGATGAACCATCTATTGACAAATAGAAATAGAGGGCTTATATCTTGACATCAGTGTCACCCATTTTATCTTTCTCTCCCTCTCTTCTACTGTACCTTTGTCCTCCTTGGATCTGTATGTCCACATCTCCCACTTGAGCATCACAGCCAACACTACTGACAGACAGACGGCCGTTGGTGTCATTCCCCAGCTCCACGACAGAGGTCACATCCACATTAAATAAAGCCAGGTTGAATGTCCCTTTGTCATGTCTGAAAATTCACAGAACAAACAAAGTCAGTGCACATCGGTGTTGGGGAAACATTTATTTATGCAACCTGCACCATACACAGCAAGTGTAATAATAGCCTAGCATGTGATTGTATAAGAAAAGTAATTTATTCTATTTTTCTTCTTTGCTTATTTCCTTCCTTGTTTACAGTATATTATTTAAATGGTAAATAATCATTGATTTTGAGATACAGGGGGGCTTCCACAGGGGAAAACCAGGATAGGTTCACCCATAAATGATAATGCAGTTATTATCTGCTCATGCTGATGAAGAGTCAGCTGAAGTTTTGTAGTCCACAAACATTTCTGGAGCTTCACAGCAAAACAAAGTTGCAGCATTCTCCTAAATAGCTGAAGTAGATGGGGACTTGTAAAAAAACAACCAAAAAACATCAAATGGCTCCATACAGCTCGTTCAACGCAATGCAAGTCTCCTGCAGCTTTGAGATCCCGAATTGATTTGGAAAGATAAGATTTACACCCTCATCACCAGTTGAGCTTATGCACCCACTTCAGACAGAGTTTTTGCGTTTTAAAACAAGTCCCCATCTATTTCAGTTGTTAAGGAGAATGCTGCCGCTCTGTTTTGCTGTGAAGCTCCAGACTTTTTTTTTGTGAACTACGACACCGACTTTCCATCAGCATGACGGTGAGTAGATAATGACTGAATTTTCATTTTTGGGTGAACATAACCTTTAAAAGAATTAAGCTTGTGGTAGAAGCCAGAATAGAGTGGAGGCCTGTTTTGAAAATGTGTTGAGATTCTGTAACTTTTTGTCTGTTTATGTCTACATTTTCGATAAAGCAAAAACTGGTAGTGCAATATATTGCATAGTAATGCTGATTTTGTACAATGATAAATGATCATCGCTGGTACACTTCAATTCAAGCATTAACAAAGTTAAGTTAAAAAACAGGTTTTTCTCTGTACCACAAAGACAGAAAGATTGTCATTTATAACTCCAGACTGCAGACCTCTGCCCCACATCCTCAATAAAATGTTACTTTCACATTCACTATTAATTGGATTGATGAATGTGCATTTTTTAATGCATTTAGTAGCACTATTGCACAACAACTAGTCTTGTGTTACTCCACAACACTTTTATGTTGTCTTTATCTTGATTTTTAAAATGCAGGCATATTGATCCTTCATAACTGCCTTGTTGGAGGTGATAAACTGCTGATCTCTCTCTATATTGCTAACATTAGCTAACCCATCCAACTAATGCCATTTGTTTCATGATGAAAACACAACAGATCCTAGTTCAGGTGATTATACACTGATGAAAACATAATTATGAATATTATATTCTATTTCTGCAAATAGATCCTCCTGAATCCTGCACACTGAACCTTTAAAGGCTGACATAAAAGTCAATTCAATTTCTACAATGAGGATGATGTCCCATACTTCCTTTTCTAACTGACCTCAGATGACTATGAACACATAGGCTCTTGAATGATAACCTTAATCTCACTTCCTCATTAAGTCTTTACTGTATATTTCTATTTCATCATTTCAAACTGGAGTGTGTTGCTTATACACTTAAATTATAAGATTTATTCTTTCATATTAGCATCACTACAAACCCTGACTGAGCAGCTGTGGGGTTCGAGGAGTTTACAAGGAGGGCAGAGATTAGGGAAGACTCACATGAGGCCATAGCGTGTCATCCACCCGCCGGTTAGTGCGACACTGAGGCCTGAGACGGATGTCTTGAATCCTGTGGCGTTCTGATAGAACTCGACAGACGGCTCAGGAAAGTCGCACTGTGTTATGGTGACGCTAGTGCACATGAGGAGAGCAGAGACAGGTGTAAACAGGTGTGAGGACGCAGATCTGAGTAAGATTTTCAGTTCAAATTCATTACATTCATTCATTTTCATCAAGTTTGATCGTGAAGAGGTCATCTCAACCTTGGATATGAACTTGAAGTGAAAAGACACCTCTATATTCAAGAAATGTAATCCTACCCTGTTAGTGTGTAGCCTACGCTGCCAAAGATGCCGATGCTGTGTTTACCGCTGATGTCAGGGAGAGTTACAGACGCCAAAATATCCTGAATCCATCCTGCACCTACATGCTTTCCTATGACAGACAGCACACACATGAAGTTTTATAAGATTGTTGTAAATGAAACATGTCTTACAATGTGTTTGTCTTTATGAAAAGACTCAATCAACTGTTATTAATTGTTAAAGTCTTATTTTGTGTTTGAATTAACTTAATTGAGTGAATTACACCACCTCACATTGCCTTACCGTACTGAAGTCCTTTGTTGTTCAGAATGACTTGTACTGCAGGATTTTCTCCAGAAGTCAAAGACAGGAGCATGAGCCCAACTATCACGGCTGGAAGCATTTTTCCTGGGGGCCCCCTGTGGTGTAAGCAATAGCTTTACTGAAACATCAAGTCTAAAATCAGACATGTTACTCAAAATAAAGCTCTTTAACGACATTATGTTGCATACCTGAAATGAAAAGTGCCAAGTTGAAGTCAGCTCCTGGTGCTCGTTGAACAAACCTCTTCACTGTGTCTCTGCCGTTGAGTTGCTGGATATACTGCAGCTTTTGCTTCCTGTATCGCTGAGAAGTGAAACTCAGTGACAGCTGACAGCATCATGGGAGAGACTGGTGTGTTGGTTTGGGTTTGTCTGAGGAACAGGAAGCTACTTTTTGATACAGCTCTGTCTGTAGTAACCAAATAATTAGTAGAGCTTAAATGTGTTAAATCACAATCAGTTTTGTAGGAGCTAAAGTGTTAGATATGAATAAAGTGCATCTGATCAGAAATTATTTTAAAATCTTGAATAAAGACTTGTCAGGGTCCACTAACATGCACAAGGAAATGAAAGTATGTGCTTTTATGTTACCTTTTTAGGTAAGCAACAATCAGCTTTGAATTAAAGACAGTGGTGTGAGATATAGACTTAAAATAATCTACTGTCACCCACTTCCTGTTTTCTTCTCTGAATTCACAGGTGTCTTTGAGGTGACAAGCTGACCTATGTTGTCGATGTCAACAGTGCCAGGTTATCACACAGTCTGCCACAAGCTGCTTCTGAGGCCTCTGCATCTTGTCAAGAATAATTTAATGTGGCTGCATGCACCTTGAGGCAAATGTGTGATCTGTAAAAAATGTTTTTAAAACCGACCCGACTTTACTTGAACAATGCAGTTGCTAGTTGCTTTTTTTTTTATGAAAGGGGAAGCTTAATTAACCTTCTTTTTTTTAAAAAGAGGAAGTTTAACAGAAGAGTGAGAAACGAAAGACAAAGTCAGAGCAGCGAGGCCCCTCAGTCACCCCTGGCTACATTTCAAGGAAACATTAGAATCACCAGCCATAAAATATTTGATTTATTTATCTCTTAATTCAACAAATACTCTTTGTCTCACACACCATGATTAGTTCCATTAAATCACAATTAACAAGTTCAATAGGAAGAGAATATTATCAGACAGACATATTTTCATATAACACAGTTAGGACCCACTTGCTTGCACTTTGAATTCACTTCATCCAGAATGACACTTGAAACACCAAGAAAACAAACAAGCCAACGAGGACTACTATAGGCATAAGATGGAAAATAAAAACACAGAAACAAACCGAAAATAAAAAATAAGTCTGTTCAAACAACTACACATAAGTTATTCATGGTTTATTATCACCCAAGGGGCCCCATCTGACCTGATGGGTGCCTTGGTCTTATTTTTTTTCTCTGATGTGGGATTAATGATATATCTAGCAGCTCAAAAACCAATAATAACATATTCACTCCATTGTTATTCCACATATTTCATTCCCCAGATATAAACACGTACACACTCACAGTTAGACCCATGGCGGACATTTTCACTGGATCTTTGACAACTTTGCATGAAGACTGATACCTGGACAGGCGTGTCAGTGCCCGCATATTTAATCTCCCCCTGTCATGCGGAGGTTGTGTTCCTCTGTCCAGCTCATAAAACATGTTTTCCGGAATGAGTAAACTACTTTACACTATGATTGTAGAGTTTATTATTGCACATTATCACGAAGGCAAAATAAAAAGATGTACATTTCACACAAATAATCCTCCTCATGAGCTTCTATGCCAAGTGGTCAACATGATGATTGATAAGGTCTGCGTCATGACAACCTGCCGGAGTGCGGCATTTAAGGACATCGCCACTCAGTAAAGGTCATCTCTGAAGCTCTCAGTCATGGATATTGTACCTGAACGCCTCTATGAGCCCTTCAATCGAGTGAATGAAGCCAGATATGGCGCATATGCCTCCAATAACAAAAATGGCAACGTCGAAGAAGACGTGGTGCCACAGGAGATTCCTCCACTGGAGCTTCAGGTGGAAGAGGCTCGGCAAGAGGAAGCACAGGCCTGCGCCGGTGAGGCTCCCAGTCAGACCCATGAGGAGGGCGAAATGCGGGACAAAGACGGCCATGAGCAAGGTGAAGACTACCAGGGTAATTCTCAGGCCCAGACCCCAGGATTTCAGCTGCCCGCCGGGGCCGTAGCAGTCAGGGAAGAGGGCTCTCCCGCCATCCTGGAAAAAGGATTTCTCCAGGACCTCAACTGCAGCAAAGAACGGCAGCGGGTAGGATAACAGCGCCTTGGAGACCAGGAAGAGGTTCACCACAGCCCGGATGGTTGAAGGCAGGTTATCCGTGATGACCTCTTTGGTGGCGTCTGCCCAAGTCAAGTAGGCCACCAGGGCGAAGAGGCCCTTGAGGACGCAGGCTGCGATGTGACTCCACTCCATCATGCAGTGGAACTCGCTGGGCTTCTGCATGTTTCCCTCCAGGGAGGGGAGGAAGATCTGCGAGGTGTAGCTGAACACGATGATGCCGATTGAAATGGGGAATTTCTTCACATCGATGTAGAACTTGACCTTCTCCCAGGCCCACTCGCGCGCCCTGGAGAGGCAGTAGGCGACCACCAGGACGTTAATGACGAAGTGCGCCAGAGTGCACAGCAAGCTGAACTTGGACACGGCCTTCAGGTTCTTCAGGAACGCGCACGGCAGGAGCGCGACCGTGGCCACCACGGACCAAGCCTTCTGGGAGACGGGAAACCCCGGGAAACTGTTGTACATCAGGTTGCCGCTGACCACAACGTACAGGATGCACGTCATGACCAGCTCGATGATCTGAGCCACGTTCACAACGTGCCCGCCCAGCGTCGGGAAGCGAGGGGCGCAGCAGGCGTTGGCGATGTCCACGTAGGATTCCCTCACGCGCACCTTGATGCCGTCCTCGTTCTCCTCGTACAGACACGCGATGAGGATCTTGCCGGTGTAGCAGCACACCACGGCCGCGAAGATAATGAGGAAGAGGCCGAGGTAGCCGCCGTGGAGGATGGCGTACGGCAGGCCGAGGACGAACATGCCCTGCGGACAGAGAAGCGCAGTTGAGTGGTAATGGACGAGGCCCACATCGCAGTGACAGGCCGAGCCAGCCCGGGCATGCGATGACTGGCTCACACGGCTCACATCTTACATAATTACAGAGACAAATATATATATATTGCGTATTAAAATAACAACGCAACGCAAAATGTGTGATTTATCTCAGCTGGTTCATCTCCAGTGTTTGCATCATCAGAATAATCACCAGTTATTTTCTCGCTCGCCTCGCCCTTGAAAACAGGCCTTTCTGATGCACAGGCTGTAGGCCCACTCGAATTAAAGCATTCAAATGTAACGAATTATAAACGAATTTTTGTAATTCATTTGATTACAACTTCAATTTGATAGAGCCGCTGATAAGCACGTGGGTGCCATTCAGCCTCAGGGCTATCAAAGTGAGGCAGGCCCTGCCTGCAGCTCCGCTGATAAAAAGATTTGAATAAATACATTTTCAGACTCAGTGGCTGCGACGGATTCACTCACAAACCATGAATTAAATGTTAAATTGAATCCTGCGTTTAATTCTGATAACATTTAGCACTCTTCAAATATATTTAAAAGCTCAATCTGTTTTTATTCGACAACACTGAACACGCGGCCTTATTGTAACCTTGGGTTGTGTGATCTGATGCGCATCCACTGATTCTCATTTTCTCCTTAAAAGAAAAATCTTCAAGGTGACTTTTTGTCCACTTGCAGGCCTGATCTATGCCGCACATGGTGTCTTAGCATTCACATGCAGGCTGAAAGTGATCACGGTGTACCTGAATGGCGTTGGTGACGTTCCAGCCAGCTTCCCAGGTCGTGATTTTGGGCTTGTCCTCATCCAGAGAGCCTCCTGTCTTCAGGGACGAGGCCCTCCGGCCGGTGCCGTCTCTCTGGTAGTGGCTGTCTCCATCCAGCTCCCCCTCTCCCTCCATGTGTCCCCCTTCCTCTTCTCCTTGAAGGACATCCATTTGCATCCCTTGCCTGTAGTCATAATCCAAGTCGTCGCACTCGGCGAAGCCCAGGCCCTCCTCGTCCGTCGCGGCCTGGAAGCCCAGCCGGGCGAACACCCCGCTGACCTTGGCCTGGGATTTGTTGGACACCGTGTGGGCCGCGTTGGTCAGCTTGTTGGTGAGCTTGTGTCGTATTAGATGAGCCATCTTTATCCGAATAAAACACGATCTTCAGCTGGAAATGATTTTACCGAGTAAAAAGCAGAGACGCAGGTGCATGCAGGGTGATTTATTTGTTTTTGAGCTGCTACTGTAAAGTCATGCCTGTTGCCTCTTCGATGTCGTCGTGAAGTAACGTGAAGACAACCAACCTTCAAACGGCAGCCTGACCGTTTCACCCAAACCGCTCAAAATCCTCAGCCGCTTTTCTTCACTTGCTCATCCATAGTACTCCCTCCAAAAAACACTCCTGGCGTCTGCCTCAACGAAGAAACGCCCCAGAACAGAGACCAACGCGACAATATGTCCGCATCTGGCGTTAAAAAAGACAATTTAGCATTTTTTTTCTTCCAGGCAGTTTTGTCAGCAGGGGGTCCTGTTGGAGACAGGAATCTGTGACTGCATCATCCAGAGAGAGGAGAGAGCGAGGAGCGTGCACGTGTCCGCATAGAGAGAGAGGGGGTGGGAGGGAGAGAGAGAGTGAGACACACACAGAGAGAGAGAGGGAGAGAGAGAGTGAGACACAGAGAGACAGGGAGAGAGGGAGAGAGAGTGAGACACACAGAGAGAGGGAGAGGGAGAGAGACGGAGAGCACGAGACACACACACACACACACAGAGGTAGAGAGAGAGTAAGAGAGAGAGAGAGAGAGAGAGAGAGACACACACACACAGGAGAGAGAGAGAGAGAGAGAGAGAGGTTGACTTTATGTCAGTGGCACAGTGATCACTGGATGGACGGTCAGGTCATTTGAAGGCAGCAGGATCACAGAATTGTCTGTGACGTGATGAATGAAGGGATCAAACATGTTCACCTGCTCTCATGCTGCACTCCGCCAACAGGTCGACAAGCTGCCGTCAACAAACAGCAGGCGTCATGCACGTTCACTAAACAAACATCTGACAGGCAGCCTGCTTCAGCCTGTAAGAATGTACCCAATTAAAAACCTATATTTATATATTCTTACATTTATATATCTGCGGTGACTGCGACACCACAGATACAATCAAAGGGGTTTATTCATGGGCCGTTCAGATTAATTGTGCAAGAATAATGTTATCTTTTTCAAGACACATTTTTACAGTTCTGCCTGACCTCACCTGTGTTTCTACATGTGAAATCTGTAACGGCATTTGTGAAATGAAGCACGCGGAGTTCAGTGTATCCTGCACACACACACACACACACACACACACACACACACACACACACACACATCTCATGGGTATTTTCTGTAATCTACAGACACATAAGGCCTCATGATCCACGCGTAGACTTTTATTTTTTAGGAGCGATTAAATTGTGTTTCCATATCACGCATACATCTTGGCCAACAGAAAAAAAAAAATATATATATTAACGCGTTTAAATGAATGGCACTGTTTACCCAGCTCTGCGTGTTTGAGTCTCTCATCTACGTCTGCAGATTTTAACTTTCCAGCTCATTTAACAGCTTGACTCCAGATGAGCGCGTTCAGCAGGCTGAGGGGAGGCAACTCGTTGTTGATGTGATGAACCTCCTGCAGCTGGCCTGCTGCAGAGGACCGACAGCACCACGGACAGCTCCTTCAACACACACACACACACACACACACACTCTCACACACACACACACACACACACAGAGAGAGAGAGAGAGAGAGAGAGAGAGAGAAAACAGGTCAGACTCCTCAGCCTTCTTTTTTCTTCCACACAGAATTAAAGAAAAAAAAACGCGTCCGCCCCTCCATCACACCAAACACTTCGTCTGATATGAATTATTTTTCTCTCTTTTATACAATATCTGCACAGAGGAACAAATCTCGAGGGGAGGGTTTCTTCTCCACCTCAGCTCTAATCCTCGGGAATACGAAGCACCTCGTCTTTTCCTCCATAATCTGCTGTGACACGGCTGAGCACAACTGTCATCGAGTTTTTTGCAGCCTGCTTGCAGAAACGAAGCCCGCTGCGGCAGGAAGGGCTGAAATATCTCTCACGTTTATGAGCTTTAAAAACACACAAAACACGTCTAATAATTAAGGATATTTAAAGCAAACAATTTGAGGTTTTTTTCCAAGGCTTTTCTTCATGGTGCGGATAGAGGAGAGACTATATTTCACGTGCTGCATTGAAAGACAAAAAACGTAACACGGACGAGAGGGCTAAATTTAGAAAGCAGCCAGAGGACAGAGAAAGTTCCGCATATTTTCATGCTTGGCTTGGGCTGCATTGCCAGCTGCTATTTGCGTTCAGGCCAATGTAGTGTTTGTTAGTGAGTGTGTGTCATCCATGTCTGGGGGTATGTGCGTGTGTGTGTGTGTGTGTGTGTGTGTGTGTGTGTGTGTGTGTGTGTGTGTGTGTGTGTAAGGCAGTGAGGAAATAGGGAGAGTCCTTGAGGCATCTCTCCCTCCCCCATTACATGCACAATCCCCGGGCCTACGCTGGGACAGAGGATCGGCTGCAAATGTCACACACACACACGCGCGGACACGCAAACGCAAGCACGCAAAATATAGGCTACATGCTGCCTCACCCTAAATCTGCAAAAAAGAAAAAAAAAACATCTATGGAGAGATGTGAAAGAAAGACACTGCTGCAGATATGTGTAATAAAAGAAGCTGGATATTGAAATAAAATCGACCATGTCACAATAAATTCTCTCCAAACTGATGGATGTGTTTCTGAGCTACTTCCTCGTGACAAAATGGATCTCCAGTCTGCCTTTTTTTCTTTGAAAGGGCTTTAAGATTGGTTGCTGGGGCGACCAATTTAGCTTCTTAAGGCTACAAAGCGAAGGATTAATTTAGGCTCCGTGTGTTTGTGTGTGTGTGTGTGTGTGAGACAGCAAGATAGAGACACTCAGAGAGGGGAGTGTATACTTGCAAGCGCGCCCGGTTCAGTGTGTGTGTGTGTGTGTGTGTGTGTGTGTGTGTGTGTGTGTGTGTGTGTGTGTGTGTGTGTGTGTGTGTGTGTAGGCCTGAGATACGGCGGGGCTTAAAGCCTCGTCTAACAGCCGTGCAGTGCTGACTGGAAGCAATAATCTCTGATAGTTGCCATGGCCACAGTAATTGGACAGGGTGTGTGTGTTGAGATTTTAGAGAAAAGAGATTTTCTCAGCACAGGTTATTTTTTGTTGTGTGTGTGTGTGTGTGTGTGTGTGCGTGTGTGTGAGAGAGAAAGAGAGAGAGAGAGAGAGCCTCGATTGATTGAAGGAGAATTAAAACATTTAAGACAAGCCTAAGCCGTTTTCCTGACTGTAATGAGTGACAACAGAAAAGGCTAAATACAAATACAAGTTATAGAAGGTATCAGTCTTGTCTCCATGTCGCGAGAATTTATTTTATGATAAAAAAATTTTTTTTTTTTAAATGTGCATCTGTGTTCGGATAATATAATATATTGATTGGCTGGTGTTTGGAGAAGAGCTAGACTCTGTGAATATTTGCTTTAATATTCATAAGAATGAATTGTAGAAAATTAGGCTACAACTGAATCAGAGTCGTGACCGCTGAATTATGGTCATATAATTTTTGCTGATCGCTCGCTGCACATGTCAGCTGAATTTGGTTTCAAAATGCCCTCGTTCAAAATAAGACTTTTTCACGGAAGACTTTTTGCTTTGTCACAGCTGTAAAATAATAATGTTAAATAATAATGAGATTAATGATGGCTGGATTCCACTCATGTGTGTTTCAGTTTGAGGTTCCTGGCAGTGGCGATTGTAGAGTATGTTTGGGCTCAATGCAATTTTTTTCAGGCGGCTCCGCCAACCAGCTTTCATGTTATAAATAATCTGACACCGACGAAAAATGTACAAAATCCAGACCTTTTATTTATTTCCAATGTTAGTAGAATTATCGTATATAAATAACACAAACCAGAACAATTAAAACCTAAATTAATATACGTAAAATCATAAACATTCTCAGATTGTTAAGGCCAGCGATCATCAACACAAACCATTGATTTTGAGGCAGCAGCTGTCACAGTATAAGGCCTTGTTGGATGTTTAAGGTGATATATAAGGTGAAAAGCCTTTTAATGTGTTATTTTTTGGCAATAAATGAGACAAGTGCTGTGTCCAAAATCACTCCCTTGTTCATGTTAAGGCTATGCTTCTCCCTAAATAATAGTTAGGAAATAGTTTACTCACCAATGAGCAATAAATTGAGATTTGTATTCTTGCTAATCATTATCATTTTTGCAACTGCTGCAGGGTCGCTCAAAGATCATTTTTTATAAAATGTGGACCGCTGCATTGTGGGATGGTTAGCACAAAGTGTACATGCATGGATGTATTATTTAAAACTGGATAGGCCTACCGGATCCAAAGATGGCGCCTTTTCAGTCTAAAGAGAATTGCTCCCAAAAAGTTTCTAGCTGCTGGGTTTACTTCCTCAGGATGCTGCCCACTGAATATGCACAGCAGAGTTCCCCCTGTGGCCCCGCCTGTGAGTTCATGCTCAGCCCACAGACTTTACATTGTCATGATGTTACAGATTATTAAATTGATTTTCTTGGCTCGTGAAAAGTTTTAACTTCATTGATCAAATATGAATGATAGCAGTAATCACAGTTGACCCCTTTTCTCTCTTACAATGAGGCTCTATGGAGAAAAAAGATTAAAAAAAAAAGTTTTTTGGCCCTCAGGAGAATTCTTTACTGCAATACCACAAATGGCCACTGAGCAAAATTGGAAGCTAGGCCGAGCGAAGGTGCCCTATCCAGGCTGCAGGCTACATTAAACATCCATGTGTGTATGCCATGGATTAGCCTATGTTATTGTTCCCCGCTCTCCTTCATTTATGATGCCATGCCACTTAAGCTTCCCATTGTCTCACAGCACATGCAGTTTACAGTGATAACAATAGCAGATTTAGGCTATCTGTTGAAATTCTTACACATTTTTTGAAACAATAAGGTCTTACAGTATTTTACAGAGAAATAAACAAAAGAAGGCTCCTACTTTAATGATTATAGGTTTTGAAGTGGCGTCTGTCACTAGCAGATTTTGTACGGTGCAGGTAGCTAATGTACGTCAATGCTAATGCAACTGGATGTATTTTCCAGTCCTGGATAGTACTTTTTTGAACACAACCTGTTACCTTAGCCAATGATATAGTCCGTGACTTTGAAAGTAAGGCTAGGTTACCACTGTATGCTAGTTAGCCAGGCATGCTAAAGTTTTCAGGTTTGTAGGTTACGTCAGAGGAGTTGAATCCATTCTCAGCTCTTGTTGGTTTTGTAAAGGCTTATAGCAATCACCCTCCAAACTCTTTATTGTAGGTATCACTCTTGTAGATTAGATTATTATTATATTATTAGATTATGTGTGTATCAGTTTGGCATGTGTCAAAATCCAAAGCTGGGCACGCCTGTCATGAATAGTAGGTTGTTTTTATTGGAAAATTGCTGTACAAGGCAGGATGTAGAGATCTCAATTAGTTAGTTAGTTAGTTAGTCAGTTAGAACTCACTAGTCTAATCAGCCAGGGTAATAACGAGGAAAGTAATTACCCTGCTGTCTAAAGAATACAGCTGAATGTGTTGACACTCTACAGACATATGCATCTCATTCAACAAACAAGACAAGAGATTAACCAAATGAAACACGCCCACACACCAAACTACATTTGAATATTTATGTTTTTAGAAACACCCTTCCCACACACACAGTCACATGCACGCACACACTCACACACATACATGAATGCATGAATAGTGACAGGTGCACAAACACATTAATCACTCTATGGCCCAAAAAGATCTGCTGGGCTTACAGGGCCAGAGACTGAAGAGAGCGGTAGTGACAGACTCTGTGTGTGTGTGGGGTGTGCTTTGCTTGTGTGTGCACGTTGTGTTTTTGTATGTGAGGGAAAGAGAAAGAGAGAGAGACAAAGAGAGAGAGTGTGTGTGTATGTGTACAGTGTGTCTCGAAGAGGAAGTGTGTGTGTGTAAGTGTGTGTGTGTGTGTGTGTGTGCAGGCGTGACAGGGTGCTGAGGAGAGTCATGGAGGTTGCAGGGGGTTTTGTCCGCAGTGTGGCTCTGATATATCAGAAGTGCTCAGAGTCAGGGTCGTTACATAAACTGGGCTCTCTCTCATTCCTTCACTCACTCACACACACACACACACACACACACACACACACACACACACACACACACACACACACACACACACACACACACACACACACACACACACAAGGAGCTTTCTTTTTTTCCCTCTTGCCTGTTTTTTAGTGAGTCACTCCCACATTCACAGATTATTCTTTTATTCACAGTAGTTTTTGCTGCTGATACAAACAGCTGAACAAAGAGAGACTGATTCGTATAGGCAATAGTTAAAAATCATTGTCATTCTAATAAATTATAGCAGAGTTTGTGTTGATAATCCTGAATTAATAATCTCACTGATGTTGCAAGACAGTCCTGCATTGTCATGAGAACAAATAGGAAATGATTCAGGGATGCTGTGATTCATAATCACGCACATAATTGTCACAGGATGACAGATGTTTTCCCCCTCAGAAAGTTCACCAAAAACTGCGTATTGTCTCTGAAAATAATTTTTCTGTCTCCACAAAATAGCTTTTAAATATGTTCTAGAGGTGAGCTTTTGGTTGCTGGATCTAGTCCCTGGAGCTGAGGCTCAACTGTGAGGAAACCACACTGTGAAAATGTGAAAAAGACACTGTAGTAGTAAGAAAGTAAAGCATATATTAGCATACATAATGATACATTATAATAAGAATAATCATTATTATAAATATGCAGCATTTTCCACTCACGTCTCTGCTAAATCACATTGCAGTCAGTGGGAATAGACCCAAAAATGTAATTAAAATAAATTAAAAAGGCCAAATCTAACAGTAATGACAGACATGATCAGATTTTTGTATTATTCATATAAACACTAAACAGGACTGACCCTGTCTATCTCACATGATACCTCCCCTCCTTCCCCTCCCTGTCAGTGGGAAATAACAGTCTGTTCATTCCTCCACAAAATGGAGGCTGCTTGGCATCACGCGTGGCAGTCCCAGAGTGCTTGTAGCCTATTAGTTCCCCTGCACCTCATCACCGCTGCCTGGATGACAAGCACAACAAGCAGAGAGCTGTGAGCATCGTGCACGGACAGCGACACAATGTCACATCTTGCCTCCTGGGAGGAATGGACGCCAGTGTGTGTGTGTGTGTGTGTGTGTGTGTGTGTGTGTGTGTGTGTGTGTGTGTGTGTGTGTTTGTGTGTGCGTGTGTTTGAGAGGAAAGAAACTAGATGGGGGTTTATTTGTATGAGTTTGTGACCGTATGTGCATGTTTGTGTGGGTGGGGATGTGTGGATAGTGTGGATGTGATTGTGTGTGTCTTACCAGTGGGTATGTAACCATGTGTGTGTGTGTTTGAGAGGGTGAGCTGACCCAGATCTGCTTATTAGCATCAGGAGGAGGGGGACGGCAGTCACTTAGAGCTTTGTGCCTGAGCAGTGAACTGTGTTCGTGCTTCAGTGACACACCATCAAGCTTCATACAGTAACACCCCTCCCACACACACATACATACACACAAACACACACACACACTTTCTGTCCTTCATCCTTTTCATCCTCTGCTCCAAAATATCTGTGCTATCCAGGAAATAAAATCGCTCAATCCAGAAAACAAACTTTTCCCACTGTTAAATTTAACATTTTCATGGCCAGGAGAGCCTCAAAGTAAAACAATGGCATTATTATGGACATTTAAATCAAATTACAAAACAAAACAAGCACAATAGCAGAAATCAAAATGTATAGGGCAGGGCAGCCATATTTTCTTGTTACATATTTCTTTAAGATTTAGTGAAATGCACCATTACATCAAATGGAAACACTGACTTTTACTTTCCAAACAAAATGCCAGACATATTTTTTAGGCATTTGGGGGATTTTGATTTGAATTTAAATTTCTGGGGGTGGAGCTTTTACAAAGATGGATCTGCAGCAATTGCAGCATTCAAGGAAGGGGTTCAACAGTTAACGCATGTTTGAGTGCAATCTACTTTAATTAGCTTATTGCATTTAAGTTTGCTTACAAGATCAACACTAGTCAGAATATATTACTAAATGTGCTGTTAAAAAACTCAAGGCAAGAACAGTTGCTTATTCCATGTTTAAAAGAAAAATCCAAAGTTACTTTTTTAAATAATATAAATAATAAATGATCAAATAAATAGATAATAAAATAAAATGGAGAGCCACATGTGCAAAAGTTGTAACTAGCAGTATCTCTGGTACATTCATGCATTAGCTGATTCTACTGTACTAAGCCTCACAGAAATAGGAATTGCATAATGCAGGTCAGGATAATCTAAATCAGAGTGTGAGATCTTCAATATGAACATGTGCACTGACTGAATGGTCTGAACTGAAGCCCACTGGGATGTACAGTAGCTTCCATGTGCAGGTGTCCCACATCACCAGCTGAGGCCTCACTCGGTCAGCTGAGAGTAACAGGATGGCAGACAGAGAGAAATCAGGGATCTCAGGGCCTGAGGGAAAATGTCTGTTCACGTGGTTTAAATGTGGCTTCAAAATGGACTCATCCATTCCTCTTTCAGTTTGCACACAAACAGGGGCGACAACCTAACATCAACTTTGGAGAGGACAACTACAGGAGGTTTTCTCAAGAGCCATTCCTGAGGGGGACACCAAAAGACGTGCTGCTGTAACTCTGCTAATGAACACTCTGCTTCTCCAGCTTCTTTCATTGACTCAAATTCAAACCGCTGCACACACTGGTTAATGTTCCTGCAGCTCACTGACAAACATCAGCAAACCAGTAGCTGACATAAAGTGTGAGCTGTAATTCATTGCTCTTGTATGGCTTCATCATTCCATCAGAAGGAAACTTCAACTAGAAATTAAAATAAAGTTCTTTGGGTTTGACCAAAATGTGGCTGCACAGCACGAGCTTGAACTGACTGGCCAAATGAGTCAGTGAGATCTAAGAGGTAATGTAACATTTCTGTCATCTTTGAATGGCGAATGTTTAGTTTATATAATACTTATATATACAAGTTGACTTCATAATAAACAGGCCCTATAACTGAGAGAGTGCCTACCAATAATCCACCAAGAATGAATCAATCAGTGTGTCTCACCCATGCGTGGACATATTATGGGCTCATCATCACGTTATGCTCAGATAGTGTAGTACGACCTCTGGTGGTAAAATGTAGAAACATTTTTCAAAATTCACATTCACTACAAATGCGTATTCATGCAGTATATACGTATACAATACATAACTATTATAAACCTAAACTGAACCTAAACTTACAATTAAATTAAAATTATAATGATGTGGGTAAATGTATAAAACACTAGAGCCAAAGCATTTATTTTACTGGCTTATAATTATTATAAATGATTTGTAGAGTGCTACTCAGATACTTTTCCACCTGTTTATGTATACTTATTCACTCGGATCAAATACATTTATGTTGTAATAGTTGATTAAAAATTGACTGGGAACCATAAGTCGGTGACGCCAGGCTTCCACTCGGATGTATTTTACTGTGACAAGCATCCAAAATGGCTTCCAAAGTCGAACCGGTCTATCAAATTTTCTCATTTCAGGACTGTAAAACCTCTCCTGACCCGATTTTTGAGGTCCCGGCCCAGTATGTGACCCCTACACCGGCCCCGATAGTGATAGATAACGGCTCCTTCCAGACCCGGGCCGGCTGGGCGGTACCAGCGGCGGAGCTTGACTCCCCGCGGCTGCTCTTCAGGTCGGTAGCGGCGCGCAGCAGAGGGGCTGCTCGCAGCGAGACCCAGATCGGCAACGATATCCCAAACCTGGAGCCGCTGCGGTGGCTGCTGAAGAGCCAGTTCGACCGAAACGTGGTGGTGAACTTCGAGATCCAGGAGCTCATCTTCGACTATGTGTTTACACACCTGGGCATCACCTCAGAGGTGAGTTGTGACTGATGGGACTGTGTGTGTCCGCAGGTGTGTGTGTCATACAGCAAATCTGGATCCAAGTTAACTAAAGTTTACGAGACAAGACGCTTAGATTAATTTATTTTACTTTACATTTTCTTTGCTTATCAAAGTCCTTTCAGAAAAAGTAAGGGAAGTTGATGTTAGTTGTAAAACCATGTAGCATACTATTGATTTTATTTATAGACTTAAAGGGTAACTCCACCAATTTTACACATTAAAGTATATTTAATGTGTGATATATTGTGATTCTTTCTTGTGACAAAATGCACTTATTGTAAGTTGCTTTGGACAAAAGCATCTGCTAAATGCCCTGAATGTAAATGTAAAAGTAAATGTATTTACAGTTCTCAGGGAGTACTACTGCATATGTTAAAAAAAAAAGTAGTATGAAGCCTTTTGTGGCTCCAGAGGAAGCTGTATGTAAATTGCCTCCAATGAAATCACTTAGTGGCTAGATTGCATTGTGGGTAATGTAGGCAGGAGGTTTTCAAAAGGAATATCTCTGGGTCTGCTGTATTGATTCTGATCAATCATTTAAAATTTTCCATAATGAGTCCAACAGTGTTACAGGAGTGCAACGCTAGACCAGTGGACTGCCTTTTAAAACCTGGCGCCCACATTTCCCACAATGGAACTTTTCCGCTGAGTGTCATCACTGGAGGCAATTTAAATTACATGGAGCTTCCTCTGGAGCCACGAAATGCTTTATACTATTTTTCACATATGCATTAGTACTTCTCAAGACCTGTAAACACACTTTAATGTGAAAAATCTGTGGCATTACCCTTTAAGTGATACCACAGAGTGTCTTTCCCTCTGTGTTAACTCATTCTAGACCATATAGTTAACACAGATAATTAGTGTTAGTGTTGCATAGACCCCAACTAAATCCGTCTCAAGCCCCACATTAGACCTTAAAAAAGGTCTCCATACACTTCACATTAAAAGGCAAAAGTCAGAGCTAAATAAGCAGCTTATTCAGGAATACTAACATACATGTGCAAGAAGACAGTATGACTGCAAATAATGATTTATATAATCAATGAATGTATTGTTCTGTACTCAGACTTTAGATTAATGACAGCAAATCCTCACACCTGTATTTTAACATTTTTCTAAGTAGTGTTCCTCTGTGGATCTTTTGATTATTGGGCTAATTGGATCTGCTCAAATATACAGAAATGTATAAAAAGCACAAAAACGGAGTGTAAAAAAATACACAAAGCTTACACAATATATACAAAACAGTACAAAAGTACATTTAAATACCATTTATATTGTAGACAGTAATATTATGTTAAGGACAGGCAACCAGCCAACATGCCTGAGGATTGGAGAAGAGGTTTTATTTCTAATCCAACGTTTATTTTAATTTAATTTAATTTTTTAAAACTTTTTTCTCTGAAAAAAAGTACTTATCATCTGTCACACCTGTCTCTCAGCTGAGTATGTACTGTATGTATAGACTACATAGCAACACTCAATAAGAGTAAAATAAACATGTTTTAGGGGGCATAAATGTTTTTGTCTGTTACGATTATGGGTACATCCCAATCACCTTAACTGCATCCTTGCATCCCTGATGGTTCCCTCATTTGCGTCCTCTCCCTGCATCTCCCACTGCACATCCCTCCACCTTAAGATGCAAGGAGAGAGATGTAAATGAAAAAATGCAAGAGGTGAACGATCTTTCTAATGAATGAAGAAAGTTGTTCACGGTTTTTCCACTATTTTTTAACTAGATGGTGAGTCAGAATAACATATAAGATGTCACACTTGGCAGTCATATTCTTGAGTTGGTTCTGTCTGTCCACTTTGGTGTAAGCCTGCGGTGATGTTGTGATATGGTTACAGAGCAGTGTGCTCAGCTGCTGAGAACATCAGAACAGTCTTCATAATGGCAGGCCTTAAAGATTTCCGAAGTGAGAAGCACTCAAATAAGGGAATAGGGAAAGTGTTTTTGTAGCAACATGAAGTGTATATATCAATAATGCAGTCTGATAATATTCAGCCATATCTGTTTTACATGCAACGTCAGATTAACTCTTCATGGCATTCAGATGATCAATGAGCATTACTTTCCCTGTGCCGCTGTAGGGCAGTGTGTCACACCCCATTGTGCTGACAGAGGCGCCCTGTAACCCGCTGCACTGTCGCCAGATGATGTCAGAGTTGCTGTTTGAGTGCTACGGCGTCCCATACGTCTCCTACGGCATAGACAGCTTGTACAGTTTCTCCCACAACAACTCTCAAAGGAACCTCCAGCCTCCCCACACCGGCATCGTTCTGTCCTCAGGATACCACTGTTCACACATTCTGCCGGTTATCAATGGCAGGTGAGGATTCACAGATTCACAGACATTTATCATTATTATTTTCCTCTCTGTTATTCTTTCCTGATGTTTTTATCTCCCAATAAAACACTCATTTTGCACAGTTTGAGTCTAATTCCATATGGTTTCGATTCTAGGTTGGACGCTGTGAACTGTAAGCGTGTGAATGTGGCTGGGAGTCAGGCAGCGTCCTACCTGCAGCGCCTCCTCCAACTGAAATACCCAGGTCACCTTGCTGCCATCACACTCAGCCGTGTGGAGGAACTGCTCCACGAACACAGTTACACTGCTGTGGATTATCATGAAGGTGCAGTATGTCAGTGCAAACATACATATTTATAAACTTCGAGCTTCTCTGGGAGTTTATAACTCAGCAGCAAAAAAACTGTTAAAGTTTTTAAGATTCAAGAATTTTCTCCTTGCAGCTTGTAACTGGAGGAGCTAGAAAAAAACATGGAAACGCATGCAAACTTATTTTCCTTTCACTCTGTGGCGTGTTCTCCATAGAGCTGGAAAAGTGGCGCAGCCCAGAGTTTTATGATCGGGAGGTTCACCGCATGCAGCTTCCCTTCTCCGGTAAGGTGCCGGGCGGCTGTGTGAGTGTGGAGGAGAGGCAGGAGAGACGAGCTCAGCAGCTTCGGCGGCTTCAGGAGATCAATGCTCGCCGCCGGGAGGAGAAGCTGCTGCAGGACCAAGAGAGGCTGGACAGACTTATGGCTGTACAGGCAAGACACATATTGTATCATTTACAGTTTATTCTAAAGTGCTTTATGGTATTAATATGTGTAAGACTTAAGATTTAACATACAGAAGGAAAGATGTTTTGACCCATTTGATAATTGCAAATAGACAATAAAAAAGGTTAATTGTTCTTCAAGAATTTTGTGCGCATTTTTTATGTTTGATCTTTGGTTTAATTGTAAAACACAACTGCTGTGTGCTGCACACTGACCGAAGAGTTTTCTTCTGGTAGGAGCTGCTGGAAGATGGCCTGCTGGATCAGTTTCATAAGAGCCTGGTGGAGCTCAACATGGACTCTGCCGAGGAGCTGCAGTCGTACATCAGCAAACTGCAGCTGGCTGTGGAGCAGGGCAGACAGAAGCTGCTGCACAGCGACGGAGTTGAGGGAAAGACTGAGGTGAGTGTTACTGTACCAAATCAGAGGAAAACAGACTTAGGATATCACAATTTGGATAGTAGCATGCTTATTAGTAGCATATTGGCTCTTTATCAGTAATTATAAAGTACCCCTTTTGACCTTGAGTGTATATTAGGTTACTCAAAGAAAAACATATGTATTACTTTATTTTTATAGTTTATAGCAGTGTTATATAAGCAGTGTAAGTAGTATGTATGTACTGTATCACTTGGCTATAATCTGAATATGCAAATGCCTCAGTTTCTGACAGTACAAGGGAAGCAAAGTGGTCAAACTTAACTTTATTCTCCACTAAAGTACTGACACCAGCAGATCGAGCCACTGGGCTGAGGCCACATTGAAATGTACTGATAAATAATGAGGTCTACATGTCATTAGCATGAATGTGTTGTGGGACTCTACAGGACCCGTCCTTGTTTGCTGCAGTCGATGTGCTGCAGCTGACATGAAGCCTGAGGCTGTTCTGTGTCTCTCTGCCAGGTGTCGGAGCTGGAGCATCCAATGGATGAGGGAGACGGAGTGACGCTTATGGATCCTGACTTCCCCGAGGACACGCTGCCAGAAAAACCTGCTAATGTGGTTCAGGTAGTGACACAGAGACACTGGAACTTCCCAGATAGATATTTAGATCCTCATTAACGCTATACAGACAGTTGTCTGCCAGGTTAATGTGTAGCAGGATGTGTGTGAAAACTTTTTGTCCTATATTATGTTTTTGTAATGAAAATTTGCTCATACAATGAAATATTTCTTGTCAATGCTTGTCAAACGTTGGTGTGAGTAAAAAAATAGCTTTGATCTCCAGCCTGTGTTCAACATGGCGGAGTACCACCAGCTGTTTGTGGGGACAGAGCGTCTGCGGTGTCCAGAGATCCTGTTCCAGCCCTCACCGACCGGAGAGGACCAGATGGGACTGATGGAGACGCTGGAGTATGTCCTGGCCAGGTAATGATATCATACAACAGACACAGTAGATGTAAACATAAATATGGATCATGCAAAGTCTCTCGTTGCCTATTTTATTTTATCACACAAATGCTTCATTTTGGCATCTTTAACATTTTTTTTCTCATTTTATTTTTATATAAGAAACGACAGGTGAAACTGATGTAACGGCTTCTTATATAACACACACAGGTACACTCCAGAGCAGCAGGAGGCGCTGGTGAGCAATGTGTTTCTGACAGGAGGGAACATGCAGTACCCCGGGATGAAGGAGAGAGTGGAGAGAGAACTGCTGGCTATGAGGCCCTTCCAATCACACTTCAAGGTACGAAGTCCTCCAACCATATTAAGGCGTACATAAAAATTCTCTAATGTGCGTCTGACATTAAAGTCCTTAAAATGGCACCTATCACTTCTCTCTCCCAGGTGAGAATGGCGTCGCGGCCGGCCCTGGACGCCTGGTACGGAGCACGAGACTGGGCCCTGGAGCATCTCCCTACAGGAGGGGGGGAAGCAGCAGAAGGGTGGATCAGCAGGCAGGACTATGAGGAGAAAGGAGGCGAGTACCTGAGCGAGCACTCTGCCTCTAACGTCTTTATTCCCATGAGAATCGCTAAACCAGTTCCTGCTCGACCCAACGAGCCCTCCGTTACCACATTGACATCAACCGGAGCCTCTACTGCCATCACCACGGTTACGTCTGCACCGACGCCCTCTTGTTTGACTGTTGCTGCGGATGTTACTGTGGTTACCTCCTAAACTTGGATCTCAGATATCAGGAGTCTCTGATCTTTTGTAACTTTCTGACTGAAATTGTTTTGGATTTTTTTATTTTATTGTGTTTGGTGAAACCAAATGATACTGTTCATATTGAATGGTCATCAAATGAATGATCTTAAAAGGTCCACTGGGAATATTTCATGTATTACTGTGTAAATAGAATTTGCTGTTGTTTTATAAAAATATATTTTCTCTCATGGAAACAGCTGTTTGCTTCTGATTGACTGAGAGAAACATCTGGCAGCTGTCTGGTTACAAATGAACAGACCTTCAAGTCTTACATTTTAATCAGTCTCTCTTCTGTCCCATCTTTTACCTTCCCTCATGACAGCTCACTTCAAAACTAGTTAAAGTGTCAGTTCACTCAAATCACACACACACACACTCACACACACACGCACAGAACAAACAAACACACACACACAAACGTGGACAGATTTTGTCAGCGTGATGGCGTCACAACTGTACAAGATCCAGTCACAAAACTTTACAGGTGTAGAGTTTAAATAGACATTAAAGCAGATTGAAGATGGGTGTGGTCTCATGTAATAATGTAGTAATCACTACTGAGAGTAGTTGTGGGTCAGAACGTGAACTTGTTGACCGACGTTGCAGCTGGAATGATGATGGTCTCTAGTTTTGATTATTGCTCAGATTTTATCTGTCACACTGATGCAGTGTAAAAAAAAAAATGAAACTGCAACCAGTAATTATTGTCATAACCAATGAATCTTGTTTTTGAATGATTGATTTGTTTTTGAAGATGCCCATTTACCAGCAAATTACTTGTTTTGTCAGACAGTTTGAACCCTAAAGATATAAAATTTACGGCGATATTAAACAGGGACAAAAAATAAATCCTTAAATCTGAGAAGCTGCGACCAGAGAATGTTTGATATTTTTCCTGGATAGTCGACTGAAATGATTAGTCCAATATCAAATATATATAATTTTTGGCTATTTATTTTCTGTCGATCAACTCATTGATCCCTACATCTGTTGACTGCCTGGAAGATTAGATGTCAATCTAAAAACATTTGATGATGATGGTTTGAAAAATATTCCCAATCGTTTTATTTCAGTGCTGCTAGTTGACACAAATAACTCCAAACTTAGACAAATAAATCCAAAAATAGTAGCATGGATCCTTTAAATGCAGAACGTATGATTAGATGTTGTAATATAGTGGTGCACCACTAGATGGCACTGATCACACAACATCTAGACATCCTGTTTTCAGCCTGTACAGCAGCAGCTGAGCTTTTTGTTTCACAATATCCACAATTGATCTGTTATACAATATAATCAGTCTGGCCTCTATATGAGTTATCACTTGTAAGGATTTCAAACGTCCTCAGAGAAACCTGGTTAGTGATTCAGCAGGTTTTCTCAGAGCTGATGTGTCAGTCAGCTTGAAGAGGAGACACGTTCTCACTGTAGCTTTCCATTAATGCTAAGTCTGAACAGTTTCCCTGTGAAAGCCTGTTGGACAAAATGTACTCTGTGTCCTGCCAACTGATCTACAACTCCACATTTTAATCAGCCTAACGTTCACAAGAACATCTGGAAACTGTATACTCCATAATATTAAGTGGAGTCCAGTTCTCTCTCATCTAATCTTAAGGTTTCGACTCCCTCTGAAGAACTGTCAGCTGTCTTGCAGGTGTGTTTGCTGTCCTCTTCTGTTGCATGTTGGTCCACATTATTAACCCACAAGCAGACCTCTAATAGTATTACGTGGTGTTAAACTGTGCCACAGCTCAAGGTTCAAACCCTTAGCAGCTTGTTCTGTTTCTCTTCAAGCAGCACACACACACGCACACACGCACAGAACACCCTGGTTCTCACAGCAGGACCGAGTGCGGCTAATCAGAGCCGAAACAGGCCTGTGATTGCTGTAATGGCTCAAATTTAACAAGAGGGATTAAACAGGAAAAAACAAAGCAGTCTTCTATTTATAAAAGCAAGTAAACAGGATTTATTTCTATGGCTACAATATTTTTCAGAAAGGCTTTCACAGTTATATTTATGGGGGAAAAGCTTCAACTGCAGGTGCAGCTCAAATAGGAAAAGGGATAATGAGTGTTTTCAACCTTTTCATTTCCCTATGATACACAGTTATCGTGTTCAGCTGCTGGCATGCTTTTTTTGTTTTGCAACATAAACAAGCAGGTGAATACCCTCTGAAGGCATTTTTGACATTTACAAAATGATGTGGAAATGATCTGTGTTAAAAGTTGCCTGGTTCTTCTGATCTCTTCAGGTTATGCCAACAACCGAATGGGTGATGGGTGGTCGTGGTGCCCACTTTTATCCATCTTCATACCTACGTTCACCTCCTTCTTTCTGTCTGCCGTGTGCCCTGTCACCAGATGTCAGAGACGTACAGGTCAAATTTACTGCTAGGACCAATAAAAGTCATCATTAGGTGGAGTTTCTAAATAGATTCTCTCCCAAACAGCTCAAGCGACACGGTGCAGGTCTTGAGTGTATTTTTAAACAAGTCTGCGCTGTATTGGACCCTGTTTGTGCCATAGTGTTGGCTGGTGCCCAATTAGGAGGATTTATCTGTGTTGCAGGTCAGCAGGAACACCAGGCAGGGCTGAGCTCATGTCACGCAGGCCTGTGTTGGAGGGGAGGAGAGAATGAGGAGCCAGAGCTGGAGGTGGCACAATGAGGTTTTTTTTTAATGGTCGGACAATCTTTTTTTTTTTTCCTTCCTGTTCAAAACTTGAGCCTGTTGCAAATTCTAACGGGGGCATCGACATAATCCACTACTTATTCTCAATCTACAGTGAGGTCTTGATGGTTACACAGTTTAAAAGAGCCTGTTCACAGCACTGAGTTACACTGCTGCCTGTAGTATGGTTAAAGAATCCTGCAGCATTGTCCTGTGGGAGGTGCAGATGGGTGTGTGTGTTGGTTGGAGGTATGGTGGCAGGTGGGTGCTCCCACTGAGCCACCCCCCTGTCAAAAATGAACCAGTCACCCACTGACTATAGCTTTTAAATAGATGCAGTGGAGTTCAAAGTGAAGGGTTTCATGAAATAAAGAAGCATACAATAGAAAAAGGCTCAATCTCAAAATTGTACTCCACAAACAAGTAGTATAAATCCTTAATTGGCTCCATAGGAAGCTGCATGTAATCTGATTACTACCTCAAGTGATGTCACTCACAAGTTGCACAAGTTGAATTGTAGGTAATGTAGGCACCAAGTTTTGAATAAGATGAAGAATTTGGCGATATCTGGTTCTGCTGTATCTATTTCGATCAGTTGTTTGTCCCATCCATTATGAGTCCAGTGGTGTTATAGGACTGCAATGCTAGCTATAAACTAAAACCTGGCACCTACATTACCCACAATGCAACTTAGTCACTGAGTGACAACTGAAGGCAATTTATACCTTTATTTTTATCTTTATTTTATCTGGAGCCACAAAAGGCTTTATACTCCTTTTCCCTTTAATTACAGTAGTAAATGTGCAAAGTTACTCAGCACCACTAAAAGCCACAAAGTATTTTAAAAACTCTTCTTCTTGGGTTGATGTGTTCATGTGAGAAGCTGTGACATCTCACATTTGCTGCCAATTGTAATTTCTTTTTAGATCAGAGAAACAAACTAAAGAATTCACATTATGGCCTTAAGATGTCGATGTTTGATTACTGATTAACAAGACCTCATGATTTCAGTTCAGTTCTAATAGCAGAGCTAGGGCTAATAGCAGCAATAAGGTTCATTAGGTGTCTATAACATGATCATTATTATTGATTTGTGTTAGGATCCTACTGATTATATGAACAACATGTAAATAATGATCATTTTTAAAACACTATAGTCCCTTTAGAGTTAAAATGAGCCGTCAAACATCTCTGTTTTCTCACGTCTTCAGTTTTCTGCAACAGATATGTTGGCTGCTGTCCAGCCAGAGGATCTCTCACTGAGAGGCTCATATATCAGCAGGAACAGCATCATCTCTGTAAACTGAATTTCCCTGACCTGACCTCTTTTGAGGATAAAATTTCTCCCCCTGTAGTCTTGAAAAGTGCCTGTTAAAGATTTGTAGTTTCCTTCTCAGATAACGGAGGCTGTTGTCAGCTTGAATTCATATCACTGACAAATGATTCCAATATTGAGAGGTTTATGGAGTGGGAAATAATAATGAAATATGAACAGACAAGTTAAACTATTTCTTCAGCATTAATCTTCTATTGTCCACCCATACGTGTTCAGGGAGGATACAAAAGTCATGCATTTATCCATATCTAGAGGAAAAGCTGTTGCAGGAGCAGTTTGAGAAGTTCCTGTGGATGTTTAAATACTTTGTGAGAACTTGTCTCGATTGGAGTACTTTGTAAGAGACTTAAATCCAACTACAAACTTTTCAGCGCCAACTTTCAAGTCTGCAGGGGGTCCAGCGGGTGTTTCACACTGAAAAGGTAGATTTTGGGTGAAGTGTCTCACAGTTTCTCTCCATGTCAATGAGTCTTGGTCGGACACGGTGAAGCCTGATTTGGAACTTACTTGCAAAAGATCTGACTCCCATTACACACACACACACACACACACACATACACACACCCTGTCTCAGTCATTATAATGACTCTCTGCTGTTATCACAAAACTGAACCTCGAGTTTGATACTTTACCTAATATTTTCTGTAAATGTTGTGTTTCTAATATACCACTACAATAAATATATATTTTCTCCTGATGAAGTATGTGTGACCTTAACGTTGTCTTAAGGTCTGAGGAAAGACGGACGTGAAATGTTCCTGTGCCAAACTGAATTGTCTTTGTTGTATCTTCATATTAAACTGGAGGGGGATGAATCACAGACACAGGCCCATTAAACAGACTGAGAGTTTTTGTTTCAGTATGTTTACACAGGAGCGTTTTATTTTTAGGTTTATATGACCATTTTTGGGGTTGAGAGCGATTGTGCAACAAGGTGAAATTATCAGCTGTTAAAAAAATGCTGTTAATGTGAAGGCATGAGGCATCTACAGGTTTGGTTTGGTATATTTTTATGTGGTTTCCAGATTTGACGATTTCAGATGAGGATGTTTCTCAGGTTCACAGCTGATAATCTTCCAGGATTTCCAAGCTGAACCACCTTTGTTGCACTTGGTGAGACAGTTTCCCTTTAACTTACCCAACATTTTAAACATCAGCTACTTAAAATTAATCCTTCTCCTGCAATCAATGGCCAACAAGCTGAGTTTCCACACTCACTGTCCTGACCGGCCCTTTGATAAGTCCTTAAATGGTACAGACATGGTGATTGTGATACATATTTATATTGTTTTGAGTGTCCCGAGAAGACAAAAGTGACAGGGTGTTTTAAAGATGATGCAGCTTGAATGGTCCATGAAACAACATCAGACTTCTGTGTACATTTTTTATATATAATTCATGATCTTTTCAGTTTTTGTTTTCTTAGCAATAGTTTATTGAACATTTGGTGAACGTCATTATTGAGAAACAGAATGGGCAGAGCAGTACCGTTCTAACCTCGAGACGCCTCATTCCTGTGTCTAGATCTCTCTCTTGGTCTTGCTTTCTTGTAGCAGCTTTCAATTATTTTTCAGGATGTGTACTGTATACATTTTTGCTGATATGATTTAAGCAAATTAAGACTCAGACAATCTCCCATGGCCTTTAAAAGGACGCTGTTTGTATGCTTTTCCACTTCCTCCAGTGGGCTCCCAAAGGGCCAAGAAGTCTTCAAACTGCAGTGAAGGAAATGAGGGAGCCTCTGTGCTCTCTGTGGGAGCTTACACAACTTCTTCTGATTGAACACCCTGATATGAGAATCAAATGTTTCTGACTTGGATAGTGATGAACATTTACAAGGATGAAACCTTATCGGTTGAATATAAACCGTTGCACATTGTCCAGCTCAACCAAATAACTCCAACAAGGGAGCAGAAGTAGCTGTAATAAGATGTTAATGAGCTCTTTCTCCTCCCCCTCCTCCTCCTCCTCCTCCTCCTCCCTCCTCATGCAGAGAGCAACAGGTCCACTGTAAAGCCTGTCCGAGCTTTGGTTATTGATGACAAGGGTCTGAAACATTGACTCTGAATAATTGTATTCTTAAACTGGAGCAATGATATTTCGGACAGCAGTAGAGCATGCTAAGAAGCATCCTGGCGTAAGTAGTTTTTATTTCATAACTTTCTTTCTTTATAGTACTTGAATATCAGTCACAGCAACTTGTTTTCATATTCAAAGATGTTTTAACATGTAGCTTAAGTTTGAGTGAAAACTGAGATGAAAAACAAACTTCTGTATGGTTCATTTTCTTAAATGTTCCGGCTACAATGTGCCTCTGTCCTTGGTTAGGCTTTTAAAAACAGGCTAGAATTCAGTTTTTGTATTGGCTACTAACCCAATTGTAATATGTTTGTCTTTTCTGATATCACTATAATATGAATCACATCCTCTGAAAATGTATGTATTGATTTTTGGTATAAAAGATTTGCACCATGAAATAAATGTTTAATAAAATGCTATACTCAATTTTGACTTAAGTTCTAGCTTTAGTTCATAAAATACAGCAGACACACTTGATGTTTACCTGCAGGGTTTGTAGGCTGTTGGTAAATTAATGGGTCAAGAGATCAGTCTAATTTCGTCTTATCTAATCTTATCTGAACTGTAATTCAGCGTGTTAAGTTGCTCCAGTGGCTCATTGAAAATCAAGCCAAATTGCAAGAGGCTTAAGAAAACACACCCAAGACTTCTACGAACCTCCCAAATCTAAACTGACAAAATCTAAGCATTTAGGATGTGAGCAACTGGAATAAAATAAATTAAAAAATACAAGTTGTTCCTACAGGGGACGGGATTATTTCTGCACTTTTAACCAGCTTCACTGTCAGAGAGCCAAGTGACAGAGTTTTAACTTCTTGTCATCAGCCTCCCAGGAGATACAGAGAGGGGGGAGAGAGAGGGAGAGAGAGAGAGAGAGAGAGAGAGAGAGAGAGAGAGAGAGAGAGAGGAGAGAGAGAGAGAGGGAGAGGGAGAGGGAGAGGGAGAGGGAGAGAGGGAGAGAGAGAGAGAGGGAGAGGGAGAGGGAGAGGGAGAGAGGGAGAAGCTGCAGGGAGGAAATCCCTATGAGACTCTACCAGAGCTCATTGATATGGTCTATCATCCTGACAGACAGACAGGCTGAGAGACAGACAGTGTGGGGAGGGAGAGAAGCTGCAGGGAGCAAATCCCTGTGAGCCTCTACAAACCTCCTTGATCAAGTTACAACAGTCAGACAGACAGACAGACAGACAGAGACAGGCTGTTTTTAGAGAGAGTCAGAAAGTTTAAGAGTGACAGAAGGTGGAAACTCAGCCACACAAATGGTCAGATAGTATCTGAGGATTGTCACACACTTATAAAATCGATTTGTGTAAATGGGAAAGGTAGATTACAATCGATGATGTTGCTAACTACCATCATGCATCTTGAAAACGAAAAAAAATCAAAGGTACATTTGGATGACTATGATTATTTTGCCATCTTACACACTGTAAAGTCCTCTAGTGTTGGAAGAAATAGTCTGATCTTTTACTTACTTAAGTTCCAGTGGAATAGTACTACAATGTTACTGTGATACAACATATTAAATTAAAAATGAAATGTACTTGAAATATCAAAGGTAGACGTGCCTGTTATGCAGCAAAATGGCCCCTGCCGGTGTTGTACTTTAAGGTTGTAGCCGGTGAAGGTGGAGTTTATTTTAACAGCTTTAGACTGTTAAAAGCAAGTTTGTTATGTGCTAATCTGAATGGGAGAGAGACAGACGGACAGAGTCAGACAGGCAAATAAACAGTAAGCCACATCGACAGAGTTTGGCAGACAGACAGAATTATAGACAGACATAATGATTATTCAGTCGTTTCGCTGTAGAATAATCAGTGGCTATTTATCTCTCTGGTCCCTTACTTGAGTAAAAGTACCAATAAAACAATGTAAAAATTACTGTGACAAGTAAAACTCATGCATAATAGTAAAAACATGGATACTTTAAAACATTGAGCATTGAAGCATCAGCACATAATGACGTAATAATGTAATATATAATGATATATGTATGTAGTGGAGCAGAAGTATAAAGAGGCATTGAATAAAGATAGTGAAGTAAAGAAAAAGTAGCTCCACTTGAGTCCAGTACTTGAGTAAATATACTTGTAGTTAGTTCCCACAGCTCCACAGTACTGTGTGTCAGCAGGTTCACTGGGATGTAGGAGGGTGACGCAGCAGAAGCAGGCCAGCAGTTAATCCTCAAAGCTGTTTGTTGATCAGCTGCTCAGACCGACGCTGTTACAGTAACTATAATCTGGAGACAGGAAGTGTCAACTCAAGTGTGCGCCAGGTCAAACAGCAGGCTGCAGCAAATCTCAGCTACTTCACCAGACAATTGTTGCCTTATGAAAACTAAGTGTAATTTAAAATGATGTAGAATGAGTTTTTCCCTGGTGTTATTGTTGATGGTTGGCATATGATTCAGAGGAGAGTTTCTTATAGTTGAATAAGTGGGTTGACTTTGGGAAAAATGCTGCGTCTGCCCTTTTTTAAATCCAAGAATTATATTTGCATATTCACTGAGATGTTCAGCGACATGACAAGAGTCATGAGGGTGAAGCTGACTGCTTCATACTGATGCAACGTAGAAAAGGAGTTACTCTGACATACGACAGGCTTATTATCTGGCAGAGTTTGCTTTTTATGAGCAGCAAATCAGACTTAAAAACAAAAAAGAAACGTGTGCAGCTAGTGGACTTTAACTCTTCTGCCCTCATTACACATGTAGGTACACAGCTATGCAGTGAGCAGTGAGAGCACACTTCCAATAAAGGTCTTTACCGGAAGCACTTTAACTTCATTAATACTGAAGTACATTTACCCCTAACACTTCTACAATTATTAATTACATACATCGTTCTTAAATGAGCCATTCTATATCATGAGTACTTTTGCTTTTCATATTTTGATGCTAATGATATCTGAGTACTTCTTCCACCACTGACTATAAGACACAATTTGAATACTGAGCAGACTAAATTTAGGATTTCACTCAGACAAACACTGATGGAAGGAACAGGAACTCTCTGTTTCCTCTGATCCTGTGAGGTTCAATCAGCAGGTGTTGTCAATCAATGAAAGAGATGTGTTGCTTCAGACAGTTTTGCTGTTACCTCAACAGTAAACATAATCTGTATACTCTATATGTCGTGTTGTCGTTAAGAAGCTTGATCTTTTGATTCTCTCTTTGCAGCTCATCCCCCAGTTCTTCTTCATCTGTTTGGGAATGGGTGGTGCATCTCTGTATCTGATCCGTTTGGCCAAAGGACCACACGTCACGTAAGGACTTTCAAATTCTCCTGTGACCTCTAATAATAATATGTCAGTATGATATTTGATTAATCAAAAAACTCTTTCATGGATGACTAAACAGTAACCGGCCAAATGATATAAACGTCTATGTTTTGTCAGTGGTGAAGCATTAGGTAACACATTTGTCAATCACTCTTTGATCAAAGGCATCAGTTTGAACAAAGAAACCGCTAATTAGCTTGTTAATAAATGTGTTTCCCTGGCTCACACATCTGTTAAATTCTGTTTTCACCTTATTTGAGGACAATTACACTGCAGTATCCAAAGAAAAATAAAGGGGCCCCCAATGGTCACAGGAAGGCAGACATCGTTATTTATTTAAACAAGGAAAAGATGGATTTTAGACTAATTAAACTTCCTTCCTCTTATCCTGCATGCAGATTTGCTTTAACGTTTTAACAAAACATATCATGGGCAGATGAATACTTTTAATCCCTCATTAAGCAGAGAGATTTGTTTTATGATTGTTACTGACCACAGGGATCCCTCGCTTCCATTTCCCCCTCGAACTGCCTCTTGCTTCAACTTCCTCTCCTGCTGCTGGTATCACAGCTGTTTATTTACCCTTAAATATGCTCCAATAATAGCAGACTCAGTGAAGAGCTTTTTACAAGGGCTCACAGTGTGGTGCACTGTCTTGTCTCTTCACAGGTCTCTCATCATTTCTTGGTTACACTTTACAGCAAGGGACGCAAATTTTGAGAAGTTACTTGGAAACAAAGTAGAAACGAATGAGGAACAGGCTGCCAGTTAACCAATAGTTAATGAGTAACTCCTAAAACCAAATGTATAGCTTATTACTAGTTAATGATTAGTTAATCGCGTAACAAGTGAGGAACAAAACAGGAATGAAAGCACATGGACTCATGTAGTAATGATTTAGTCTGTGGTTACCACTCAGTCAACTAATGTTAACGTAGCTAACACAAGCTAATATTAACCTTGCTTACACTAGCTAGCTAAAGTTAATATTGCTAATGCTAGCTAATGTTAACGTTACTAACCCTTGCTAAAGTTAACGTTGCTATCACTAGTTAGCTAACATTATGGCAGTTTTTTCCCCAAACTGGCAACTACCAAGACTTTTGATATTGATGAAACACAGATACCACGGGATAAACCTTTTATACTATTGGCTCACAAAAACATAACAATCATTTTGGACCCGACAATTTTTAAAAAATTATTAATTCACAATCGTTATAATATTTTTAGGGAAAAGATATTATTTTATTCTGCACATTTCTACAAGCTCTGTAGAATTTTTACTTTTAAAAACAATTTATCTACATAAAAATGATATCAATATGACCAAAACATAACTGATCATAACCTAATCATTAGCTACAGATGAAATTGGGTTAGGAGTCACTCATTAACTAATGATTAACTAGCAGTTAGTTCCTCATTTGTTCCCAAGTAACTACAAAAAGTTTTGTGTCCCTTATTGTAAATTGTTACCCATTTCTTTCATTTCAGCAGTAATTGTGTATACATGCTTGATACATTTAAGAGTGTCTTGGTGGTTCTGTCCGCTGAGTTTGAATCTGACCCCAACTTTTGCGATTTTTCTTATTTCATTTTTTGCACATAATCTATCAAAGCAGGGGTGAAATAATGCCGCTCTCAGGAGTATCAGATCACTACTAGGTTCCCTAAGAGCCTAACTTCTCCCAGTTCACGCCTGTTTGTGTGTTTAGCTGGAACAAGACCAATAACCCTGAGCCATGGAATAAACTTGACCCCACATACCAGTACAAGGTAAGACAGCACACTACACATACAAGTACTCAGTGTTAGGAAACTGGGATGACATTCTGATTGTGTGATTTGACTTATATGTCTCTTCTTCCCCAGTTTGTGGCCATCGAGACGGACTACAAGAACCTGAAGAAGGAGGGACCTGAGTTCTGAGTCACTCACCAGCCTCCTCTCCCCTTCCTCCCTTTGAAGTCCTCTCTGCAGGTGGAAGGCCAAATGGATCCTAGATCAGGATCTGTAACACTTTAGTGTCTCTGCACCTGTATGGTTTTTGCAAAGCAGCTGGCTTTCTGGTAATAGTGACCCGGATTGTCAGTGAATGCATTCTGACTGCACATATGAATACGGAAAAAGTTAATTATGTAGTATTTCTACATACTCACACTTCTGCAGGAGAGATATATTCATGAACTGAGGAGCAACCAACAGGATATGGTAACATTTGACTTGCTATTTCTTAAAGCTATTTGTTATTTAACACAAATAAGGGATACTACATAACATGCACATAATCTAATGTGGCCATGTTTTAGAAATTTCAGTGTATTATTTTGAATGTTTCAGGCATCTATTGGTTTCTATTCACCTCTGTGAGATATATAAACAAATGATCAGACTCACAAAACCTGTAGTGCAGCATGCAAATAAGCTTCAAGAGTCTGCACATTGATTTTTATACCACAGAGAAATAAATGGAGACAAACATCTGCCTTGAACAGAGAAAAATACATAAAAATAATCTAAAACCATATAGCAAGCATTTCAAAATGGTCAGCTTGAATATAAAAATCAAGAAAATGTCTTTGTCTGTGGGAAGCTTTAACTAAAGCAACCTTTAAGCCTGCTGCAGCGCTTTAACGTGACTCGACTGTGTGTGTGTTTCTTCATAACTGGCACATGATTGCAGGTTTAGCAGCCACTAAATTTAGTGATCACTGTGTAAGTTTTGAAAAAAAAAGTCAAAGATGCACAAACTGGGATGTATTCTTTCAATAAATAAACTGTCTGATTCATGTTTGGATACAAAAGAGTTTGTTGCCAATCTGCACCGTCTCACATACACATGCAGACAGACAGACGGACAGACAGACAGACAGACAGGTAATTTTCCTCAAACACCTGCATGGAACGGAGATACAGATCTTTTTCCACAATCAGTAATTCTGATGGAGCAGATCCATCTGTCGGCAGTGCAGCTGTCACGTTGCAGCCTGATTGGTGCTTGTAAGACCATATTTAGTGTGTGTGTGTGTGTGTGTGTGTGTGCGTGTGTATTTATCTACCAGTGTGTGTGACAGCAACCCTTTGATCAGCTACAGTGGTGGCAGGATGCTGAGCAGTCACCCAGCATGGTGTTGATGTATGACAGCAGAGCACAGTGTGTTCAACCTAAGTACACACACACACACACACCAGTCGACATCCAGGTATACTGCAGACACAAGCATACACTGTGTATACCATGTATATGATGAAGTGAATCAGGTGTTACTCACAGTGACTTTTAAAGGAGACATATTATGCTCATTTTCAGGTTACTGATTTTATTCTTGGTTACTACCAGAATAGGTTTAAATGCTTTAATGCTCAAAAAACACATCAGTTTTCTCATTCTGTCCAGTGCTGCAGCACTGTATTCACCCTCTGTTTGAAACACTCTGTTCTAGCTCCTATCTCTTTAAGGCCCCCCTCCTGCATACGAAGTCTGCTCTGATTGGTCAGCTCACACATGCCTGAACCAGCACCACTCACCATGTCTCTGACCGGCTCTGTTGTGTTTTCAGCTCCAAGTTAGTTTCACTTCTACCCTGAACATAGGCATAAATTATTCAAATGTGTGACATGGCGAGGTAATGATGTCAAGAAGTCAGGGAATCAAAGGCGAGACGACTGACGGGGTGTTTCAGGAGTAGTGTTTTCTGTGGGAGGGAGGAGCTCCCGTTGGTGGGGAACTTGGGCTTTTTAACTTTCAAGACCTTTTACATGCACACAACCTACATAAAACACTGAAGGAAAGGAAAGAAAAACAAAAAAAGCATAATAGTGTTCTATCTAAAACCACATGAGATCTTTAAAAATAATTAATATTTTGAAGTAATCAAACTCTCTCTTCATACCCAACTCTGCTTCCTCCATTCTTGCTTTATTCTTCAGTGAGACGGGAGTGATGTACGAGGAAATATACATTAGTGGGAACTCTCAGTAGACTAAAGGATTTGTCAATCCCTGACTTGTAACTGGATGGTATAAACTAACTTTTTGGAGACTGAATCCATGTCATATTAAACACTGACACACAGTGCTTATCCCTCCTTTTTGTTCTCTCTTTTTTTAATGAATTCCACAGCAGTACCCTTGCCACCTCTGAAGGATAAATTAAAAACAAACCCTTTCAGTCTTACAGGCTTTGTTCAGTGAAGGTGAGACTCATGTTTCATCCTCTTACGACCTCTCTTCAGCTCTCTAAGCTCATATTCATCTCATTTCTTCCCCATATTTCAAGTAAAAGAGCGAATGAAGAGAGAAGAAAGAGCAGCGGGCATAAAAAAAAAAAATCCTTTAAACACCACAGGGATTGTTGTGGCAATAAGAAGAGGGGCTAGAGACCTCGAACGATGGAACATGAGGGATCATATGATTTCCCTAAGGATAGTCAAAGGCCTTGAAATACACACACACCGAGTCAAAGGAGTTGTCAGGTCGTGAGAAACAAGCACAAAGATGAAGTGGATGAGTCTTTACTTGTGTTGTGATGCTGCATGTGTGTGTGTGTGTGTTTGGTTATGTGTTTTCTGACGACAGAGCTGAGAGCTTCCCTGACCTTTGACCTGTGATACAGCTGGACAGTCTCTGTGGAGGGGACACATTCCTCTGGCAGAAGCTGAAGCAATAACCTTCAACCGGAAAATTGGAAGGACAGGCCGAGGAGCGGAGAGGGACACAAAGGCGTCTGCCATGAAACAAAAGTCCATTCAGTTCCTCACTGAAATAAATATTTAGTGCTCCAATAGGCAGCAGCAGCGCTTCATGTTGCAAAGCTGGCTTTATAAAAGACTTCAGAGGAAACTTTCCTTTCAGAATAAGAAATAAATACATCAAAATAAAATAACAACAAAGTTTGTCATTTCAGAGTTAGAGAAAGAGGAGGCCGACTCTTTTTTATCCAAGAGTAGAAAGATCTGACTGCAGCAATTTGAGAAACAGTGGGAGAGGAAGCGTTTGAACAAATGTTGTGAGGCTTTTGCGAGGACAGTGAAGGACTCTGGTGTTACATAATGTTCTCATCTTCTCATGTATAAAATATAATACTGCCTGTGTTTGTAAGCATTATGTAATGTGGGTTTGCAGGGAGATGTAAAAAGACGGTATCAGAAAAATAAAAATGGTATCAAAGGGAGTAGGAAATTCTGCAGATGGCTGAGTGATGAAGGTCTCAAAATTCATTCACATAGAAAATAATACCGGCCGTCCAGTGGAGATCAGAAGTCTTTATAAGATAAATCAGCTGGTTGAATAAACGTCATTAGTTACTGTAAAGGTTTTTCTCAGGATGTGAAGCTCTGGCTCCAACCATTTTCCACTGTCACTATATAAAGATCGACATTTATTTTGTTTTTCTGGACTTTTCCCTGAGGGTGACAGTAAGAGGAAGTGCCAGCAGCTTAACACGGATCAGTGTTAATAAACACTGCAGAGTCTCCTCCCTCCTGCCACTGTAAACATAAATCATCTGCCTCTAGCAAGTGAACTTGTGTGTCACAGAGCAGCAGGTATTCATGCAGGTGACAACAGAGAAAATTCAACAAACCTGAACATTCAGGGTCCCTTTTTTTTTTTTTTTATTGAAATGAAGATGTACAGATGTACATACATTGTACATTCTCCACAAATCCTTTACAATACAAAGCAAAGTGAAGTTATAGAAGATGGAAAGGTAGTATACAAAAAAAAACCCTAAAAACATAGTTTTAAAATGTTTTTTGCTGTTTCCCCTTTTCGATTTATGGTTTTCTAAGTGTAAGCTGAGCGTGTGTTTGATTCCCAAAACAACTGCTATGAGTTTTTCAAGGCCTGGACAAAACCTGACACTGATAAGGCCTCTAAAAATAGTTTAGTGACAATAAGCCAAATACCTAAAACACTCAAGGTCCTGTGTGAAACTAGAAAATGTATGACAGCAAGTGCAGCAGCTGTTAATGTGATTAAAAGTTCACGTGTTACCGTTCAACATTTTTAGGCCACTGAAAACAGTCTTGATGGAAAAGCATTCATCATTATCAGCCTCATCATCAGTCGCCTGCAACCCCCCCCCAATAATTTTCCATGTCTTGCAGGTACACACCTGATTGGGAGTGGGGATTTTGCACAGTACTGTAATAAGTAGGGTGCCAATGAAACCTGCTGATGTGAAACATTTCTCAGTTTTTACATCACCTCATAACTGTTGTATCACTTCATAAGGAGCATAAGACATTCAGGAGACACTTCTAGTCCTCGATATAGTAACTTAAATAAATGGTACTTAACAAACTATAAAGTAGTTATAAACAGATAGTGTTTATTAATGTATTTGTCAACAGTTATAAATTATCCATCTGTTTTTACACTGGCCTCTACTAATGAATGCATCACAGAAGGAGTGATAGTTTCTGACAAATGCATTAATTAACACTTACAACTGCTTACAAAGACATTAAAGTCTGTTTTAAATCATTTATTAAACGTTTATACATGCTAATAGATCCCAAATTCGGGATTTAAAGTGTTACTGACATTTAATAATAGTATGACTTATATATGACTTTTTCAGACTTTGACAGTGACCATTATTTTAGAGGAGCTCTGAAGGATTAAGCATCTGTCCGTGATGTGATGGGGAAACTGCCCTTGTGCATGTGTTGTTATTAGTGGTCAGTGAATCCAGGCATGGGGAAGGGCCTGGCGAATAGCTCCACCCGCTGGCGTAGCTCTGCGATGCGCGACACTGTCTCTGAGTCCTCCAGCAGGAAGGACTTGAAACTGGCCAGATTTCCTGTTGATAATTTCAAATACATCTGTTAAAAAAATATCCTGCAACGCTGTGAAAATTGTGGATCTGTCCCTGGCATGTGCTTAAAAACCTGTTAGGGAATGTACAAAAAATAGGTAGGCAGGCTGAACATTATGTTTATCTTAAAAACAAAAAAAAAAAAAAAGAAAAGCAAGGCTCTCTCCAGCATTACTAATATTTTCTTTGGACCATCACTCTGAGGGGAAATGTAGGACAATCCCTCCAATATCTCAAAAAACCATAAAGGCATTGATTCATTTATGCATTAATAACTAAAGCTGACCAAAGAATTAAAGATGGTGTATTCAATTTAAATAAAAATATGTATTTGCAGCAATCATTTTCACAAACCCTGAACATTTAATAAAGGGGGCTTTCTTGCAGAACTGTTCATAAACTGGCAACTGTGTTTATATTTGTAAAAATATTATGTTATGAAAAAACACAGCGGTCATAAACCATGAGAAAGCCTTCTGAACAGACAGTATGTCACCATATTGTATCTACCAGTATATAAATTGTCAAACTCCACCACTCTCACTGGATAAATCAAAAGTCTACTCAAAACAGAGAAATGTCTTCCTCTCTCACCAGTCTTCTTCTTCACATCCAGCGCGATCTGAATCCCTTCATCAATAAACTCCACAACCTTTTCAAAGTCTGCCTCCTTCAACTGTCGGGATGTCAGAGCTGGAGTTCCTGTAAGAGAATTTAAAAAATGAAGATATGACGATATTAGGACGATCACTGTTGATAAAGTTAATAAAAAGGTTAAGACTCGTACGATTGAGAGAGACACGCTGACAGATTGACTGACAGACTGATGGAGAGACGGAGGGACAAAGGACAAAGATACACAGAGAGAGAAGAAAGGCAGGAAGACTGACTGGTTGACAGATTTTGCCCAAACAACCTCCACTCCTGCAGCTCTTCACCAACAACAATCCGCTGACCAACACAAGCTTTAAAGTCACTAATCTGATGAATACCGAGTCTGAGTCCTCCTGGAGTCAGAGCGCTCTTGTCTCCAGGGCAGGTGTTCTTGTTGGCGGTGATGGACACCAGCTCCAGCACCCTCTCAGCTCGAGCCCCGTCCATCCCACGAGTTCGAAGGTCAACCAAGACTAGGTGGTTGTCTGTTCCACCTGAGAGGAGGAGGCGGAGGAGAGCGAGATATTAGTTTGGTTAATGGTATAATTATATTCAGTTCAGGGGAAAATGTGTCAGTGAGATACATTTTCATTTCCCTCCACTCTCTACTCAAACCTTCATACAGGCAACGATAAACTTATCATTCCTTTAAAATTCCTCGTAATAATGGCTTTTTTCCCATTCAGCTGTCAAGGGAAGCTTAAGTAAACTCTTCCAAAGTCATAATAACAGAATGCAAATGAGGTCGAAGCAAATAGAGAGACTATCCAAAAGCAATTGCATCACGTATTATGAGTCGTAGAAATGCAATAATACTTCAGATGCTAAATCTAATTTCATAGTCAGTGAAAAAAACAAACAAATTAACTTTCTTTATATGTTTATATGTTTTGTACACAAAAAATAAACATAAAAAGCACTCTGTACCGGACACTAGGGTGTAGCCTTTCTTCAACAGAGCATTAGCCATGGCCTTGGCATTCAGCATCACTTGAGCGATGTACTGTTTGAACATGGGAGTGGAGGCCTGCAGAGAAAGAAATTACACGGTATAAAGAAAAGACGATATCAGGACACTCCAGATGACAAGTAACTCTTTATACATGAGCTGCTGAAAATAAGCTGCAGTTCAAAATGTGCCAAGTTTTCACAAAGGATTTTCTCTCCTATTTGCTTTTCTATTGATGAATATTAATAATTAGGCTCAATCCCACTTCCAATTTTTACCCTCTACTCCTCATTTTCAAGTGCCCCTGTTAGAAAGGATAGCTGTTGAATTCTCCCCCTATGAAATGGGACAACCCTACAAGACCCTCATACGTTATCAGTGGATGGTGTTTACTTTGTTGGCGTTTGCTTCATTACCTGGCCACACCGTGCTCCTACCCTGCCAGTCTGCACCATGAATGTATTATAGACCTGGATATGACGGCGCTGCTCAGCTTTGCTTCCAGTTCTGACAAGTGGCCACCTGTGGTATTGCAGCGAAACATTCCTCTGCGACCGTACAAACATTTTCCCCATAGAGCAATATTAAAAAGGAGATGTCTGTACAACTGTTGACACCTTGAACTACAAACAAGGTCAATTATGACACAATTTTTTTCTTCCTTCGAGCTGAGAAAAGTGATTTTAAAATCCCTGACGCCATCACAATGTGAAGTCAATGTGCAGACGATAACTGATGGGTGGGGCCAGTGGGAGAAACTCTACTGCCCATATTCAGTGGGTCATGTAACCAGGAAGTAAACCACAAAGCTAGAATTTTTTTTGCTGTATGTGCCAGGTGGGCAGTTCTCAGTGGACTAAATTGGCACCATCTTTGGGTTTCATCTTTGGTTTTAGAGAAGCGGTACCAAGAGCAGCAACTTCGCTGCTGGACTTTATTTAAATTACACCTGTCTTATGCCATCACGGGGGGAATGCAACATTGATGTCATGCACAAATCAGCAATAACAACTTAACTTTAAGCTACAGAGTCATCAGCAAACTTGTAGCGATTGGACCATTATACATGGAAATGACAGAGTTATCATTACCCTCAGTTTGAAGGGCACCCCTGAAAAACCTGTGTTTGACAGCCATATAGCCCTAACACCTTGTCCTACCCCATGACACCCTCCCCTAGGCCTGGACAAGCAAAACGGAGGGGTTGGGCTAAGAGGAAGGGGCAAGGTGTGTATTGGGATGGGGCCCTAAAGTTGATATCTGGACCTGTTTGAGAGCGACGGCCACCCCGGCAATGGCATGGTTGTGAGGTCCTCCCTGAAGTGATGGGAACACGGCAAAGTTCACCCTGTCCTGGAGGTCATAGGTCACCTCTCGACCTTTTTTATCCACAGACCGCACACCTTTCCGGTAGAAGATCAGACCAGCCCTGCAGAGTGAAGAGAAAAAGCTAGTGTACACAACCTTTTTTACTTGACATTAAACAGTACGATTCTGCATGGTTTGTTATATTTATGCTCTAGTTTACGATCCGAAGCCACATGGTCTCATGTCACATCAAGTACAATCGTTACTGTTTTTTCAATAACGTTTTTTACCTTGACCAGACTACTATATCACTTATTCAGTGACAAATGAAAAAGTCATTCACACACTACATTCAGGCCCTCACCTTGCCCCACGCAGGGACTTATGGGTAGTGGAGGTGACCAGGTCAGTGTGCTCGAAAGGAGAGGGAACAGCTCCTGCTGCCACCAGGCCACTGATATGAGCCATGTCTGCCAGCAGGTACGCGTTAAGCTCCACACACAGCTGAAACGCACACAGTCACAAACATTGAGTGATTCTTTCATCATTCTTTTAACTTGTTTTCTCTCTTTTTTGAAAAACCTATTTTTATTTCCCTTATATTCAAATATTTGTGCTTTAAGGAATTAAAAAAAACTGCTTTTTCATACAGTTAAGGGCTATATAAACATTTTAAACAACTACTTAAACCACATGTACTTTAGAAAGACATAACTCCTGACATAAGACATACCTTCTTCATGCGAGGGTAGTCGAGCAGGCGAGCGTAGGCGCTGGTTCCTGCTATGATGAGTCTGGGTCTGAAGAGTCGGGCCGTCTTCTCCAGCTGGTCATAATCTATCAGACCTGTTTTGGGCTGAGATGATACAGTACGACAGGGATATGAGAAGATTCACACAAAAGTCAAAAGCTAGGTCAACTGTTTTTCTTCACAGAATCACTTTGACAATGTTGAATTTGAAACATTTTAAATTCAAGCAAATTACCCACATCCAGCTTGTAAGGCATCGATTCAAAGTAGATGGAGGTGGCTGAGATTCTCTTGGTGTCTGTCATGTAGCCGTGGGTAAGGCTGAATGTAATGGAATAAAAATAACGTTGTGAACTTATTCTGACCTCTAGATCCTCTCTCTCTCTTTCTCTTCAATATGAACAGTTCAAAATATGTAATGAAATATAGCAATGAGAATAATTTCAGAGTCTTGGTGCTTCAAAAACCTTCTTCACTTTGATCTACAGATCTTATACATGAATTCATCTGGTTATGTAAACACTCGATCTTCCTGATATTACATTGTTGGTCTTATGTTGTTTCATTTTGTTTGCTTTTGCCACAAGGGTATCATTCTTCTGTCTATTGTTTTAACTCATAATATATCATTTTTGTATGAATTTATATCAAAATCCAGCCCGTCTTCTTATTGTACCTCTACCAACTTCAGCCAGCCGTCTTGTAAGTATATAGTGTCTACTAAATAAAAGTCTCACGTCTGCAGCTCAACTATCACCTGCAGCACTAATACGAGTCAAAGGCGTGTTATTGGAAAAATTATTGTTTACATTTCCCACCGTTCTGTTGATGTACTTAAAAATACATTGAGTTCAAAGAGGCTGGTATACTGTGACAACTCCAGACTGTGTGACTAACACTTTGTCATTTACATTAATTCCTCTTGACATTTAGTCCTATTAAAACATCTAGTTTCATGCAGGAAAATGTCAAAACATTTCATGACACATTTAACAAAAGTGTGATAACTGTCAGAAACCTGTAATGTAATAAAATAAATGCATCCAGTTAGATTATCTAATAATTCATTGTTATGATGACACATAACATTATTACTAAATCAGCAATTATTACTTGTACTTTTTTACGGAACATAGTGAGTGAGTTATCTTTATCATATGTTTGGTCAATTAAAGTCAAATTTGATTGCTAGCTCTAAAAATGTTTTAATCTAAACTGAACTGTCACATTTTTGTTAAAAAAAACAACAACAAAAAAACAAACAAGCAAAATCAATAATGTACTCCCAGGTATAATTAGATTTACAGGTCAGTTGCTTCGTAACAGTTGTTACATTGTTAGTTGAAAAATAACTCTGGATTTCAACATGTTCACTCACTGTCCTCCATCAGGCAGATCCAGGCCCATGATGCGGTCATGAGGCTTCAGTACAGACGTGTAGGCTGCAAAGTTAGCGGGGGATCCGGAGTACGGCTGCACATTGATTCCCCACAGATTTGGGTCCAGACCGAAGGTGTCGAGCGCTCGCTTCTGACACAGCAGCTCAATCTTGTCTACAATCTCTGCACCTCCATAGTACCTGAGAAAGACAAAAGGCATTGATTAAGTATCATATCAAATTGTATCATACTGTATTGTAAAGTATCCTTTTGTATCATTCTGTATAGTATGGTATTGTAAAATTGTATGTTATCATACTGTATTATATCTTAGTGTAATGCATTTTATCATTTTGTATTGTTTAGCATCACACTGTATTGTACCGTGTTGCATTGTATTGATTTGTATCATATGGTATCATATTATAGTGTACCATACTGTAGCATATCACATCTTATTGTATCATTCTGTTTCAAATGGTATTGTTTTATACTGGATCTTTTGACATTGTAGCACATTATGCCATAGCTTTTTCTTTCATCATATTGTATTATGTTTCATTGTTTCATATTCTGTCTTATTATTTCGTATTGCATTTAAAGTTTTGTAATGATTGTTATGATATATTTTGGAAAGTGTACCCTCTGTGTACTTACCTTTGTCCTGGGTATCCCTCTGAGTATTTGTTGTTCAGACAGGAGCCCTGGGCCTCAAGCGCTGCACGGCTGCAGAAGTTCTGACAGGACAAACAAGCACAATGTCAAGATCCAGAGTCACAGTCCGTACACTTTTTACCATGCGTATATATTCAGCACACTGTCACCATCCAAATATAACCTTTATTTACTTAGAGATGGGTTACTGAACACCTCTGCTGTTTTTCAGCAAGACCCAGCTATACATTTCAACCACAGTATAGACTTGAGTTATCCACGATGCAATTTAGTTTAAACTGTGAGCATTTCTCTTGCAAATACCAATTTAAAAACAATAAGACATGCTCCAGAGTCAGGGAAGACTAAATCTGTTAAATGTGTTGCATAAATCTTACAAAAGGCTCATCACAACCTCTTCTAGAGGCTGCAAATATGAGTTAAATTAGCTTATCTAAAAATATTCAAGTATAATAGGTGATCTAGTTTAGTCTAGGTTCAGCACAGTGTCAAATCTCCCAAAGACAGTAGTGAATTATTTTTTCTCGCTGTCTCTCAGTCTCTTTTTTCTCCCCCTCTCACTTCTGCTCATCTTCTCCCTCTCTCCGTCTCCCTCTGTCCTCCTCAGCCGCCCCCTCTGCCTTGTTATTATACTAAACCTGTCACTGTTCAGGGATCCCTCAATCATTCCAGTGGGATTTATAACCGGTCCCACAGGTGACATAAATCTCTCTCTATGACAACTCAAAACACTATCTCGACACACACACACACACCCAAAAGTGATCGCCCATACTCCTCTGTCTCAACATAAAATGTAGAGATCAATGGCAGAAATCACAAAGGCAACCTAATGGGATCATTTGACCGTGTTCCTGAAGAAAAAAAATCAGGGGCTCTCCATTGGGAGTCAGCCTGCTGCGGCGACTGACAGCACATGCACAAGGAGATGAAAATCTTTCAGATGTCATTGTGACTGATAGTGCTGTGGATACATAATTGCTGGAGAATAAAAGAATGAAAGCTCCTTTCTTTTCCCACAGCTTCCACTTAAATGAAATCAGTGAAATGTGAGGGGAAAAATGGGAAGGAAATCTCAGTGAACTCTCTGAAGAAAAATTCTAGAAACTGAAACTCTAGTGACTTGTGGTTACAGTGTTGAAGGAGGCTCCACTTCAATCTAAGCTGTTTTTCTTGCTTCCCGTCTCACATACTGAAATCTGTCTACAGGAAAGCACAAAGAATAATTAGCAACATCTTTAAATGCATTCCATGTAGGTAATGAACCACACTTTGCAGGTCACCAGTTCACAGTTAAATTGCACATAAAGTAATTATTGCACATATTGCATATGATTATTAAATGTAATTATTGTGGCACAACCTCATCTACTGACAAGCAGGCGAGACAGAGGAAATTTACCTGAGAAAAAAAAGACTCAAATAAATAGATTTTGGCTTTTGCAAGTGCTGTAAAGTAATCTTTGTAAGAGTTCATATGTCAAAACACAGCTGTTTTTCCTATACCACTTTCACACACAGACTATGTGTGACGCAGGATACTGAACAAACATTTCACTACTGATCGTCCTCACCAGACCGATGGTCATGGGTCACCATAGTTTACATACAACCTGCATCTGAGTGGTGTTTTTATAATGGGAATAAACATATGAGGTTGTAAGTATAACTTTTTAAGCTTTTTTCTTCATTTGATCACCAAGTTAAGGCGTCAACTTATGGTTTTTAATTGCTTTGTAAATAATCAAGAAACTCTGGAAACCCTGAGAAGGTTACATAAAGTACACTGCCAACATCTGTTATAGTAACTCTATGTACCCTGGGTCTTCAACAGGAGGTCCACAACCCCTAGGATGTCCCCAGAGTAACTGCATAGGGGCCGCCACATTATTGTTTGATAATATTTTTAAAGCTTTGAAATGTTAAAAAATGTAAATGTGTCTGATAAACACATTAACATGAATCCAACATATTATTAGCAGAGATACAGTGAATGCAAAAAACCCTATATGATTTAACAACATCGACGATAGTCTGCCCCTGATTCCTCGTGCAATCATGTGAGCAAGCTAACAACGTGTGTGCTAAGTCACTGCGGCACCAATCTATTACAGTGAACTAGTAAGCTGAATATTATTGAAAACACATTGGCCAGCTATCTGTTTTATTTTCCCAAGTGTATGGACATTCTTGTGAGCCACAATGGATTGTTTTTATTTTACCTCAGGAGCTACCGGAATAATTTCAGAGGGTGAGGCTATTGTGCTGATATGCAATGCTAGAACTGTTGCCGATCTCTTTATACATTTAGACCACCCAGCTCATGTTGTAGGCCTGGTTTAATATGCAACAGAATTTTACAACAGATGTAACATATTAAATGCTGGGTTAGATAGCAAGTGTTGATCCATTTACAATAATGGAAAACAAATATTTTCCCTAGGTCATTGCTTCAGTTTTACAAATCTTGTTGCACTGTGCTTTTAAAACAAATTTAAGGTCCTGTTGTCCTTGTGCCATTACTGTACATGTAGTTGGTTCAGGGATGTGTATGAAACTTTAATAATTTTTTCCTCATTATTCTAAATAAATTATTCTTACTTACAATTTCTCTCCACCCATCAGTTTCAGTTTGAATACGCTTCAATGGCTTCAATGATTCTAAAGTCAACTAACCTTATCAATAGTTAATGATAACTGTAACAAAACATTGAGAATTATAAATGAATGTGATTCAAACAGATAATGAAACACAAGATATCTCCTCTCCGCCGCTTCTGTCTCTCTCCTCTTTATGTGGAGGCCTCACCTCTGATGCGATGAGCTCGAGTCCCCGACACTGTCTGTCCTTCTCCTGCTGCAGGAGGCTCCACATCTCTGGGTCGTCCTGGGCCAGGCTCTCCTGTCCAGTCCATCCACCAGCACTGCTGAGGCCTCGCCTGCATGACTCCACTGTGACCTGCCCCTCCCGGCCCAAACATCCTGAAGCCCTGAGGAAGAGGGGCTGCATGGTGTGGTGGATGAACACATAATTTCAGTCAACAACTAAATCCTATGAACAGTGGTTGTAAAACTGTTCTATCACAGGAATTAAATGTAAGAAAATGTTTAAAATTCTGTGTGGGAGGACCCTGGAGATATGGTGCAGTATTTCTCAAAACGTGCTGCTCCATTTAACGACTCAGTGTAGTCAATAAAGGCTTAATGAGAAGACAAATACTAAGTCATAGGATTTGATGCAACTCTCTATTGTGAGTTTCTGGGGGGTTTCTTTTTGTTGTTGTTGTCCAAGATTGCTCCTTTGGTGTCTTTTGAAAACCTCAGTAACAGTGAGTCTGTGCAAAAACGCTTTCATCACTCAAAATTATAATACTTTGCACCGGGGGTTTGGAAACAAGGGGGATAGAATAATGTGTCTTTTGATGTTCTAAACAAGCCATTAAATGAAAGGCTGTGAAAAAGCAAAGGTGTTAATCATTGGAGTGGTTATGGAAAACCTTGGACATGGAAAGTAAAAAGAGGGCCAGCCGCACATGCATTGACTTATTTATCAGGGTCTTGTTTGTTGAAGCAGCTTGTAGCTGCATGATAGTTGCGTAACTACAGTATGTGTTACTTTGGCCTAATAGAGAGATTACTGCTCAAGCATAAATATACGGCGAAGCAAGTCTCCTTTCATCTTTTGTGTTCATTATGTTTCCTAAGCCTTGAGTATATTAAGTCTTGCATAAAGCGTAGCGTGTACAGTCAACTTTCTTTCAACAACAAAAACATATTCTGGGACACAGTAGCACTCTTTTAACACTCAAATCACACAGTTATCAAACAGACACAGTGACACTTACACAACTGGACTGACAAATTGAAAACATAACACAATCTTCAAACCAGACATTTCTATCTGAGTTGAGGTAATCTGAGGTGAGAAGTTGACCTAGTTTGCAATAAAAATGTTATATCTGCTCTTCTGAGCTGGGAGAGAAATCTACAAATGTTGATACAAGTCGACCTGTACATACAGTCAATAAAGCTCAAAATGCATTATAAAATAAATATACTCACCCGTAAGGTTTGCCGTAATGACAGAGAAAGCATGTCTGCGACAGCTGAGGGCTGGGAAAACAGAAAACTATTCAAGGTGCAAAGGGTGAGAGTAAAACCAGTACTGGAGGGGAGCCAAGGACAAGCGGACTTTGTTTCACCGATAAAAGTGACTACAACAGCAAATCATGTTTCATTTCACTCTGTATCAGTTCTTTGAAGAAGAAATATCTAATCAATCATAGTCACTGTACAGGCAAGCAATTCATTTCCATTGTAAAAAAGCACTTGATTTCAGTCTGTGTTTCAAAAACTACAGATGATTCCCTAAAGATGTATCTATTTTGTATTATTAATGAGCCAAGAAATCATATTTTTCAAATAGTGAATATCAAATTTTGGATTTAAAGGCTTCACTTCTGTTAATGCATATTCAGAGAAGATTCAGAAAACATTTTTCACACAAAGTGATACCATGGGTCGAGTCAGTTTCTGACACTGTAGAGCCTTTGGCAGATGAGTAATTGACAAACACAAAGCTCACATTACAAATCTCATCATTAACAAGTGCTCCTATTGACCATAGGCTGTATAAAAACATGGACATAGTCTTGTGATGTCACCAATAGCTTTCTGACAAATCATTGGTAAAGCTCAGTGTGGTGCCTCCTGACGCCATCTTGGCAGTGCTTGACTCCACTTAACCTCCGGCTAATCCAAAAATGGGCAAAGAGGTGGAGCACCGTGGACCATGGTGGAGCTGAGGCCGGCTGAATGAGGCCTGGTTGCTGATAGCTAGCTAGGCAGCTGGCTGTTTCAAAGTGCTCATGACCTTAAATATGCATAACTTTTAGCCCTAACATAATTTAAACAGGTGAGTTATATGAAAATGCACACCAGGCCATAAACATGTTTATTTATGCTGTAAAGTGGGTCATTTCACCATAGGGTCTTCTGGAGCCAACCTCAAGTGGCCATTCGAGGAATTACAGTTTTTGGCACTTGCACATTGGCTTAATTTTTTCAGCCCCAGAGGTTGCTTCTTTGCTTTTAATACATTTACACAAGCTTTTGGACTTAAACTGCACTCATTGACATGTTGAAAATGTGTTTTTAGCAACATATAAAACACAGATAATCACGAACATAAACTGAACGCATGATTTTGAAGGATGTATGAAAAGTCAGAGTTTCACATCTCAGTTTTAGTGTTTCAGAATCCGTCATCCAAAGTGCTGCTGGTTCTGCTCCGTCTGAAAGTTGTGGTCCGGACAGACTTTCTGCACCAGCCTGTAATCGGTGCCGGTGAAGGCGATGAAGATGCATATAACCTTAAAGGGTTTGGCACAGATCCAGGCTGCCTGGGACTGGGTGTTTTCTGAGTAGCAGGTCTGACCTGGGTCATACATGCAGGGCTTGGTCTTCTTGGACCGGTTGGTTCTCTGGTATTCGATCCTGCAGTTGAGTTCGGTCACCATCACCACATCCTGCTGCTTCTGCTGGTCCACAGGGGTTGAGCTGGTGGACTGAGGTGGGCTCTGGAACTGGGATGACAGATCTGGAACTAGGACTGTGTTTTTGGTGTCAGTGGCCTGAGCTGCCTGATCCAAAACCTCCCATCCAACAACTTTAGAGGGCGGGACAATGCTGACGGATATGTTCCCCAGACGGGACGAGTTGTGTCTGAAGTAGACGCTGAACGTGCCATTGATGTGGTCGACAATCTTCCCAGTCACCAGCAGGCTGAACTTCACTGTTTTCACATTGAAGTAAAAGTCGCCCCAGCCCAGGATCTTCTTGGACTTTGGGGATGTTTTTGCAGGAGGTTTGGATTTAGGAGGAGGACGATACAGATACTGATCCAGGGCTTGCGAGAAGTTTTGAGGCCATCCGTATGGGCCGAGGGAGCCGTACGCAGGTGTTTTGTGTTTGGTGGAGATGATCTGTAAGTCTTTGGAGATATGTTTTACCTTCAAAGCAGCTCCCACAGAGTCATCTCTTTCTCCTTCCTCCTCTCTCCATGGTTGGCTTGGAAAGATAGAAGGTTTGGCTGTTTCTTGGACCTGTCGACAACAAAATTTAAATGAAGGATAGCTTATAATTCAAAGGACTGGTGTACAGAATTTAGGGTCATCTAGTGATGAGGTTATAGACTGTAAACAACTGAACACCCCAAAATGCTAAAACATAAAAGTCCCACTCTAGAGCCAGTGTTTGAAATCTCCCTTCTGGGCTACTGTTGAAACATGGCAGTGCAAAATGGAGGACTCTGTGGAGAGGACCAACTCCCTCTTTAGGCATAAATGTATCATTCTAAAGCCTTGCTCTGACAAAAGATTTGTGAAGAGACGAGTTGAAACTTGCAACTACTTGCAATCAAGCCCCCAGGAAGAGCACCTGGGGACAGCTAATAGTCAAAAGGAACTTTGTAACTCTGACAACACTAAAGCTTTGTTTATATCATTCTACATTCATCAGATGTACTTAAATACTTGTGCATAGTTTTAAATCACCCAATATTAGCTCTGTGAGAGAACAAACAATTTTGTCAATTCTAAATACAGCATCACAGGATTCGTTTTGTGTTGGATGCACTGTAGAAGGTAACAAGACAGACCTGAGAGAAGAGGGGACTAGACCAGCAGGACGACCGCAGATAAAGGACAGTTTCACTGTCGCTACATTACAAGGTAGCAGGTAATCGATTAAAATAATCATGCTTTGATGTGTCAGCCCTCTGAATGAGAATTGACTGTGATCAATAGGTCAGCTCCTTCAGGCAAGGACTGAAGAAACAAGTACCATGCATGCACACACACAGTCATATTCATATTTCCAATAACACATTTTAATCTTCCTGTCCTCCCTCACGTGCTCTCCCTCTCTCCCTTGTTACAACTTTCAATCCTCTTTTCAATGCGACCTTGATGATGAACTGAATCTGAGGGCTTATTAATCAATATGCTCGGAAGACAGATGAATATGGTCGACACACAGGTAACTATTGAAGATACTGCAGAGAATCATTTATACAATATACATTTGCAGTACATGATGTATGAAAGGGCTAAATATCTGCAAACAGTTTTAAATATTAAGCTCCTTCTGTGCCGAACATGTCTCAGCTGTCTAAAAAAAGACTAAAAATCACTCTTTCCCCTTTTCACCTTTCTCCTCCTCCTCATCCCCTTAAATATCACAGTTTCCATCCTTAAATTGATTTGGATTACATCCTTGGAATTAATAAGAGATTAAGCCGTCACCTGGATTCAGCTTGTCGGGCTATTATTTCAAACGAAGAGCAGTTCATGTTTTATTCACTTACTGGATTTCTCCAGCATCCCATACATATTCTCCTCCTTCCAATTACTGTCCCTCATAAATTTTACACTGTATAAAAGGTATGTCACACGTACACAGTATGCAATTACTTTACTAACATGAGACAGTATGCTTGAGCAGTTTACAGATTAATTGCACAACTTTAGCAGCAAATCAACATGCTGCTTTAACTTCTTACAATATTAAACTCAAACCAAGTGCTTAGTAAATAAAACAATGCTGTTTATTCAAAACTCGTAAATATTATCCTAGAAAGCACATAATTTATTGCCTTAAGTATTTAACCATTTTAATAAGTAGTATTAGATGATTTTGTAAAGGCGGTGCCAGTTATAGTTTGGTTTTCATAGCTTATACAGACCCAAGTACATTAAAAACACAGAAACATACTTAATTCCACCTCACGATCACTTAAAATATTACTGCATAAAAAAAAACCAACAGAAAAAAACAAGTGAGGCTGTGAAAATCAAGTGCATGTTCAGATTGATGAAGCGGCTTATTATAAGTCAGACAGCTACCTGCTGTCGTGTCTGTTAAAATGCTCGAATCCCAATTAGTGCGGCTATTTATGTGACTGATACAAGATTCACTGCACAGCTGACATGCAGAGCTGTGATGTTTGAATATAACAAATGTGAAGAGATCATATAATAACAATGTTGTCAAGAATCACTGAGTAATGCATAAAATCTAATTGGGTCAGGTGAAGCCAGGTGTCAGGACTTCATTCTCTCTCACTCACTTTTTAAGAGGAAGTGTGAATACAGTGTGGGAGACAGGTCAACATTTTTTTCATGCCTCTGTTCGGTTGGGCAAAAACTCCTGTGCACTCGTTTAGGTCTTGAATTCTATTTTCATCGTAATGTGTTGGCAGATGGAGGTTTAGGCTTATTCTCACCCTGCTTTTTAAATAAACAGCACCCAGGATGTCATTATTTCTCACCAACAAGTGGGATTCACATCACCCCTAGCACCCCAGTCCTAGTGTGCCAATCTCTGCCTTCTCCAAGTAACCAAGTGAGCTCCAGCTGTGCCTATTGTTACGAGCCTAAATCTGTAGCTATGTGCTGTTCTCACCTACCCTAATTGGAGCCCACTGTGTGACAGCCATGTCATTGGCTCTGTGTCAAGATGCCAGCACAGAAAACTGCAACTGAGCAACAATGGCGGAGTGGATGCAAGCACAACACCTGTGCAAAAGCACCTGCAGAGGCAAAGAAAACTGAAAAACCTGAGAGCAGTAATTGAATTTTTAGGACAGAAGGAACATTCGAGCCATTGGCTATAAGATCCTTAATGTGTCAGTTTTCCACGACTGAACAAAAAGAGCGACAATGTTTCCTCAGCCTTACGGGTGATGAAAGTTGTTCAAACTGACAAAGACTGTGCAATTATTTAGTTCCAGTAATAAAGCACAACATTAGGTTGCTATGAGGTGTTCAAGTGTCAGTGTTCAAGTTACAGATGTTGCGGCCGGCTGCTCATGCAGCAAAGTTGAGAAAGTTAAATAAAAGACAGGAGAGCAGATTAAATTACAATGTTGCCTGAAAGACAATTACAGACCACGAGACTGGAACAAATTAAAAATGTGATGACGATATTTTGGCTGAGCTTCTCCATCTAATGAAAGATTCAACATTGTCCCGAGCCAGTCTCACATCATGAGATACAAACCTCCAATTCTAAATGCAGAAAACTAAATTATATCAGGACAAAAGACCTAATGCAAATGAATAAAACAACATGTCTCAAATATTTTGGAAGGTTTTTTTTTTAAAGATATTAAAGTCCAAACTGAATCTCAGATCAGTAGATACAAAGTCAAGTGCTGATAAAACTCTTACTGGAGTCACACCTGAACTCAATTAACATAATTAACTGGAGTTATCAGCCCTGTCCTTCAAACAAGTTAGAGTACTCTTTCTACATGGCATCTTAGCTATAGTCCTTGAAAACTGCCAAAAAAGCTGAATTTATTTTGAGCTCTGGCTCATTTCTAAGAGTACACATTTGTTCAGTTGGTGGATATGGATGGATTTTGTAAGAGAATATTTTCAAATCTTTGATATATTATTGATGTCGGTATATAACACCGAACCAGCACATCCTTCAGTTAAGAAAAAAACATGCAAAAGACCTCCTAACAGTGGAAACTGACAAACAAAACACACTGCGTGGTTGTGCAACAACGCTGCAATATGATGAACAGCGGTGGCAGTCCCTCAGAGCATGGGGGGATTTGAGATTAATTAAATTATGACCTATTGGTTGCACAAATTAGTAGTGCATATAAGTGCATCTGTAGATGAATAACACTTCCCAGTCCCACAACAACAAAATAAAAAACAAAAACAAAAACAAAAACAAAACACGTGTTAATAAGGAGAAACACAAAGAGCTCGCTGCTCTCACTCACCGCTGAAGGGAGAAGCCACAGACAGGTGATGGCAAAGTTCAAACACAGCGCCCTCATTTTGCAGCAGCGTCTCTCCATCCAGAGAGCAGGTTGTTTTAGGGGCGATCTTCCCGACTGAGTAAGTGATGGTTTACTGAGTCAAAGCTTACGCTCACTTCAAAAGTAGAGAAGACATTCCGCAGTGAGAGACTCAAAAATCCCCAAGATCTGGAGAGACTACTCATCTGAGTGCTCCCTCCCCCCCCCCCCACCATCCCTCTCCCTCTCTCGCTCTCTCTCTCTCTACCCCTCAACTACCACACACACACACACACACACACACACTTGCCACCCTGCTCATTTTCACCACCTGGCCGGTCCTTATTATGACTCATCAACCCGGGGAAAGGCGCTCTCAGGCGGGCACAGTTTGACAGCCCTCCCCGCTGTCCCCGCATACTTTAGCCACGGGGAGGCTGACAAAATGACAAGGGCTCTCTCCGGGAAATATAAAAATCACTGACAAGTCTGCTGAGATGCTGCCACTGCCTCAGCCTATCAGTGAAATTTCCAGCCAACAAATCACTCCAAGCACTAATAACCAGACAAGTTGTCTTTAATAAAGCATCAGAGCCAGTTTCATGCTCCCTCATGTTTCTAACCATTTTCAGCTAGCTAGTAGCTTATTAGCAGGCTTCAGTGTAATAACTGATAATAAAAAACCCAAGGAGTACCTTTAAATTATCGTACGATTTGAAGACGTTTAGAAGGCTTAAAATATACGTATATAATGTGAATAAGAAAGTAATTTTTGTTACATTTGTAATCGATATTTTTTAACTTACCTCACAATCGGAACCGGAAATGATGGGCACCGTTATGGCAGCCATATTTAATTGGGTTGAGACAGTGGAGACCAAGGTGGAGATGAAGCAGGCAGAAGTTCAAGTTTTTGTGTACAATTTAAGGAGGGTTGTGCCTGAAGAAAAGAAGAGTGTTTGGGGATTGTTAACAGCTCTTCAAAACACGGTAATGCCAAAGTATATTTCATAAGGAAATCCGCTTTCTGAAAATATCTTTAGCAACGTTACCTTAGTCCCAGATGTGTTTGCATAGTTTGACTTCTGTTTATTTGTGACCTGTCTGTGACACACATAGTTGATTCAAACGCATTGGTTAGCAAAACTACATATAGTTTTACATATATCTATAACTCGAGGATATATTGTATGTAATGGTTTATGGCACGCAAACGAGCAAATAGGCTTACATCATAGTTTAGATGTCTCTATGGGAGAGCAGCGCCATCTATTGGAAGCTAACGCTACCAGTTTTTACTAGACGTGTAGGTTGCAATTTTACAATAAATACATTTTATAATAAAGTAAGCTACTATTTTATTGTCATTGTTATAACGACCTTACTGAGGGGGGAAATTTGTAGTTTTGTGTAGGCTACAGGTTTTACCAGGTTGGGGTGGTACAAGGATGATGGATGGATGGATGGATGGATGGATACTTTATTGATCCCAAGGGAAATGTAGACATCCAGTAGCTTATAGGACACATAAAAAACACAAAAACAAACATATAATACAAAAGTATAAAAAAGAAAATGTAAACAAGAATTTAAGAGCATGAATAGAATGTAATGATAAAAAAAACACATACAGCAAAGGAGTGATAGTCTAGCCACCAGGACTATTAACTGTCAAGTTACAGTATGCGCAAACTGAGGTAGTTCAGCTGTACGGGGGCGAGGAAGAAGTTCAGCTGCAGTTCCTGTAGGCTCAGTGTATTGAGGGAGAAAAGCTTCAGTGTTCACAGAAACATGCCACTGTGCAGTTGATGTCCTTCTAAATTTGAAAGCCTCTTGTGAATAATGTCCATGCTGTACTCCAGAGTCTTGTGTATAATTGTGTATTAACTCCTAGGACAGTGTTCAGTATTGACATTTGTAATGGGGACATTATCATCTGTACACCCAGGGACACCTACATGAGTGTACTTACATCTAAATTACTTTGATAGAGGATGTTTCTGGGTGGAGGCTGCCCTATATGTCGTTTATAAATGCGTATATCATTCTTTTTTGTTTACAAGTGATGATTTTGAAGTCTTAAAAGGAATACAAATTAAGTACGTTTAGACATTGTTGTGAAAATGTTAATATATTAAAATATGTGGCCGTGAAGTGTGCAGCCAGCCAGAAATAGATGAGATGAGAGTGAAGTTCCGGGTACTCTGCAACCGTAACATTAGTCCCTTGACACAAACGTAATCTCTGTTATGTGTGCGCATGCGTGCGAGGAAATGCTCGAAAAGAACGGGAACGCTGTTTGTGTTCATTCATAAAAACATCGTACCTCATCGGTTTGTTCAAGAGTTACTAAAACGTGTGAAGAAAGACAAAAGGACGGGTTTTTGTAATCTTAGAAGCGATAGATAAGAAAAAGGAGGCGTGGTCATGTTCGCCAAGTCCCCACAATGCATAGCGCACATGTGATGGTTACAAGCTAAACTATTTGTATTTATCTCTCACCCACGGCGTCTTTGTGTGATTACTGTAAGACTGCGTTGTAGAAGGTTTACATTGTGTATAATTAATTTCAGCACTGCTATGCGAGTGTAGTGAACCGTAAGCAAGGATCATAAGGCGGAGAATGGGGTGGGACACTTCGACGCCAAACCTTCAGTACACTCTTGATTCTCTTCAGATCGTATAAATCTTTCGCCTTTTACTAAAGATTTCCGTGGAGAGGATCAATAAGAGTTTCAATCAATTTTTTGATGCCCTGCGAAAGTGGGGCTTCCTATTTCTGTGAAAAATAAGTAACTTTAATGGAACTTTAAAGATGACACTCATCGCCAGGAGGTTGAACAATTAAGTTGTCGACGATTGTGGCACAACATATCAACATCGTTGATGTTTGTCCTTTAAACATACGGACCTCATATTTGTAGTATCTCATACCCAAATGACACGAAAGAATAGTTTGATTTACAGTAAACAGTCTTCAGAGTAGTCATACAGAGTAGTCATTGATTTACGTGCACATGGCCACAAGAGAGCGCACGCTTCCAAATAATCCCTAACTACCGTCCACTGTTCCCTCATATCAATGAGTGGAAATATATTTGATTTCACGCTTTGGTTCTGACTTCTCGACAGTTGTATGTAAAAGTTATACGTGCTGGCTTGCAGAGATTCAAACTTTCAGTTTTACTGGCACCAAAGCTGAATCCTCCTTTCTTTAGCCACCTCGAAATATCCTGCAGGCAGAGCAGTGGCTGTGAAGTTTACAATAACAAATATTCAAGTTTTATATGACATGAATTTTCACATCACCAAATCCTCATAACAAAACTCTCAAAATATATTTATAAAAGCAGACATCATATCAACTTATACGTGTCTGTGGCAGCAGAAATACACGTGAAACCTATGTAAATAACATTTTTGTTGAATGTCAACATTTAAAAATGCTTTAAGGAACTTCAACAAACAGCGAGTTCAAAATGTGTAATTAAACTCCGTGATTGTGTGACTCGATTATGGGATACGAGTGGAGTAGCTGCATTTCACCAGGAAGCCTGTGGGTGGCAGCAGCAGCAGCAGCACGACATCTGCAGGAAAGTGCAAGAAAGAGAAGAAGAATTTGGAAAAGGGAAGCAAAACAGAGGGAGGGAAAACAAAATGTCGAACTCCATTTAAACGCGAGATTGCCCACTCTCTGGCTCAGTCGGTCTGCAGGAGAGTTTACTGTTTTTGTTCATTGATTTATTGTGTACGTCCCTGCCATTGAGAGTCGCACCACAGCTGTCCGTCCAGTGTACCAGCCGGGGAGAGGAGAGGAGGAGCGACTATAAGCCGGGTGGAAAAACAAACAAAACAAAACTCATGGACGGTTTTTTTATTTTCAAGCTAGTAGGACAAGTGAACCAGAGGAAGATCACATGCATATCGACCATGTGTGAAATGTATCCTGTAAGCTGATGATTTTTATTGTTGTTAAAAGTTAACCTGTCCTCATCCTGTGCAGTCATGGATGCTTTTGATATTGTAAAGATTGAGGTCTTCACAGACTGTGACACTGATGCTGCTGCTAGTGATCAACAGCAAGCAGTGAGTGACACGCCACCAGCAAAAAAACACAGGAGGAAGAGTGCAATCTGGAAATATTTTACCACCTGTGATGATGATGTGACCAAGGTGGTGTGCAACATATGCAAGAGAGTTGTGAGCAGAGGCAAGGATTTAGGACATCTAACCACCAGTACGATGCACAACCATATGCATTACAAACATCACAATGTAGGAGGCACTCGTAGCACTCAGTGCGGCAGGAGACCACAGCCAACCCCTTCCCCTCATGCCTTACTTCCCTTTGCACCGCTTGTTTTCCAGAATCGATCGTCTGAAACCCTTGATCAGCCAAATCATCCAATGACCCAGACAATCACTGAAACTGTGGGTGAAATGATTTGCATGGATCTTTTGCCATATTCATTTGTGGAGAACAAAGGCTTCTGTAAACTTATGAATGTGGTGGCACCTCGTTATACACTTCCCACAGGCATGCAGTTCAGCACCAAAGTTGTCCCGGAGCTTCACCAAAGAGTAAAAACTAAAGTGCAAGAGAACCTTGAGAACATTGAGGGCAGTGTTGTGCACTGCACAGCTGATATTTGGACTGGAAAGTTCTCCTTCGTGTCTCTAACAGGACATTGGTTTGTACAGGAGGTATCCGGAGGTGGGACTGCGACACTTAAACGTGTAAGTGTGTTGCTCAATATGAAGGTCATCGATACAGAGTACACTCCTGCAGAAATCTTGCAACACCTCCAGGATCTTGTTGAAGAGTGGCAAAATATGGTTCCAAGAAGATTTACTGTTGGGTTCTTTGTCACTAACAACACTTGCAATATGGTGAAAACCATGTCAGACAGCGGCTATGTGCACATTAGATGCATGGCTCACTCCCTACACTTGATCGTCACAGGTGCTATTGAAGAGTGCCATGGTGTGGTTAGTGTAATCAACACTGCAAGACAAATTACCAAAACTGTGCATATGTCAAATGAATCCAAAGCTAAGCTGCATGAGCTACAGGAGCAACTTGGCCTTGCCGTGTCTTCCTTAGTTCATGATGTGCCGACCAGGTGGAACACCGTGTTGTTCATGCTGCAGCGCCTGCTGGAGCAGAAGAAGGCACTGACTGCCATGTCCACAGAGATGGACCTTGGTAAGTCTGTCTCAGACAGTCAGTGGACTTTGATGGAGGACGTAGTCAAAGTCCTGGAGCCTTTTGAGGAAGCAACACACACGGTGTGCCAAGATGATACATCTATTTCCTCTGTGATTCCATGCATCCAGGCCCTCAGAGCTGCACTGAACGAACTTAAAGCAAATAAGGATGTGAGTGACCTGCTGGAGATTCATAAGCTTGTTGGCTTACTGCAGATCCACCTTGAGGAACACTTTCAGCATGTCTTTGAAACGTCCACCAACGCCTATTTTAAAGCAACACTCCTGGATCCCAGATTTAAAATCATGCCCATGGCACTGCTCAGCAAGCTGGATTTTGATAGATTGAAAGCTGCTGTTGCAGAGGAGGTCGACGAATTGTTGGAGCAGGACAGCATTCCTTCAGTAGGTGAAGCTGACTCTTCATCAGGTATGGTGCTAGAATCAGAGGGCACCAGCAGCAAGCCAACAAGTCTCTTCTGGGGCGCAATGCAGAGTCTTACAGCAAGTAATATGAAGACTGTGACATCGTCAGGTTTGGTCGAGTGCTACCTGGCAGAGAGCAACACACAGTCACTGGCCTGCGACCCAGTGATTTCATACTGGTCTGCAAAGATGGAACAGTGTCCTGCACTGGCTCGAGTCGCAATCAAATATTTGGCCTGCCCGCCCACAAGTGTCTCCTCTGAGAGGCTCTTGAGCACAGGAGAGGATGCTGTAGCTCCAGATGACAGACTTGTCCCTGTCCATGTGCCACAGCTGGTATTCACCAAGTACAATTTGGAAAAATGTCAATAACTGTAGTTTTGTCATGTTACTGCTTGTCTTAAAATATGCTTCTCTCTTTGTCACATCGATGCTTGACATGCCATTGTTCAAACTTTGGATTAAGGTTGCAAAAAGAAACTGACACAAATAGGGCAAAACTATATGTATAAAGCTGGATTTATAGTGTTAAGTTTCCTTTAAAATGTGAATGATCTGGTGATGATAGTAGAAGAAGCTGATCTAAATACTGTAGAGATGTATGCAGATTTTCCACTAAGGTTAAAAGTTTGCCTTTCTTACACTGGACACCTTGTTGTCAGACACACTGCACTGGATTTTTGACAGTCACAGTATACACAGTATGTAGCATCTTAAATTTTAATTTATATAATTTGGTGGATGTGTTGCAATAAAGAACAAAAGACAAAGAAGACTATGTGTGTGTTTTGCATTGTTTTTTTAGTTTTTTTTATAGTTGGCTGTCAGTGATGATGCAAATTACACTTTATTTGTATGGATATTTGCACAAGGAAGGATGTGATGTGAACTTAAATTCATGGATAATTTAAGCAGCAACAGTACTGAAGTACAGAAAGTGGTGCTGTACTGCACATACTGCATGACTGCTTCCATCAAGAGAGGTTCTTCTGCATCTCTCTTTGTCTTCTTTGGTTTAAAATACGATACAGACTTTATGGAAACATTTTAAAGAAAGTTTCACACAGACTTTTTAAGTGCACTTCAGGTTTAATATTTGAAACATTTATACTTTATACCTAGAGAGGCATTCGGCTAATTTTATCAGCAGCAATTAGTGCAAACATTTGAAACCATTGTGAGCAGTATTGATTGTATTATGTGCAAGCTCAATCTAGGATCCTGATCTTTGCACTGTTTACATTCCTATGTACATGATTAAATGACTTTGAAGCCTCTATTTATGTAACTACTGTATAAAGGACCTAGAGAGCCTTGCTAACGGGAACAAAAATTCCATTAGATATTTATTTGACAATAACCATTATGATTTTAAAAGTTATATTAATACCATATTTTTAATACCATTTCAATTAATTAACATATCATACCTAATAAGCAGTGTAATTTGTTAATAAACATGACTGCTTATTTTGAAAAGTGTTTAGTCAAATTGATTTAGAAATATATTGATGCATGTCTTCAATCTTGTGTCTACTTTCGTATCGATTAATTATTATGATTTATGACCTTTGTCTCCCACTCAACATGGCTCGCTATAAATAGCAGGTAGTTTAGTTTCTTAAAGCATGTGACCATTTGTATGACAATGCTAATCACATTAAAGCCAGGACATAACCTGATTGTCTCTTAGCAACATTTCAATGTACGTATTAATGAAATTGTTTTTCAACCATTATTATTAATCTCTCCTTTCTCTTGCTTCATCACAATACATGTGTATTGTTTATGTAACAAATATAGACAATTGCAAACAGTGATGTCTCCAATTTGTGCTGTGAAGTGTGTTGGTTGCAGGCTCTTCCACTGCATATTGTTGTTTTTATGTCACAGTGATCTCCTCCAGCAGATCAGCAGGGAAATAGCCCAGCTTGCGTCCAGTGCTGACCTTCAAATAGCCACCTTTCTCATCTCCTTTCTTCACCACAATCTGAAACACAGAGTGACAGCAGCACAGCTTAACATCCCAGCATCAGTATCAGCTTGATACATCCTCACTAAGGCTGCTACAGAATGATTGCTGCAGCAGGAAACATTTGTACGTGTGGACACTGAGGGTACAACAATTTTGGTAGTCAAACAACAAGATTGTCAAACTACTTGGGCAGCAGGTTGATGTAATGATGTTACTCATCTGTTGCTTTTACATTTTATTCATGTTGTTTAATTAAACACAAACTCACACACATTAGCGTTGTTACCTGATCTTTCTTCAGTGTGATTTGCCCCATCTCTCTGTTCCCGACAAAGGCGCGCGTTATCTTGAAAACCCTTTCCGACGCACGCACTTTAATGAGGTAGTTGGTCGGGAAGTAGCCTGTCTTCTCCCCCATCTTTCCCTGAAAATAGAGAGGCAACAGACTTTGAGTTCATCCTCCACAGAAACTTTAGAAAAATTTGACAAAAAAGTGAAACAACACATTTAAATGATCAAATGAAAGCTAAATAAATCAAGAAGTGATGAAGTCAAACTCACCCTCCACCACTCCTCATTGGAGTCATCCAGAACTGTGATCCGATCACCAGGGCTGATACACAAGCAACATACACAGTCATATATTTTTTTTTATCACTGCTTTAAGTTTAACAATTACCTTATGTAATTAATGTAAATATTTGCATCTTTCAAACGTACTGGAAGTCGAGGTCGTCTTTCTCTATGGCCTTGAAGCGGTAGAGAGCCAGGTAATAGTGGGACTGGGAGAATGTACCCTTACTCTGTTGACAAAACAGCACAGTTACTACTGCATATGACAGCCTATTGATAACAAAAGCATTTATGCATACAGTATTATAGTTGGCGAAACAGGGTAGTGCTGTTAGTATCTGCTTGAGGGTAAAACTGAAATGTTTCGTTAACATTTTTCTTACCTTGTCATCTGCTTTGTCTCCTCCTTTCTCCTTCTTATCATCAGGCTTCCCTGTATGAACATCGGACATCAGAGTCATCAACAAATTTCTTGCTTTTGATGAACTTAAAAATGGGTAACGAGTCATCTCATGTTATCTTCACTATTTCAGGTATGTAGCATCCTTGTTGAATGAGTGACTTAATATTTTTTCTCCTCTTTTTTTAAAATGATTATTATGGCCACAACTAGCATAGTATATACCACACAGCTAACCATCATTAGAGTTTCTTTGTACCTTCTCCTCCCTCCTCATTCTCTTTGGGCTGTTGGTTCTCCTCTTCTTCCTCCTCCATCATCATCATCATCTAGAGGGAAAACATTAATAATCAGCACGGTACGCAAATATCATATTCCTTATCCTTTTTTTTTGCTTTAGTACCATTATCTCTGGATTCATGCTTGAACAATTTCCTCTACTGAAATTATGCAAATTTAAGTTACACTTCGATTAAAAAGTCGTATACTCACATTTTTCTTGTCATTTTCATTCTTTTTGCGCTCCTTATTCGCCATGATGACGCCGACACGCAGGGTGTCAAAGACGGGGTCGTTCCGGTTCGGGTTGTCTGGTTAATATAAGAAGGCAGTCAGATCAATAAGCATTAGTACAGATAATTAAATTACATACATTTACGAATAGACTGTACAATTTCACAGAATAAAAAGGTATTAAATAAATAATTGATAGATAAAAAGAAGTCATTCAGTGGACTCACTTGGATCTGGTTGGTCACTGCTGTACAGGGGGGAGCTGTAGGCCCTTCTGAAGCCAGGTGGCTACAGGAAACAAGTAAAGAATATAATGTTTCAGAATTTCCAAATATTATAGTTCTGAAAATCTGTCTCACCAGGTGTAAAGTAGAGGAAATCTGTATATATTTTAGTATTCTGCTGTGTGCTGGTGTCTTTATAAAGCCGTATGACATCAAAAGGGAAAAGACTCACAATTTTACCAAAGCACCTCTGGAACTCGACATAGGACTGACATGAATGGTGGATGTTGGTCTTGCAGTTTTTACACCTCAGAGCAAACTTGTTGTTCACTGAAAAATAAGCAAAGGAACATTAATGGGGTAAATCAGAAACCAAGGTTAAGCATTAAATGTAGAAAACATCACATATATAGGAAAGTATAATGTGATATTTTGATGTTTGTGTGTGTTTTCCTGACATAGTTTCTGATACATACAGACTATCATGCGAGCGCAGACATCACAGAACTTGGGTTTCTTGCAGTAGTGGTCCTTGAACTTGTGGGGTTTGTCGTTGACCATGACAACAGGTGGAGGAGGTTCTGGTTCCTTCTCCTCCACCTCAACCTCCTCCTCATATATGAAATAGACCTGGACACACAAAGACCATAGCTTAGTCATATAAAACACAATACGTGCAGTGTTTTGATGCTTCCAGGAAAGCACTGGCTATAGAGGGGAAAGGATTCGATAATGTGGGCTAAGTTTATGTGAATGATATGTGCATGGAGTGGATGATAGTGAATTATGTTGTCATTAGTGTATAATCAACTGAAAGTAAGAATCGCTGTGGTGTTGTTACCTTAGAATGAACCTTTTAACTATCAATAAAGGGAGTGGGTCCTCTTAGATAGAGTCTGCCATGTTTTTGCTGTAGCTCAGAATGAACAAAACAAACACTGGCTCAAGAGACCTCATTGCTAGATGCCAGTAAATCCCACACAATATTTTGGCATGATCTTTGGAAGGAGACAGTGATTGTCAAATTTGTATGAAATATTTGCATACAAGTTGTTTTGATCTTTAGTATTTGCCTTTGAATTACACACCTTTTCTATTGGACTGAATCATCATTGCAGTGTAGTATAGGATATGCACATATATTCATTTATGTCATATGATATTTTACAAGTTTTGCAGTCTGCTGTTGTTTAAAGAGTCACTTTTCTAAACCTAAAGTGGTTGTCCCTCACAGATCAGCCAGCAGTGTGACTTCCCCCATGGGGGATAAAAGGCAGAATCACTCAAGTCATGGCTCATATTTTTCCAATTGACGCAGCACTGCGTTCCTGTCCCAGCTGGTGGCTATTTTAAACTGCCCGGGAATGGCACTGCTAACAGTGGGGGGTTGACATGGTCCTGTCACTCACAGTGTCGCCGTCTTCTTTCACTACGTTGTCAGGAGCTGGAGGGTTGTCATGGATATCCACCGAGTTTTTGTCATCCTCCCTGAAGCACACACACACACAAAGAAAAAACAGTAAGATCCAATCATGCAACTACATACCATTACTTTCACATGAAAAGTTTGTCTTTCCAAAGTGTTAACTTTCTTTTTTTAAAACTTGAACACTTGTTTGTTGCTAGGTGAGCATGTTATACTTACATTTAAACAGGACATGTTAACATAAACTTGACAAAGTTGAGACAGCAAGGTTTTCACAGGATGACCTCATAGAGTGACCTGACCTGACATGCTTTGTGTCGATATCAAATTGCCACTCCAAATAGTTGAGTGTAGATTAATCATCTTGGGAGAGTCCCACAACATATTTTCTCTAATGAACATTGAGCTTCTTTATTATCATTATACATGAATGTGAAAGATGTGGATAAACATTATTTGGAGTTTTTTTGCCTTTCAGTCTGAACTGTTGCAACGTTTAGCACATTAAAATTTGAATGGAGTCTTGTGGAGATGGTGAAGAGGGTCGGGCAGGCAGGCAGGCAAAATAGGACAAGCAATATATCAGGAAATGTACTCACTGGTCCATGGTGTTTGGTGGATAATGTCAGCACTGCCGCACCTAAAAAGACATAATTATATTTATTTATTAGTTTTTGTTTTTTTAGGTTTTGCGTCAAATAATGTAAATTTGTGATTATCGGGGATAATTAATGGCAAGGATTTAACAAATACACTGCATTAAATGCCTTTTTTAAACTATGTCTTTTCTCATATGAAATGTAATATGCCATGGTTTGGTAAAATCAACAAAAAACATAAACCATGTGTATGAATCTGAATAAAATGATTTAATGTTAACTCTTATTATGTGAGAATATTGGCCTTCATGTGGCATCAATTCAAAAAGTATCAAATAGATTTCGGCTCAGTGTTTTATCATCCGTCAACCTCTATGAGAAGATAATGATTTAAACCAAATCTACACAGTAGAATTACATGACATGTACATATTGTATTTGTGATGTGGATAGTTGTTTAAGACACAGCACACACAGTGACACCAACGCATGTACAGGATGTTCATCTTGTGTCTGTATGAACTCTTAACAAAAAAAGTTTGCTATGCACTCGTGTACACACACAAACACACATACTGTACGAGTGCACTTGTCCAACAAACTATTCTAGGGCTGTGAAATTCAATCTCATCACAGCTATTTTGGGTGCCTCTGCCAGTCAGAAAAAGAGGAAGAAAATTCTAGAAAGTACGACCGCAATGAAAATCAATATTTGCAAATTGGCAAAAACATCTTCCATATATCAGTTATTCAGTTAGTATTTCAAAGCTTTATGTGACTGCTTTTCTGAAATCAGATTCAATGAACATGCTTTTGTCATGCAAACACATTTTTGCAGTGGAATAACCTTAAACTTCAAACTGGAACGTACCTCTTTTCAAAACTCAGGCAGCTCAGAGGACAAAATCCAGTGTGTGAGTAAATCTCTCTGTGAATGAGTCCTTGACCTGCTGGCGTTGACTGGAGTGCTGAACGTCCAGTGGATCTGAGTCCAACAAACCAGCCGACCCACCTGCCTCCTCACTTCAAGCCCTCAGGGTTCTCTGTCTGGGCCCTTTCTTTCTTTACTCCCTTTATTGTCTCTTTAGGTGATTTCCAAAGTGCTCAGATGCTATTATATGTCTGTGTTTTGTGTACTTACCTATGATTTTGTGTGTGTGTTTGTATGTATGTTTGTGTGCGTGCCAGGCTGAGCACTCATGTGTCAAGATGACTGTTTGGGACAGCTGGGGATCTCGGACTCAGCACCGATGACGAGGGGAAATCAGATACTTCTCTCCCTCTGTCTTCATTACACACATATACTCACCTCTTTCCCCTTGTCCCACTTGTTCACAGACAACAGAAACACACAGACACACAGGCATTCATAGTGTTCAGTATCCTGTTATTCCCTCGGAGACTGAGAACAAAGCACAAACCTGTGTGTCGCCTTTGTATAAAGCATTTTGTCTATGGTTAATATATAAAAATTATGGTTATGTTGTGTGGTAGGCAAGACTACAATTCAAGAGACTGAGGTAATGTGATCAGTAATATATCTTTTAATTCGGGGGGGTTAAATATCTGAGGCTGAGTTTACATACAGTTACACACATATCAGACATTTTAAGGCTCCCTCTGATGTTTCTTTAGACTAAAAATCTTAAAATTGTACTTTCTGATCATTTACACCATCATGTCTGGAGATATAGAAATGATATACTGTAACTGAAAAGTTAGTAAATCAAATGTTTAATGTTCTGTGACATTTTTGTTGACTGGTCAAAATATTCTCAGAGGGGTATGATTGCACGGGGGGAGTTGTCTGGACACTAGATTCATGAATGGAAGTTGTAAGTGTTTAAAGTCACAGCGACACTGGTAGTGTCCCTAGAAGGTGTATTGCACACAAATGTCTTAGGAGGTGGATCATGTGGTCACTAAAATCAGACATGTTTTTTTAATGGAAAACAATCGGTGAATATTTTTCTCCTCTTTTAAAATGTCTCCCCCAAAACTACATTGTCACCTTTAAGGGATATTTCTCCACATAAAACCATTATAAACTGAATTAATTAAGGTTACATTTCAACTCGTAATGTTCAGGGGGCCTCAATATTATGTAACAAACCACATGTTACCTCAAGGTCCTTGTCATTTCTATTCATATTGTGCATTAACGGTGTATACAGTATTACCAGACAAATTTGTAGTTAATGAAATTACCACACGCTAATTGCCATATGGGCCCCCTGAGAGTCAGGGGCCCCAGGGCAGTTGCCTGCTTTATGCTACTAGGTTGTCTAATTCAGTCTGTACCAAAATCAGAGAATGCTCTCTGAGATATGTTAATCACAGAAAAACAACAAACAGACATATAACATACATATAATGTAACACTGGGCTATGCATGGAATAATTATATGGTGCAGCGAGGCAATGAAAGTGTGCAATATGGATTAATAAATTGTACAATTTAAAACATAGCCTTTTTAAATGTGTATTTATTATATTTAATTTCTGTATATTTCAAAACAATGTGTATCTGTGCTAAGATTCAGTGCAGACAGCTGCTCATGAATCCATTATTGTGAACTGCAGAGGCCTTTTACCATTCTGTCATTATCATGTCCTCTATCAAGGAGCTCCGCACTGATGTCTGTCTGGAACACTACAAAGGTCCCGGTGCATGTCGGGTACAATACTCCCTGAGCGCCCAATGCGCATGCCCAACAGAAAACTCCATTATTTTTTTGCTCGGAATCTGTAAGAAAAAAACAGTGGGAAACTGTGAATTTGGGATTACATGGGTCGTAATGGTTGTCGGAATACATCTGAATGCGAGACGGTTTAGCAGAGCAGAGACCAAAGCAGCGGCTGGATAACTGTGCGCCGGGAGCGGGACATCCTCCAGTCTTGTTGGGACACTCCAGAATCAAGTAAATTTCAGTCTGTTAGCTCTGCTAGCCTAGCTGGTAGCATTAGCCCCGAGATCTCAGGCGCAGTAAAATGAAGCGTTATTGCCCTTTGTTTTTAAATCGGACTGGCAGACGTTGCATAAACGCTGAGAGCTGATTGATCGCGCCAATGCATGGTTTAAATGATGAAATTGTTTATTTTCCGGTTATTTATTTAAGTATCAGCCGTTCTCAAAACATTCTCTGGCTAGTCCGTTAGCTAGCCAGCTAACTCTTGATTCTCCCGCGAGCCAGAAAAGCGAAGACTCCAAAACTTCGCCAATACAGAGAGCCTGACGCAGAGAAAGGTTGATAGGTCCTGCTAACATTAACGATAGTTAGCGGCTGTCAATATGTGAGTGCATTCTGGCGATCGTGTTTTTTGCGAAGCAGTATTTTCCCTGGCTTGTTTCTCGTTACCGTAGCTAACACGCAAGAGTTTTTGCATCGGAGTGTTTTGTGCGCCTGACAGCTGTCACGACAACATAGTACAAAGTAGGGTAGCCTGCTAGCTTAGCTGTTAGCCTAGCTGCTAGTCTGCCGTTTATCATTCGTGTAGTTTGTGAGATATTGTTCCAGGGCTGCACACTGCAGAGATGTCGACTATAGCTCATCTACAGATTCCCTCAACATTTTATTTCATGCTCGTTTCAAGTTGCTAGCTTGTTAGCTTGTAAGATGTTTGCTAGAAAGGCAGCTGCTTATATTGTGGCTAAACATTCAGTTAACCCACGGGCCTATCCAAACACACCCTCCCACTTCAAAGTAGCCGCAGCTTGCTCTGAAGTTGTATTCTTTATCAGAGAGTAATCTATCTCATGTAATCATTTTTTGAAGTACGCCTGGATCAAATCAATTGCTGGAAATGGTTTATTACATCACTTATGTACCCTGGTTCTACTTGTCAGATTACATAATCCACCTCCCCCTTTCTTCGCAGGCTCACCATCTTCATCCAAGACCCCCCATCAGACCTCTGATGTGAACTGAACAAAATAAATCTGCAGGATTTATCCTCTAAATTGAGGATCTGCCTCAAAGTCGAGCAAAGTCCAGGTGTTTGGGCATCAAGTCAGGTCCTACTGGCAGTCTGTGTGCTTCTCACCCACCAGCATGTACATTGGACAGTGGATACCTTAGCCAAAACAAATCCTGGCTTCCCAAAGATGACAAGGTATGCTAAATGTGCTTCAGCAATTCTATTTTTTATTGCTTTACCTTGAAAGTACACCTAAAGCCCTTTCTTTTGCCTTGGCCACACCCTGTAATGATATGTTTTCATTATATTTTGGGTATTACATTTTTGAGACAACATTCTGTAGAGGCTTGAATTGTTGTGTGCACATACATAAGGAATATAAACATTGGGCACTTTGCCCAACCTTTTTGGAATCGTAGAAGAAAGCAGGGGAGGAAACTTGTAACTGATATTGAAATAGTGCAATTTATTTATTAGGAACCCTTGTTGTCTGTATTCTTGATGATTGTGTTAAACCTAGGATGATTTCATCATGGTGCCAAAGTTGTATTTTGGAATATTTTATGTTTGACGCCGACATTTGGCTTTGTGTAATCAGATGAACGTGGCTCACACATTCGGCATGCAGCTTGCTTTAATTAGAACATTGATATCCCGAAGACTACACAGCAGAGACATTCGTTCATCCATTTTATGCATGCATGTGTTTACTTATTCAGTGACTCACGGTGAGGCACGACAAAGTACACTGATACATGAAACAAACTAGTCCCATGTATACATACATTTTTAATAGAGGTTCAGCTAAGTTGGGAGCCTTGACATTGACTTTTCAAATACAGAACAAAGATTTTCCAGCAAAAAAGGAAAGAAGACATATGTAATATATGTAATAAGCAAAACCCACAAGTCTTTCAATAGGTTTATCTTTATTCTATGGGATTAAAGAAGAGATTTATTAACATTTGACTTCTTTTCCAAGGTGCTGGCAGGCCGCAACTACAAAATGATGGGAGGCAGTGAGACTGTAAGTGGGGACAAGGATGGGGTCCACACCACTGCAATACACGTCCCCATCGGCTGGCAGAGGAGAGTGGAGGGCGGGCAGGTGATCTATGTCAGGTGGGTTGGTGCAGTTAAACAGCAAGAATATGCAGACTTGATGTTGATATGAAGGCATCTTGGTGTGTGTGAGCTAAATCCTTTATTATGGAGAAATGAGAATGATGGTGCCAAAATGTTATAGGATACTACCTGGAAAGATGACCAGGATTTATGTGGATTTGTTTTTGAGATTTAGAGAGGTTTTTTTTTTCTTTGAATAAAGATTTACCTTTGCATTATTTTCCTTGGCCAGTTTACAGCAGAAGAGTTTCTTTGGATTAGCATACATATATTTTATTGAACACTAGTTTGGATTTTGCTCAAATTTAATGTGTGTAACATATGACATTTATTTAGTTACATTAGATATTTATGTTTTACATAACAAGCCAAGTAACTGTAGTTTCTCCAGACAGACATAAAAACAGGTAACAGGGAGCTTAGATCACATTCAGTGGTGTATAATACGTCATAAGAAGAATTATTTTCAGAGTTTCTCTAATACAGCAGGCCTTGCTAAAGCATCTTTTACTCATATCTTTTATTTTTGTTCTGAGTTTGCTGTTAAAGTTTGTCCCCGTCTTCTTTCTGTAGTCCCAGTGGCACTGCCCTTTCCTCTCTGGACGAGGTCAAGTCCTATCTGTTGACTGATGGCACCTGCAAATGTGGTCTTGAGTGTCCACTCATCATCCATAAGGTAAAGCCGGTCTAAGTTTTAAATTTGAGTGCATTGTGGGTTCTGTACTTAAGTGGCGATAAACGGAAAAATTATGAATATATTATTTAATAGCTTTGTGACACTTGGATATGCACATTTATATACATTTTAACAACTGGGTAATGACCTTTTCAAGTTCACTTGACTACTGTGGTGCATTCGTTTTACAAGTCAATACTTCAGATACTGAGATCAATAGATTATGTTTTTAAAGTGATGTGTTTCGATTTTGGTGTCATGTATGAAACTCGATTTGAAATGGCTTATGACGTGTGTGTTAATGGAGATAAATTGCAAAATTGAGTCAAGTTCTTAGTGATAATCAAGTAGCATAATAATTCTTTGCAGCACTGTGAGGTTTTCATTATGAAGGAGATACAGACATCCCCACATGTGGTGAATTAAATATCTATGAGTAGCTTTTTGTCCCACTGGAATCATGGCTAACCTTTTCTTCATAAAAATGAGAGTGCACAATGATCCTTGTGTGACTGTGCATATTATAGTGTAACATTCCCCCACTGGTGCCCTTAACTGTCCTAAATTTGATTAAATGTTATACTAAGAGTTATCTCTGTGTTCTGTCTAATCCTCTTTTATCTGCTATCCTGCAGGTTTTCAACTTCACTGTGGGAGTGAAGGTGGAGCAGCACAGCCAGCCATTAGGCAAAGCAGAGCAGGACATGACCAAACTGTGTAACCACCGCAGGAAAGTGGTAGCGATGGCTGCTCTATGTCGGAGTATGCAGGCCTCACAGCTACCTTTTGCCAACCTTCATCATCCAGGTAAACACATATGCTGCTCAGCATCATGTAGGAAATGTTCATTTTAGTTTTGGTGTGGATGCACTCGGCCTATAAGGTGTATCCAGTTCATTTCTGTCAGGCTGTAACCAAATCTTTTGACATTGGGGTTGGCAGTGCCATCATCATGGTGGGATGAATTGGAGATAAAATTTGATTTCTGAAAGTATGAGAGGCTGTTATTGGGTTTAACCATGCATGTTAATACACTGTCTCATAGTTAACCACATGCCTCCACCATACAGAAACAGATGTTTCCATTTAGCTTTCCCCCCGTTCTCTTGTTCCCTCGACATTAGCCGTCAGAGAATCTGTGACATGATTTATATCCATGTTTAGATACACTTAAGTTCCTACTGCCCACAGCAAATTAATAAAACTAAATGTGTCTTGTTTTTTCTGTAGGAAGGGCCGGACAGATTTTCACTAGCAAATATTTTTGATGTTGTGTGTGATCAGAAGCACTGCAGGAGTGGGCGGGAGTGGGATGGGGTATCTGTTAGTCTAGAGAAGGCAGTGATGGTCAGAAGTCCTGCGGGAGCAGGTGGGCGGGGGATTGAAAAAAATGAGTGCTGGTCAGTGCAGCTGCTGATAGACGCACAGAATTTAAATGAGTGATATTTAAACAGCAGTAATGTACTTAAGAAGACATTTAGCAAAGATCATGATGTATGGTTTGTGGATACCTTGATTGCTCACATGTATTGTCTTGCTGTAGTTTTTATCCATCAATATATTCAGAGAGCAAACTCACAGTGTGTGAATGGTTCAATCACTGCAGTCCCCATCCTCATTTTTCTTAAGTCTGTTTATTATTTGACTTATTTGGTTATTTTGTCCCATTATCTTCTGTCTCGCTAATTTGTATTCAGTTAACACAGATCCAAGAAAGGGCACAAACAGTATTGGGGAAATAAACTTAAACACCCTGAACATCTGTGGTTAGAGTGAGTTAGGTCTCACTCTGCTGCAGTTTCCTCATCACATCATCCAAAATGTAAATGGGCTTCTGCATAAGGGAATAATGTTTTTGCGTTTCATACTTTGAAACCCTTTCTGCTTTCACAAACGCATGAATGTTTCTAAAGACAGAAGCTAATAATAAGGTTGGGTAACCAGAAAGGTTGCAGCATCTACTGTTCATGATTGATAGTATCTCCAAACTAGAGTCCTTAGATCTTAGCATGGCCTCAAGACTGCACACTAATTACCCCAAAATCAAATATCAAAAATGGTAGAACATCCATTATCCATCATTACTTATATACTGTATGCAAGATACAATAATACTGTCTTATTGGTGTAACAACAACTTGGTAAATGCTTTTCTTGTGTGTGTGTCCTCTTCAGACATGAGCATTGGGGCAGACAGCCGCGATCCAAAGCGAGTACGCGTGGAGCGAGAAGAGGAGAGCCATGGAATTTACCATCCAAAACTCCATCCAGTCCCGGCTCGACCTCACAGCAACCTCCACCCAAACCCTTGTGCCAGCCCCAAATCCTCCCACCAGTTTATTTACCCTTACAATGGTTCCTCCCCGGTCCTTCACACAGGCACTAACTCTCACCATCCCCTCGAGGCTTTGAGAAGACTTCACCATCCTCCTCCTATCCCTGCCTCCTCCAGCTCTCCCTCCAGCTCATTCCCATCTTACAGTTCTGCACAGAGGTCACCCCGCACCCCCACGCCCCAGAACGTCAGTCAAGGTCAAAGAACACCCAAAACCCCGGAGACTCCGGGTTCTCCTCGGCTAGGCCCCCTCTCTTCGCCTCCTCCCTCTTCCCCTATGACCATGGGTGGAGGAGGAAGAGGAGCACAGACTCACGCTCATCATCCTCATGGTGTCATTGTGGCAGGCTCCCCCCTCTCTCCGTCTCCCTCCCTCTCCCCCTCTGTCCATAACATGAACTGTGTGTCTCCTCACCAGCGCTCCCGCCACCCCTCAGCCTCTCCTTCCCCTCTCTCTGATCATGGAGGAGGCTCAATAGCAGCGCCATCAGGAGGAGGACTGATGGGAAGTAACATGTCTCAGAGGAGGAAATCCACCTCTTCCTCGCCACACTCTCCTCTCTCCCCAAACCCCAGCCCCCACTTCCCCAAGTACAAGCTGGAAGACATCTTGGAGCAGTTTAAGAACTCAGGCAACAGCAGCACTAATAACCATCACCTCCTTATCCCTAATAACCCCTCCTTACTGACCAACCAAAGCAGTAGCAACCCTCATGCTCTCTCCTCCAAGCCCTTGAAGAGCACCAACAGTCCGAATCCCAGCTCAGGACCACCAAGTTTTGAGCTGAGCTCGGCAGGGCCTTCTAGTTTACCTCTGGGGCCATTTCTGAACCAACACCACAGCCATCACAGCAAGCTGCCACACCCAGCTTCTTTCCCTGCGAGTAGCCTGCTCTCTGCGGCTGCCAAGGCTCAGCTGTCTAACCAGATAACCCAGGGCCAGAGCTCAAATGTGGCCAGCCACCCGGTGAGCTTGCCCTCTTCACTGGAGGTCTTGAAAGAGGCACAGCAGCAGCCGTCATCAAAGGTAACAAACAGCACTTTACATAACAGCCACCCTCCTTCCTCCATCGCTTCTTCTAGGCCTCCCCACCCCTCCCTTGCATCAGCCTCCTCCGTCCTCTTTCCTCCATCCCACTCTCTGGCCCAGTCCCTGGCTTCCTCCTTGCCCCACCTGCCTCCCACAGGAGAGCGCAATGCATCGCACAGGAAGAGGCAGCGGCGATCTCCCACAGTGCTCAGCATGCTTAGAGACACCCAGCAGCTGGCTAATGGGCCACGGAAGACACCACCAGGAGATGCCGTTTCTGCTACAGCTATCAACCTGTCCTCCTCTTCCTCTTCCTACCCCTCCTCCTCCTCGCACTCATCCTCTACCTCAGCTGTGCAGAACCAGAATGCTGTCATGTTAGAAAACCATCATCATCTACTCCCTGGGCAGACGCCAAGGCTCCCTGCTGCCCGTCAGATAGCACACCTTTCCAGGCTTCCTCGTCAAAATGAGGCTCTGGATTTCACTACACACCTGACACCTGCACCTCTCAGCTTGGATTCTCAGACCCAGCCCCTGTCTGCTCTGTTACACCTGCTCAGTGTTCAGAATGCACAGGCCACAGCCTCAGCATCTAACTCTGCTTCAGCTCAGCCAGGATCTGTGTCTATTGAAGGAGGTGGACACACTAATAAACACAGCCCCAGACTATCACCCTCTTCACCCACCCCTCATTCCAACATCACGCACCGACAGACTCAGTCACCGTGCCGAACCAGTAACACTAATCCTCTACCCTCGGTGCCACAGCCGCATTCTCCCCCTCCCAGTTCCTCTCAGTTCAGATCAGTGCAGTCTCCATCACATCCTCGGTCTACTAAATCCAGTCCTCTACAGAGACATTCACCTTCTTCTACAATGCTGCCCAACTCACATTTAGCTTTACACAACAGCAGCAGCCCATCTCAGCACATGTCCCCTAGTCTCTCGGACAAGCATCAACCAACTGAGAATCACATTTCTACAATAGACTCTGTTTCCCAGTCACCATTGCAGGAAACGTCACCACAGGGCACTGTGGGGACATCAGTGGACCTGAGTCATTCTCAAGGCAGTGTTTCTGTGGCGATATCCAGCTCCCCGAAGCCTCTTGATCTTAGCAACCATGTCTTGGCCCTTCTCGCAGCATCTTCCACAGTGCCCCAGGGGGAGGGCTACTCCTCTGACCGTACCACTGATGTTGCGATGTCTTCCCAAGGAAATCCCACTGCAGGTGAGGACGATTTTTAGTCTGAAGTGTGTCTTTACTCTTGAAGATATAACCCTAATTTTGAATGCATACTGAAGCAATATGATATGTAGAGCTGGGCAATACACTGGAAATGTACCCATATAGACATCAAGATTCTCTCACAAATTTTGCTCGTTTAAGTCTGATTAATATTAGCAATACATGTGGTATTTACATGTCTTACTTGGGTTGAGCCGACCCATTGCTGACTGCCCCACTGAGCCCTCTACCATTGTAACACCCCACACACTTGGATTTTCCGTTTGACAAGTACAATCTTGTTACTGAAAGTAGTAGGTACTGGATGTAACTCAAGTTCAATGAGTATAAGCATGGCCCACGAACAGGCTTCACTATTGGTTAACTTCATTGAGACTCCACCAAAATTATAGTAACTTAATATAAGTAGCCAGTAAATTTGATATTACCATAGTCCATCCTGATTTTTCATTGTGGATATAGCTTTATGACAATTAAGTTTGCTCTGAATCAACAGCCTACCAACCATTTTTATTGATGTGCTAGCTTGAAAATGTAATACTGTCTTGTTGCTAACGCATGACTCTTTTATAAAATATGTTAACTGATTGATAGGTTGACCAGACTGTAGACCACATGTGAATGATTCATGTCTCTCCCACAGGGCCAGAGGAGCCTAGATGTGTAGACCCGAAGGTCTCCATAGTGACCAAATCTCCAGCAGACACCAGCCCCGGGTCCGCTGTCTCCTCTCGTCTCGGGGACAATCACAGTCCTCATACACCTTCAGCTGTGGGTGACTCAACCACTCCCTTACCTCTGGCAGAGGCCTTTCCGTTCATGAACCAGGAGCAGCTGCTGCAGCTGCTGTCATCCACAGGTGGTCTACCATCCCTCCTGGACCCTACAGTCCTGGCTTCATTGCCCCTTGGGGGGCTGTGGTTGGGAGGGCAACATGCACAGATGCCCCCTGCCAATGCTACACCACAGAATCTTGCAGAGCAGCAGCAATCAGAGCAGCAGCTACTGATACACCAACAAGACACACAGCAGCAAAACCAGGATCAACAACAGAAGCAACAGCAGATAAACAATAACCCTCTGTTTCCCCTGTTGCCCTTGTTGAGTGGTGCTCAAGGGGAGCTGCCTCTGAACCTTTTGGGCCTGCTGAACCCACTCCCTGCCCCAGCCTCAACCCCTACCCCAGGACAGGAAGCTGATTTAGGTCTGACAGAAAAACCTAGCCTTCAGGCTCTGCTTATGGCGTCCTTGTTGCTAGGGCAACAGCATGCGCCTTTGTTACCTCTATCTGGGCTGGGTCAGTTGAGCCAGGTCAGCTTGGAAGTTCCTCTCCAGCAGCCACAGCAGATCCCCACCACATTGGAGGGTCTCACCCTGGATAAGACCTCTGGCCTCCTGGATCCATCAACCCTGCCTGGACCAGGCCTCCTGGAGGTTGTCCAGGGCCTTCTTTCCATTCCTCCTGGAGCTGAGGGCTCCGTTCAAGCCCTGCAGTCTCTGCTCTTTCCTGCCGCTCTTCCTCCTCCCCCCGCAGCCTTCCTGCCCCTCAGCCCTGCCTTGCTCACTGCTGCCCTGAGCTCTGCCGAGCTCCACCCACCTCCCCACACCCATTTAGCTCCTGCACAGCAAACCCAACATACCCAACCTCAGGTAGGCTCCCTTATCTCCTATAGCTATTTCCTCTGTGCTCCTCCTAGTTTCCCTACAAAAACCTATGAGCTAATTTCCTCAGCTGCTCCATTGTTTCCTCATGCCTTATTTTTCTGAGTAATCCATCAACCTGTTTTCCTTTACTGCTAAAATGTCAGTTTTCTTTAAAATATTTTCAAATTAAGCCCTCCTTAAACTACCTGGTTTGTTTGGGTTGGTTACAGTCTATCTTAATATACTTCAGGTGTGAATGCACATTGTTTTGGTAACAATTTTAATTTTGCATTTAAAAATATCAAGCATTTGAGTCCTGTCTCTCTCTTCATCTGCATTTACCTTTTTTTCGTCACTATTCTCCATTCACTATTTTGTAATTGTTTGCCTGAAACTCTAATCCTCTCCTCCTCTACTCTTCTGTACTCCAGGTATCTACTGATGCTGGTGTTGACACCCTCATCCCCCTATCTCTCCAAGGCAAGGACAACCCCATCCTCCAACAGTTACTGCCCACTCTGCTTAACTCTGCTGTATTAGGTGAGTTAATGCCGACCCTCTGTAACACTCCATTATCTTCTTTCTCAAGATTAAAAAATATATGTTTGGGAAAAAATGAAATAATACCAGCAAAAATGTCTAACTTCGCAGTATTAAAACGTAAAATACTGCAACCTTTCTGTAGCAGTGAGACATTTTTCAGAGCATCTATGACTTGTGTCTTTGTAGGAGATCTTTCTGCCATCACGGGCCTCAATAACATGTTGGGTATTGGAGCAGGTTCAATCCTCCTGCCCTCAGTCCAGACCTCTGCTTTGGGCATGCCTCTGCTGCAGGGTCCTGATGGAGCAATCAACTTGCTCAACAACATACAGGTAGGTAATGGGGATGTCAGTTTTGGTTTATTTTGCTTTCAATAACCCGGCACCAATTAACCGGTAATAATAGACTAATTAGTCAGGGAAGAAATGCAAAATTACGTGAAATTCAAGAGGCTCTGTCCTTTTCGTCCAGCGCTACATTGATTCAATGAGCTCTGGTGAAATGGTTCAGCTATCCCAGAAGCTAGCTTGACTTTCTCATCCTTCTTCTTCATAAAGTGCTTGTCCATGTATATAATCGCTATAGTTCTCGATGACAGAAAGCGAATCAAGATGTTACTGCCAAAAGTGGTCTGTGTATTCAGACTTATGGACTTGGATTTGGATTGTTCTACAATGCTTTTAATGTTCACTAGAGATGTCCTGATCCTTAAGATCATTATTGGAGCCGATCTGGTTATACTTTAAAGGAATTGCATTGGCTAAAATAGAGCCGATCCTTTCTTGACTGCACTCAATTATGTTTTGTTCACCTCCGTCTGCTAGTGTTGCAGCAATGCTCTCCTTTTTATGATAACCAGGCTCCACACTGAGAACTTCACTGCATATATAAGTGAAAATTAAGACTTACGCCAGTGCTCACAAATATATTCACAAACTCTTAAGTCCTGACAACCTTGGTGGCAAAATCAGGTGTCATGAATTCCTAAACTCTGACTGTAACTGTCTCTTTGTGTACAAAACATCCAGGTAGCAGCTTTTCCTTTTTCGGCAGATCATATCAGCTGTCTTATTAATGTTAATTCTGACAGGCTATTATTAAACTTGGCTGTTGTTGAGTTAAACTCCTCCAGCTGGTGTCTGTACTCAACCAAAGATATTTTGTGAGTAAAGATGCTTCACTCAAGCGATTTCAGAGGTCCAGTAACTCATATACAGTATAATTTAAGCTCTTAAATATAACTGTTAACCTCAGTTGATTGGATCGAGTAGCTACGTTTTTAACTAATGTTTAGGTAAATATAAGCTTTGGATCCGACTCTGCATCAACATAAGGCTGAAGGACTCGGATAGGTATCCGGGCCAAAAAAAAGAAAAACTTTATTGGGACATGGTTCATTTTTTAACTTAATTTTTTATATCCTCACTGTAATAAATTGTCTGTGGCAGGTTTGTATATATGTCAGGAAATGTGAATGATTTTCTTTTGGAGTCTTTTGCATCAATGAGAACACAAAATGTTTCTTAATTTTATCAAAACATTTTTTTGGGGGATCTCTGACTGTTATTGATTGCCTCAACTTTTTTCCTCTAGTTAAACCTTGCACCACCCCCAGAAGGAGAGAAGCCAGTCTCATTGCAGGACTCTCAAAGCCCTGCCCCACAGGAAGACATTCCAGCCAGTCAGATGGCTCCCGAAGTGGTTCACAGTCCTGTTCCAGCTCAAGCCCCTGCCCGAGAACCCACTCCACCCCAACAGCGAGTATCTGAGGGAAGGTCTGTTATTGATCCCTACACCTCTTTCATGGACACTATTTATACCTCCTTCCTTCAAGTCAGTGCTAAAGAGCAAGAAGACAGGGCCCACATGGGGCCATCTGACCCCACTTCACCCTTCTGTGCCTTACCGCCGGTTTCTTTCCCAGTGGAGCACCATACTCCGTCCACCCCTATCCCAACCCTGCCCCAGGCAAGTGCCCCAGTTTCCCTCAGCCCACGTCGGGCCTGTTCCCTTCGCAACCCAGACTTATCCCGACTCTGCCTGGAAGCAGCAGCTCATTCCCCAGCCCAGGGGACTCCCAAACCCACTGAGGACGGCTCTACGCCACCCTTACAAAGGAAACCAGTCATGGTAGACGGACATACTCATCCAGAGCCTCCCCTGCCACCTATATACTTGGAGGAGGCTAAGACAGACTGTACTGGGCCCGCTGCGGCTGTGTGCCCCTATGTGGAGGCAGGGGTGGATAGGCAGGGGCATCTTCCCCATGCAGGGTACCTCAGTCCCAGGGATGGATGCAGTGGGAGGCCCAGTGAGGAGACGGCTGGGACATTACTGCACACAGAACAGGGAAGGGTGAGTGCCAGCATCTCCTGTTTACTTCAAACCTGTAGGCAAGATATTATGTCTCACAGTGAGCCTGCATAATGATCCTGCTGAGACACCGGAATTTATTTTTGGTATGGACTGAAGAATGTTTAAAAAAAGGGAAATGTAGCATTGTGATTGACTTGGGTTAGTGTTAGGGTTTTCAGTCGGATGATTCATCATGATGTTTTTGTAATGTGGTTTCTGATTCTGCCTCCCAAGGATCAAGCGGGAGCAGCGGGTGGAGCCAGAAGAGGAAGGAAAAGGAAACAAACGTAAGTTGGCTTGTCCAGTTACAAGAAAGTGTACTGTGATGTCTCAGTGCCTTAGACATACTTTTTCTGATGTTACTTAATATATAGTGTTATAGCCCTTCAGGCTTATTTGGCTATAACAAACTAATATGTTTCTTTCTTTGTGTATCAGGCTACAGAATGTGTTAGAGGACTTCAGAGACATGGATGCTACAGCACTAGAGGAAACCAAGGCTACGGTAAGAGCCATGTTAGCAGCTAATCCTCTGGCTTTTCCTCTCGTGCCACCATGAGTTGCACATTTGTGGTTTTAAGTGAAATGCTGTGACAACTACAGGATGGATTATCATGAAATTTGGTACAGACATTCACGTTCTCCTCCTTATGATGAATTTTAATCACTTAAATGGTCTAGCGCCATTATTAGGTCAACATTTTTTATTTTCTCAGTACTTTGGTTTGACGAAATGCCTGCATAACTAAAGACATTTCTGTCAGCCTCAACTGTACTTTTACGTACTTTTACTTTGTACGTTTTTAGTACTAATTAGCAAATGTTATTGTAGTAGCATACCAAGCTAAGATGGTAAACATGCCTGCAAAGAATCAGCATGTTAGCATTCTGGAGTCAGCATTTAGCTCAGTATGCCATCACAGAGCCACTAGCATGGCTGTAGAGTACAAAGAGCTACAAGTGAAGGTAATTCTGTGTGATATTTTCCATCATCACCCCTCAATCACAGCTTAGCACAAAGACATGTCATTTAAAGGAAATGTCAAAAGGATCTTCTTAAAGGATAAAAGTGGCATTTGGAAACAATCTCACCATTTAGTTGAGTGTTGTTTTAGGAGCTTTCAATCGTAGCAAAGATGATCAGCAGAGTTGCCCAGTTGTCATAAAACTGTACATAAAATTTCTATGGTAAGGATCTCTCATCCATATAAAAGCTTAGGTTCAGTGTTCATTCTTGATCATAATAATTTCCCCGGTAACCACCCCAGGAAACTTGTGGATGTATTTTTTGTTTTATGATGAAGGATTCTGGTGCTCGGTGGAACTAGTGTCGGTAAAAGTATCATAATAATTGACACACCCGCAGTAGTTACAAGACTTTAGAAGCGTTTGCTAAATGTGCTAAGCAATAATAATACTGTTTTGTTAGTAGTATTCACACAATTATGTTGCTAACCTATATCTTCATAAATGAATGATCCACCGTACTGCTCGCTCTAAGAATGAGGATTAGTGTCTTGTTATCATGGAAACCGCGTGATAGGATGCACCAGAAGTCACACCCTAATTCATGCAAGGTATCACAGTGGCTAGGAATAGGGTGGATGGCAAAATCAAGACACTGAATCATTGCAAGCTTAAGAGTCAGTATTTTGTCTGCTACAGTGCACTCTTTTTACCCCGTGATGGGAACAAAACAGAAGCTTGGTGGGTTTGTTCCACACTGAATGATTGTGCAGTTCTGACTGCAGCAGTAAAATCATTTAATCAGTAAGGCACTGGAAAGGGATAAGGCTAACGTGCCAATCATTTCTCTCTTTCTTGTTCCAGACGGCACTGCTGAAGCCTGAGAGGTCAGTCCGCGGCAGGAGGCGACGAGGCGCCAGGTCTCAGAGGCAGTGATTGGTGGAGGGAGCTGTAAGTCAGAGCTGTTCACCAATTGAAAGGCGGCCAGACGCCTCTCTACCCCCCTCCATCTCTCCACCATCATCACCACTGTTTAGACCTTTCTTTTATTTTTAATTCAACTGCACTAATATTATGCCGTTGTCATGTCAACCATTGTTATGGCAACCACTATGAAATAAACACATAGGAGAAAGATCTAGTCTGAGAAATTAATTTATAAAAAGTGTGGGGAAAAAAATTAAAGAGAAATGTTGTGGATACTTTTTCACTTAGGTCTAGTTCACAAAATAATGGTTGCTTGACATTGTGATCAGAGAAATCTGTTAACTATGGTTGGTGTTAGAATTATATCAATGAGAAAACACAAAAAAACAAACAAGAGTACTGTTTTGTTCTCATCAGTGTGTAACTGTGAGTCAGGATAAAGCCCATCTACTTGAACGATGCTCTCTGTTGAAAGTGTGTCTATCCGTGTGTGGATGTGTGTGTGTCTTTTTACGTGTCTGAGTGTGTGTTGGACAACAGTGCTATTGCTGAGCCCCTCGCTGGTCCGACCGTTAGTTGAATTTATTTTCATTGTAGTAAACGAGACCCTGTCTGTTTGTAAGATAAAGGGCTCTTTGCAGAGACACATGGCGGTTGTATTTCAACAAAACATTCTGAAATGTTTTCAGAGGTGCTGGGAGGGAATGTAAGAAGGAACAGACTTGATTTTTTTTGTTTTCATTCACAGTATAAGATAACCTCTATATGGGACAAGCCAAGGAAATAATGTGGTTCAGCGTATCAGGTTTCTTCACACTCTAAGAAAATAACTTTTTATCATGATTCCACATGTCCTGTGAGATGTTCCTTAATGGTTTGTGCATCACTAATAATTTTATGAACTGAGAAAAAAAATGAAGTTCTTTTGTAAAACTCTTTGAATCATGTCATTACACGTCAGACAGGTCAGGAAAATAAAGACAACATCCAGTTTTCACCGTTCGCAGGGTCCACAACAGATCTGTAACAATTCTGAAGAACTGAAAAAAAACATTTCACATGCTGTGTCATTTGTTGCTGTGAAGAATTACGTGTAGCTGTGGTGTGATGGAGACTATTTAATATCTGTTCACCTAACACCAACCCAGTCTTTCTACCCGCCAGCCAGGAGATAAGTGTCTGGAAATGAAATGGAGTATTTGCAGGAATCCCGAGTAGAGTACAGCATGTCCTTTGATTGGTTGAACGAATGGCTGGAAAACTGAAACACAGAGTGATTATGTCTTAACGTGGATCTGTTAAGTCCGTGTGTTACTGTGGATTTGGAGTGATATCCTCCGTCTGTCTCCTCATGTCACTGTTTGAGCTCTCCTCCACACACTGCCCTGCCCCAAGAGTACTGGCATCTCTAGCTGTATTTAAAAATTAAAACAAACAAAAAAAAAGAATAAAGAAAAGTGAAAAAGAAAGCAGATTATGCAATTTCTACACTTGGAGATTTGTACATATGTACAGTTAATGTGTTTTATTTTGATTTTATATTGTTAGAGAAAGAGACAAGAGAGAAAACAATGAATTGTGAATTTTTCTGGGAATTGTAATTAAGTATTTTTCTCATTCTACCCCTTGCTTTCAATACTTATGTTTGAAAAGAGGATTAAATTGTGGACTGTAGCTTTCTTTTTTTATATGGGAGTCTTTTTTTATTTAATATTAAACAATTTACAGAAAATGTACTTCGTGTTGATTTCTCTTCTGAAATGGTTGTGAGGAACTTCAAGTTGATAGGTATGTGCATTTACCTTTAACTCACATGTGGTTGGAAAGAATATATTGAACATGAGCAAAACGTTCTTGCCTGTTACACCAAAAATATATTTTTTAAAAAGTGCTGAAACCTATTTAAATTACTGTAAACTCTCACATTCTTTAATCCTATTGAGGACTGTCCTTTAATATAACAGTATACTGTAGTCACAGTCATTTCTTTAAGTCTAGTCTCTGTCACACTGCCAGAAGTACAACCAAGGGGCAACTACATGTTACTTTCTGAAAACAACAGGAACCCACAAATCTCAGTTTATTACCACCGTAAACAAAACTGATCTCAGTTCTATTTGTTTGATCTGGTTTTTAAAATTAGGGCTTTGCTGATTCTAAAGCACCAAAATGTAACTTCCTGAGTCTCATCCCCAGATCGTCAGATACTGACGATTTGGGTTAGCATCTGACACGAGCTGCCAACCAGCTCAAATCTGGGACTTTTAGGATCTTTTTTGAAAATCTCCAGTTTAAATCTGGTACAATATTTGTGTATTTTTTGATGCAGGCATATATACGTATTGTTTCTAAACATGGTCAGGGTTTGCCTTTCTCTGTTTATTTGGCTTTTTATGAGGATATCTAAAACAAATGGTCACAGATTTCATTAAAATTGAAAATTAGGTCACTGATTAACTGCTGATTTTTTCTCATGGATCCTGTCAAAACTGGGACTTTTAGGATCTGGTAATATTGTAAAAGTGGACTATTGAGTTAATATCTTTGACGCAGGTAAATATGTTTTTATTAAAAACATGTATGGGATTGTGCAGCCTTATTGTGGGTATTTGCACTCAATGAGTGCTTTCTGAATAGTATTTAAAATGTTCACTCTAAATGACTGAGTAATTTTTAAAATGTGCGTGGTAATGTTTTTGTTTTTTTCAGGTTTGACATTGTGCTGCATCATCCCAGAGTCATAAGACACTGTAATGCTCCACCAAGGTGAAGCTTGAACTCATCTGTTAATCAATAACTCCACTGCATTCCCATAATGGTTTCTTGAACCTTCCTAGAAATACAGTCAGGGATCGGAGAGGGGCCAAAATATGGCTGTGATGATTAGTCACTGCATCAGCGGGGCCTGGCAGCAGCTTTGCAGAAAGTAATGAAGCCATCCTTCATGGCTCTGCTCGGATGTGACGCCGCAGCACGGGGCTCTGGTTTCCGCCCGCATGTCTGTGAGGATGCTGAGCTGTGGGTACCACTTTAAAGAGGCGGATGCAGACCACGCCCTTCCTTCACCCGTCTGTAGAGGGCGCTGTGGCAGCTTTACCTCACTGCCCTTCCAGCAGCATCTCACCTTCACCCGGCCCAGACGCACATCCACCGCCGCACCCGACAAGCAAAAGAAAATAACACAGAAGAGACAGAGACAGCGTCAAGTAAAGCCACAAGGAGAATCGAGCAACATCACAGTCGCTGGTTTTAATGATGTAGGGAATCGTTTTGCGCTTTGACATCTAATTTAGCCCGCCTCACTGCGACAAGAAAACACCAGCCAGCTGCGCATAAATAAATTGCAGCCTAGTCTCAGCCTGTCAGGATAAAACCGTCTCCACCGTCCTCTCGACGAAGCAGGACGGAGTCAGTGCGCACTGCTCGTCGTTTATTTTGGACCGTCACATCAGGCCCCTGCTCGCCTCGGCAGCATCCCTCCTCTCAGCAGAAAGCAGCAGCATCCTTCCTCCTCCTTGAATCTGCGCAATGGCCGATGTCCCAGCGGAGTGCAACATAAAAGTGCTGTGTCGCTTTCGCCCCCTGAACCAGTCGGAGATTGTACGCGGGGACCAGTTTCTCCCCAAATTTCAAGGGGATGACTCCGTCGTCGTCGGGGTAAGTGACGGGAGGCGCTTTGTTGTGCATCCAGGCCCTTCATCAATAAATCATGAGCTCGACCCAAACCCTCTGTTTGGGTCGTGGATCGGCGGGATTGACATGATAATTGGGGCAGCACATGCAGGGATATGTCACACCTTAACCCCTGAAATCTGTCTTTGCCTTAACACGACAAAAACACAAATATATGTTATGTTGTTAAAATGCGCAAACTGGCCTGTAGCATCAGCTGACCAGGGCTGCACTGTGGAGCCTGTGAATGAAACCTATCCAGCCTGTATCAGTCACTTCTGGCCCTCTTTGATAATCCTGATTCAAAATATACATCCCTCAAAGGTAATTAATAACAGGCTTTAATGTAAACTATTTTCCATTGATATTGATGGCTCCATCCATTCATTCAGTCTGTGTGTTTCAGGTAATTAGCCTAATTAATCTGTCCTTAATGCTGCCTGAGGGGGTGGCTTCATTACTCAGCACGTGCCAGTAACACATGCAGACACATACGGTGTATAGACCTGCTGGTGCAGAGGTGAAGTCCACAGATGATCTTTGTAGTAGAGTAGATGTTGCGTTTTGGAGATATGTTGGTCCATCTGATGATGCTGCATGTCTTGTTTACTTAAGGTGCTCAAGGGTGAAAACACCCATTCTTTGCAAGTAAAACATGATCCAGACTCTTTTATTGCTACATGTTTAACAGCAGAAGATCATATATGTAAAATCTTCATATAAAACTCTTGAATCAGATTTTTGTTAGTTTTATTTTTTTAAAAATCTGATTATTTTAAGTGCCAATTTCCTGAATTTGTTGGGCAGAAATCTGTCTTCTTCACTTATTTCTAGAAAAATCTTGACTTGTTGATTTAGGAAATAAACTGACATAATCTAGGTACACTGGCAGAATTTTGTCACTTGTTTTTTTTATACAGTTGTATAGATGCAGTATTTAATTACAGACACAATATCTGTTTACTAAAATTGCGATTTTGTTGAATAGATGTCGTTCAGGCTGGTGATTTGACCTTTGCCATGTGGTTCACATTTACATTTTAAAAAACACTGACATGAATTTGAATTTCTCCCATTACAGGAAGCCAAAATAATTTCGAATTCCTCCTATGTTAAGGCCAAATTAAATGCCACAGGCTTTTAGTTTGATTTAATTAAAGGATTGCCTCCACATCAGCCTGTAAAAAATTAAAGCTGGTGCTCTCCAGAATTCTCACACCATTTTCTAAATTTTGTTGGCATTTTTGCTCGTTTGTTGCTGCTTGTTCCTCGTTAGATGTTGTTTGTCATGTGTGAGGAAGAAACATTAATAGAGAACATGAGGACTACATGGAGCGGTGAAAGGAAAGGTATAATAGGAACCACATTGGAACTTTCTCCGGCCGTAATGGAAACATCTCGACCTTTCTCTACCCTCTCAGCATGACGATGGACAGTAGAGTCAGAAAGTGATCTCTCTAATTGCTTACAGGGAAGATCAATAATCACTCACCGAGCTCATGCATCACTGACTGACCTGCTTTCTCTTGTCTCTGGCTCCATCTGTCTGTCTGTCTCTCTTTCTGTCTGACATTTTTTGTCTCATTCACTCTCTCTCTCTCTCTCTCTCTCTCTCTCTCTCTCGCTCTGTCTCTCTCTCTTGCCCTTGTCTCTCCTTTGCTCATCCATCTGCATTTTTATGTCTCTTTCTGTGCCTCCTCCCTCCCTCATCCTGGGACTGAATGTCTCTCTCTGCTAAATCACTCTGTCATGGAGGCGGTCTGCAGATGAGTCAATTTGTTAATGACATTTAATACGGCTTGTGTTCTGGCACCTCACGTTATTGTGTTGCATTGTGGCCTCTGTATCAGATGGGACGGTGACATTCAGGGGTTTAATAGGATGGTTTCTGCAGGGAGGCTTTTCAGGGCTGAGTCACTCTTCTGTGTGTCACACAAAGGTTGTTTGTCTTGTAGGAGGAGCTGATTTATTTTGAGGGACAATGTTTGAAATAAACAAAATATATTCCTGTGGATTTAATGCTTGAAGTGGTCCAAAATAAAATGCCAAACTGCTGCATGAATGCCGAATGTGACCCCGAAATGACGGCAGACAATGTATAAATCAAAAGACGGAGAAGAGTGTGTTGTTGTTGTCATGTAGTTTCTGCTGAGCTTTGCACTTTCTGTGAGCAGTGTGTGGGAGCTTCATCTTCCTGTAATGGCTGACCTACTTCCTTGTGGTGCGCACAAGTTAATCTATTAGTCTCAGTGAAATTCATTCTGAAAAATTAAAAAGACTCTAAGGTCCTTCTGTTCTCAATGTATCTTCTTAAAGAGCGTTTATTTAATCCTTTTTTTCTGAAAAGCCAAAACAAGTTCATATTCTATGCAAATGTGTGTCTACAGCCCTACCAGACAGTAAAATTTGAGCATTTATCATTCATAGGAATATGCTTTTTCACTTTCTTGCCAAGAGTTAGATGAGAAGATTGACGCAACTCACATATTTATGAGCACACAGCCTGAAGACGTTAGATAGCTAACACTGTTGACAAAGCACAAAGTTAGCTGGGCTTAGCACCTGCTTAAAGCAGAGTTCTAGTGAATGTTGTGCTTTGTAGCTTAGCAAATTGAATACATTGCTATTCTTGGAAATATGCTGATTCACTTTCTTGGAGAGCTGCTGTACAATTAACGTGAATATATCGAGCCAAGAGACCATTAGCTTAGCTTCGTACAAGGACTGGGCAGGGGAAAAAGCTAGCCTGGCTAAAGCCTTGTTTACAATGTGAGGTTGCCAGGCAACCAGCTGAGACTCCAGGAAGTAACTGGGCCTGGCCAAGAAACAGTTTAACATTTAGGCTAAGCCCTTTAAAACCTTGACTTTTAATTTTTACAGTTCAGTTGTTGCACAGATTTAACAAACAAGATTAAAATGTGTTCACTACTGAGCTTCAGAGGTGCTGGTTGGCAGATTTTGTTCCCATTGGAAAAACCAGGCTTGCTGATTCCGCCTGTTTCCAGTCTTTGTGCTAAGCTAAGCTAAGCTAAGCTAACGGTCTCCTGGCTGTATATTCATGTTTATCATACAGCAGCTCTTAATAACCCTCAGCAAGAGAGTTAATTATTATATTTCCCAAAATGCCAATGTGTTTCATTTACAAAAATAAAAGGCTGATTGCCATTTAGCAAAAACATTCCCCATGAGCCTTGGTACATTGTCAACGCCTCATGGGAGCTGTAGTTCATTAGTACTAACAAAATAATCATTCAAATTATATAATCCAGTAAAACAGTATTTATCTTGTGTATAGAAAACTCAAGCAAATAAAAGTCTGATGAGAAAACCTTCAACAAGAAAACCCACAGAGTTAGAGATGCTAACAGAAAAGTAAAAGAAGCTTATTAGGACTGACAAGCTAGCTACACATGGGGGTGCTGCAGAAAAGCTGCTAATAGCACCTTAGTGGATACACAGCTATAAAAAAAACTGTATCGGTACTGTCTTTCAAATGACTTTGTTCCCATGTTAGATATAAAGCCAGTAATGGAAAAGAGCTGTTTTTTTATTTTTTATAAACGACCTTGGTCTATTGTCTCTAGTTGCCAGGTCCTGGATGAAATATGGCTCAGAGAAGCAGGGACAAAGAAACACTGCATAGCTTTCTCACTCTCTGCTGATACCATCTTCTATTGTGTGCTTACTGATGGCAAGATAAAAGCAGCATTGAACAAACCATCCACACATGGTAGCAAATTCACCTGCATGTCTGGATTGGGATGATGTTTCTTTTTGAATATATATATATGTCATCTTGTCATGAACACATTTGTTTGTGTTAAAATTAGTTATTGCAGCTTGTTTTTTGACAACAACAATATGATGTGTTGGCCCGTAACATTAATCTGTGTTTTACTGTGAGATATGACATTTAAAGGTTTAAGAATGACACACACATTTTATATTATACAGTATCTTTCATTCTATCACGGTCAGGCATGTGCAAGATGATAAGTCAGTCAATTTAATGCGGTGAGGCACTGACCACATCACAGGGATGACGTCATTTCCCAAAGCCTTGAAAGATGACTAGCCTCTACAACAGAGATTAAAGTGCTCCTTTAATCTTGTTTTAAGGACACTATATGATTGATCTTCATTATTGTGTCTTTGTTGTTAGGCTGCTTTCCCTAGTTGAATAAAACATCTAAGATTAAATACTTAATTATTTGACTGTTCTGAGATTAAACCGAAAAATCTGATCACAATTCAGAGAGCAAAACAAACATATCTTTTATATTTTTTGTTAACTGTTTGTTGTTGTTCATTCTCTTCACAGGGGAAGTCCTTCTCCTTTGATCGGGTGTTTCCGACCAACACCACCCAGGAGCAGGTCTACAACACCTGCGCCAAGCAGATTGTCAAAGGTATGGATGATTTGACACAGTCAAAATATGTTTGATATTTACATTTGACATATTTGACATTTAAGTGTGTGTCCTGTTGTCTCATTGGTCATTCTGTTTTTCTCATAGATGTGCTGTCTGGATACAATGGCACTATCTTCGCATATGGACAAACCTCCTCCGGGAAGACTCACACCATGGAGGTCAGTGCTCCAAGCAAAAAAGAAAAACTATTTCTTTAAAGTTTCTCTTATTTGTCATTGGTTATTTTTTGTTCCATTTATCAAGCATTTTGGGGGGAGTGGGTTTTGGGTCTTTTTGACATTTTCTTAGAAGTATGAATCAATGCATTTACATTGTTTCTCAATTTATATTACTGAGATTTAATTAAGTTTCCTTCAACAATGTTTTTTATTCTTTTCTAATCGTGCTTGGTCTACATATTCAAGTCAAGTCAAATCAAAGTTGATCATACCCCAATGTCGTACCTCAAAGGGCTGTAAATAAAATTAACAAAAACATAGAACAAAGCATTAAAAACAGAATATTGGCCACATACCATACATGCAATAAAAACAGTAATAAGAAGCATGAAAAAAAACTAATTATACCTTTTATCTGTGACTTCCTGTTTCAGGGCAAGCTGCACGATCCTCACCAGATGGGTATCATTCCTCGCATCGCCGAGGACATTTTCAACCACATCTTTGCCATGGATGAAAACCTGGAATTCCACATCAAGGTACTGTGTTTGATGAGTCTTGTGTTGTGTTTCTTATGTTATGACTGTGTTGGTTTGTGTTTGGACACAACAATAAAAAACTGCACCTTTTTTTTTGTTTGTTTGATGAGAAATGTGGTTCCCAATTTTTTTTCCCTCTCCACAGGTTTCATACTTTGAAATCTACATGGATAAAATCCGTGACCTTCTGGATGGTTAGTGCTAATGAGTTCTTCCTGAATCACCTGCACCAGTATTTTGATTTGCCAAATTGTGAAATATAAATGAATGTAGCACCAGTATAACTACTGCATGGCTGTGTCACACTTTGTTTTAATACTTAAAAACACTCATCACTGGAAATTTTCTCCGTTCTTCAGTGACAAAGACCAACCTATCTGTCCATGAGGACAAGAACAGGGTGCCATATGTCAAGGTTTGTGCTTTATATGTCGTCTTTTTAGGTGAAAACTAGTATTTGTGCTGCATCAGATCCACAATATTAATTCTGTCTCTCTTTTGTTTCCTCTTGTCCCTCAGGGATGCACTGAGCGTTTTGTCTCCAGCCCCGATGAGGTTATGGACGTGATCGATGAGGGCAAATCTAACCGCCATGTTGCTGTGACCAGTGAGTCTTTATCTCAGAATACTACAGAATTATTGCACCACATGATATACAGAGGGTACATGACTAATGCAATTTAAGACAATAGGAAAACAGCCTAAAAGTAAAATGCTTACAGTGAAACATTTTTAGGCGTCCATCTTAAGAATAAAGTAAGTTCTCTTATTCCTCCTCTTCCATATCAGAGCACGAGGTCTAGTTTCCCTTCAGTGCCAGCAGTTGCACTCACTACTCGTTACTGATGCGTGATGTGACATCATGTAGCCTGTTATTGTGTCTTGTTATGTAATCTTCGTGTTATAGCCCGCTGTAATTTTCAAGCTTCATTCACTCCCATGAAAAAAAATAAGATCCTGTCAGATGGAGTCCTTTGTAATGTAACTGGCAGTGACTGACGAAGCAGAGCAACATCTCTGCCTGGAGCCATTTTCTCAATAAAATCATTCCTTGTAATAAAGAGAAACAGCCCTCGCTCTTTGCTCCCTTAATAAACTGGTTTCAGACTGCAGTGCGCTGCAGTATTCGGTATTTTATCTTTGATGGATGTTACCTTCAAAATACGAGAAATAAAAGCTCTCTGATCCATATTTCCTGCACCTTGTTTTGGCCTCCATGCTGCTGACTCACTCCTCTGTGGTCCAGTAATTATACATCCAGTAATAATAACTGAATCATGGCTCCAATGCTGCAGGTTTACAGGTCACAGTGGTGCTTTAGCTTGATTTTTAAAACATTTCATTGCAGTGTAAAAAAACAGCTAAAAATAACTGGTGACCTAATTACCAGATTGTACTACATCACATCCATGACAATGTTGCAACAGAGTAAGCATTTGTCTTACTGTCAGTGGGATTGCTCTAATGTGTGGGAGGTATACCGAAAAAAAGCAAGAAAAACAATGATCGTACCTCGCTGACGTAATTAATCACATTTCTTTTGAGCAAGTAAGACTTTTAAACTAAATCATTTTTAACAGACAGACTTCGTATTGCAGTGGAGGCGTTCAAAAGGTGAAAATACAATAAAGAAGCTCCTTAAGCAACAGGCCAGCACAGCGTATTCATTTATTTTTCTGTGGTGGAGTCTTGTGCTGACTCACCGGGCTGAAGTCGACTGAAGTGAAAAGATCAGATGAGCTCTGGGATTCAGTGCTCAACAGAAACACCGGGACTGCTGCGTTGTAATAAATCTCATCCTGTGCACGTCTCCTTTCTTCAGAGTTAATGCATTTTGTGTCTGAGTGCTCAGGATGTTTGTTCGTCATCACATCAGAGTCTCTGTGACATTTGCAAGAAATCAGTGATGAGGTTTAGCCCTTTTCATCAAAGTGATGGACAGGTGTACAGTAGACCTGTGTACATACTGATTCTAGAGGATCTATTTGACTGACACTGTCGAGTCGTCGCCCTGAATTAGAGATACATTTAAAAATCTGTTACAGTGCTAGAAACCAGTGTTGTATTAAGTATCAAATACTCATAGTTAAGTAAAAGTAAAGATATGGTGTTAAAATATGGCTTTTGCAAGAGTAAAAGTCACCCATACAAACAGTACTTGAGTAGAAGTCTTAAAGTATCTGATATATAAATGTACCTAAGTGTCAAAAGTACAAGTAAAAGTAAAATATACATGCATTTGCATGTATGTACCATATACTGTATACTATGTTTTGACTGATTATCTGCTGTGACTATTATTGGACCTGATATTCAGCATTTTTCTGATTAGAAACGTTGTTTTCCCTGTAAAAACATATCTCATTTGTTGATTTTGTTATTATTATTAATCACTAACACCACAGAAATCAACACAGAGTATCGTGGAGTCAATTCAACTACAGATTAACCAAATACTATTTATGTAGTGTATTTCATCCATCATGTCACATCAGTAGGACATTTTGAGCTGCAGCGGCAGACATTTAATGGCCCGTACATTAACAGTCCTGCTTCTCAGCGCGAGTCTTTAATCACTTTAAACCGAACCACTGCAGCTTCCTGATGGTGATAATCTGAGGCAGCGAGGTGAATCACAGGTCAGAGTGATGCTCACATTTTAAATGGAGCATATCGAATACATCAACTGAGATGAAATGTAAAAAATCACCTTTATCACCAGAAAGTTAGTGTTCTTTCAGATTAAAGACCACCAAAAAATAACAGCTTAATCTCATTTATCATTGTTTTCCAGTGCTGTTCAAAATGTGTGTAAATCAGTAATACTTGTGAACAGGAATATAACAGGCCCCTCTATGCGCAATTATGAGTTGAGAAGGACGAAGATGCTGAATCTTCATGATTCTTCATGTATATATGCTAATAGATCTGATGAAAGACTGTATGCACCTTCTGGCTATCCAGTCCAAGACTTAATTACAGAATGTGAAGTCCGCTCCAAAGCTTTTTGTGCCTTATGTAAGGTAGACAAAACTGCAATGTTTATTACTACTAATAATAGATGTTTTTGTTCAGCAGAGTATCTATGTAATGATTTTTCTATGCAGACGCAGGCACTTACTCAGCTACAGAGCGCTATTGCCTGTGAGAATTGGCCATTGTGTGTCTGTGAAGATGAGAACTCAGACTGCTATAAAAGAACATTGGTGTAATAAATCATCCATTGATTGAGCTGATCTATGAGAAGGCCAGCAAAAAATACTGTCCGACCCTTCTCATACTCTTTACACTGAGCTACAACTCGTGCTCTGGCAGAAGTCCCTTGGTGCATGCAAGACCGCTATAAATATTCATTTTTGCCCGTGTGTGAAGACTTAAAGTCGACAGCCATAAATAGACAGTATGAACCAGAGGATTGTGTGGGCTTGTTTCTCAGAGGTTTGATGTGCTCGTGAGGGAGATGATAGAGGTGTTGCATGTCGATTGGGTGCTAAGACAAATCTTTTCATGGTGACAAATTAAACAGATCTAGAAATCATACAAAATGTTTTAACAGTAACACTATGAGAAGTCAAATCCGACAATAATCTAGCTTTGGAAATGGACTGATGGATGGCAGCACAGTCTTCTCTGTTTCCTGGTTGATGCCTGCTGACTCACGGTGCTGCAGAGCGGTGTGCTGATAGCAGACTAATGGGCCGACACTCTGCAGACACCGAGCTGATATCATCTGCAGAGAAACCTGAACTCACCGTCTGTGAGGAGGTCCGATGAAGAGAGACATTTAGAGAAGTGCTGTTTGTTATCTCCACTCTGTAAAATGATGATATCAGAGTTCAAATCCACAGATAAATAACCTCAAATTAATCTTCACGAGATAAAAGAAAGGCATGTAAATAATAGTTTGTGTGTTTTGTAAAATGAGTGTGTCATTTTTAAATTTTATAGTTATTTTTGTTTTTATTGTGATTTCTGTTTTTAAAGTAATTTGAAAGAAATGAAAAAATATTTTTGATGGTCCTTAAAGGCTAAAGTATGACTCGATGAATCAAAACAAAACACAATACAATATAAACTACTTTTAACAGCAATTTAAGAAATGTGTATCTGTAAAGTTGTAAGACTGTAGGAAACCTCTTTTTCTATTTGTCTCCCTAACTGATGTGTTGCGCCTGTCTTTGTGCAGACATGAACGAGCACAGCTCTCGCAGCCACAGCATCTTCCTGATCAACATCAAGCAGGAGCATGTGGAGACCGAGCAGAAACTTTGTGGAAAACTCTACCTGGTGGATCTGGCTGGCAGTGAGAAGGTAGGAGACACTGAGGGAAAGATCGTTAATAAATCACCAGCTTCCAACCTGCAAATACGCTGCTTGACGTGACCTCAGGTTAACTGTTTCTTTGTATTTCCTCAGCCGTTCGTCTCTCATGTCTGACTTCACTCGCCCTGTCTCTCTTTATTCCAGGTCAGTAAGACTGGAGCTGCAGGATCCGTCCTGGATGAGGCTAAAAACATCAACAAGTCTCTTTCTGCTCTGGGAAATGTCATCTCTGCCTTGGCTGAGGGCACGGTGAGCCATTTTCGCCGTACTTCCCTTATAGAGTAACAACTTAGCCTGTGTGCCTTAAGATTGATAGTAAAATACATCAGGAGAAATATAGACCTGGATTAAAGGTGCAGTGTGTAAGAATTTTAGTTGAAAACATTAAAAAAAAAAAAGATTAAATAGCAGTTTTGACATAATGAGATCTATGTGATGTGTTGCAAAGATCTACTGAAATTAGCGATTTCAAGGACCTTTGGACCAGGACAGGACAGGGCGGGGCGGGGCTAACCGTCCTGGTCCAAAGGTCCTTATGCTAGTGCTGTGAACACAGACGCTCCCCTGGTGCACAGCTATCTGAGCTAACTAGCTAATGGTAGCTACAGTTATTAGCAGTTATGCTGCCCCCTGTTTGTTTTGAGTATGAATTCAACAGGAATCCATTTCTTACATATTGCACCTTTAAAGTAAAATAGATCAGCAAAATAGATTGAGATATTTACAAGTAACAAGTAACCTTCCTCTCCCATTTCTTACACTGTTGTAATGTAATGTAATAGCTTTTTGTCCTTCCTGTCTACTTGTTAATAAGGTGCATCCGTCCCAGAAGCCGCACCCTTCTTTCCTTTCTGCCAACTCAGATGCCAAAACTTTCCCTGCCATTTATAAGATTAGTTGGATGCGGCACAATCAATCTGTTACTTTTGACAGCAGTTTTGCATTTTGTAAAATTCCAAAATCGAGAAATTGAGAGGGATGAGAGACTGTACGTTTTTGCAGAATATAACCGTCTGATGAATCAGTGCAGAATTACAAAACCAGGTCTACATGAATTTCTTTCATTCTTTTGGGTCCAAATTGTATCTTGATCTTGATCTTTTTTCTCTCTCCTCTGTTTTCCTTTTTAATCTCACTCCTTTCTTCTCTCCTCTCTACTTTCTGTATCTTCTCTCATCATCTTTCCTCCCTCCCCCTCCTCCTCTCTCTCCTCCTGCAGAAAAGTCACGTGCCGTACCGTGACAGCAAAATGACCCGCATCCTGCAGGACTCCCTTGGTGGGAACTGTCGCACCACAATGTTCATCTGCTGCTCTCCCTCCAGCTACAATGACGCAGAGACCAAGTCAACTCTGATGTTTGGACAACGGTAGAGAAATCCGTGGATACAGTCAATGCATCTTTGTAAAGGAATTATCACAGTATTTGTGTGACAGGGGAAATCGGTTACTTAGTTTATTCACATGCTGCCATGACCTAAACCGAACACTTTCCCCCCCAAAAGGAACGCAATGACTTGATTATATTGTACTCATTAAATATTTATTTTGAGAATATAATGTTCTTTGACTAGAAAGGTATTAATCTCTTTTGAGCCAGAAGGTTGGAGGAATATCTCAGGCATGGAGCTGAACTTTGTGCAAATAATCTACTCTAAATGTTAACAAAACATATTTCTCATACAAATATTTCTCTGTGTCCGTCCTCTGTCACAGTGCCAAGACCATCAGGAACTCCGCCTCTGTCAACCTGGAGCTGACGGCCGAGCAGTGGAAGAGGAAGTACGAGAAGGAGAAGGAGAAGAACAAGACTATGAAGGACACCATCCAGAAGCTGGAGGCTGAGCTCAACCGCTGGAGAAACGGTGAGACTGAATAACTTCAACTATTCTGTGCTGATGTCAAACAATACTGCATTATTCTCATGTGTTTGTTTATCCATCCTCCTTTCATCAGGAGAGGACGTGCCCGAGACCGAGCGCACCACGTCCGATGTGGTGACCCGTATCGAGTCTGTGGAGGAGCGCCCCATTTTGGACAATGACACCTCCTCCATTGTGGTCCGCATTTCCGAGGAGGAGCGTCAGAAGTACGAGGAGGAGATCCGCAAGCTGTACAAGCAGCTGGATGACAAGGTCCAAACACAAAAATACAAAGATACAGATTACAACAGACACTTTTCATTAGTTTTCTATTTTAGCTGTACTTGAATTCCACCTGTGGATGGTGTAAATGCAGATGTCATTTTTATATTCAAAGAGATATACAGACATTTTTTGTGTCCTTTTAATTTGTGTTTACACTGAGATCCAATTACAGATATATACATGGAAAACAATTATGGACAAACGAGATTAAGCCTAAAAAGTGCCTGTGTCACATATTTTCATACACACATTTGTTTGATTGAGTCTGGATGGAAGTGCGGCTTGTACTCATGATAATATCATGTTTATACAGGATGATGAGATCAACCTGCAGTGCCAGTTAGTGGAGAAACTGAAGCAGCAGATGCTGGACCAGGATGAGGTACACACATACACAAACACACACTGTATGCACACACAATACTACGATGGAGGGGATCTTTACACTTTCCAAACTGAAGCTTAAAAACAATTATCCATTAAAGATCTGAGGACTGGACAACATACAGGTCCTCATCCGTCTCCTCCCTCACTTTTCTCTCCAGCTCCTGGCCTCATCCAAAGGTGATGGAGACAAGGTCCAGGCTGAACTCGGCAGGCTGCAGGTGGAGAGCGACTGCGCCAAGGCCGAGGTGAAGGAGGTGCTGCAGGCTCTGGAGGAGCTGGCCATCAACTACGACCAGAAGAGCCAGGAGGTGGAGGAGAAAGGGCTGCAGAACCAGCTGCTGGCTGACCAGCTGTCCCAGAAAATGGTACGCTTTCAGAGAAATACTGTGAATGTGTGATTGACAGAAAGAGAGATAAATTCAGTGACAGGAGGAGGAACAGAAGGACACGCTTGCTTGCTCACTGCACTACAGAGACAAGCACCTGCTATAGGAGAGCAGCCTCCAATGGAAAATACTGCTGGAAGAAAAGCTTATTGCCTCTGCCAAGTGGGTTTTTTAGTCCCATAATGTTCATCGTGGTACATAAACATTTGAATGACTGGATAAAAAACTTGAATTTTGTGATTCAATACTGTTTCCTTGTAGTTGGATGTCAATTTCTTCTCCTTGTGGCCAAATTTAAACCGCCATAATACTTGCAAGCATTGTGCAATCACATTTAAATGACAGGTGCACACAGCTCTTCACAGCAATCCTGCAGAATTTGATGGCATTTCACCCACAGGTGGGGCTAGCAACCTGATCATTTTAAATGGCGATAACTCAGTGATCATGAGTCTGATTAGATTAAATCTTGCACAGTTCATCTTTGAATAAAGCTCTAATGACCCTGGACCAGATTTATATATTCTATTTAAATACTTAAAATATGTGTGGATCTGTGTTTTCTGGTTCAGTGATCCTTACTACATCTCTTTTCCTGTCTTTTTCTCTGTAACAGGCCAGTCTGATGGAGCTTGAGGCGGAGCTGTCTCGTATGCAGGAAGTGAGCGGTCAGCAGAGGAAACGCATCGCTGACGTCCTCAACGGTCTGATGAGGGACCTCAGCGAGTTCAGCACCATCGTGGGCAACGGGGAGATCAAGCTGGTGAGTTGGATCACAGTGGAAAAAGACTGTAGTTGCAACAGATAATAAAGTGAGTGGTCTTATTGAGTCTCCTGTTCTGTCCTCAGCCGGTGGAGATTAGCGGTGCGATCGAGGAGGAGTTCACCGTGGCTCGCCTCTACATCAGCAAGATCAAGTCGGAGGTGAAGAGCATGGTGAAGCGCTGCCGCCAGCTGGAGAACATGCAGCTGGAGTGCCACCGCAAGATGGAGGAGACCGGGAGGGAGCTCTCCTCCTGCCAGCTCCTCATCTCTCAGGTGAGGGTCGAGGGACAGGGAGGGGAAGAGATTTAGTGTTGTAGTTTGTCATTGCTGGGTTTTTATGTTGTTTTTTTAATATCTTGTGTGTGCATTTGTGTTGATACAGCATGAGGCTAAGATCCGCTCTCTGACGGAGTACATGCAGAGCGTGGAGCAGAAGAAGAGGCTGCTGGAGGAGAGCCACGATTCTCTGAGCGAGGAACTGGCCAAGCTGCAAGACCAGGGTAACATGAACGCACAAAAAAAAAAAATTTTCAGGAATTTGCCTGAAGATTTAAGGTTGTAATTCTCTCGTGAATGCTTTCTTTGTTTTTCAGATAACTCTGTGCAGGAGGAGAAGGAGGCAGAGAAGGGTGAAACTGAGGAGGGTAATGTGAAGGTAAGAAACAACCTGAGTATATTTGTTGAAATTCTGACATGTGCATCCTTTCATCCCAGAATAGGATACAAGTAAAGTACTTTTTGTTCAGATTTGACTCGTGTGACATATCATGACTTCCGTTGCTCCAGAGAATCATCTCAAACACATGATGTGCCTTTTTTGATTTAACTGACTTTACAGTTTTCAGTGCTGGAGCCAGCATCTCTGAAGAGATATTTGCTCTTTTCATTTCCAGAAGATTCGCCAGCAGGGGGAGTCTCACCGTGGCCTCCATCACAAGCAGCTGGCCCGCCTCCGGGATGAGATCAATGAGAAGCAGAGGATCATTGATGAGCTCACTGAGTGCGTGGCCATGTTAATTAGTTCTTTCTATTTACACAAACATACTGCAGATGTCATCATTTCTTCTTACAAATCATTATATGCTGTCATTATTATTGACAGTATTACATACATCTTTGAATACTGCATGCATAGTTTAGCATTTTTTATTTGTGAAATAAACAGGTTTGCTTTATATTTATTTAATCTTACCTTTCAAACATTCGTGTTATTGTGTCACCCCTGCAGTCGTAACTCCAAGCTGGAGCTGGAGCTGGCTCAAGTTCGTGCTGACTTTGAACGCCTGAAGAGTCAGGACAGCTCCAAGAGCGAGCGCCTGGAGGAGCTCTCGTAAGTGTTGGAGACGTCCATTTTCTCACACTTCACTACTCCATGTTGATTTAAAACATTTCTGAATGTCGAGTACTGAATGTGTGGGAAGTAGATTACATTTGCTACAGCAGATGGTAGCAGTCAGCAGTTGATGCTGCTGCTGATTATTGATAAAGTTCAGTTCCCTTCTCTTAAAGGTGCACTATCTACTTTTGGAAATTATCATTCCTTGATTTTCACGACTGAATAAATAAACAGACTGTCATCACAGGACAACACAGTTTCACACTGTTTTGCTTTGTTTATATTTGCAGGACACTTCTAAGAAGCCACCTTTCTAGCTTCAATCAGCATTCTGGGGACCTGATATCCCTCTGACAGCTTATTTATTTAGTTTATGAAATACTGTATATCAAACAGTTTATATTATTATAAAGAGTTTATATTATTACCGCATTAATCCTTATTAACATTGTAAATGTTTCTGAGGTTGAAATTCTTTCTCAAAGCCACATAGTGCACCATTAAATTCCAGCAGAGGGCACTCTAAACAACACATAGATATGTAGTGTTTTTATCATTTTATGGTTTTAGTATTTATACTTTATATATGTTATTTATTTATTCTATTTTGTTTTTTCAACTTATATCAATTTCTATTTGTAGTATTTAATGATTCAATTTTTATTGTTGCTTGTATTATCTTACTTTTATATTTTATTATTAACTACCCATCTTTTATTGCTTGTCTTATTCTATTAACCTTTGTGGGGCTGAGGGGTCTCTTTTGAATCCATGTTTATTTTTCTAACTTCCTGCACTTGTCAATCACATTTACAGTATTGAATTGCATTTTTTTTATTTGTCTGCAAGGTGTTTTATAAATAAAGTTTGATTGATTGACTGACTGAAGTAGCCTACACAGAAATATGGCCTTATTTGTAACAAAGATTTTGCTTTACCCGTCAGATTCCTGCATGAGCGCCACGAGCAGACTAAACAGGACTTGAAGGGTCTGGAGGAGACTGTCGTGAGTATAATACACAACACTCAATGTCCACCTCTGTCCCCTCTGAAACATCATCCCCTGCTGTGTCTCTCTGCTCTCCTTCCTTCTGTATAACCTCTTTGTTACACCACAGTGTCCAGAGTTGTCTTCTTAACCTCCTCTCCATCTGTGTGTCCTCCAGGCCCGCGAACTCCAGACCCTCCACAACCTGCGCAAGCTGTTCGTTCAAGACCTCACGTCGCGGGTTAAAAAAGTAAGCAGCTCAAAGACGATGACAGAAGGCAGTAACTTAGGAAATTTGTTTTTTTTTTTAATCATGCTAAGGCGGTATTAAGAATTCTGTGACCTGAATACCACCTGATAACACCAACAACATCCTGCATCCCTCTAATCCGCTTCACTTTTTGATATCATGGATACAACACAAGAACTTTTACACTTTTTGTGAGGACCAGGAGATTAAAGAGCAGACAGGATGCTCTGACAATGATAACAACTCTACATGTTTTTGGCCTAAAATGTTTGGCACATTTTATTGTATCTATAGTGTATTGACAACTGAGAGGTGTAAGGTTGTTCCACAATGGAAGGTCTTCTCATGGTAATCGCTTTTGTCAGCCCCCATCAGATGTTACCTCACTTTTCTGCCACTTGACAATAGAAAACATCCTCTCCTAGTTTTCTTTGTGTTTATTGTCTCATCTTCCTGCTTCCTCGTCCTCTCTGCAGAGTTCCGAAATGGAACCTGATGATAGCGGGGGGTCTTGCACCCAGAAGCAGAAGATTTCCTTTCTTGAGAATAACCTGGACCAACTTACAAAGGTTCACAAACAGGTAAGAAACACACACAATGGAAGAGAGGAACTGTCACCTTTAGTGACTTAAACACAGTCTGTAGTTTTGGGTAGTTTCATTCCAAGAGATACAGCCATTTTGTGAAGTAATTTCCTAGCCACGTGCACAACGTTGCATATCTTCTGCCATTTTAAACACACTTTAAGTAATTACAGCAAGCTTGAAGCCTACAATCTTTTTGTGACAAAATAAATTATTCAGTTTTTGGCCCTAGATGTCATTTTCTTTGTGACCTGTGGAAGTGAAGAGCAATTTGGAAGTGACTAATAAATTATATTGTGTCATATACTGTAATTATGTGTTTTTTGGATTATTATTCCCGTTAGATTAGTTAACATTCAACTGAAGTGTCGTTGTTTACTTGGCTACACATTCTCCCTCTTCTCTCTGTTTTCTCTCTTCCATGAACATCCCATTTTTCTCCACTGTGTCATCCCTCTCTCCCTGCCCCTCCAGCTGGTTCGTGACAATGCAGATCTGCGTTGTGAGCTTCCAAAGTTGGAGAAACGTCTTAGGTCTACTGCTGAGAGAGTTAAGGCCCTGGAGACTGCACTGAGGGATGCCAAGGAGGGTGCCATGATGGACCGTCGGCGCTACCAGCAGGAGGTCGACCGCATCAAGGACGCAATGAGGGCAAAGAGCGCATTGAGGCGCCCCCATGCAGCACAGATCGGTACTATGGAAATTCTCTTAAGCGAAATGTCTGAAACGCACGCCATTTTGAACTGACTTGATTTTATTTAACAGTAACTGCAGTAACAGTGACCCAGTTTCATAACAGTTGGACACTAAACCTGACATTGCTTTATCATCCCGACAGCCAAGCCAGTGAGACCGAAGCAGCTGCCCGTCTGCTCTCCCACCAACCCGTTCTACACTTACATCCGTGCCACTGAACACGCCAACACCTACAGCAACGCCCTCTTCCAGAGCAACGTGACACAGCCCAACCCCGCCAACTGCAACCCCAACTCCGTCCAGAGCAACACGTGAGTTAAAATCCTTACTTCCACTTTATCCAGCCAGTCAATGCAAGGTCAAAAGTCAGATTTGTCCATAATTACATTTTTGAGGCCAGGAAGAGTCTGAATTGTTTTGCCACTGTGTTCCTTTCTTCACTGTCCACCTCTAGATTTTCAAATTACAGGATGACTCTACATCACTTGTAAAGTCACATACTGCACTTGTATCTGACTGTGCTTGTTTTCCTGTTTGGTGTTAACAGAGTTTCCACAGCATTGGGTTACAGAGCAGGCAGATATAATGGAGACATACTGGAGTCCTTCCCACTCAACATTGACAACGGTGAGTACAAAAGCACACAGCTGTCTGTGTACAAACTGTTGTTCACATATGTATATGTGCATACAAATGTTGATGTTTATTGTGAAGAGCCCAGTGTCCCTTGTTTTATATCGATGCATGAAATCAAACTGCTTTGTTTCCAACAGGTAACAGCATCAGTGAAACGAGAGACATCAATGACAACAGGTGAGGATAACAATAGGATAACAGTAAACTGAAAGTGTAACTAACTTAAGACTTGATTAGAATAAATCTTTATTAATGAAATGAAATGAAACAGTATTATTTAGTTCTGTAACTTAAAGTTCGGACTGAATACATTTGTGCCAGAGCCTTTGAATTTAGATGAAATGAAAACTCAAAGTTCTTGTCAGTTTGATCTCCCACACTTGATGGCACTGTTTTAAAAGTAGTCCAGTCGAAGTGACGCAAAGCACATGATTTTGATCGTTGTGTACTGAGTGTTGTGTTTGTGTGTCTGCATTAACAGGAGTGAGGTTCACTGTGGCAGCGAGGTGGATGATTCAAACAGGCACTACATCATTCAGCAGGAGACCGCTGCGAGTTAATGCCATGGTAAATTAACAAAGTACACTGAGTCACACACACACGCACCTTAAAGTCTTATTTTACAATGCAATAGCTTAGACTGTACAATTGGTATTGCACATTAACTACAAAGCATCTGCATTTTGATTTACTGGATTTATTTAGCTGCATTTTCTAAACCAGATCCTTTTAGATGGATTTCTGTCCTTCAGTTTGTGTCAGTACGTTATAAAAATCAACTGACATGATCTGAACCTTAAGATGGGTCATCCATCACTAAACAACTATGCTTACTGTATGTTTTCGATGTCAAAGTTTAATTAGTGTTGCACAGCAATGCAATTGTGAGTGAGGACTCTTTTCTCTCTTGATGCGTTCATGGACACTCTGCACCCAAACAACATCATTGTACATTAAACAGATTAGTAGAAGTATTAACAGATTTCTGTGTTTCTCCAAACAATCACTTACATTTTTTCTCTCTCTCCAGAAGACGACCAAACACTGTACCTGACCTGTCCAAGGACGCTCTCCTCCCATCTGCATGCAGCCTGTCTCCCCGTCCCTCCACTGCATCACTCATGATGATGATGATGAGGATCAGTAGCCCCTGTAGTCCTCTAACTAGATGAAGCCCCTCCTGCTCCCATGGTGACCACTCTCACCCTCAGGACTGGGGTCCAGTCTCCTCCAGTTCAGTCAGCACAGGAAGTCAGTTCAATCAGACATGTTTTTTTTAAACACAGAACTTTTACTTATCAACTCATAGATGCTTATTACCTCCTGAGGTGGTTGAACTGAAACTGGACTCCATCCCTGATTACACATGTTGTAAATAATAGTGCTGTATACTCCAGTAGAGGTTTTTGACCAGCAACTGTTTGTGTTAACGCACAGCCTCCACCGTCCCCCTGCACACATCTTCTTAAGGGCATCATGTACAAGACATACTGTAGGCAGACGTGACCTTTTTCTCTGTCGTAAATAAGAGTATAGTGTGTAACGCCAGCTTGTAACAGAAGACCTACACTCTGCATGCATGTCGCTTAGCAGGTTAGCTTTCAAATCTTTGCATGTGTCCTGATTCCAGTCAGGAGCTGGTATGCTGCGAGTGAAGCGTCGACTGATCGACTTCGACAGATGTCTTACACACACACACACACACATACACAGACAGATAGAGAGGTTTCTCTTAATCCTGAACCTGGTCTCAGTGCCCTAGAGGACATAAGATGGAACATGCATCAGGGAAACGCAGCCCTGACTTTAAATCTGCATCGAGGAAACATTTTCTAATTGCTTTGGTACTGTGATGTTGCAGCTGTATGATGCCATTGTACATTTCAGGTAATGCTGCCCACCTCCATTTAATGTGGCTCCCCCCCACACCTTGTGAGTCTTCATACCGAGCCTTAACAAGAGCTGATTTCTCGTGATCAAACTAACACGGCGTCACATACATACATTTGTAATTACTACCTCTAGAGCAGCTCATTATATCCGTATTAGAGTATACAAAGACATCATCATTTTTAATGCTGATTACGAGCTGAACTTAGAGTTTCTAGAGAAAGGCGCAACTTGAGTACACCAATAGCTGAAGGTAGATTTAAAATAGTCTTATTAGAGCAGTAGTTATGATCTCCTAAAGTTCATTCATACACAGTTTCCTTCTCCAACATGTGACAGGATCAGAGCTGGGCTGAAAATGTGCTCGCACAACTATTCTAGTGCAGCAGACGACCAGAAAGTTTAAAAGTGCGTGATGCATTTTTCACTTTTGGAACCATGAGGCTGAAATTATAATGCCTGAAACCCTCGAATAGTGCAACGATACACTATCGACTTACCTACCCTGTCTTATCACAATTCTGATTTGGAAACAGAAGTGAAGTAACATCTCAAATCAGTGATTCAGTGCTTTTAAATCAGGGCAATGAAAAGTCCAGTGATTAGGGAGTGTCTGCAAACCAGTCCCCAGCTGAGCAGCCACCAGTCTGGGATGGACAGAAGCTTGTTGTTTGTAGCTTGTTGTCAGGCCGTGCTGTAACTCTTCTGTTAGAAAATCCTGACCAGCCAATCAGGATAGAAGAAAGCAGCACGCCTTAGGTGGGCGATGAAGAGATAGATGGACTGAGCTGAGTCACTGAGTCAAAGGACAGATTAGACTGTTCTCTCTTGTGTGAGAGAAAGAGTTCATTTTGATTTCTATTTGTTTTTTATGTTTAAGCTTTGACCAGACATATTTGATCAGAAGTTGACTCTGATCTGATTATTCAGGGTTTGATTATGAATCTATGAATATTTAGTTACCAAAATCCTCAATCCAGTGTATTATAACCATGATGGACTTGTCCTACATGTAAATTAGCCCCAGAAGGTCGTTCCCAGTCGTCTGATTCTTAGCAGCCTCATTCATGACATCACCGCTCTGTGTCATGCTCTTACCGGCATTAACAACATCTCAGGGCTTCACATACACAATCACAGCCACTGTGGGCCACCACCACCGTCTTCCTCATCAAAACAAGATGATTGCTGATGAACAATCAGGTCAGTGCGTGTTCTTCGAGGCTTAGCAGATGAACAGAATGATGAAACTAACATCGAACAAATAACATCATTTTATACATGGTATATATCATCTCCATTCTTCCGTATGACATAAAATGAAAAGAAAAATCCCTCAGCCGCTCCTGGTCAGACCCTACTGTACGTGTCCAAGCAGTCCCTCTATTTGACATCATGTTTCAAGTATAATCAACAAATCTGAAGGAGGGGAATTGTGTACTATAACGTCACCTGCTGTTCCACTGTCTGATTTCAACATATCTAAAATACATGTGCTATATATTGTTAATCTTGTAAGTAAAATAGCGTGCCATGACATAGTAAAATGCAAAAGAAAGGCACATGCTAACTTTGTTCAGAGAAATGTTTGTTTTATTTATTTCTGTATGCCTATACTGTAGCGTCAACATGATTATGTGAAGAATCACCGTGCATAATTTCTGTATATATAGACTCATCACTATGCTGTATTGTATGTGAACCATTGTGTTGTAGTAAAAAGTTCAATAAACTTGTAGAAAGGAGTTTGTTAATGGGAATCATTTGAGTTCAAAGGATTGTTTGAATGTCACGAGTGATGTGTGAGTATAAGAGAGAGAAGAGAGAAAGGCTGTCAGCTGAAAATGACTCCATCTAGTGGATGGATAGACAACTCTATTTATAGAGATTTGATTGGATAAAAAACAGGGCTGTACAGTTAATCGAAATATTATTGAAATCGCAATATGGTAAAGTGCAATATCCAATTTGCAGAAGCTGCAATATTAGCTGCATTACAATGAAGTACTATAATGATGCAGAGATGCCCTGGCTGACTAATCTTGTTCTCCAGTTGTAAGAAATCGTGTTTGTTTGGAAAAGACCACAACAAATGTCACATCATCATGATTTTTTTCCATGAAAATGACAAATGTGATGCAAAAATGATCATTCCAACCAATGTGAACCATATCTCAATCTTAATATCTGTCAAAAATAATATGATTTTTTATCATACAGCCCTAAAAGAGTGACATCATCAGCTGACTGTCCCTTCTTCTGTCAGCACATTTAAAAACAGACAGCTGCCTTCAACTCAGACAGCAGATAGAATAAAAGTATACAGACGCACTGCATCCATTTAAGGAAAATGTCCCCTTGTGTGCAATTTTTAGTTTTTCACCCAATTCGGATACTCCAGTTTATTCCACATGATGGTTTTCCAGCTCCAACTCCACTGAAAATATGATTGCTGTCAGTGACTGCTGCTGAGCTGCGTGTGTGTTGGGAGCTCTCTGATGTTATTTCAACCTCCGACCTAAACAGGAAATGAATTTTCAAACTATGTTGGGAGAGGAAACTTTGGCAAAAAATGATGACGAGAACAAAAGAATACAGATGCTGTATCTCATTTAATATGCCCAGTGAAACCACACATACTGTATATAGATATATAAGTCAGATTGATGACATCATGGTGTACAGGGAACAAGAGACCTCTTTAAAGACTCTGTGTAATCACAGCAGTAGCTTCCTGTTTGTCTTGGTTTACTTGTGTACACGGTGGATATTATTACAGTAAACTATGTGCAGACATTTAACTGTATCTTTTAAATGAATAGGCAGTTTGTTTATGTGCAGACAGAGTATACAGTCATTGTCATCACATGAGAAGAAGAGTTGTAACTTATAACCCCGAGAGTCTGAGAATGTTACCTTAAAAATCACTGTGCTGTTGTGTTATGATAGATATTTATTAATGTTAATTATTCTCAGTATGAACCTCGTCATCACCCACATTGGTGAAATTCTGTTGAAGTGATGAAACTCTCGTTCTGCAAATGAACTTCCTCTGGGCCCTCTCATATTATAATAAGCTGCTTTTCATCGTTCCCACGAGAAAGGAAGCAGTGATGTAAACAGCAGTGGCATGTCAAACATCATCATACTGTAGTTTGTGTGTGTGTGTGCGTGCGTGTGTGTGTGTGTGTGTGTGTGTGTGTGTGTGTGTGTGTGTGTGTGTGACAATGTTGTCTGTAAACTGTTTGGAAAATGTGACTTAAAAAGACTGGAGCCATGTTCACACAATCAAATGAACCCACATCTAACCACATAATTCATATTCAAGCTGTCCCACATTATAGACATTGATATAAACCAATGTACTCTGATCGAGTATTAGTTAAATGTTTCTGCTTTATGAGCACATTTACAGCTTGATTGCGATGATTATCAATTAAAAATGATCATCTTCTCTCTTTGTTTACTTGATTTTTTAAAAAATCCTTCCCATTGTGATATGATTTGACCAAAAAAAGAGAAGAAAGTGTTACTCAGAAAGCGCACGTTGAAACATTTATCTTTGGGTTCATCTTCCAGGTGAAATTATTTATTATATGAGAGTTTTAAAGGTGCAACGTCAAATTTAACTGATTGATTGAGTGATCGATCCCTCTCATAGGAGTCTACAGTGATCCCAGAGGACACGTGATGCTCAGCATCCCTGAAACGCGCTTTTTCCCTGCAGTTTGGCTTCCTTCTCTCACCGCCCTCCTGTAGCTGCTCATTGATTTCTTCTCACTCAGCGCGCGCATCCCCGCCGCGCGCTCCCGCCGCCCAGCGGATCAGTGTGGAGACTCTGCGGCACCAGGAGGACGCTGCACCTCCGACCCGAGCCACAGGGCCGGACAGGAGACCCTTCACACCAGCAGGTGGACACACAGACGGACGGACGGAGCTGCTGCAGCATGTCTCTGCTGTAACTAACACTGCGCCCGGTCCGGACACGAGGAGCGACACGCAAGGTACAGAGCGCCCGCATGAAGTTACTCAGTAATGTGATAACGATGCGTGACCTATGACTCTGTAACAGGGCACAACTGGTCTTTTATGTATTTTATTACATGTTAAAAAGCGAAACCTCAGACAGAGTTGTTAAACTAATGCCTCAATGAAACGCTTTGTGTTTAAAGTTGGCACAGTAGTGACTGATGGACTTCGTCAAACACTGTTTGCCCTTTGGCGTGTGGCAAACTGAAGATCTCAGTGCGCTGAACTGTATTTTACTTTGAAAGCCACAGTTTGAACTCATAACCTCGTATGCTGTTTCCTCTATAGTCTCCAGGCTCTTCAGTTGGAAAGGCTCAGTGCTGTGCGTAAAAAATAAAACGAAATAAAAATAGGCTTATAGCGTTTATTTAGACACAGAGCTGAAATTTAAGCTGAACCAGCTCCAACCTTCAGTTCACCCACTCTGCATTATAAATGCATGTACTGCAGATTCATGCATTAATCAGATGTAGCCTGTTCCTGAACTTCTTCTGTCACTATCACACAGGATGTTCATTTAACTGAGCTGCTGTTTGGCCTCATTTGATTTTGGTTGTTTTAAAGGGACAATTCACCCCAAAATCAAATCTACATATTTTTCCTCTTACCTGTAGTGCTGTTTATCTATCTAGATTGTTTTGGTGTGAGTGGCTGCATTTTGGAGATATTGGCCGTAGAGGTCTGCTATCTTTTGATAATAATAATGGATCTATATGGCGCTCAGCTCGTGGTGCCAAAAAAAATACATCTGAAATACTCAACAGCAGTGACTCCTTCCAGATACCATGACCCGGTTACTCAAGATAATCCACAGAGCTTGTTGAGAGCATGCAGGAAATATTTTCTTTCTACCGAACTACACTGTATCATTACTCAGATGGAAGCGTGCATCCACTCATAGATGAGAGGCTTGGGCTTGTAGCGCAGGTTGTAAACATTAATGGCGTCATCCTCAGTTGAGCTGTAACGTTAGCTAGTTTAATTAGCTAGCCTCTTGTCCGTGATTAGTTGCATGCATCCTTCGGTGTAGTTCGGTAGAAAGAAACTAGTTCCTACATGAAACTGTTCACATGAAAGTCTGTGGATTATCTTGTGTAACTGAAAAGAGACATTGCTGTTGAGTTTTTCAAATGTAGATTTTTGGTGCTTTGAGCACCACAAGCCAAGTGCCAACTAGTTCAGTTGTATTCAAGAGAAGGCAAACGTCTCTACATCCTCCAAAAGATCCCCAAAACTTGTTTACTCAGACCAAAACAATAGCTGGATGATCCGCACCACATGTAAGAAGGAAAATATATATTTTTCCGATTTTGTGGTGAACTGTCCCTTTAATCAATATAAAGATCCAATCCAATAACATAAATACGGGGCTGCGCAGCCAAATGTTATCATGGTATATTACACTGCCACTGTTTCATCTACCTGTCTGTAAGTCAGACTGTATCTTAATAATGCCTAATTAATGTTTATTAATGCCATTAATTTCAAACACACATCAGCACCCAGAGGATCGTGTTCCACTCCAATAGAATCAATACAAGAGGATAAATTAATGTCCTTTTAATCAGGAGCCAGAGAGGACGTGATAATCTTGCCAACTATTTGCCCTGCTGGGGGTCAGTTACATAAACTTAAGACTGATGATGTGATGACACACACACACACTCACACTCGCAAGACACTGTGCTCCAGTGTCACTCGTCTGAATCAGGATTAGCATGATTGAGGATTTGACTCCTCTTCAAAGGGCTGGTATTCACCTTCGCATGTCGAGTTACTCCACTTGGAGAGTTGTGCTACTAAATAAGATATATGTGAAAAAGCTGTCGACCTGATCTTTTTTACCCAATACCTCTACTTGCTTTTTATTATTTTAGACAGAGTTGCATGATTCATTGGATTGTTATACATATTTTTTTCCCCCTGGTGGATAAAAGATGAGTTTGTGATGCCAAAACACACCAGTTTAACATGGGATGAATGTACGGTCTTTTTCGTGTGAGATGAAAGAGGACATTATGATTCACGATAACAGAAAAGTAACACTCAGAGTTGAAATAACTTACTTATTGTGCTTGCAGTTTAATACAAGTGGCAGTATTTCCAATATATTAATATTAATATAAGGCTGCATTACCCTATTTTCATTGTTGACTGATCTGAACACCGGAAAATATTCACAATTAATTAGCTGGAATCAGAAATATTAGATTTTTTTCCTTACAAAAATACTCTGATTAATTGACTAACAAAAAAGTTGCCGATTAATTTAATATCTGTTTATTTTGATAGATCTCTCTTTGATAGATCTCTCTCTGTGTTATTCCAAACGTACTGCTCAGTGTCCCTCCTGTGTGACCTGAACCCTTTGGCTTCCCTCCTGTAACCAGCTGTTACTGTCTGTCCGTGTGACTGCGTCTTCTCTGCTCCGGGCCTTCTTCTCCGCTGTGTGGGCGAGGTTATAAATAAGAGACTGGAGGTTTTTGCGTGTGTGTGTGTTGTTTAACCAGCTGCCGGGGAGGTTTGTTTGTCTGCTCTGTGTGCAGGTGTACTTGCTGGCCTCTAGATGCTGTTCTCGGGCCTGTTTTAAGGCCCCCCCCCTCCTCACCACCACCACCAGTGCTTACCACCCAGCTTTTACCTCAAGGTCTTGAGTCTATTTGCGTTGCGTCAGCATCACCTGTCCCTTGAGTTTTAGCTGTGTGCTGTGTGTGTGACATTTACTGTTCAAAATCTGTCCAAAAAAGTGTCAAGCGATACATTTTAATACGTTTAATTCTTTAGAATCAGTAGGTAGAATTATAAATATATGCAAGAAACTTGACCCTTGTGTACTTTAATTGATTAATGGTGATATTACAGTCTAAGTAATGTCAGAGGAAGGTAGAGCTATTTTTCTGATAATCTCTAGTGATTTGAGAGTTTGGGAGGATTGCCTCTTAAGTGAGTGCTGTGGGAAAAAAACTACTGAGAATCCAGCAGAGAAAAAGTTTAAAAACATATATTTTGAGGTTTTAATGCTATTTCTGATAGTTGAACAGCTCCCCTAACATAGATTATAGCCTTTGGTGTGTGTGCGTGTGTGTGTGTGTGTGTGTGTGTGTGTGTGTGTGTGTGTGTGTGTGTGTGTCCTCGTCTAGCGTCTAGACAGAGAGGAGCATGGGAAAGTGGCCCCGTTTTCACAGGGCAGACCACCAGCAGTGACAGTCACATATAGATCTAAATATTGACAGCTTGATTTCCACAGTATAACAAAGGAGCTGGTGTCTTTACTGTACCATCTGCAGTACAATATACAGTATTTTTTACATGGAGGTTACTATGAGGTCACTTATGTACAGACCTACACAGAGTGGAAACATACATTCATTTATATAGAGAGACAAAAATGGTTTTATTTTGGTCTTCCAGTACAGATCTTATCAAAGAGATGTGGTCACACTGAAGTAAGTGAGTTTGATTTACTCTGTGAAGTTAACAAATCTCTAGCTCAGTGTCTAAAAGAGGGAGTGGCAGATGATTTCCAATTTTGAAGAATTATCCATCTTCCATGACGTGTAGCAAAGATTCTTGCCTCCTGCTGGGATCCAGACAGCAGAAGTGTCTATAGTTACAGTCAGACTTGAGTGAGATGGACATTGAGATGAACTTCAGTAGTAGAGCAAAGTTGTATCTAGTCTCCTGAACTTCCAGTATCTTTGAAAAGCGCTCTTTAAAGCAACATTATGTAAGTGTCCCGTAGAGGAACTGTATCTTCACAACACTTCCCTGCAAAGTTTACTTGTAAACTGGTATTTCTATGTTCAGAAACGCTGATGTATTTACTTTTTGACATAAAGTCGAATTAGACAAGTGGCCGCAACGTAAGCATTAGTTCTCAAGACTTGTAAGATGAGTTTGAGGTCAATAAAACCCATTATCACACCTGTGGGGAACATGAGGCTCTGTGGCGCAATGGATAGCGCATTGGACTTCTAGTTAAGTACTGAAGAAGTGATTCAAAGGTTGTGGGTTCGAGTCCCACCAGAGTCGAGCTTTAACTTGCTACCACTTCTTCCTGTTTGCACCATAAAGCATTTCCCCAAACAGTCCCCGTTCAGCCAACGCTCCAGAGGAAGACAGTACTACAGTACTCAGGCAACACAAGAAAGGAAGTCCTGTTAATGCTGCCACATTCCAGATTTTTTTTTTTATTCATTCATCCTGTTTGAGTGACAAGTTACAAATTTAAAGCAACACTATGTAACTTTTTGACCTTAAAATAACAGCTTCACAATCATTTTGATGGTACAGTGTCTTGTAATAGTGTGAATGGCGTCTCTGTCTCAGCCACTCCGCCTCCTATCACTTGTTTCTGCACTCTGTAACAGTAGAAATACACAGCACACAGTAGGAGTACACATAAGAAACATGCAATACACAGTAGAAACACACAACACAGTAGAAATACACAGTAGAAACACACAGCATACAGTCAAAATACACAGTAGAAATACACAACATACAGAAGAAATACAAAGTAGAAACACAGCACACAGTAAAAATACACAGTAGAAACACACAGCACACATTAGAAATACACAATAGAAATACACAGCACACAGTAGACATACACAATAGAAATACACAGTAGAAATACACAGTAGAAACACACAGCACACAGTAGAAATACACAATAGAAATACACAGTAGAAACACACAGCAGACAGTAGAAATACACAATAGAAATACACAGTAGAAATACACAACAGAAATACACAGTACACAGTTGAAATACACAGTATTTCTACTGTGTATTTCTGAATTGTTGTGTGTTTCTACTGTGTATTTCGACTGTGTACTGTGTATTTCTGCTGTGTACACAAATACAGAGTAGAAATACACAGCACACAGTAGAAATACACAATAGAAATACACAGTAGAAACACACAACACACAGTAGAAATACACAGTAGAAATACACAGCAGAAATACACAGTACACAGTCAAAATACACAGTTTTTCTACTGTGTATTTCTTATTTGTATTTCTGCTGTGTATTTCTGCTGAGTGCTGTGTATTTCTACTGTGTATTTCTACTATGTGCTGTGTATTTCTACAGTGTGTTGTGTATTTCTACTGTGTATTTCAACTGTGTACTTGGTATTTCTACTGTATATTTCTATGGTGTGCTGTGTATTTCTACTGTGTGTTGTGTGTTTCTACTTTGTATTTCGACTGTGTACTGTGTATTTCTGCTGTGTACACAAATACAGAGTAGAAATACACAGCACACAGTAGAAATACACAATAGAAATACATAGTAGAAATACACAGTAGAAACACACAACACACAGTAGAATTACACAGTAGAAACACACAACACACAGTCGAAATACACAGTAGAAATACACAGCAGAAATACACAGTACACAGTCGAAATACACAATAGAAATACACAATAGAAATACACAGCACACAGTAGACATACACAATAGAAATACACAGTAGAAACACACAGCACACAGTAGAAATACACAATAGAAATACACAGTAGAAACACACAGCAGACAGTAGAAATACACAATAGAAATACACAGTAGAAATACACAACAGAAATACACAGTACACAGTTGAAATACACAGTATTTCTACTGTGTATTTCTGAATTGTTGTGTGTTTCTACTGTGTATTTCGACTGTGTACTGTGTATTTCTGCTGTGTACACAAATACAGAGTAGAAATACACAGCACACAGTAGAAATACACAATAGAAATACACAGTAGAAACACACAACACACAGTAGAAATACACAGTAGAAATACACAGCAGAAATACACAGTACACAGTCAAAATACACAGTTTTTCTACTGTGTATTTCTTATTTGTATTTCTGCTGAGTGCTGTGTATTTCTACTGTGTATTTCTACTATGTGCTGTGTATTTCTACAGTGTGCTGTGTATTTCTACTGTGTGTTGTGTGTTTCTACTGTGTATTTCGACTGTGTACTGTGTATTTCTACTGTATATTTCTATGGTGTGCTGTGTATTTCTACTGTGTGTTGTGTATTTCTACTGTGTATTTCAACTGTGTACTTTGTATTTCTACTGTATATTTCTATGGTGTGCTGTGTATTTCTACTGTGTGTTGTGTGTTTCTACTTTGTATTTCGACTGTGTACTGTGTATTTCTGCTGTGTACACAAATACAGAGTAGAAATACACAGCACACAGTAGAAATACACAATAGAAATACACAGTGGAAATACACAGTAGAAACACACAACATACAGTGGAATTACACAGTAGAAACACACAACACACAGTCGAAATACACAGTAGAAATACACAGCAGAAATACACAGTACACAGTCGAAATACACAGCATTACATACATGTTGACTTCAACATACAAGTTTCATCACATAACATTGTTATGATGTAATGAGTTTTGTTTGTAGTTAGCACCTACATTAGGCCTGACAAATTGTTACAGATCTGGGATTTGTATTTACAACAGTGGTGTCGCACTCTGTGGGGTGGTGCCAAATGGCACAAAATGCCAATTTCTACATAATGTTTCTTTAACTACACTAGCTGCATGGCTGTAGGGACTGATCATGTTGGTCTGTCCACCACTTTGGTCCACATATATTTCAACATCTACTGAATGAACTCTGCCCTGACATTCATGGTTCCCAAAGGACGAATCCTTACATTCGGACATACATTTGTGACTCAGAAGAAATTGTAACTTTGTTGACATTCATCTTGCAAAATCATCAGGTCAAAATTAAACTTTGTGCAAAATTTAGTTTATGAACAGATTGCAAAACTAATGGCATTCCAGCCTCAGCTTCAACAAAACTTCATTATAATAGCATGCTCATTGTGAGCATCTTAGCATGCTAATGTTAACATCTAGTTCAAAGCACTGCCGTGCCTAAGCACAGCTTCACAGAGCTGCTTGTGTGGCTGCAAACTGCTGCACTATCTTATATTGCCTTGTTGTTTCTGGATAATTAATGTTGCTCCAGGAGCATCATTGCAACTGACTGATCATGTTTTTGTAGTGTCATAGCTTTGTGACTCAGGAAGAAGACTGAAAGACATGGGAGAATTTATCCTTTCAGAATTCATTATTTATGATGCTGTGAGAACGACACCAACACAGCATCAAGTACACCTTTAAGCACTCGTAGTCTTGCTTATTGACAGAAATCACAGGAAATGCACTCTATGGATATGTGCATCTGAAAAGGCAGTTTGTCAGTGAAGTGATCAACGACTTTTTCTCCAGGCCTGCTGTGACCTGACATTCAGGGACAAGGTTGCATGTGAATCATATGGGAGTCATAGCATAAGAAGCAGCCTAAGGAACACACACTGAATGAGTCAAACATTAAGGTCCATAAAGACCTTGCCAGCAGGCCAGAACTTTGTCCTTGCTATGGGGGGACTTCTATAGTAGTTGGTCATTAATTTACTGGAGCATGCCATAGAAATATCAGTAGGAGAAGGAATGTCTTGACCTGTATACACTGTGTTTTTCTTCTGGCCACTTTAGGTTGTCTTTGTCTGTTTTGTTTGTCCATCTGGCTACTGTAGGCGTCATATTTCAGTCAGACAGGCACACACACACATCTCTGTGAGAACAATATCCAGTCAGCCTCACAGTTCACTCTGAGTGACCCAAACAGCTCATGGTGATTTATGACCGGCAGGGTCAGCTCAAGAGGAGGCTGTGAGGGGGGTCACACAGTCAGTTGAATGGCTAAAATAGACGCCTCTCCTTCACTCCCCCACTGGGTTGATTTGTCTCTCTCAACCCGGAGCTGTCGCTGTTGAATCACGCAGCCTAGATCTCCTGGGTTAGTCTGTTAAAATTCCCCCGACTGTTGGAGTTTTTCTGTAGCTCACTGTTGTGCCCATACTGGGTTTAGCATTGGTGGGGTGTAATATTAGCACCAAGTGGAACACTGAACAGTTTTGTGTGTCACATGGATGTCACAACTATAATGATGACATTCATGCTTCGCCTGTCTGCACCTTTTGCAAAGTGGGTCAGTACGTGTTTACTGTATCTTCTTCACCAGCTAACCTTCACAGTGTTGCTGGATGTACTTGTTTGGAGCTAGAAATTTCACTTTAATGCGACAAAATGGAGGTTGGGATGAGCAGGTGAACACAATACCGCAATTTGTAAAATATGGTTAAAATTCGACAGTAGCTACAAAACATAACAGCTGCTCTTTGCTAGCTATCATTGGCTGTTGCTAGCTACTGTTAGTTTATTAGCTCATAGCTCAGTTAGCCGTGGAGGCAGTGGCCTAAGAGTTTGCCTGGACAAAACCAGAGGTGGTTGTAGAAAGACAAATTAAGACTGGGTTGGTGAGTTTAATTTATGTAAAGTGTGTTTATGATGATTTAATGAGGCAGTTAAGCTTGACAGAGAGAAATTTCAATTCAGAAGGTGTATGGTTGTATTTTTCTGTTTAGTTAGGAAAATAGACATTTGACATTTTGTCAGTTTATTTTGTTCATTAATACGCTAACAGCTGAAACGACGTGCGCTATCAGAATATTGCCTTTAGCTTTACCAAGTGGTATTACAGACAGGACAGGTGGGGCTAGCTGGTTAGCATGCTAACTTCAGTAGACATCTCTGCAATGCAGTACACAGACGTTTTTGACCTAATGTCAACGCTTGTTTTTCACACTCTGTTGATAATGTTAGTTCATTTTTTAAATGTTTCAAACTAAAATTCTGGACATATCTTAAAAAATTGCTCCTTTAAGCCTTGGTTGGAGAATTATTTTATTATTGCAACAAAGACACAAAATAGAAAAAGGGAAACAGGCTATTGAGATCTCAGGTTATATTGATTTATAGAAAGAAATATGACCTCTGACCTCCAGACAGTGATCTTTTTTGGAGCCAGCATCTAGTGTTTATTACTGGAAATGCACCTTAGGGCAGTTGCACATTGGATTGACGTAGGAAGGAACAGCTGTGGTGGTTGCTGCTTTGGGTAAAAACCACTCTGGATTCAGCTAAGTGCACTTCTGCAGCAGAGAAACCATGGGGTTGTTTGCCAGCTTTTTTTGCTAGTCCTGTGACCAGTAATTAGAGATCAAGAGACACATAAACAGTCAGGAATGAGAAGCTTGTGTTCACACTGAGTGAGAGCCAAATTCTTAAAATCCTTTATTTTGACAATCCCTTCACCAGGTTATTGATTTGAGCTGTCAGCCTTACTGAAATGTTCCAATAACAGGCAGTAATCCTGTATCTAATGATGCTTTCCAGTAGAACCATAACAAGCTTTGTCCAAAACGGTATAAATCTGGGCAGAAAGTGAAGAAGACACCATGAACCTGATGAGTTGCAGCTTCTGGAATTCAGGTCGCAGCTATTTTATGCCAGATAAGTTGATCTTTATTCGGGAATAAAACTGTGTTGATCTGCATCCAGAATCTACAGTTCTTGGTTCTGATTAGAAAAAAAAATCCTACATCTGTTTCAAGGATAAATAAAAATATAAAGATTATGTTTTCAGTCTACCACAGACAAGTTTGGCTGTAGAATAATAGAGGAGGTTTAGCTTCTGACGAGAGCATCACCTGCTGTCAAAAATCTAAATCTAAACTTGAATCAATAGAAGATGCTTTTGTGTCAGCTTGTACAAGATTGAAGCCCTGTAAAATATGCCTGTTTTGTTTACCACCAGAAACATACCTGCATCCCATAGACTCCACAAAAAAAGTTTAAGAAACACTGAAGCAGCCAATTGCTCATAAAACTGTCAATTACATGAACTTCCTGTGCAGCCCCGCTCTGACCTCCGCTTGCTGGCTGGAGGAAATGCATCCCCAGCTATGTTAACTGCTTTACAGAATGGTAATGAGGTGCTAGCTGGCTAAGCCAGAGTTTGGGACGATGCATGCTTGAAGCGCTGAGGATACTAGAGGCAAAAATAGAAGGCCAAGGCTCGAGGTGCGTTTGTTTCCATCACTGGTCGGGATTAGCAGCTTCTAAACACTCTGTTCCATTAAGGCTATTGTAACAAAGTATACTGTCTCATGACTACACACACACACATACACACACCTTTTTAAATCCGCTCTGACACGGTCTAGCATTGACACGGCTGCTTCCAAATACAGTAAAGCCAGTGTTACATTCAGAGCGGCAGGCTTGTTTTATTGGCTGTTTTTATGTGTCTGGAGCTGTTAATCTTGCACAGACATTCTCAGTGAGGATAAAAGGAAAGATGACAGCTTAGACTGCAGATATAAACCAAATACAACCTGCTAGGGTTGAGCGATGTCTACTGATTTGGCATATGACGACGTTCCAAGTGCAACATTGTGATGGATGATGACATCGTTGTTGGGGGGTTTACTAAGTGTCCCCTCTGAGTTGCCATAAGGCGGAGTGAGCTCAGCGCTGTAGTCACTGCTGTTTCCTACTGACGCTCTGACCCACTTATCTCACCCAGCTGAGCAAAATGCATCACATCACCACCGACATACATCCCCGAACTGGGTTTCAAAGGGTCTTCATCTCCGCCACGTCCCTAACTTAGCCAAAGTTTGCTATACTTAATAAGCTAAGCTGAGAAAATGCAAATAACAATGGCATGAATGAAAGAAACACACAAACAGCAGTGAACAGAAAAGAAGCATCGATGCTCTGAGGGGACACGCTACTTCTTGTGCTCTCTGGCGGGCGTCTTTTAAATTACAATGTAATGATGATACAGGATTTAGAAGTTGATGGCTTCGTGGTGGATGATGGCATCGTCTATCGGCCCAACCCTCCTACCTGCAAATACTTCTTTATGGTGCATTTTATCCTATGTCAGATGTCAGACAATTACAATTACATTTTCCAAGTCTGCTGAATAAATAAATAAATGCAAAAGATTGTCCACTGAGAATAGGCTTGATGCAGATTTTTGGTACATGTCAGGAGTATTAAGATGGTCACATGACTCCTGTTCAATGTTGATCATTATAACATCTACTGACATTAATTATTGCAGATTTATACTGCAGGAGATGTTTGGGTTACGGTCTGAAAATCGAAAGCAAAGATATGAAAACTTCACATTGATGTTTGACTGAAGGAGACAACTGTCAGTCTGTCTGTAATTACATCTGTCTCAAACTAATTAATCTACTGCCTGTCCAGATAAGGGTTGATTGAATTTGCATCACAATTTCCTAAACTGCAAGGTGAATTCATCACATTGCTTGTTTTGTCCAACCAATAGTCCTAAGGAACCTAAAGATTTATGTCTATATATTATTATTTGTAGGAATATTTTGTAAAGATATTTCATTTACTGTCATGTGAGACAAAGATCCTCATATTTCAGAGACTGGATGTCAGAGCATGTTTGGCATATTTTATAAATGAATTATCAAAATAGTTGCCAGTTATTTTTTAAATTTATTCTATTTCTTAATAAATTATTTGACTGATTATATGACTAGTCCAGACCATGTTGAGAGAAGCTAAATTGCAGCATTGCTTTGCGGTGCAGTGAGAGCCAGAACCTTGTGACTTTAAGAGCATATTAAGACTCAGTTCTGACATTTTGATTTACAGTGATTTTACAAAACTTCACCCTGGTTTTCTAGTCAGGTTGAAACAAATTATCCAAGTTTCTTGTAATTTGCAAATTGCTCCCAGTCTGACCGAAAAATATAGCTGTTGCGTTTGCAACTAGTGGTGCATCACATAGGAAAGCATCATACAGCAGTGATTTCCTTTTTATTTCATCATACTGTAGCCATTGTCCTCCCCGTAGGAGTGTGCGTCACAGTAAAGCACACATCCTCTTCAGTTTTTAAGGACACATGTTCATGGATTTATTTTTGTCAAACATTATTTTTAACCTTGCAAGCCGCTCCTGTGCAGATTTTAATTCACAATGGTGACATGTCAAAGAAGCAAAGCAGGAGGGTCAGAGATTTGGGATTAAGTAAAATGTCCTGTTTATAATATGTATGAGTGAAATGGAGAGAGGGGGAGAGGGGGAGAGAGATCGAGACCGACTAAGAAAGGGATTTTGAGAGAGAGAGACAGAGACAGAGACAGAGAGATGAGGACAAGGGCGACAAGGCCTTGGCGGCGACCAGTTGAATCAACAGCTTCTCTCCTCTGGCGAGGACACGCTCACTCTGCTCAAACCTAATACCACAGACATGCTGTCACACACACACACACACACACACACATACACACACACACACACACACACACACACACACACACACACACACACACACACACACAAACATACACATACGTGCTTTCTCTCTCACCCCCCCTCCCACATCTGTTTTTTTTATCCCTCTCTCTTTCTTTCTGTGTCCCTTTGTGACTTTTGCACATTTGTCTTGTCACCCAGTAGAGTCAGTGCATTAACAGAGCCTGAAGGAGGACCTGAGAGAGAAAAGAGGGGGGGTGGGGGGGTGGAGGGGCACAAGGACAACAATGATAGCTCCAGTATATGATGATGAAGAAAACAACAACAACATCAACACACATGTTTGTCCTCGGGCCTGTTCTCAAATGGAGACGTTGAGGCAGAAGGCACGCTACACTCGATACATTATGTATACTGTTGTTATTGGTGCATCTTATCAGCCATTTCATGCACACACATTAGGGCTAGATGTCATTTAAATATGATGATATCATACCATAGTCCACGAGTTTCAACATATTATACCTATGAAATAATAAATCATCCATCTTTGCTCACTAAATCTTAGCATTTCTTACCCTCAGGTAATGCTGGACTATATATATTTCATTATATATGAGACTGTGTATCATCTAGGATTTTAGATATGGTACACCATGATATGACATAAGTGAACTGATCAGGCTGCTCTACTTGGTATCGGCTGAAAAAAAAATCCATAGCATGCATCTCTATTTTTTTGCATTGAGTACTTTTACTCTTAATACTTAAACTGATGTATCCATACCCGTGAAAATCTGGAGGTACATGGGGCCATATTTCAAGGGAAAGCAATATGTTTGATAACCCATTAGCTAACGTTAGCATTCAACCACTTCCTAGCTAGCATTACTGTTTGATTACATCCAGTGCTTTCACTTCCTGGTTTAAATAACTGTGTCCAAGATATGTGTTGATATTTTAGAATTGAATACGACTTTCCTATTGTATCATGCAATACTATCAAACAGTAAAGTAAGCTAGGAAGTGGCTGAATGCTAATGTTTGTTTTTGTCTAACAGAAGCTAAGAGGATTTATCAAATCTTTTGTTTTACATTTAAATATGGCCTGATGTCCTGATGTTTTTTTTTTTTTACTATCTATTGTCTTTTCAGTTCCTGATCAATTAGGCGGAGGTGAAATGATACAAATCCCCACATTTATAGCACCTGCAAACAAAGCAGTATTACTTCTGAGCTCCCTGAGCACAATGTCAGGGGAAAATGGCCACCGTGTGACTTTGGACTATCTGGGGGGAAAAGCTGTCCGTTGCCACATTTAGGTACATTTTTTCAGCAGTAGTAATTAAGCTACCAGCTCAGCACCAAACCACAAAGTTAGCGACTAGCTTGTGAACATGGTGGAGCATTTAGCTGCTAAAGAGCCAGATATTTCCCTCTGGAGTTGGTGGAAATCAAAAATTGAGATAAAAGGAGAGTGAATATTGGACTTACGGCCACCAGGTGGCAAGATAAACGACTCCAAACGAAGCTGTTGTCGCTCCATATCTGCTGAATTCAAAAATAGGCAACTATTTGCTGACAAGTTCCTCCTATTAACTTTATACGGTGATGATATGTCACTGTTGTGACCAAAGCTCTTTTCTGCTGCTCGCAAGTGGCAAAATAATCTGTTTTTGTCCAGGTTTTAAAGTCTGACGAAGCACTCGGCACACATTTCAGCTAATACTCAAAAAATGAGATTCAAAATAAACCTGCACATGCAAGTTTCACACTCATACGCAGGTTGATGAGTGGTGAAAAAGCTCTGGAGGAATGTGCTGCATGGATTCTGTCTGGATCAGAGAGAGAGAGAGAGAGAAATACCTCACTGTCAGTCTATCTCTCTCCGTCTCCACTTTGACATGACCAGGTCAAACGTACAGAGCCGAGATATTCTTGCTGCTGTTTCACAACAGCTTCTGTCAGGATGAGGTTTCACCCAGCAGCATTGCCTCTTCCGCTTGAACACTTTTTCTTCCCCTCTCACATCTTCACCTCTCCTCCTCGACTCATGTTCTTCTTCTGTCTCTTCTCTAGTTTCAATCACCAAAATATCTTAAAACTTAAGTCAGGACAAAGATTTTCAGCTCCCCATGACGAAGATGAATAGCAATTGGTCCATGCCTTTCAGCTGAAGTGCTCCTCTTGATGTTTTCAGTCATACTTCTTTATCTTTCATTACTTGAAGGCAAGATTCTCTGCTCTTTATTTTCTTGTCTCTTCATATTTTTTGCCATGCTCCCATTATCCAATCACTCACAATGGTCTTGTGATAGGAAGTTTAATTTAGTGGCATATGGTGGTTTTTCTGCCACAGTGTCGGCATTGAACATTTCAAAACAATTTGATTTTTTTTGCTGGTTTGTTCGCCCTCTGGGGAGCTGACTGATTCCCTCCTGATTAGAGTGTTTTCACAGAAAAGTCAAATGAAAAGTTTTCGGTACTTTTTCTTTTTAATTCTCGCTGCCACTAAACAGTATATTGTTTTGTTCAAGAAATTCAAATGATTTACATTTTGCAAAAAGTGTGATTTGGATCTTAATCAGTTCTCTCTCTACTTGTATCTGTATCTGCCAGCTCATTAACTTAAACAGATATTGTACTGTAACAGTGTACAATTACTGAGAGCTTTACTGTCGTGCATACACATGTCAGTCAATTTAAATTTCACTTGTATAGTGTTATTCACACCTTGAGGCTCACTGACGTACAGTCCTATATTGGTGCCCTGATTGATTTTGATTTGCCTAAGCCTGTCACCATGACTGAAGGTATGGCTTCACATTGTATCACCCACAAAATAAAAAAGTTAAATTGGATTCCAAACTTAAACTTACGACAGGTAGATGAGGTTACCTACCGCCATGTATTTATGCTTTATTTGTGTGGAAAGACCTTATGAATCATGATTACTTATGTAAGATTCTTTGTTTGTTTTTCACTAAAAAACTATGTGTCTATCTGTGATGCAATAAAAATATGTGTCTCCTTACATAAAATGTAAGGTTAAAGTGATTCCTGTACGTTGTAGTTTTTTTTTTTTTAAGTTTAAAGAATGGTTCATGATTATCAGGAAAACATGGTGAATCATAGTTATGTTGGACAGGATAATTGTGACATGAAATCTATCATTTCTTCTTGAACTGCAACAATGGGTCAGTAATTGATTTATTGATCGAAAGGAAATTATTTGCCAATTATTTGCTGCTTTTCTTTGCCATTTATGATGGTAAATGAATGATGATGATTCTTTGGTTGGACAAAAGGAGCAATTTCACGATGTCAGTGGGAAATTGTGAAGAACATTTTTTGATATTTTTTAGACTAAATGATTAATCATGAAAACAATCACCAGATAGGGCTAAAATCAACAATTATTTTCATTATCATCTTTATCTCCCTTCGATGTGATACACTCCCAAAATTGTTGTTGTCACTTTTGTCAGATATAACATCGACATCCCTGGAGCCTGATCCAAACCATAAGCCCTGCATGCTAAACTTCAACTCTTACCTGAAAATGAAATGTTTTACTTTGTGGGGACCAGCTTTGTGCCACTAGGTGACGATTCACAATGTGACAGTTTGACTACATTATACCTTCACAATGTGAGTAATACAAGTATGCAAACACACATACTGAATCAGTGTATCATTTTATGTTGGCTGGCAGTGGCTTATTGGTATCAAGGATCATGAAGTGTAAGAAGATGCCGCTAAGACTTTGCACTTGCATGTACTTGGATTTACTGCGAGGCTTGTTTCTCTCTCTCTCTCTCTCTGTCTCTCTCTCTCTCTCTCTCTGTCTCTCTCTCCCTCTCTCACCTCTCCTCATGTTTGGTCACGCTGCCCCTCACAGACAAACATAGCACCCGGCACTTGAGGTGCTGCGAGGGAGCAAACACAGAGAGCTGAGAGAGCTCAGTAAATCAGAGGCACACAGAGAGAAAAAGAGAGGAGAGGAAACAAGACAAATCAAATACTTAAATGCGGCTCAGCTGAGGACTCGCCGAATGCTCATCCAGCTGGCTTAAGGTTGTCCTCACTCACTCAGCTGTGAACGAGTGTCTGGGCAGAATGGATTTCATTTTGGTCCAGCAGCCAGTGAGCAGGAGCTCTGTACATTATTATCGCTCCGTTTGGATTATTTCAGAGAACGCTGCTGTTGTGATGACTGGGAAAGACGGCGTGCAGAAAGGAAGATGGTAATATGACAATCTGCTCTGTTTGCTGTGCGATGCTTTTACTTCCATCCTGTTCTGTCTTTATCCGCTATAACTGTCACCCTTGAATAATAATTCAACTTTAAACGGACCTCAAAGATTAACACTCACTTTAAGTGACTTGTTTTCTCCTCTCTGCCTCTTGTTATAGAGTAGCTATTACCTGCAGGGTGTAAAATCTGTTAGACACTTGGTATTGATTTATTTTGCTCATATAAAGTTCTGGCAGAGCTTGTAAATATGACACTATTACACCAACCTGTCTGAAGGCGTTGGATGTCCTGTGGAGTTTCAGCTTCCTGGCGTTCAACTCGTAATCCATCATTTTGCCGTCATGCACCTCGCTGTGAGACGACAGCGGAGGGTGAGGTGCTTTATGTGGCTCTTGCTGTAGAAGGTGACTTGAAAGTGCTGAATACTATCTTTTGTGCTGAAAGCAACAAGCTAAATATTGAACATCAAATGAGTTGACAGCAATCTTTATGGATTAACTGATTCAAGACTGAATTTGCTGCTTTCATCTGTTTATATATTTCGTCCACTGAATCTTTGGGTTTTGATCTGTTGGACAGACAAAACAAGTCATTTGATGAAATTAAATGGGCATTTCCACTATTTTCTGACATTTTATAGAATAAATGGTTAATCAATTAATTGAAAATCAGTACTGGCAGCCCTGAACATCTTTTAACACACCTCTAGACTTTCCTTCTAACATCTAAGATACGACCGTTACAGTCTCCTTTCCAGAATAGTACCGCAGTCATTTATTTATTACATCCTGACAAGTAGCCTTTTGTGTTAAACCATGCATGTACGCCGTGTAGAACGTACAACATAGCTCCCATAGCTTTCACTGGCCGCTGCTCTCTGCTGCTGAAGTGTTTTGACTCAAGGTGAAGGTCTCAGGTTACAGAGCATTAAGGCAGATTTCACAAACCGGCCACTGTATCTGCCTCCTTCCTGGACCTACATTCACTGGCATGTGTGTCATGCGGGAGCTGGGAAGGATCTGGTGTGGAGAAACAGTCCCACAGCATCACGGAGGTGATGTTGGAAATGATGTATGGTTTTGAATTTTTATAGTTTGACATGTTCTTTTATTGTTTTGGCCTCTTTCTGAATGCACAGTGTGTATTTTCATGCGTTGGTACACCAACCTCTAGTGCAGAGAGGGTGTGCCTAGTTGTACATAAAGTAGATTTTGTTTGGCACTCACTGACTGGGAGAATGTTATGTAGGGAGCTGAATTTTAAAATGCCCGCCCAACTTTCCTGTAGGTTTGATTTGGCAGGGCTCTGTGTGTGCGTGTGTGTGTTGCAATTTTCCCGCCCTGTTTCCTGCATATTTGCCATGTCGTTGAAGCCAGAGTCCATTAACCTGACTATTCCTGTTATGGGAGTGACCTCAATGTTTGGGTATTTGTTCCTGTGTTGACCAGGTTACACAGAGAATCCTTTATCTCTCAGCAGAAAGACGTCTTGTCCCGTCCGGATGATTCAATGGAAATACGCAACAGTCAGCTCAACAGCTCTGTTTGCAAAACTACAAATCATCACCTCGCCTTTACATGGAGGTTTCCTCTGCTTCGGCTGGGAAAACAGGCGGCATATGCTCTCCGAATGCACAGCGACATGTCTGATGATACAAAGAAGTTTTCTGTGACAGAGTTGACGCATTGACTGAACTGATGTGGCTCTGAAGCAGCTGTTCAAAGTGTTGAACTCTGATGGGTGTGGACAACTGCAAAGTGTTCATTTTTACTCTCTGAGCAAAACTGTACACTGATAATTTCCCTGCCTAGATCAGTGCTTCAAAGGTTCCCTGAGAGTCTCTTTCAGCCATGGTTTTTGCTGAGCTGCCCATCATGAATACACTCAAACATCAGATACAGCTTTATAATTAGTACAATAATAATCGTACAAGACATCATATAGTTTCATGTTGGGTCTGTTTAGCGTGACTAAGTGTAGTTCCTAAGTGTGTTTTCACCTGTTTTTCCTGTATCTAAGTGATCGTTTCTGGTTGTTTGTTATGAAATCTGCCGGTGTGAGTTGCATTAAGCACAGCTGTGGGCTAATTACAGATGAGATGAGTATGTCAGTGAAAGCTAAGCCACACTTTGATATAATAACACGCCTCTCGCACACACGCAGCGCCGACACGTCAACTCGCTCATGATGAGTTTGAAGATGAGCTCAAAGCCTCGGCTCATTCATAATTCCCTGACGTGATTTTAACGACTTAAACACAGGCCTCTCTGCCTCCTGACTGCTACTTTACAGCCACCTTCAAACCGTCCTGCTGATCAAGGCCGTCATGATTAGTGTTTGCCTTCCGCATGCTCCGATTTGCTGATCCCCGTGAAGCTACTAAATATACCGTCTGGCCGTCTCGGTGCCTCAGTGGTCATGTACAGTAGCTCTACTCAGCCTGTGTTTACGTCCGACCTCAGAGTGATTTGCTTGTGCTCGGATGTCACCCGGTGTGTTGAGGTAGAGAGCCACAAGATGTTGGAGTCAAAAAAGAAACTGATAAAGAGAAAGAAAACACTTGTTGCCACCCTCTTTGCACCTTTTAGTCTAAAGGTGCAGCTCTTAGGTTAAAAGGTACAGCGTTGCATCTTAGGTACATCCATTTACTCCAAAAAAGTAAAGCCTCCCTGGACGAAAGTTGGAATTTGGTACCTTTTCTCTGAGCAAACTCTTTTCCAAGCTGTAAATAGCTGGAATAGTAAATTATTTACACAAGAGATACTCAAAAGAGATACAAGATGTTTTTGGGCAGTCTTAAAGGTTTGATGTGTGTATTTTCATCTCAAATCTCTGTTTTGGCTGTAAACTATTCATCCATCGTGGTTCTAATATATGAAGATTCAAAATGAAATTGTCAAAACAAGGACATTGTCCTCTTATTTAATCAGATTTATGCGTATTTGCTATGTAACTCCTTGAAATGAACCACCTCCTTTTTAAGTGACTCCTTGGACTCAAGATTTCAGCATTAACAGACTTAGTGAAGATGGTGCCTCAGATAGTTATTTAAATTAGTTTGTAGTGGGGGTTAGGGTTAAAATGAAATAATGCTTGAAGTTTGATTTGCAGATGTGTAGATTTAATCCACAACAGAAGTGAAAACTTCAGAAAATGCGATGACATGCTGCTTCTTAGCTGTTAAAGAATCTCATCTATCTGTTCAAACAAGGAGGCTCTTCATCGCTGGTCTGGTGTGAGTCTGCGCTCTTATCGATTGTTCTGCGGTTTGTCACTGCACAACTTCTGCGTCAGAGCTAATCTGTTTACTGCACAATTGAATTTTCCTCCTCAAATTACAAAATAGTTCAGATTTTTTGTCACTTCTGTCTTTCCTGGTCATTCAGAAAGTTGTCAGTGGCATGTGCAGATCATCAGAGAGCCATGACGGGGATGTTAGTAAGGAAGTCCCTCTTGCTGAAAAGATGGTGATGTAAATGCAAAAAGTCTGTTTGTGATTATTTTGTGTGTTCACATCACACAAATTGTAAAACAAGAGGGATTTAACATTATGGAATATACAACCAGAAAACAAAAAGGAAGGTGCATATTTTTAGTTTTTACATAGGTTTGTCGTGCATTTCAGTTAATCATGAAAATACTTTTACACAATATGTTTAAAATACTTCACAACAGATGAAGTGATCGGCAGTTGTGTCATCAATCACTTGGCTGCTTCTCTTGTAAGAAGGCCATATGCTGTGTAGAGTAATATATGACATCCGATTGCTTTTTAAGAATACTCTTGGGGAGAAGTACTCCCAAAGACATGTAAACACACTTTAATGTGTAAAATTGGTGGGGTTACCCTTTAATCAAGGGGCAGATACAGACAAGCAGCAAACACCTGAATGAAGCAGAGTTCTAGTGTTGAACAGAGTTGTGTAATTATTTTGTAGCACTTTGGCAAAACCCTTTTTATCTCACAGCACTTCATGTCCACTTCCTGTCATTATTTTTAGCTATGGCTGTTCAACATAACACTCAGTAAATTAGTGGGAAGTAGTATTAGTAGAACAGTTCAGGCTCAGCAAACATGTTAAGCTGTGATTTGGAGAGAAGCAATCTCTTAATGACACGTTGCCGTGAATAAAATTGTTTTGTGTCACTCTTATGAATTAAGAAGGTTGTTTCTGAGATTGAGAATGGAGAGGTGGGAAGTTAATGAACAAATGTTTTAGTCTGGAAACTTCATATCAGTCTATATGGTCATAAACCCGACCAGAATTATAATATTAGCTTTTGTGTTTTTAGTTCTGAAAAAGAAGTTTTCTTTTTGGTTCCCTCTGACCACAGGAAGATTAGAGGTCGGACATAGAACAGCACCCGTGCAGAAATTAGCTGATGCATTTCATTTGGCCAGAATGTATCCTACATCCTTCTAACCTTGTCCCCTTACTGACTCGGCATCTAAAAATGATGATGTTTCAGGTGATTAACAGGCACATTGAAGAGCTTTCATACATCCTCTGATTTGTATTCTAATGAGGCATAGCAGGAGGGTACATGGACATGGCTTTGTAAATATTCTTTTGTATACTTCGAAATTCATAGAAAAGTCTGAGATTGTAAGCAACCAAATGTCTCCTCTAAAGAGTAGACTTAACAGGATTTAAATCATGTAATAAGTGCTACACAATGAGACATTTTCCAGTGTTAGTGACTCTGAGTTTTAACTTTGTCACTGAGCTGTAAGGCTTAAGGTTACTGAATGTGACTAAATAATATAAAAAACTGTCACATTCAAAAGGAAAAGCACTTTACATGTGAAAGAAATGTTGTCAAAAATGCTTTGTGTTACTGTTAGTGTGATATCAGATACTTTACATCAATATATCACGACTTCCATCCAAAGTTACGTGAAACATTAAAAATGGTGCTTTTGCCATGACTGGAGACACACGTCTTCTGATTGACATTTTCTTGCCCCTGTAGCTTTATCTTTTCATTCGTCACTTCATCATGCTCACAGTTGGAATATTACATGCATACATCGTCTGTCTGTCCTTTCCAAAAACCCATTTGAGTAGAGGATATTGTCATTTCAACCTTAAAAACAAGACTGTTTCCTGAAAAGTCAACATTGTTTGCAATACGTGATTCCACACTTGTAGAAGTGATACTAATGAAATGTACATAAACCCATGTCTTTCCCTCGGCTCCCCTTTGTGTGGGCAGCAGGAAAACCATTTTAAGTAGTTTGTGTAATCCAGTGGGGAATCTGTTATTTTTCTTAAAGATGAAAAACCGCAGACGTAAACACAGGAAATGGATTCTTTTCATGCTCATTTAGAGACAGTATCAGTGTCTGTAGTGACTTTGAAGTTCGGCCAAATGACATCACTTGTGCTTATTGTGCTTCACATATTTCTCAGGCAACTTGTATACATAATGTTCATAACAGTACACAAACTGAATATTTGTGACGATACTTCATATGACTCTGAGGGGAGGTTAGTTATTCTTGAGTAAAAGGAGACATATTTCTCATTTTCAGGTTCTTAATTTTATTTTGGGTTACTACAAGAATAGTTTTACATGCTTTCATGCTCGAAAAACACATCACTGTTCTCATATTGTCTGGTGCCGCAGCACTGGATTCCCCCTCTGTCTGAAAGTCTACTCTGATTGGTCAGCTCATACAAGTTTCTCTATTATAAATAAAAAATGAATGTTTTTATTCTTTCCATCTGCCCACATCTTTTACCAGGTTTTAAATGAATTCATCATTTTGGTGGCACAGTAGGGGTCATCATCGCGGCTTACTTTAGCAATCTAAGATGTGTGCCATGTTTTTTGCAACGTCCTCAGCCTCAGTTCAAATCAGGCTGTGGGCCTTGCTGCATGTCATCACCTCCCTCTCTCCCTCTCTAAATGAAATGCGAAATACCCCAAAAACATCATAAAAATGTAATGTCGCAGTTGAAGACATGAGCAGATTAATATCCAACAGGAATGTCATCATGCATGCTTTCCTTTTCTTCATTGTTAAGTGTTTTGTGCTCGTCCAGTCAGGAACCTGCCTGAAATCAGGAATGTGCAAAGACTATTTCTGTTTCATAATGATACTGGACAGAGATATTCAAACTGTCCTAAGCTCTCGCTCTGGGACATCTTATCCACAGTAATGTGAGCGTCGCCATTTCCTTCAGTGGTCGAGTGTTTATATAGAGCCGTGTGAATCTGCAGCAACAGTCCCGGGCAGACAGGCAGGCCCATACAGCTCACTCATACACTACATACTGGAGACAAATAAACAGCAAGTCAGCCTGTGCATGTGTTCCTGTAAGCTGCTGATGTGTCTTGACTCATATTACCAGCAGTGTTAATACACTCCAACTTAAGTTTCACTCTCATTTCATAAGCACTCCAAAGGCTTTCTATCCTTTTCATGTTTATTCATTTATCATCGTTGCCAGGGGGCCGAACCCAACATCACTGTTTAGTTTTCTTCTTAAGGTCACATTCATTTAAATTTCTGCACTCCCTCACTTCCAACTGAGAACAAACACTCACTCACATCATTTAAGAGTTGATGAAGCAGGTGCTCATTGTCTTCAGGATGGGAAAGCATTTCATTAAAGTTTTATGAGCTGTGAAGCTAAATTTGCTTACAGTACATAAAGTGCTTCAGAGTCTACCACCATCCTCATCCTCCATCAGTGTTCTGTCCCAGCGGGGAGGGGTTGGACTGACCAGAAAGCTCTGAGTCACGGTGTTGTTTCTGGAGCTGTGGGGCCTGAGAGTCCAGCATTTTTAGATCATACTGTCAGGGGACAGGACAGAGAGGGTGGATGACGATTGTTGCTTGAGAGAAAAACATGAGAACAGGCGGAAGCAGATATATAAGAAACAACAAACATACATATATATATACAAAACAGGAAAGAGATACCACAGAGAAAGTCCACTTGTTATACAGGCATTTTAAAGACAAAGAGTGCTACATTTTTCCTTTTCAAAGGTGGAGAGAGTGAGATGCACAGCAGATAACAGGGCTGGAGAGGCTGCGAGCCAGTGTCAGTCTGAGGTCACATAACTCATCACACCCTAACACACCCTCCTCTGTTTGAATCTCCCTACATCCATGTTTTTCTTTCTTTATCACAACAGCTGGGAATGATTTTGACGAACAGATGTGAGATTGATATCGATCTTCTTATTTAAACTGACAGTACACCCATATCATCATCAAAAATACGTATTTTTCATATCATATTTTAAATTTTTGCCTTTTTATTCATCCAGAGTGTTTTGATGCGAGTTGCCGAGTCCTGAAGATATCATCAGTTAATATGTCTGCCTCCTCTCTAATATAATAGGACTAGATGGCACTAATGTTTTGTCCATGAGTAAATGTTTGCTTTCTGCTGTGTGGTGATACGGAAAGAATTTGTTCTGATGTGAAAATGCTCACAACAAGGTCAGTTTATTATCTTCAGCATCCGGGTTATAACTTTTAGAAAGAGACACTGCTGATGAGTTTTTCAAATGTATTTTTTTTTTTGCCGCTTTGAACACCACAAACCGAGTGCCATGTAGTTCCATTATATTTGAGAGAAGGCACTCATATCTATGGCCGGGAAAAATATGTATTTTTGGTTCTGGGGTGTACTGTCCCTTTAACTCTACACGAGCAAGTGAATAAATGTATTTTCGTAGTAGTAGTAATAGTCATAATAAATGTAATAGTTCCAAGTCTGAAAGTGATTTATTTGATTCACGACAGGAGAATTTTAAGAAGCATCTGTGTTTTCTGTTTCCTGCTCCCACACTGACCGGGACAATGTAATCTCATACAGTAAATGACACTGAACCACATGCCTGAGGGGGAAAAAAGGGCAGCAACATTCACACATCACCCTTCCTGATGCCATATATCTCCCCACGGAGCCTCAGCCATGCCTGTATGTACAATAACCAGCGAGGTCTGCTGCCGTGGCCTTTGCTGTGCTAAATAAAGCAGGGCCTAAAAGTGGGTAGCGGGCCATAAGTTCAGGTCAAAGGGAATGTGAAACCATAAACCAGGGGTCTAGCTAGCCTTGAGACCAGCCATCACACTCTGTGTTTACTGGATGTTTGCTGTCCGGCCGGCTCACTATATGTTTAATGATGAGTGTTAGTGTTTGTGTTTGGCTATTCTCTCAGCGGGTCATGAGGTTGAGGACAACGTCTGTGTAATTTACTGTGAGACGCCAGTGAGAATGTGATTGTCTCCAGGTCTTCTGTTGTGTAGCATTACAGTGCATTACAGTAAATGGTTTTGTTGACATTCATAGTTCACATAAATGTCACATTTCAACCTGTCAAATTGTGTGGTTTACTTCGCATCATATCATTGTCAATTAGATATCTCAAGAATGTTGCCAGACAAAAATAAGCAATATGAAGACTTTTCTTTGGTTTTCTGGAATTTGTGAGAGACAGTTTTCGGTATTTCTTTATAGTAATCAATAATCAGTAATTCTTTACTCAAGTAGAAGTACAGTTACTGTACAGATACAAAGGTAAAAGTAAAAAGAACTGACTCAACTTCTTTACTCAAGTAAAAGTAAGAAAGTAAAGGCTATGAAGTTTTCCTCAAGGTATGAAAGTAAAAAGTATAAAAGACATTTATACTGGCCATTTCTGTGAAAAGCTAACTGAACCTCACGTCATATGAATATAATTTAAAGACGGTTAAACCTAAAGATAGAATCAGTAGGATTTGTCCGAGCTGTTCTTAAACACACCACAAAGATAGTTGCTAGTTGTTGAGTCTCATTCCCAGGACATCAAATACAGACATTTTGGGTTGGTAAAGTGCCCCGAGAACAGCATTTTCTCCTCATTTAAGTCTCCCTCTGCCATGCGTCATTTGCACTGATAGGTTGAAATCAGTCTTGTGATTTTGGGAAGGTGGCGTGCAGAGATGCAAATTAAAAATAATCAATAATTCCCCTCAAATGCATCAAAACTAAAGTAACGAGCCTGTTTTGAAAGTGTAAGGAGTAGAAGGTCCAGGAATTTTGTTGGGAGTGAAAGTCAAAAGTGGTCAGAAAAATCAATAGTCAAGTAAAATACAGTAACAGTAAGTACAGTAACAAAATATTTGTACTTCATTACTCCCCACTTCTGATCAATAGAAATAATTATTGACAAAAATCTGCAGCTGATCTGTCAGTTGCAGTCCTAACTGTGATTCAGCAGAAATATTTCATTCAAAAGGCATTAATATTTAATTCTGAAAGCAAACGACTTACCGAGGTAATAATATTGCTTCATCATGTAGAACTGAGGATGAAATGTTGTATGACTTCTTGTTTATATCACCTTCTTCCATTGCTGAGTGGTTGAACATGTGAATAGGTGGAAGGACAGGTATTTATGGAGTCACTTTAAATTTGAGAAGTAATTCACAATACTGATTTGGACAGATCGTGGCCTGCCTACCGTGTAACTGATAAATAATGAACTAATCCTTAGTCCTTTTCTTAATCCTCTGCTTTCTCTCTCTTGTGTTTTCAGAACCTTGATTCTCTGGAAGGCTCGATCCAGAACCTGCTGTCGGTGCTGTACCCGCCCTTCGAGGCCACCGCTCCCACTCTTCTCAGTCAGCTCTTCCAAATCATTGATAGTCGTTATCAGGGAGATGCTCTGCGGTGCCTGCTGGACTTTCTGGTCCCAGCCAAGCACATTTTAGACACTGTGCAGCAGGCTGCATGTGTAAGTCACTGTTTTGTATGTAAGTTGAAAGAGACAAAGATTTATGCTGGAATTAATATCATAATTAGAAATATTCTATAATAATATAGTCTTATATATTCTTCTCATTTCTGAAACCTGTCTTTGTCCTTGTCCTCCTTTAGGCTCAGTACTCTGATGTGCTGTTCCTGTGTGAGGGCTGGCCTCTGTGTTTGCGTGACCAAGTTGTGGTCCACCTCGCGCCCATCGATCCCCTGCTACTTCAGCCGGGTGACTTCTACCTCCAGGTGGCCCCGTTCTGTGACCAATCAGCTCGCATCGTTGTCTGCAGCCTCCTGGAAGAGGAGGGCCTTAGATTGGAGGTAGTTGAGGAGACCCCAGTCCCTGAGACCTCCTATCCTTGTATATTCAGCCGTGACTGGTTAGAGGAGATCAACCAGGGCCGCGATGGAACGCCTCTCAGCCAATGCCTGCTCGCTACCGAGCAGGGCGTGCTGAGGTTACCATGGGAACGGGTGGCCTTGCCTGAGTTTGTGGATGTGCCAACGTGTGCTGGGAGTAGCATGGCCTCTGCTCCTCCTGCAAATCCTCCTTTACCACCTCCGCTTCCTCATCCTCCACCTCTTTCTCAATTTCCTGAGAACTCTTCATCAAATCGCTCTTTTCATCCTTCTCCTCCAAAGGAATCTGCACCAAAACAGTATCCTGTCACTATTAAAAATTCAATTTTAACATCTTCTTCACATCCCTCTGCCTTCTCTGTGGAGACCAGAATATGTCCAGCCAAGCACGGCATTGCTGTGTCGCTCTGCCTGGTGGATACCAGAGCTGCCTCTTCATCTAGACTGGTCAAAGTGAAAGAGACTGAAACAGAACCTAAGCCTATTGGCTGGGTGTCCCCTAATACATGGGACAGCTGCATTACTGGGACTGATACAGCTGTGAAAACAAGCACTGTTTCAGGTACATGCACACCTGCAAAGTTAAGTGAAAATATAGAGCAGGATAAACATAAAGATACAAGCAGGAGTGGATCAGCTGACCAAGTTGTTGCAGAAGGGGAATATATTGATATTCTGCAGGCAACTATGCTTTTTGGTAGAGCTCAGTCAGTACGTGAGGAACAGCAGAAATTAGACAGGCAAATGCAGACACACGCACAAATCGACCCCCAAAAGCAAAGATATCCACACAGACAAGCACAAATGCAACCACACACACAAGTGGAGTCGCACAGGCAAACACAAAGACATCCCAACACACAGACACCACCTCAAGCACAGCCACAAGCACATGTGCAGTTAGCAACAAAACCACAAATGCAAAGTCATTCTAGATCAGAGGCTTCTGGATCATTCAGGCCCAACATGTCTGCAGAAGCTGTACCTCCATCAGCTCTCCACCATTCCCAATCCCATCTCTCTCACCCCAACTCCTTCGAACCTTCTCAGTGTATCCGCACGGTTCAGTTCTCAGAGAAACCCTGCACCCCGTGTATGAGGAGAAGACAAGGTGGGAAGGTTTCCAGAGCTCAGGAGCTGAGGTGTCGTTACAGGGACTCGTACCAGGCTGCTATACAAAACCCTGTCCCCTTCGGACAGGAGAAAGAGAGGGGGAACATGTTAGCTGTGGTGGAGGAGGATGGAGATTTCTCACAGTGTGATGACAGACTACCAGAGACAGAAACAGGGGATCCATGTTGTAATGTTCAAGAAACATGGTTTGATCCTAGGATGCAACACCAGTCAACCCCTTCTGTCAGTGGAGCCTTCTGTAAGGAGTCAGGAGAGAAGAACACTGTTCCATATTGGAAACCAGGAGATACGAACAGCGCCCCCTGTATGGATTACAGGGTAAACAGTGTTTTAACATCTGGTGGACAACCACAAAAGACAGCTGAATGGACAACACTGCCATTTAGGGAACCAAGGGAGGCATACTCTGTCAAAAATTATGGAAATTTACCTAATGTGAACGGGACAAATTTAGCAGCAGGAACAAGGATAAATACTGATAGAGCTTCGTCAAGCCGAAATGATCCTCAACAGTCACATGAGATCTCTGCCAAACACCACGGATTACCGTTTAGTTCAGGTGAATTTTCAGCGATAAACATGACCCTCAAGCCTCGTGAAAGGCTACAAAACAGATCCAGTTCCATTGGAGTGAATCCAAACTTTACCAGGTCTCATGCAGCATCACAGAACAGACGAGAATCCATGTCAGATGGAAGATGTTCCTCCCTGTCCACAGCTGTGGTGGACACCTCAGAGAAGTGTGAGCTGGTGATTGTTGAAGGTCAAAATGTTAGGAGAAGAGAAAACACTAACCCATGTGCAGAGATCCCTCAGCTGCATGTCGTCAAATGTAAAAACAGCACTGCCTTTCGACTGGTTTCACCCAAGATCAACAGGAGAAAGATGGTCATCCCAGGTACAGAGGGACTGTCTTGTTTCATGTCCTACTACAATTTGTTTTATTACCCTCATTTCATCACTGTTGACAACCAGATAAAAGCCTGGTTCTTCCTCAGCTTTACTACAACAAAATCAATCTACTTTCCACAGGTGGTGCTCAGCCTGTCGGTACATCCACAACCAGCAGAACTGGCCATCAGATGGAAAACCCATCACAGACTAACCCTCCTCTAGCAGCAGAGCCGCAGAGGATCTTCCAGCCCGCCTCTACTCGTCCCAGACCAGACCACCTTCCTCTGGGATCCCCAGACCCCAGAGCCCACCCCCTCTATCTAGGAGTTGGATGTCTCACAGGTACATTAGTCTATTTATATATATATATATATACATGTATATAATAATAATGATTTAAATGAAAATTACGCTCAATGATTTGACTGATCTTTCCTTCAGGTGGCAGAGACAGGACAGGCAGGGCAATAGTTGAGCTCTATGGAGACCACCAGGGATGGACTTCAGCTGTAACAAGTCAGGAGCTCTTCAAGATGCTGCTCTACTTTCACTCTATCACCAGGTAACATCCATATGCCATGTGTCAGGGGATGAATGAATTCACCAGACTTGAAACAGGCAAACTGTAACTTTAAGGTCATACTGGAAGGAAGTTTCAGCATCTTTGTGGTCACTGTGCGAATTTTCATTTTTATCTCTATGTCTAGGAGAGAAATCAGAGAAGCTGGGTTGACGCTCATTTTCGATGCCAAGAAGACAACTCCTCAACCGCAGCTCTACAAAGCCTTGATGACATTTCAGGTTAGAACTTGTGCGTAACAGCTGACTACAGCAGAACAGAGTTAACTGTTGTTTGGGTTATTTAATCGTGGCTGAAGTGCTGTGGAGCGCTGCGTTCACAGACGATAAACTCTGAGTGAAATGTCAGTGATGATGCTGACTATCAGCTCCACAGCATAAACACCATATCCAGATGTTTGATTTGTTGAACAGTTTTGTGTAACGTGAAAAAAGTTTGTTCCTTCACTTATTTGTTATCAATGAATAAATATGTTGAGGAATATTCAAGAGGTTTTTTTATTAATTGAATGTTTGGATGAATCAGTTCGTATTTGCAAGTGTTTTTTGAAGTACATACTGTTTCAGTTCAGTTTACACGTAAGTGTAGTTCAGTAGGATTTAAAGAGTGTTAAACTGTTGCAGGAGCAGATTCCTCAGGCAGCCAACAGTTTCGTGCTGCTGGTGGACAAGGACAACAGCCTTCGACCAGAGAAGTGTCCCGGCATCCAGGTCAGCTTATTCCCCCTTTGCCATTGTTACTATAACACACTGTGCATGGAGAAACACTTCTGTTTGGTTTCCTCAAAGGGTAATTAATCTGAGTAGGCACTGACCTCTTGGACCACAGTGTGTTTTTAGCCATGAGGGATGGCAATATTGGCTCTTTGGCTCATCACTTTGGTCCAGTCTAATACTGTATCATGAGAACCCACAGATTACCATGAAAACTTGACAGTCACAGTGACCATCCTAATGATGTTTTGAGTGAAATACCATGGAACTTTTCATCTACTGCCACCGGCAGGTCAAAGTTTTCACTTATCTAGTATCTAGTTATCTGAATTTTTAAGAGGTCATCGAACGTACTCACTTAAAGTTGCTTTTCACACCACTATCAGCCAAATTGTGCTCATTTTGGAAATACACTTGGTTGTTCATTGTCCTTGGGAAAGCAGTTTTAGTGAAAAGAATGTAGAGCTATAAATATAAGTATGAGGAATAATAAATATACATGTAAACCCATCCGGCCCAGTCACATAGAACAAATACCAGCAGTAGGTTACTGACCCCTCTGTCCTTGATGCTAAAATATTAGTTTGAGTCAAAGGTAAAGATTTAAATAAGGTTTTAAAAAGGTTGCTTAACAGTTTTGTAGTGCACCTTTAAGGTTTCCAGTTTATTTCGGTACCAGAGTAGTTGAATTAAATTAAAGGAAAAGAATGAACTTTACAGTCTTAGAATTCAAAGTTAATATACAGCATTGTAGAAAAATGTATAACTCTACACTTGTTAACTCAAAACAGACTGAAGTGGTGACATCCATGAAAGCCTTGGTCAAACTGGTGGAGGTGAATCAGCTGAGCTCCCGTCTGGATGGCACGCTGTCTCAAAGCCACTGTGACTGGGCGGAGCTGCACCAGGTGAGACAGTCCCATCAATACATTACCTCTGTCTCTCTCTTCTCTCTAATCTTGTTGTGTACCAGTTGTTTTTTCATTGCTCGTGATTTATTTGTGTCCGCATTTTTCATTCTCCAGAAACTCTTTCCATTTGTGTCTGATCTTTATGAGGCGTCCAGCCTCCTTCTGAGAGCCATCAGTAAGTTAGAGGAGCCCCAGAGGATGGACACTGTGCAGGTACCTTAATGCTGTCACTTGACTGCTGTCTCTTATCTGGGCCTTGAAAGCTGGGTTTATCCTGAGTTATGTTGCTCTGTCTACAGTGATAGTACAGCTCATACAGTGTGTTTTATGAGGATAATAGCTCCTGTTGCCATACAATGACTTAAAGAGTGCAAACAATAAAAAAGCTTTTAAGATTACCTTCACAAAATAGCAGCAACGTCATATCAACAACATTGTTGATATATTATGTATCATTTGGTCATTTTAAAATATCATTTTGTGTAACAGACTGTGCAGCAGTGCATGATGGACCAGAGGACTCTGATGAGGGATGTGCTGGAAGACAGCCGATTGGTCAACCTGCAGAGGGAGGGTGGGGCCATCCTTGCAAGGCTGAGGAAGGAGAGTGACCTCAAATACCCCCACTGTGAAGACCTCAGGTAAACACAACTTCTCACCTGCTTTATGTACACAACAACCCAGCTATTGGCTCAACAGACTTTCTGAGAGTAAATTTGTTTACATGACCTCTGATACCCTGAGACTGAATGTTCTTGCTGTGAAAAAATAAACCACCTAAACATATTCCTGCCAACCACCACACCAAAAATTCAGAAACTGCACAGCTGCAGCTCACTTTCAGGCTCATTTTTGTGACGCAGCAGTAGCAGGTGATTTCAGATACACAGGACAGAAACACATATTCCAACAGTAGCCTATCGTCCTAGAGAGGACACACCATCATATTTTTACAGTTTTGAGATCAAAATGAAGCCATAACACTCACCAACTGACTTTGTGCAGAAGATAAAAAGAAAACGTGTTAAGAGTTAAATGTTTCTGTGCCTCAGTTTTTCCCAGGTAATGTAATGTAAGGACCTCACTGTGTTATTAGGTGTAGATAGGTGTAACCCTATCCACCTTTCAAATCCTCTCCAAGAACACCAGTTAATAATTTTACATGTTATTTTATCTTTTTTTTTCCTGAATGCAGTGATGCAGTGGACTCTGTGACCAGCCTGTACAACCAAGTGGAGGAGCAGGCTCACGTCCTTGTGCAGAGATCAAACTTGTCACTGGAACATCTGGAGTATCTGCTGCAACTCAGAGAGATGGAGGGACACTTCATGCAGGTGCATTTTAATAGTTTACCATCAAATCTGATGAATAGATTGATGAATAGATGAATACTACTTTCAAAATATTGCAAAATATCTAAAATATATTACTGTTTTGCATCTTGTCCCTGCAGATGCAGCAGTGGTTTAATGTAGAGGGAGAGCGCCACCTGTTGGAGGCTGAATCAGTCGAGGACTCCGGGGACAGAATGGAGCAGATCCTCAACAGCTTCACTGGTTTCCTTATTGAAGCTAATGTAAGTCTACGTTTATTTTTTTCTTCTTTTTTTTTTGCAGCTGTGTGTTTGTGTTTCTCTGTCTGAGTCTCTCTCTCTCTCCCTCCGTCCAGGACCGGAGGCACCATGCCATGACGTTAGTGTCAGAGGCGGAGCGACTTACACAGAGTGGGCTTTCCTACCCAGAGTCAGAGGTGTTCGGGGCTCTAGTCTGCACCTTCAAGTCGGGCCTGGAGGACTTTCTGTGCAGAGCAGAGGCGTGCGGCAGGGAGCTGCAGATCATGGTTAACGTGTGTGATTTTTGTGAGCAGGTTGGTTTAAAATCAGTGTTCAGAATTCAAGTAATCAAGACCAGTATGCGGCTGGTGTTCTTATCATGTAGAAACACTTGTTCAGCCCAGTTTGAGGCCCAAATTCAGTCTCTTTGGTTGTTCGTCCAATTATATTTATGTGCAAATTCATGTTGCTGTTGAAATTTTTTTTTTTTTTGAAGGAAATACAATTACACAGCTATACAGCGTTTGACAGCGATAATGAAAAAATCACACCGTGACTTACTGATTTAAGTTTTTTTCTGCACAACTAAAAAGCTGACAATAAATAAAAAAGAAATGTTCAAAGAAATAAAGAACATGAACTTTTTTCTCATGCATAATCAAATATCTTTAATCAAACAGGCTACAGCTCTGGCCAGTGAATGCACTGAGTACCTGGACCAGAGTCATGCTAGAATCCACTCAGTGCAAGACCATGACCAAACTACAACACCTGTCAATCAAACAAACACTCAGCCGACACAGCACCAAAACAAAGAGTCTGGATCAAGCGCTGCACAAGGCCCAGGTCCAACCAGCACCAGTGTTTTCCTGTCAGGCGAGGACAGCTCCATCCTCCAGACTTTCCAAGACAGGTTCCTCCAGTTCAGCCCAGAGAGATTTCAGGAGGTGAAGGCCCAGGCCAGTGCCCTGCGGGGCTCCAGGGGGATGCGTGTCTGGAACGTAGCCTGGCTGACATGTCAGGAGGCCAGACAGCAGCTTCAGGAGAGGATGCAGGACTTGGATGAGGTTTTCCACCAACAACCAGATTCTGATAGCTGGTGTGATCGACATTATGTTGATGTGGTGAGCACTAATGTTCAGACAGCATCCCCTGGTGGCCAGAGCCTGGTGGTACAATCGACACCCGGGCCTCGGCACCCGCAGTGGGAGGACATCATGTCAGGAGAGGTGGATTTAGGGAAGAGAAGGCCGATCCTGGGCAGAGACACAACAACTGCAGCTGTCAAACCAGAGGATCACATTGATGCTGGAACCAGTCCAGGGTCAAAGGTCACTACACAGTCACCTGACAGGTAATAAAATACTTCACTATGTCAGTACAAAGCGTTGATACATTTCCTGTTATTTTGAACATGTCTTCACAATTTCTAGCCATTTTACTTTTTGTTCTTGTACTCACCCATACAGAAAACACAATTCATACATAAAAAGTGAAGTACCTGCATAGATGTTGCTGCTTCTTCATGCACAACCCAACCTACCTCAATGCTACTTTGCACCTCATGTAAATAATGTAAATATCTTTTAGTTTATTTAGTCTATTTTATTCTATCTGACTTGTTTTGTGTCTGAGTACTTAACATGCTGTGTACTTAACATGCTGACTTTTTTGTGTCTATGTACAACTACTCCACATGCCTTAAATTGCCCCCAGGGACAAATAAATTGAATTGAATGTTAAATGTTCAAAGTGTATGTCCATACATATACATAGATATAATTAAAAGGAAGAGAAAGAACAAAGGGGTGAAAGAGAAAGGTTAGGCTTTGATGTTTATTGTTTTACTGCTACAGTTTTCTATTACAGACACATTTTTACTTGAATGTTACTGGTACATAAAGTACATTATCTGTTCTCGATACTTGTTTCAGCAAAGTAAGTACATACTCAACCTTAAATCGCACAGTTTATAAATCACTTTGCTAAAGTAAGTAATAAATAAAAAGAAATGCAGCAACTGAAATGATTCCAAAATCAATTAAAAGCATAATACAAACCATAACATACTATCAATTAAGAATACCAACACTGGGAGGAAAATAATCTCTAGTTTTCCCCTTTCATTTCCTCTTGAGGATGGACAAATCATTTTATTCCACACTGTTGGACAGTGTCATATATTTATTCTGTCTCAACTTTTCCAGCTCCTCATTGAAGCTTGATAATGTTAATACTGTGTGAAATAATGACTTTATGGCTGCACTGTTCCATCGAATGGAAATACTCATGCATACTCATTTTACTCAAATGTTTCCAATATTCTACCTGACATATTTGATATCGTTTTGAAATCTTTGGATCTCCACTGTAATTCGATTAAAAGTTCTATGGATTGGAAACAAAGCTTGGACACAAAGCACGAGTTTGTGCTAATTGGCCCACCAGTGAGTCAGTGGGGTTGAAGAGGTTTTAAAGGGCCCTCACAGCAGAGGCTTGGTGTCTTTTATCTTAAGTCTGATTCTTAAGAAGATGATTAAACATTGAGTTCTGACGCAGTATTGGTGCCTCTTTATCATTTTGTAGGTCATCAAGGAGAACAGAAAGAGAGGCAAGGAGGAGACAGGCCAGCAGAGCGAGGAGTGAGAGAGATGCCGCTGCTCTGTCTCAGTCTCACACTGTCGGTTGCCAGTGGTTTCCATGGGGACGAGGTCTTGGAGCGAGGTCGGTGAGCCAGGACTCGTGCACCACAGGGGTAGTGACGGCGGGGCCGTCCACACCTCCAGAGCAGCAGGTTCGATCTCCGTCGTCCTGCTCCCACCATGGTCAGCCGTCTTGTCGGATCCTGCAGGAGGCTCAGAAGTTCCAGATCTCTCGTCACGGAAGCTTCTGCTCAGAAGACCCATGCATGAGTGAACAGGGAGCTGCGGAGGGGAACGGGACTTTATGCTGCAAACACTCCAGCCTGCCCACTGGAAGATACGAGGGGGGGTTTTGTTTGGCAAGTTCACAGGAGAGTGCCAGCAGTGCCTTGTAAGTTTACTACATGTGGGCGACATTCGCTTGCAGTACTGATAAAAACTATCTTAATTAAGATTTTTTTTTCAGAGAAAATTCACTGAAATGCCTTTAATTTGACTAATCCTGTGAGTCTTAATGAGATTCTATGCACTCTTTTCTGTCTCTAAGCTTACAGTGAAGTACTACAGGTATCGTTTCTTCTGATTCTCTTCACTCCTCTTTTTCTACATGGATGGGTTACTGAACAGGCCTACCAGACACAGACCCTCTGTTGACTGCTGGTAATGAGATCAATGTATCTCATTGCTGATCCTTAATGCAATCCAATCCAATTGCTCAGGCTACTTCCTTGTTGCTGCAGATTCTGGAGATCCCCAGACTCCCTTTAAAAAATCAAGTTGGAGAAACTTAATAAACTTTGTGAAATGTTGTCTATGAAAGAGATCTTAATTATCTGGCCGCTCTTTAACATTCATCATATGTTAGACATGAAGTTATTTCTGTCTTCGGGCCGAAAACATTGTGTCCATTTGTCCTCGTAATGCATGTGTTCATTTGCCTATAGAGGAAGTGAAATCTGATTACAAGTGGTAGCTTGAGATGCATTTGGAGATGCATTGTGTTGCCAGATATAAACAGGCGGTTAGTAAATCAATTTAAATATGTGCAACAGCAGAGGAGCTGCTATGTCTGTGTGTCTGTGCCCAGAGGCGTGTTCTCTTAATCCATCCATACTTTTACATGTTTACTTTCAGTGCATGTAGAGAGAGAAAAATGACAAATCACTGTGTCATCTGCTGACATGTAAAAGAAAACGTGATGCTAATGATGCATTAAGATTAAGTAAATATCATCAGGGTCTAATTGTATTTATAAAGTAAGGGACTGGATGAATCTTTTCCTTGCTGACCTCCAGTGGTTTATCTTCTATTATTCAAAGGTCAAAGAGCCGATGTCAGGTTGAAAAAATCAATGAACAATTACAATACAACAGGGAATCAAATAATGCAGCATCATTGAGCAAATAAAGCAAAACAAGGGGGGAAAACAGTAACATAGTGGAGCACTATGCACTACCAATCTTAGACTTGCAGAAATGAAAAGAGTTATATACATATAATACAAGCTAATAAATATATAGGCCTAATTCAAATGTGTGAACAGTCTGTGTTGGTATTTCTTCTGTTTGTGTCACCAGGAGGCTGCAGCGTGTCCTGGAGGAGCTGGTGTTCACAGAGAGGGAGTACGTCCGCTCGCTGGGCTACATCCTGACCCACTACCTCCCCCTGCTGGACAGACCAGACATCCCCCAGGACCTCAGGGGCAAGCGAGGCGTCATCTTCGGCAACCTGGAGAAGCTTTACGACTTCCACAGCCACTACTTCCTGCCCGAGCTGGAGGCCTGCCAGAGGGAGCCCGCCATGGTGGCCCGCTGCTTCCTCAGACATGTGAGCAGTCACTGTGGAACTGTAACGAGTATATGTGTGTATATACTGTATCATTTTGGTATATAATGTTTGAAATTCTCATTGATTTCTGAAGCAAAAGTTCGATTGTTTAAGCTTAGTATTTATCTGATTGTGTTCATTTTTATCATTATTGTATCACTGTACTAATCCTCATATGATTGTGAGTTAAAGTTGGCTCATGAGTAACATACATTTTCTAATGAGGTTTAACTTGTGCTCTTTCCACAGAGTGACAGTTTTGGTCTATACGCTCTGTACAGCAAGAACAAACCTCTGTCAGACGCCCTGATCCTTCACCGCCGCCATGACATCTTTAAGGTCAGTTAATGTCTCCAGGCTTTCTCTCAACTGAAACATACGAGTGGAAGATTATCTCACCTCATGTTCTAAAGCAGATTTTAGTTTTAAATCCCTTTGATTCTGTGCTGACAGTGCACAAGCTCCATCTTCCTTAAGAAAAATCTGGATTTTCAGGGCATTGTCTCTGTAATTACCTTGCAAGGCAGCAGGATTTGGGAGATTATGTGATCTTGCAAATCCATGTTGCCAGGCTATACACTTGTGGCCGAACACAGTGTTTGAACCAATCAGCGTCCTGTGAGGAACTACTGGCAGCTACGTTGTTGTTTAGGTGTGACGACCAATGAAAGAAGTGACTCTTGAAGAAGTTGGCTGTGATGCTGCTATAGCATCAGTTATATCAAAACAGGAGAGTGTATTTCATTGAAAGAGAAGCCAACATGTTTACATTTCCAGCTTTGACATCTGTAGTAGTGATCACACCCCTAACCCCAGGACTTTCTTGCCTCTCACAGAGGAAGCAGCAGGAGTTGGGGGACATGATGGACCTTTCATCCTACCTTCTCAGGCCCATCCAGAGGATCAGCAAGTACAGCCTCCTGCTGCAGGACATTCTGGCTCTGGCTGGTTCATACAGGCCAAAAGACATGATCCAGGATACACTGCACGCTACTAGTGTGTGCGCACAAAGTGTGTGTGGCCCAGCGGCATATGTACCTGATCTGACAAATGGTGAGAGGGAGCGTGAGAAAGCTGAGATCCAAGCTGCCGCAGAACTGGTTCGGTTTCAGATGCGCCATGGCAACGATTTGCTCACCATGGACGCCATCCAGGACTGTGATGTAAGATATGAATGATAGACGTAGGTATACTTGATACACAGTAGTTAAACGAAGTTAACAGCTGCACTTTTCTCTGCTATATCAGGTGAATTTAAAAGAGCAGGGCCAACTGATCCGCCAGGATGAGTTCACAGTTTTCTTTAGGAAGAAGAAATGTATCCGCCGCATCTTTCTCTTTGAAGATCTCATCCTCTTCAGCAAGACCAAGAGGACAGACATTGGCAACGATGTTTATGTCTACAAGCAGTCATTCAAGGTGTGTACACTTAAAATTCGGTGAGTATTAAAGGTCCCATTTTGAAGAAGTGTGATTTTTTTTTTACTATAAAGTAGGCCAAGGTCACAACTATCCAGACACCGCCCTCAGCCACGCCCCCCGCATGGTTGTGGTTACAAAAACACCAGCAGAGCTTATGTGGAAATTCTGTGGGCGTTTACTGCTCAGGCCTGTGAGAGCTGACCAATCAGAGCAGACTGGGCAATTCGGGAGGGGGCCTTTAAAGTGACAGGCACTAAAAGGGAGCATTCAGACAGAGGCTGAATAGAGGTGCTGCAGCAATGGACAGTATGAGGAAAATAATGTGTTTTTTGAACATTAAAGTATGTAAATATTTTCTAGTAGACACCCAAATTAAGTATAAACCTGAAAATTAGCAAACCATGGGACCTTTAATGCTCAACCTTTTTCTGTCATAATTTAAAGTATGTTCTAGGTTACTGGCATTTTCAATCACATATGATTATTTCCATCAATTTAATTTCTGTGTCTCTGTGGGGTTTTTTTTTCCCAGACAAGCGACATCGGGATGACCCACAACTCCAGTTTGAGTAGTTTGTGTTTTGAGATCTGGTTCCGCAGGAGAAAAAGCGAGGACACCTACACCCTGAAGGCCTGCAGCATGGAGGTGAAGAAAGCCTGGACCACCGACCTGGAGAAGATTCTGTGGGATCAGGCTGCTCACAGTAGAGGTCTTAACAGCAACACAACAGTGTATCTTATTTTTTATAATGCACTCACCTAAGAGTACAGTTTACGAAGTTCTTTACAGGTTTGAAAAACCCATGTTGTGAATATACTGTATGTTCCAGAGCTGCGCATGCAGGAGAGGGTGTTCATGGGAATGGGCCGCAAACCTTTCATGGACATTCAACATAGTGATGCTGCCATCTGTGACCGAGCCGTCAGCTGTGTGCTGCCTGGGAGAAGTAAGGAGCCGCACACACAAAACGCATCATTACGACGGAGCTGCAGTGTATTTAGTTTGAAATATTTTCTTCAGATGAGCTACTTCACTGAGAACATTTTACACTTCAAACCAACTTCAGTAGCATTTTATTTATGATGTACAATAAACCACTTCTTTAGAAAATAAAGGAAAATGTGAAAGCCCTCACTGAAACTGTAAATTAAAAGCATCTACTAGATTTAGAGTAACGTCCTTGCCAACTTTTGACCTACCATAATTATGTATGCATTTTGCAATAAAATGGACACTTTAATTAACATTTCAGATATATATACCCTTATCTTCCATCTTTAAATGATCTAAATATTACATTAATTGTGGATTTGTTACAGAATTTGTTGGAATTTCCATTGGTTAATGATGAGATTGACATTTCAAGTGTTTTTAGCCATGCTAGTGACAATTGGTTGGTCCACCACCTTTGTCCAGACTCAACTCAACTGTTGGATGGATTGGCACAACATTTGGTACAAACCTGTATTGTCCCCATGGGATTGATCCTACTGACTTTGGTGATCCCATGACTTTTCCTCTAGTGCCACCATGAGCTTAATGTTGCAACAGCAATCGAATTGTTTGCGATGAAATTTGGCTCAGACATTCTTCAACTTTGTTGAAACCCTGGCATTTCATCCAGCACCATCATCAGGTTACATTTTTTAATTTGTTCAATATTTTAAAGCCGAATTCCTGCAAAACTAATGAAATTCTCATCAGCCTCAGCTGTGCAAATTACCAGATGCTAGCATGCTAACATGCTAAACTAAAATAATAAATATGTTAAACATTACACCTCCTGAATATAACATGAGCATGTTAGCTTGCTGATGTTAGCATTTAGCTTAAAGCACTACTGCATAAAGTGCAGCCTCACAGAGCAGCTAGCATGGCGTAGACTTAGTCTTGTTTCCATTTTTCCATTATTTTTAGACTACTTAATTATCTTTTTTTTTTTACATTTTGTTTTACAATTAACAAAACAAAACTAGCTAACAACTTAACTAAATGTAAAAAAAAAAATTGCAAACACATTTCCCTAAAATAACTGCAACAGTCGTGCTTGTGCCCTCTTTGCTGACTGACCGAGCCCATTATGTTCTTATTGATGACGTCTATCTATGTCTGTCGTCAGTCCCTGTGGCGTGTTGTTCACACAGGGGCTTAGAATATCCACGACCACACTCCATTGGCTCTGGCAGCACCGCCTCCACCACCCTCAGCCAATCATCTTCCTCCTCTGGACGGGGCTCGCTGCCCCCTGCTGGTTATCCTGGGAACCAGCTGCAGGGGGTGGAGACCAGTCCTGCTGTCTGCTCTACCCCTGAGGCTGTGACTGAAAACGAACTCAACACTCATCATCTTCATCAGCATCATCTTCACCGTAATTTTGAACAGTGGAAAGTTCATCATCCTCTGAGTGAGTTTGTTTTTACAGTGCCGGTTTGGCGGCATCTGATGTCAGCATCAGGAACGACACAGTGGGAGACAGCTTTGCATGCATTACAACTGATATATATCACAACTGGACAATATGAAAAAAAATTTCGACTTCTATATGTTTTCTCAGTGTGTCGAGCAAACTTCACCTTTCATTGTTTCTCTAAAGCATCTGTTGTGTTTCTGCTTCAGTGGACAGCACTGAATCATCTACAGAATGCATCAACCTCTTCAGCAGCACAGACCGCAGCTGCCTGTCTGCCATTGGTGGAGAAGTGGTGGACTCCTCCTCCTCATTTGTATCCCAGAGTTCAAAGACCTGCCCACCACTTTGTCGGACCCCCAGCCTGAGGAGAAACAGTTCTCCAGCAGTTACCATGAAGAAACCAGGTGTTGCCCCAAAACCGCCACATCTGGCTAGTGCTCAGGTACAGGCGAAGGTGTAACAGTGTGACCTGGTGAAATCTATGTATGTATTGTGTGTATGAACTGAAGACAATGAATCAGGGTCTTGATAACATGTTATTTCGCTAATTATAGCAGATTTTGCAAAAGATCTGTTAGTGTAAAGATGAAAGCCTAAATACTATCAGTATACAAACAGGTTCATATGCTACAGAGTTGTTGTTTTATGGCTATTTAATATGGTAAAATATTTTATATCTTGTATTGCAGTGTGATGACATTATGATCGGGAAATCAACAGAAGTTTAACCCTGGATTCTCTGCAGGAGGTGAGAATGATGATGATGCTGTTTCTTCATCTAAGAATACCACAGTCAAAGCTCTCTTCCCAGTAGCTGTAAAGCGTGAGATGTTTTTAACAGACAAGAGATACAGTTTACATTTGGGACAGCTGTGGCACCTTCTGTGTGCATGTCAGAGTGTCCTTGGGCAAGATACTGAACCCCTGATTGCTCTCAACGGCTGCTTGATTTGTTTGTAAGTGGATGTGTGAATGACTGAGCGTATAAACTGAGCGTGGAAATATTCAGCTAGCATGGGGCATATCGTGACACACTTTGAATGGGAAGCACTGTATTGCTCCTGATGAAAAGGTTGGCGCCTTGCATGGCAGCCTCTGCCATCAGTGTGATGATCGTGTGTGTAAATAGGTGAATGTGAAGTGTAGCTGTTAAGTGCTTCGTCTTCATAATCACTCCCAGCGTAATGTCCAATTTCTCTGTTACGACGGACAGTCCCAGTTATTTGAGTACTTTTATTATCTGTTCCACTGACTTCAATATTTAGATTTTTTTAAGGTAATTTTGAGGAAAACTTAAAGATAAAATCTGGCTTTAATTTGTGCCTTAATATTGTTGTAGATCACAAGCCCATTGAAGCTGTTCAGTCTTCTGGTCGTCCTACAGACGGACGGTTTATCGCGTGAAAGAAGTTATTTTGTGTGGTGATGCAGTCACAAGGCAGTCAGCTCTGTCTTGTGGAAGAAATTGAGGTTTGGTGTGTTGGTATCATATGTCAATCATGCAAATGTGGTTGTCTTACATCACATATAGACTCATAGCACCCATGCAATGAAGACAGAGTGACTTCCACATGGGTGGTGTGGTTCGGTCATACTGTATTTCGAGAATATGTGGGGTGTTTTTTACAGAATATGTGTCTTGGTCTTTTGCACCAAGAGAATCCTCTTCACCCCCAACCATGTTTTTATTTTAAAGAACTGAACATCAGCTGCGATAGCTCCAATGCAATAACAACTTAATGAAGCAGCTGAAACTATACTAAGAAAAGCGGCTTTGGCTCTGACTGACTCAACAAACTAATCGTTTCTTTTCATATGGGTAACTTACTTTCCTGAAGAACAGGTTGTATTTATTATCATCATTGCAATGAACAGTTACGACAGGACCAGCATCTGTATTTGAGAGCAAACACTTCAGTCTAGTGACAAATTTAAATTCTGTTGCTCTGTGTTTAATTCTCCTTTTCATGTCCAAGCAGGCAAAGCATTACTTGAAAAGCTATTGTTTATTATTCCTTTGACAGTTGGACTCTATTGTTTGTGTTACAAGATTACAAGTAGTCCAAGATGCAGTTCAGCGCTCCAGACTATCCACTGGCCATACGCCCAAGTAGCTGAAGACCCAAACACAAAGTTGATGACCATAAATGGAGAAACATGAGGATACGTGTGGTACAGATATGGAAAAGTAAAATAATTTGATGGTGCAGTAAATAATATATAAAGATATTTCTTCTTCTCCTTTTTTTTTTTTTTTTTTTTTAATAAAACTACTGTCTTTTCTTTTTATTAGATATTCTCACAGTAGTCCTGTATTTAATAACTTATCAGAGGGAACAGACCACTTACAGTATGTGTTTTCTCATGTGCATTTAATGGAAAGAGAGAAAATCTCAAAAGGCCACATAATCACACAACTGCATACTAACAGTCACAGTATATGACTACAAGCTCACAGGCACAAACCACTCACTGTTATTCAGGGTCCATTAATGGTTCAATACTGATCAATGTTCCAGCTTCACTCTCATGACAATGACCATCACAGACAAGTATTTTTCAGATTATTTTATGTCATTTTAATGTACTTTTTTGTTTTCTTAACAAGTGATCGATGAAGTGTCATTGTTTTGAAAGATCTTTAATTATTACAAATCATGACAGGATCTTGAAAAACTGAGGTCATAATGTCAACCTCTAATTGTTTTATTTTAAGCCACTAACTTTTTATCATATGGCAGATCCAAGTTTGTGGCTTTCTGTCACTTTTTTTATTGCTTTCTTGCTTTCTTCCAAGCTTTTCTTTTGTTTATGTTAGAATTCATTCTACAACATGTATTTGCTTTGTCATATGTGGGGTCAGCACGGTTGCTTTTTTGTTTCTTTCTTTCTTGTTTCTTTCATTGTGTATTGTTCCTTTCCTCCGAACTCTGTGCTATCTTTACGGAGTGACCAGACGGATTGCAGAAACACGAGGATGTGGCACCAGACTGTGATGATGCTTCACTTACTTAATTTACAGACACAACACTCCCACAGGCGAACACTTATTGCAGAAGTCTTCATTGCCCTGTGTGCAGCTAATGCCCCTGCAGAAGAAAACTGTTTTCAGTTCTGCATAGTCAAGCTGCGGTTTCACAACCTATTTACAACTTCCTTCAGTTATTTAAAAAAACAAAGTGAAAGTCGAATAATGCTGACTTGCAGAAATGTGTCAAGTAGGCTATTTTACCGCCTTGCAAAAAAAAGTTAAGTTGTATAAAAATGTTGACTGTATGATGTGTAATTTACTGTTTTGCATTACAAAGTGTAATTTATAAATTTTTGACTCATTTTGAAGTATAACATTTTGTTAATGTTGAATCATACATTAATACACAGAATGTTGCAGCTAAATGATAAATAAATGATTTATGAAAAAGCATTTTTGTTGTTTTTATTTTGAAATGTCATATTGATAACATAATATGTAGGTTGACAAATCATTTTTTAAAGATAATGCATCTACAGAGCTTGTAGAAAGGTGCAGGGTAAAAGTATTTATTTTCCTTATGATGAATTAATAATTCAAATGTTTGTCAGGTCCAAAATGATTGTGTTGTTTATCTCTGCATAAGAATTCTAGTGATTTGTTCCAGCTTCTAGCAAGATTTGTGAGCCAATAGTAACGCTGTCGGTATCATGTGGTATCTGTGTTTCATCAGCATCAGCAGTCTTGGTATTTGCCAGTTTGTGGAAAAACTTTAAAATTGTACATAACAAACTTGCTGACTGAGGTCTCACTTTATAATGACTGAGTTGAATTTTTTTGTTTCCAACAGAAATATTTCACAATAGCTTTTTAAGGCCATGGTCAAATCAAAGGAGGAGAGTTGTAAGTCCATTTGCCCTTCTGGACTAAAAACAGAGTTACTGATGCGACCAATAGACACATGGGGGCGTTGAGATCAGATTTCACATGCTACAAATATCCTCCACGAGCCGTGGCAGTGCACAGTTGTTAAACGGTTAGCAGAGGCTGCAGCTGAAGTTTTACTCTGCACACAGAAGTTGAGGGACTACTACACTGCAGACATGAGACAAGGTAAGGAGGAAGAAAAACTATTTCTGTCCCATATTGTAGGACAGAGGTTTGAGTAATATAGTGTATTATCTACAGCAGAAGGAGCAGTTTGTCTCTGTGTTGCTTCACAGTTTTGAATAAGTTTCAGACTGAGAGTCTTGAAGTGTGAAAGGTGACGAGTAGGAATGGTGGCTGACATTAGATACGTCAGATCTAGAATATAAAGAGGAAGACTTAATCTGCTTAGATGAAGGATTTATTACCTGTGAAGAAATATGATCAAATTTTGATTAAGCAATCAGGTTATCAAGTGAAATTTTCATACCTACTGTATAGTCTTTTGATGTTAATTGAATTTTTAAATGATCTGTGTTTTCATCTCTGCACAGTCTTTGACATTGAGCGCTGTGATCTGGACATTGAGAGCAACAGCAGCAGCCATCATACAGAGCTGTATGGAGAGGAGCGCTTGATTGTCAGAAGGGGACAGCCCTTTAACATCATTTTACATCTCAAACCTGGCAGTGGGGAGATCAAACCGGGTGAAACAAGCTTCATGTTCACTGTCGAAACTGGTAAGCTTCTCGTTTTATAAGGCGTGCATGTTTATGTGAGCGTGAGAAAGAAATATTTGGAAGGGGTTGTGTTACTCTTAATATCCCTGTCTATCTCTGTCTCTGAAGGTCCCCTACCCAGAAAAGAATCAGGCACTAAGGCTTCCTTTGGTCTACAGGAGTCCACAGTGGACACAGAGTGGAGCGCATCTGCCACTCACGATCCTTCTGGAAACACTCTGTCTGTATCTATCAGTTCCTCACCCAACGCCCCCATCGGGCTCTATTCTCTGACTCTGGACCAGGAGGGGCAGAAGACCAGTTTAGGACAGTTCAACCTTCTTTTTAATGCTTGGTGCCCCAGTGAGTACAGAAAGTTGATTTTTTCATCCAACATCTATAAAAATGGTTTATTCATGTCTCATTGAGCTGCACATGCTGCTTGTATTTGCTTTCTTTTTAATGATCATTGTGTTTAATCATTTGCACAAAAACATGCAAGTAAAAAAAGCATTATAATCCACTGAGCAGAACAGTCATTAAACATAAACTGTTGTCAGATTTGAGATGTTATATAGGGTGCAGTTATGCCCATCTTACTGTGTTGGTGCTCCCTCCGTTCTGACTCACAGATGATGCTGTTTACATGCAGAGTGACTCGAAGAGGCAGGAGTACGTTTTAGCACAACATGGACAGGTCTACAGAGGAACATATAGTCGAATCAAAGCGAAATGCTGGAATTTTGGACAGGTACATGAAAGTTCAGAAAACTACACACAGTTAATGGCGTCTTCGCTAAGACTGACGAGAGCAACTAATTTCCTTCCCTCTCATATCTTTGTTTTTCTGTCTGCAGTTTGATCCAAGTATCCTAGATATCTGTCTGACCATCCTGGATGCCAACCCCAAGTTTACGGCTGATGCTGACAAGGACTGCTCTGCCAGGAGAAATCCCATATACGTGACCAGGGTGATTAGTGCCATGGTAGGCCTGTGTCCAGCCTTTAGAATGACTTGAGGCCCCATAGATGCCATTCAATGAGGCTGTGAATAGCAATTATCTAAGCTGTGCAGGCAGTGATTACCATGGTGAAACAGAAAGCCTTTGTATTAAATTGCTTTGCAGGAAACCTCTCATTCTTTTGAGGCTTTCTCTTCTCTCCCGGCAACTTTTGTGAAAAGAAGATGCTGTTAAGAGAGAAGTTATTAAGAACATGTGCAGCCCTGGTTTTAAGCAGGTTACAAAGATAACTATACTAAATTAAAGTAAGTCACCATGTTTTTCCTGCTGCAAGTTAAAATAGCTTAATGGGAAGTCCAGGGTTATTTCAACAGTAGCTGTCACTGTACAATAAATCAGAACTAGGTTTATCCAAGACAATGTTGATAACCACGACAGGATCATGCACTATATTTAGTTGTATGACATACCGAGGATACGCTCGTGCAGAGCCAACATTACAAAAACGAATGCAGTGTAAAACTCCTTATGTATTATCCTCTCCCTAAATGGAAGTACTGATTAAAAACTCATTCTTCTAATGTTAAGAGAATTGTGTGCTGTGATCACATTTTAAAGAGAACAATTTAACAGACTTGCTTTTAGGTGTCTTCTCCCTCTGAATCCATCACAGAAATATATTTCAGATATTCTTTTAATAGTCAAAGCGTTGGTATTTGCTGGACTACACCTTTTAGATTGCTCATTGACTATATTTTCAAGTAGTTCTTCTATTTATTTCATATTGTGGCATCTCTGTCTCTTAATGCTGATGGATGCCTGGAAGAAACGTGATGTGAAACATTTTTAGTTCTGAAGAGATCTTAAGGCGTATAGGAAAAATCTTTGAACATCATTAAGAAGATTTTCCCACAATAGACCCTTTCAGACACTTGCAGCTTAGAAAAGCAACTCAAAAAACTTCAGCAATCATATGTGACAAAATACCTTTGACTCCCATTCTCTCACTAACTCATCCGTCATGAAACACTTTAATGTTATATGGTAAAAACACCATCGTTTCATATCAGTGTTATATGTAATTACAAGGTGAAAATTTTGTCATAATGCTAATACATAATACAAATGTACACAAATAACAAACAAAAACAAACCTAGAATGTTAATATGTTAGATAAATGGAAACTACATTTATGGTTTATGCTCTCTGCCTCTCTCGTCTGTGTCCACAGATCAACAGTAATGATGACAGCGGTGTGGTGGTGGGAAACTGGGGAAAGGTTGAAGATGGGGTTCGTCCAGGAAGCTGGATGGGCAGCGCGGACATTTTGCGCCAGTGGGCAGAAAGTGGGCCCGTCCGCTACGGCCAGTGTTGGGTCTTTGCTGCTGTTGGATGCACAGGTTGGAGCACAGTGCGAAGTGCATTAGAGAGAGATTCAGGCTTCATTTGTTGTGAAATAATTGATTTGTTTAAGAATTTATTGGAATGATATGGTATCACATGAAACCAACAGCACTGATTTCTTTTGCATCCTCCAGTCCACTTCCAGAGCGTCCTAACCTTTTATCAAAACCCTAAATTTAGAATCTAATCTCATTGTTTTGTAGTTATCTACCCCATGTGACATTTTTATGTAATGTCCTTCTTGTTATTCTTTGCTGATGGACACTATCTCGAGCATGTGCCTTAATTAGTCAGTGTGATAAAGTGCAGCTCTTCTCTCCTCCAGTGGCCCGTGCTCTGGGCATCCCATGTCGAGTGGTTACTAACTTTGAATCGGCTCACGATACTGATGCCAACCTGGTCATCGAAAACGTGTATAATGAAGACGGTGAAAAAATTTCTAGAGATTCAGTTTGGTAAGTGTGCGGTTGTTACACTTACACTATCTCTTTTGTTATCTTCCATTATTCCTATATGACAGATTGATCCCTAATTATTTTACTGATTGACGCAGAATGGTAATGTTTTTGTCCTACATTTGACTAATTTTACCAGGAACTTCCATGTTTGGGTGGACAGCTGGATGACACGTCCTGATTTGGGGTCAAAGTTTGATGGATGGCAAACCAGCGACCCAACTCCACAGGAGAGAAGCGACGGTAAACTGATTTTTACCATCTAAGTCCTACATGTAAGACAGTTAACTTCCTGTTTTCGTGTTGCCTTCATAAGAGATGACTCTAACTCGTGAATGATGGTTAGTTTAGGCTTCTGACTGGAATCACATGTTTGTTACATGATTTTGGCCTGGACCAAACTTGAAACAGCTTGTGTTTGGCATATTCACATGACTCATCTCTAGACTGTTCCAAATAGACTAAAAAGCAACTACAGTTTTGTCTTTTATGAAGGCACCTGACATAGATTTGGCATTTATATAGACCTGTTACTTCAAATGTGGTTTGGGAAACCCCTTTTTTTGCCAAATGCTGTTAACATACATTAATATAACTCATTTAAGTGTTTTACCATTAAATAGTTGTGTCTATTCAATGTATTTGTATTAAATTGAAACAACAGTAATGGTTCTCAAAATACTTGGCCTGTCCTTTCTCTCTGGTAGTGAGACATTACTTATCTCCTTTGGCATAATGGATGACTTTCATGGCCTGAATCCAGTCACTGTGTGCCTGAACCTGCTGAAATGAAGGTGTGTTTCTGGATGTGTGATGCTGTTGTGTGATGCTATCAGGTGTTTTCTGTTGCGGACCGGCCCCACTGAAGGCCATCAAAGAAGGAGAGCTGACCATTAAGTATGATGCTCCCTTTATTTTTGCTGAGGTGAGTTAATGCTGAAATCTTTTAGTGTAGCATTTTTGCTTTAAAGAGACGCAGAAAACGGTGCATAGTTTACATTTAGCTGGACTTTTTGACTTCATCTCTGCAAAAACAAAAAGTTGAAAAAACTCTTAATTTCTAGGCAAATGTCTTCACTAAATTTTTGAGTTTTAAAGCAACATTATGTAATTTTTTACCTTTAAAATCATTTCCATGGTATGGTTTCTTGTAACAGGGTAAATGGTGTCTGTCTCAGCCACTCTGCCCCTCTATCACTTGTTTCTGCACTATGTAACTTCAGTGAGAGGATGACAGCGTTGTATACATGTTTACTTCAACATACAAGTTTTCAACACAAAAAATTGTTATGATGTAATGAGTTTTGTTTGTTTGTTAGCACCTACATTACATCTGACAAACTGTTACACACCTGGAATTTGTATTTACAACAGTGGTGTTGCACTCAGAAACTGTGGGGGGCACCAATAAGCAAAAAATGCCAATTTATACATAATGTTGCTTTAAAATGCAAACTTTTAAGTTTTGAAATTAGATTTAAAAAAACGTTTTGGCAATGTATAGTCTTTTGTTGAGATTATTTATTTTTTAGAACAACTTGAATCTTTCAGTTTCAGAAACAATATTTCTATTTTGAATTGTGTGATTCAAAAATTGTTCCCAGTGAGCTGTGAACCCCATTTGACATATACATATAACAAATACAGTTTTTTGTTTCTAAAACTCAAAGATTCAATTTTTTCTAAAAAATCAAATAAAAAAATGAAAATGAATCATCTAAACAAAAGATTATAGCTAGGCAAAGGTTTTTCTAGTTTATTTCAAAACTTAAGGGTCTGTGTTTGACTTACAACTTGAAAAAATTTTTTTGTAATTAATGTAATTTGTTACAGTGGTAATGGTTTCAATGAGGGTCCAAGTAAGGTTTCATATAATGACAAGGCCTTACCTCAGCTAACCCACCAGGAGATACTGTGTTCAGGCATATGCGTATATAGAAATTTCTCTGCTGTTAGGTGTCAAAGTGCTTGTCATCACTTTTTTCATAATGACTGCTGACTGAAGCGTGTTTGTAATCAGTATCATTTCATGTCCTCTCACATCCTGTGTGGAGTCAGGTTAATGCAGATGTTGTGAACTTGGTGCAGAAGTCAGATGGAAAAACTGTCAAGTTCTCTGGATCAACTAAGTCTGTTGGACAATGCATCAGCACCAAAGCTGTGGGCTCAGACGAGAGACGCGACATCACACACCAGTACAAGCATCCAGAAGGTAGTCACATGCGTGCACACACACGTTACTCCTAACCACCAACTTTTTTAAACAAATCCAAGTTGAATCTTCAACGTTTTGATTTAAACAACATCCATTTAAACAAATGTGTAGATTTGAATCAGTGCAGGCGTTACATTATGCACCTCTGTGATTACTACTGTTATCACAGACATACTGTACATACATGCTGTACATGTATATATTCTCTCACTGTGTAAATATAGACACAGCTCACCTCAACCACCTCAAGTAAAACATGTAGTCTTGTTGCATGGAGCCATGTCAATCAAATCTGCAGAATAATAGTTTTTATGGAGACCGAGGAGCTCCAACAAGACTTTTGTACTAATCTGCGATTCTGATGGTTTTCAGGCTCAAAGGAGGAGAGGAAGGTGTTTGAGAAGGCTCAACACCACAACAAGCTACTGCAACTAGGAGAGGAGCCAGGGCTTTATCTCAAGGTGCTTGTTACTGTTTATACATACGCATACATATACATACATATACATATACATTTACATATACAGTGTGATGACTCTAATGACTTAAACTCAGAGGTAACTTAATCAAGTTCCTGCAGAGGTGGTTCAGCTCAAGCTATAAAAGAGATCTGACAATGGGCACAATGATGGGAGAGTTTTCAAAGCAGCACAAAAAGAACATTTTTATAACGTGTCAAACTGTCACAAGAATAATGCCAACGTAGGTGAACTGTGGCCGGAAAGAGGAACAACGGCCACAAGTACCAAAAACCAAGATTGGTATGACAGGCATACAGTAAACATGTGGCTGTCAAATACTGCTAACTGGCATGCAGTGTAATATGAACCACATTTGTGTTTGACACATCACATGTATTGAGACATCTCAATAAATATCAACATTCACATATCAAGATCACACAGTCATCAACAACCTGCATATGAGTTTAAATATAAAATATAATAATGCATTTATATTTTTGTGTATTCCATGAACATGATTAAATAAATCATCTTATAATTCTCATTTAAGATCAAACTGGCTGACAACATGATCGTGGGTAAGGACTTTGAGGTGTATGCTGTCCTCACCAACAACTTCATGGTGGACAAGACCTGCAACTTCATGTTCATGGCCAGAGCCGTCAGCTACAATGGAAGAAGAGGCGTGGGCATTGAATTTGTTTCAGACATAGTGGAGGTGCCCTCTGGAGAAGGTTAGTTGCACTGAAGTAATCGGAGCTTACAAACCTCTGTCAAATCTCCTATTATGCTAGAATTGGATCGAAATACTAAAATAAACTAAGTATTTTATATAATGTGGTTTTCCAGAAAGGCGGTTGTCCCTGAGACTAGACTACAGTCATTATGGATCGGTGATCACCTCTGATAGGTTGATCCAACTGTCAGCCATCACCACAGACAAGCAGACCAGAGAGTACTACAAGGCTGAGAAAACCATTGTGCTTGATGAGCCAGAAATAGAGATCAAGGTATGGATGATGGACAGGTGAAAGAAATGTTCTGAATCAGATCAGTGGCTCTATCATCTTCCTAAAGCTAAATATTGTTTTCTTTGATGTATATAAAGGTTTGATGAATTTTTTTGGCAGTCTTATTAATGTTATACACAAAACTTTTCCCTCTGAATGTCCTCTGTGGTGGACCTGGGGAACACTTGAACCTGTATTGATGTGAAAGGTCAGGAAACAGGAATAATTGCAAATTGCATTGACTTTGTTAACTTTTTAACATACTTATATTAATCCAAAGAATTGTATTCATTTCACATGCATCACTACCGGCAGTACACAGGATATAATTTCTGCCACTAGGGGTCTCTCAATCAAAATAATGTTGTAGCAACCAGAGGAGTTAATTCACCGTTACCTTGAATAAAGTTATGGATTTCTCTGGGTTTTAACATTGTTGGAAACATTTATGATAAAGTATGAACACAACTCAACAAAATATCTAACAAAAGTCTGGTCTGTTTTAAGATGTTGTAATGCAGAAATGTTACAAATTATGTCTTGTATTGGTTAATTGAGCCACTCAGGCAGCGGTGGTAGGTTAGTTCAGCCCGTTGGCCATTAATTATGATGACACATGCTTATCTGAACACCTCTCTGCAGCTGGTGGGAGAAGCCAAAGTGAAGCAGTCTGTGACAGCAGAGCTGACCTTGTTGAACACTCTACCAGAGCGGCTGCGGGACTGCAGCTTCACCATCGAGGGGGTCGGACTCACTGCCGGCAAACCCATAACGGAGAAGTACGTCAACATATTTCATATATAATATATAATGTTCCTTCTCTTCCTTCTCTTTAAGTTTACTTGAATTATCCAATCCCCATTATTATTTACAGTTTAATGTACAAAATGCTGTTTGTACTATAATTGATTGTGATGTTGCTTCAAGGCAAAGCCCACCAAAACTCAGAAGCACCCGAAATCACAGTGAGCTTTTTAATGCAACTGTCACACAATGATTCCTATGTTATGGATGATATACTGAACCCATACAGTAAGAATATCTTGCATTTAAAATGGCATTTACACAACGGGTGCTAACGCCATACCTACTGAAAGCTGTATACATATCAAGAGATAAACAGTAAACATGAACCTCTGGATTGTTTTTGGCTGACGATGCTCATTCTATTCTTGTGTGAATGATTCTTCCAGGATTGGATCTGTGGGCCCCAAAGAGATAGCCAAGGCCAGCATTAACTTCAGTCCCACTAGTGTTGGCCCCAGCGTGCTGCTGGTGAACTTTGATAGTGACAAACTGGAAGACATCAGGAGCTTCATCCATGTTGTCGTGAAGGAATGAGCCAGTACAGACGTTTTTGTTTTGTTGTTTAATTGGACTACAGATTACAGGGTTAAGACTTTTTTTTTTTTTAATCTGCTTAATATATTTAGCTTATATTATGCTAGAATATACTCTACTATCATACAATTCCATAAGAACAGAAATACATTTATGAATAAGAATATTTTTTCTTGAGTAATTTCATTATAAAACACAATGATCAACATCCACTAACCCTTAGGTTCAGTGTAGTAGACTACAATACTATTATTGGCTGCATTGAATAAAGATTATAAAGTACTAATTTATTTTACTTGAATGATTAATAATGATTTATAAGGGTGTATCCATATTTGGATTGGTTACATTTAAATGTGACAATAAAGCTGTGAGCAAAGCAATTGTTTGCTTAAGGGAACAACACTCCCTCATCTCTTTTGTAGGAAACTTTTTTTAAAATTTGTGAAATCCAATTTGCTAACTAAATAAAATTTTGGAAAATAAAATTGGTTGTTGTTTGTTATTTGTGAGGGGATTTTGTGTACCTGCAGAGTGAAAATAAACTCTGATAACACCATCTCCTGGACTATTGGTGTCACAAAATTCCTGGTGAATTACAGGTTTCCATGTTCAGTAGCTGATATCTCTGACATTTTATTATTTTAGGGTAATATTACTCTTTATGATGACCTGAGAATGTGAGGCACTGGGCTACTGTACAGCAAAAGACATCGTGAAGATGTTTCTGAATACTCATATTAGTATTAGTATCACAAGTAGGACAATTCAATAAGCCCTATATCATTTTCAATTATTATGATGTTGGCAAATTCAGGAAAAGTTTGACCCGTCTTCACTGATGTGTCAAACTTTTGACAAATCTATTAAAAACATAAGCAGGCTGCATTTAAAGCAAATATGTCAGTGAAGCATGCACTGAGTTAAGATGAAATTAATTACAAACTCCAGGCTCAGCAAGCTTCTGTTTCAGGTAGAGTTTAAGTTCACATCAACCAATTAACTTTTAATTCATTTTAATGTACTATACTTGACATTGGAAACCATCCAATCAAATCACTGCCAACATCTCAACCAGGAGTCACTATTCACTCCCTCATTCTTGCTCTCTGTCTCATCCTCTCTCTCTCTCTTTGTCAAATTGCAGCTTTAAATTACATTACAAATGACTTCACATCAGGACATGAGGTGAAACTCTGAGGATAACAATACAGGATGTGAATCTGATGAACCTGATAGGACTGACAAATGTGCACAAAGGTCAGATCATATGTGTTCATATTGTGATATTATTGTGTTTAAAGCTGTAGGGAGAGAGCTTTACATGTTTATTTGATCCCTTGCAAAATGGTGGCTCGGCTAATTGGTTCAGACTCAAGAGGAGTGTGGAATTAGTTGTATGTGTTCCCGTGAGAGGGGGTTATTTTTCGCTTACCCACCCACATGCAATGATTGTGTGGATTTTTTTTTGTAACAGATTGGTTTATCTGATGTGCACTCATGTTTGCCAATCTGATGATGCAGCTGTGACTAGGCCTCAAAGTTCTGGTGACATGTCATGTGCCTGTGTGAAAATGTTCATCATTGTCATGTACAGAAGATAAAGGGAACAACCCAAGTCTATAAATTGGCATCCATGATTTCCCTCACTTGCGTCTTAGCTTTGCAATGGCCTCCAAAAAGACTTCAAATATCAAACTAGAGTGGTACTCAGTAGAACACATAGCTCCGCCAAGGCCGAACAGTCCCTTTTAATTCAATCAAGCAGAATCCAGTGTCACACTCAATAGCCCTGTGTCTAAATTTTAAACCACCTGTAACTGCTTTACCCATAATTTAATCACTTACTTGCAGAGCAATATATTCTCTGCATTCCTCAGGTGCGTAGGTGATCCAGTAAAGGATGGCCCTCACACTGTCTTCTCCTGCTTCAAATTGAGTTGATCATTCTCATTGAATAAAGCTCCTGCACAGAAAGCAGTGGGAACTCCTCTGAGGTGGCAGCAACCTCCTCAAAGTGATTCAGAATGAAGAAGTAGGCCTTGTGTTTCAGTTCAGGGTTGTAATAGTCATCTGTGAACCACCAGCTGCTCCTCCAGGAGACCACTGCAGGTTTGCATGATGTCCTTCACACTGAATCGGTCTGCTGCCATAAAAAAGCTCCTGCATATTCTCCTGTGTCACAGGAACAATGCCGGTGTAGGCAAACTCGATGACAGTGTGGTTGTAGATGTGTTATTTTAAATTCATGCAAGATACACATACAGTATTTGTTCAAATGGCTCCAGTTTATTGGCATCCACTGAATCACTTTCATTACAGAAAAACACTTCCCTTACTGGTAGAGTCCTGGCACTACAGTTTGACTCTGCAGAGAGAAACATACCACACAGCAAGTAGGTAAGAAAACTAGAACTAATATCTACAGTGAAGCACACCTGGGGCAAATGTTACTGAAATCCTTCCTGGCATACTGTGGTTGTATTCAATGACTGTTATGATCAGATAAACATCTGTGATTCATGTTATTGCCTGATATTTTGCCACGAGACACCAATGCATGTACTGAGAAGGATTTGCAGCAGCATTTCTCACCCAAGCTTGTTGCATCAAACAGGAAACTTACAGTAACTGTAATCTTCTTTAACTTTAGAAAACACTCCAGCTGCAGTAGCCGCGATCCAAGTAAACATCTCTGACCTTTTATCATAAAACTTCTCAAATAAGTTCTTCTTTCGGTACACAGACAACTTAAAATCAAACAGCTGTGGCCTTGACAGAACTGTTCATAAAACCTACTGTGGAATAGCTCACACTTCTCGACCTTGATATCTCAATAATGGCATTTCCGATGTGGTTGTTAGCTCATCTTAAAAAAGAAACCTGAGGAAGGGACTGCAGTTGTCAATCTGTTGCTGCTACTTTTTAATAAAAATATTTCATCACTGGACATCTACTCACAGGTAGGACTGAACAATATCATCATTTTAATATCATTGTGGGAACTAAATATTGTTAATCGCTGAATGCAATTCTCTTTAAAAGGAGACATATTGTGCTTTTTAGTTTTTCCCCCTTTCCCTTGGTGTTATATAGGTTCTTGTGCATGTGAAAGGTCTTGAAGGTTAAAAAGGTCAAAGTCTGCACCAATAGAAGCTCCTCTCTCCCACAGAAAACGCCTCGTCAGTAGTCCCACCTCTGTGACGTTGTGACATCACACTACTTCACCATGTCACACATTTGCATAATTTATGATTAGCTGCTACTTTGACACACAAGATAAGATTTTAGCAGTGCTGGCTCAGGCATGTGTGAGCTGATCAATTGGAGGAGACTGGGTATTTGGGAGCGGGGCCTTAAAGAGACAGGAGCTAAAACAGACAGAGGGTGAATACAATGCTGCAGCACTGGACAGTATGAGAAAACTGACGTGTTTTTTGAGCATTAAAGCCTGTAAACCTATTCTAGCAGTAACCAAAATAAAATTAAGAACCGGAAAATGAGCATAAAATGTCTCCTTTAATACTTGAGAAATGGCTTCAAATGACCAAATACCAAAACACATGTTGTGATACATGTCAATATCAGAAAAAGGGCTTAATCTAATCTATTCCTCTTTGTATTCCACTGTTTTCATATTGCCCAGTTCTACACACATTAAAACTCCATGATCTTCAACACTTACGTTTTTCTCACCTTTTTGGACCTCTAATAAAATATCGTATTTATGACTTTTAGGGTTTCATACATTGTTTTTTTTATTGAAAAGCAAACTCTGTTTTGAACCAATTTCTCCAACTTCCAGGATTTGTTTTGTAAAACTCAAACCTTGTCTAGAACACATAATTAGTATCTGTCAAAATAAAAACGTGACAACAAAAGGGCACATTGACTCAAAGTGTTATTCTTTGAATAAAGAAATGCTTGCTTTTCTTCTGACTTTAAACTGTGACGATCCAACTGTCCCATAAAACATGTTTAAACAGTCTCTCTGAAGTGTAACTGAAATGAGTGTGCCAAGTGACAGCTGTCGACCACGAGCGTTCATGAGGCAACGAAACGTAACATACACTGAATCCAATCTGATGTCTTCTCTAGTTATACACACACACATGCCTCAAAACCACCTATCAGACTATGTGTCAATAAAAAGCCCCCAACTGAAACCCCCAAAAAATAAAACTAATGAACGGTACATTCTCTTCACAGTGTAGTCACAATCTCTGAGCATTGTGAGAGCAGATGGCCCACCTATGCTCACTGAATCCAAAATATACCACACAAAGACACTTTGATTGACACGTCCTGACAACCAACATTTATGTCCGTCTAAGCTTTGCTTCTTTAGCCCACCCCTCCTCTTAGATCACTGACATTTCCAGCGTTAAAACACAAAATAAAAACAAACAGGAAACAAACTCGTTCCAAGCTGGTGGAGTGGAATCCTTGTCGATTGAGCTGGAAAAATCCAGGCGGACAGAGTCTCTGTTCTCCTCTGCAGAGTGTTTTGATTTTACCAAACTTTCCTTATGATGTCCCTTCTTGTCCTGCAGGTCCGACCACGTGTGTCCTCTGGCTGGAGGCACAGCTAGAAGTATTTTGTGAATCAAACATGGAGCAGGGTTTGGGCGGGGAGGGGCGGGGGGACAGTATGTCTGGGCAAAGACATCTCAGTCGGTGGAGAAGAGGTCTCCGGCTGAGGGGAGTGGGGCCAGACCCCCTGTCACGTTGGGCAGTAGGGACAGATCTGGGAGACTCTGGATATGGGACTTAAGCTCTTTCCTAACCTGGGTCACTCTCGCCAGTTTCTGCTTGTACTCCTGCAAAGGACGAGATGACACAGCAAATGTATGAGCAAAAACTAATAAAGTTATCATGAAAAACAGCTTTTGGCATGTTGGAAAAAAAGACAATTACGGTGGACTACAGTTTGGGTCTTACTTGTGTAGTTTTGGCTATCATACATATACACTCAACATAATATCTGTTGTGGAAACATGTACTGTATGAGCAAGAAATTTAAGCAGTTAGACAAGTTAACAAGTTAAATCAACTCAGTTACTTGATTTAGAGGTGAAACTGAAATTGAATGCACCTGAAATGTAAGTAATGTGATCGTAATTATCACCAATTTTAAAGGAACACTGTGTGTGAACCACAGTATGGTAAACTACAGTAGGTTCAAGATGAACCGGGAAGTCGGTCTATAAACGTGTGAGGTTTGGCTGGTTTGTCAGAAGGATTTATCAAGAACTACAGAACAGATTTCCACAACGACTGGGACGACCCAGAATACACCCCATCAACTTTCGGTGCGGATCCAATATAGAGCAAATCCATGAATTTTTACTTACTCTTTAACATTGTGAGATAGGAATAGAAACGAATACTACGAGTGAGCAGATGTCTAAAGTATCTGTAACACTGAGACTTTACAGTTGTAATTTAATTTTTTTTTTGATGATGAATTAAAACATCAATCGTGCCATGCATCTCTCCCCTGAGAATTACATTAGCTGCATTTAATAAAAAAAGAATATCGGTATCAACTTCAGGTGGTCCATTTTCTTCAGTTACTCAGGAGATAATGCATGGCTCTTATGATTATTATTAATCAGTGAAGAAGATTCAAACTTAGTTCTCTGTATGCTGTTGACTTGCCTCTAGCTTCTTCTCTCTCTCCATGAGCGCCTCCCTCTGGCTGCCGATGTATTCAGTCAGCATGCGAGCCAGCTGCCTCCGGTCCTCCAGCTCTGCAGCCAGTCGGCCATTGTACTCCGCCAGCAGCAAACACGCTTCATCTACTGTCTTCGACAGCTTGTCTGCTGCATCCTTGTCTAGATTTGTGCAGAAGTGGTATTTTCAGTTTCTATATGTGCAAGACATTCAACTGAGCATTTGGTCAATTATTTTTTACTATTCTATGTATATACTATATTCTCTTCTTCAGCATTGTTTATTTTGTCCTATATGGGTCAACATGTATTGTTTTGTTAACATGTACCTATAAAAGTTGTATACAAATAATTTTTAACAATTACTATAATGTGGACATAAGGCACATTTTAACAACATGTAAGAAGCTGACCGCTGGTAGCACCTGAGGTTTGTTGACTGTTTACATTTTACTCTCACTGTATGCATTGTTTTATTTATTATTTCTTGCTCCTCATCTTATTTGACTTATTTGATATTTTCCCTAGATGGACCACATTACTGTTGTTATCAAGACATTCCCACTATGATACAGAAATTCTGAAAGAACAAGTACGCTATGAGAGGAAGTTTAACAAATAAATTAAAGGCTGAAACATTTTTCAATAATGAGGGAAAATAAGACAACACATTGCAAAAAAATACAGTCCAAGAAAAGTAATTTCTAATCAAGTAGAGCTCTCTGGTCTAACCAGTGATTTTCTCCAGCAGGGAAACGTCCTGGACTTCCTGCGGCAGCGAGGCAATCTTCTGACGAACTGCTGCATCGCCCGATGCAGCGTTCTCCAAGTCCTGCAAGGCCTTCACCAGCTCCTCTGTCTGAAAGTGTGTGTCACAGTGTGTTTAAAGGGAATAAAGGTAGAAAGTCAACAAGAGTTAATAAGAAGAGGGGAAACAAGTGGAGAGGAGACCATGTGATAGAAAAACAGTGGGGGAATAAGAGAGAGGTAGAAAAAAAGGTGAAAAAACATTCATTGTGAAGGAGTAATTCCTTCTGCATTTTGTGCCATTCAACTGAAACATACCAGTTGAGTTGCAGTGGCGCTTGTGTTGCGAGGGGAGTTGTGGCTTCTGTAGTCGTCGTCTTCATCGTCTTCGTCTTCCTGGATCTTCTGATAGCTTCTTTTCACAGGCTTCTTTTCTTCGACTGAGTAAACGGAACATAAAAACACCCACAGATTATAATATATCACTAAATATGTAGTTAATCCAAACAATTTAGAGTTGAATTTAGAGGTGAAGTAATAGTAAAATGGCTGCTTAAGTCACCATTCAGCTATTTTTAATTGAAGTAATCAACACCAAACATTCGTACTGTCAAAGTATCCTTGATACATACTTAATACGGCATTTTTCTGCTATAACGTGTGATATGGATCAGTGTAAAAGGTTTTTAGATATGAATACTATGAGTGAGCCAATACCTCAAGTATCAGTATCACTGTAATGATATTTTCGGAAGATTAATGATGAATTTACAACATAATTCATGCCATACGTCTCCCCCTGAATATTAAATTAGCCGCAGTTATTAAAAAAGGGGACAACTTCAGGTGGTCCATGGTCCTGGTTTTACTTATCACCCACTAATAACAAATACTATATATATTCAAGTACAGATGAAAAAGCAAATGATCGAACAGTCATCTGACCTGAAGGCCTGGGGCTGTTCGAGTCTTCAATGGCCAGTTTGAGTTGTTGAATGAAGTCGGCTCTGTAGAGGCTCCTCTCCTTCCAGATGTTTAGCAGTCTCTCCATGTGCTTCTTACAGTTCTCATCTGCCTCACTGCAGGGGAACAGCGGCATATTGTAGAAGAAGAGAGGATTAATTGAAAATATCATTTTTACAGCTCAAAACACTGCAAAAACTGCATTTATCAAATTCCTCCAAACAACTTGTGTGTCATTAAAATGTTTTCTTTCCAGCCAATTGCACTGTAGGAACATATGGGACCAAATATTTAAGATTTACCCTTACAATGTTCCAGTTGTCTTAGCCTATTTTGAAGCTGGATAAATTCAGATTCATTTTAATTGAGACACCCAGACACAAAACAAATCAGTCAATGTTTGGTTTGTGCTTGGTGGTCAATTCCTTTTTTTATTTTGGGGTGAATTCCACCTTTAAATATAATCCACATTCGCAGTTTTCTTTGTAGAAAACAGAAAATAAAAATGCAACAAACTTCGCCTGTAGAAGCAGGTTTCTATGTCAGACTACATTTAGTTATTTAACTATCTCTCAAAAAGCTTCTGGCAGTATGTTGGCGCCACACACACTCTCTCTCTTATTACACAGACCATTATTTGTAGCATACAGTGGTCACATCATATCTACCTGGCGACGTGTGAGCAGGCATCGACGAGGACAGTCTCAAAGTCTTTTGTGAACTCGGGTCCTTTCTTCTTGCTGTTCTGGATGACATCATTGGCCAGATATAGGAACGTCAGCTTCCTGGTGCTTTTAGCTGGACAACACATAAAATCAAGATATTTCAAGATTTAAGAACTGGAATTCACTCTTACACTATATCACCAATGATCAGTGCAGTCTGAATTAGTTTACAAGTAGGTTGAATTTTTCATTGTACGTCCTTTTCTTCAACTTAGCAGCAGCTTATCTACCGATTTAGCAGAGTTCAAGACCTCTGGCTTAAACTATCTCATTTTTCTTCAGCCATTCAAACATGTTTGATTATTATGTTTGAATGTTGTGTGTTCAATTTCTTTTGGATGTTCATATTTTACGTACTCTTCAAGCACTATATAAAAATACTATTATGAAGGTATGCTTTGGCATCTTCTGGTCACTTGGACTTCGCCCAATGGTAAGACAAACTATGAAAATGTTATTCTGAACCCCTTAATTGTGACAAACATTTATAACAATCTTGGCAATGTGTAACATCTGGATATTGTGAATATGGCTGCAACTAATGATTATGTTTAGTATCTATTTATCTGCCAGTTCTTTTAATAGTTAGCTCTATAAAATGTGTCAAACGAACAGTCCAAACCCAAAGACTCATCTTTTAGTAACATTAATGACAAAGAAAGCAGAAAATCCTTACATTTAAGGTTTGACATTTTTGCATGAAATATCATTTAAAGCCATAAAAGATAGATATATTCTCTCTGTGATATAGATATCTAGCAAAAATGTTTCTTATATCAAGCAAAAAGGCCTTAACAAGTAGAGCCTCCGGGATAGAAAGTGGTCTGAGATTGTCCGAGTTATGTATTCAATGGAAAAACTGACAGACAAACTAAGAATATAAGGAAACATCGCTGACAGGAAGTGGGAAAAATTCACCGTTTACATGAAACATGGTGCCAACAAGTCACTGAACTGTTACGATATGGAATAACCGAGAATGAGTATATACTATATGTACACGTCTGAACTGCTCCTGTTAACTATTTTTAATGCATTGTTTGAATGTTGTGTGGTGATGTTGTGTATGGATGCTAATGATGTCCAGAGCTGTAAAATAATGCATTAAAAAGTCAAGTATAAAAAAGGAAAAATCTCATTTTTTTTAGATTGACTTATCAATTAATAATACTATTTATATACCAATTTCAACCGGCTACAAATGAATAAGTATGAAAGGTTTTTTTTGTTAATTATTATGTTATGTACAATCTATAACAGATATCCCAGCTATATGGCACACTGACACCTTACCCTCATCTATGAAGTTTCGCGTGTTATTGCACACAATCAATAACATACATTAAAACACTTTGCAGCAGCAGTGAGTGGTGACAGCTCTCACCTTTCTTCAGCTCTCTGTGCCACACTTTGACGATGAGGGCTGAGTGTTTGCGGTGGTGGATGATCCACAGGGACAGAGTCTGGACGCTCTGCTGCGAGCTGCTCAGCTCCGTCAGCTTCTTCTCCAGGGCCGACTCAGAGAAGGACGACATGCCGGTGTAGGTGTGCGATTCCCCTGTGAACCCGACTGACCCCGACCCACTCTAAAGCGACTGAGCTCCGACCTAGTTTGGAGAAACTCGCACTGTCATCAAAACTGAAGTTGTGTCGCTGACTTACAGACATGCAACACTAAACTGCCTCCTCCCGCCTGCTCCACCTAACGCTGTGTCTAAAGTTATATTAGCTCTTCCTCAGACTGAATTATTGACTAAGTCTCCTGAACAAACCTGCACGGTGTGAACTCGTTTATCAACGGCTGTTTCTTCTCTGCCTGTAGTGTTTGTTTACAGCCACGGCTAACGTTAGCTAGCAGAGCTAAGCAGCTATCTGCAGAGCAGTGCAGCCCTGAGCTGAGCTAAGCCCGCGCCCTAACCCGGGATTAAAACAAAGAAGCTCCTGTAATATTCGTGCAGAAGATGTCTTCAGTGCGCCGACAGATGAAACCACACTGCTCAAGACTGGCGGTGAAACTCACAGTTTGTCTTTGCTTGTCTAACTAGTCAGGAAGGTTCCTTCGAAAAAATGGCAGCTTGCACTTTCACCTCGACATGTGCGTCGCACAGTAGTGACGCAAGCAGAAAGAGGCATCATCCCCTTTATCCCATCAATCTATCAAATCTATGCTTCATCCTGGGAAGCAAATATGAAATGTAAAACCCACAATAAATGTAATGTACATTCTGTCACACTGAGCCAAGATGAGTTCTCAACAACTTGTTTTATGATTACTTGTTTTATGATTACTAAAACAGGGAACTTTTAATAAAACTGGGAATTCTGTTACATTTGTGGGGAGAGACATAACTAATAACTAAACTCCTTGTGTTTTATTGAAAAGTCCATATGCTTATAAGGCAAATTTCACAGTATTTTGCACATTTACACACAATGAGAAACATATTGTAACACTATATTATTATATAACAAATGTTCCCCTACTGTCTCTTATTGAGATTGTATTAAACTTTGACTGAAGGGCCACAAAAAACCTGTATACATAACTGCATTTCACTATTATTGTCAAATACTTATTTATTTCATATTTTTTGTATTATTACTTTATTATTACTTATTTATTCAATGAAGCAAAACATCAAGTGTAAATAAATAATCCTGGGATGTATCAGTATGGCAAACTCAAAGATAGAACTTGGTTTTATTTTCAGTTTATTTTGGAGTTTTTCTGTACATCATTAATTCATAATGTGATGATTTATCTAAAATTACAGTTGATTTTTTTTAACCATACATACCCAAATGCTGTAAATAAACAAAGCAATTAATACATTATTTAATTGAAATCATTAGATAGAAATCGTAAAATTACACATGATAAATTAAAAATATTTTTTATTTTAAAACTGAAACTGTGATGGAACCAATAGTATCTCAAAAACTGAAGAGGTCAAGGTCAAGGTAAACTTTATTATCCCACAAGTGGGAAATTCATGTGGTCACCATTGCACGTTCCATTGTTATATACTGTATAGCATTAAAAAGAAAAGAAAAACATAAATACAAAGCATTAAGAGAAACAAAACAAAACAGTAGGAACATTGGGGAACATGACAAGCATGTATGAATAGATAAAAATAGTTGAATGCTCATATGGAGTAGTTTAAAGTGCTTAGGAGTTTTTTAATCTATTGTTGTGCAGTCTAATTGCTGTAGGCACAAAAGACTTGTTGTACCTTGTGGTCCTAATTTTTCTTTGCAGGATTCTGCCACTTGACAAGCACCAGAGGAACACCATTTTCCACACCCAGCAGTACTCCTTGCATATTGTTTTTTGACTGTGATGCAATTATTCTTTAGTTGCTCTTGGACTGTGAGAAACAATGTGTAGAAACAGTCAGCAACACATTGATACTGCTCTGAAGACCTTTGATCATGACTAAACATTATGTTTCTTCAATTATTTAATAATCCTCATCAACATATTGTAGAAATATTCTGAATTATAATGGCACTTTAATCTGAATATGAATCACTGATCCACTCTCTTGATAAACAATAAAGCTGTACAGTTGGATGACTAAGAAATCTCCTGTTATCATAGTTACATAAAGAATTATGTTTAATTATTTATCCTGAAACTGGAACTATAGATAAGTTTTTCTGTAAGGGGTAGATTAGATTAACAAAAAATAGTAAATAATAAATCCCATCACAATTTAACCATCAAAGATCTTAAGATAACACTTTTTGTGTTGTAGTTTTTTAATGTATCACCAAGAGAGCAGAGGAACTGAGGAAATCAATCAAAGTAGAGAAGAAGAAGGGTGTGGAGTCTTATGAAACAATAGAGACGTTGCTCAAACATAAACATAATCTCTGCGGCACATATTGCTTTGCATTTCAGACATTCATATTTGACCAAAGACCCACAATTGACCTTTTATACACTTAACAGGAAAGCATTGGTGTAAATGATAATGTCAATGTGGTGCTGACTGACATGGCATAATGAAACAATTAAATCCAGAGGAGCTTCCATTAATGTTAATGGTTACACATCTGTATTTCCTGCCATGTCAGTCCAAGTGTAAACAGTGAAAAAGGTCATTTGTATAAATGTTTTGTTGTCAGTTGGACACCACTGTGTTATGAAAACTGAAAGACAAATTAGGCGTTATTTAAACCAGCTTGCATGTTAATAGAAATGATCATTGCTGAAAATTTTTTCTGTTGAAATTGGGAAAGCTCGCACAATGCAAATATTTTCACTCCGATCTTTGTGTTTGTGCAGACCTGTACATTTACATGTTTATTTGCCTTAATAATACTGCGGCTGACAAAAAGCACAATATTCCTGTCAAAACAATGGGTTTGGGTCCTGGAAGCAAGTAACTATCAGACAAATTGTATGTTGGTACAACAGGTGTGTTTAGCAAAATGAGGCTCAAATATCAACCAGAATGCAAATTCAGCCACACCTGCAGAAACCTCTTTCATGACAGACATTTTGACTAAGCAGCAGAACGGAGGTATGACTAATAACATTAATTAGTGAAACTTCTGGTCCTTACCCAGTACCAGGGCCCTGAAACTCACCTCACATCAATGGATTGCAGTTCTGTTTAATCTTATCAATCAGATCTGTGCTTTTTATGCCGTGGCAAGTCAAAATGTCTGCGGTGTTAAAGATTGGCTGGAGTCACATTTCATTTTACCACTGCTTCCTCTATTTGTGTGTAATTCAGCCTGTGAAGTTGGAAAATGAAAGATTCACATACAAATGTCAGAGAAAGCTATACACTTCTGTGTTTGTGGCTTTATTATAATGTTGTCTGACCTTTTCTCTCATTGTTTGCTTTCTATGAAAGTTGACAGGCAAGAATACAAAACTTCTCCCGAAAAGACGTTTCATTTATTTAACTTTCTTTCTTCTAAATTAATTGACTACAGGTGTGGTATAAAATTTGGAGGGTCATAATTTCTAAATAAGTCCCACATTTCACATAAGAAAGAAACTAAAATACAATCCTACATGTTTACATTAAAAACTTGACTGACGAATCCTTAAATCAAAATGTGATATTAACTAAACAAGAAGTCAGATCTGTCTGCTGCCGTCAAAATTATTGTAAAAGTTATTAACCGTTTGATGTTGTTGGCTTGTAAAACATCTGGTTTGTCGATAGAGTGACTGATGTTTTGAGAAATCTCATTGAAATTAGAAATTAGAAAATCTGTTACAAGAGAGACCTTCAGTCATACAAGGTCCTAAAAGTTTGCAGTACTCAATATCAGTCTTGGTATTTTTTGAAGGTTATGAGATCTGCACTGTATGGAAGCCCTAAAGGGCCATGCATTCATACATTTTATTTCCTCCGTTTTCCCGTGATAAAGAGTTAATTTCATTTGTTTTCTTGAGATCTCGAGTTATTATCTCGAAATAACAACTGCCGTTTTCCCGAGATAACAGGATAATTTTCTCGAGATCTCGAGATAACGAAACTTTGTTTTCACGAGATAACGATATAATTAATTCGAGATCTCGTCAATAACTACATAGCTGGTCAGCTATGTAGTTAACGAGGACATCAGGCTCACTTAGATTGCGTCGCCGATATAGCTGAAGCCTTGCTAACCGTCTTTTTAGATTATGCACACTAATGTGTATATTATCTGTAATAGCAAGGCATAATGCTATACCAGCCTGTGTCAGGCCTTGATTGAAAAGATATGTGACGTGGTGATCGATATGCTCCTGCTCCTCTGACATTGCTACACTGAATGATGTTTCCTGCAATGATTTAATATACTACACTATTGTTTTGTTTTCTCAAGATCTCAAGAAAATTATCCTGTTATCTCGGGAAAACGGCAGTTGTTATTTCGAGATAATAACTCGAGATCTCGAGAAAACAAATGAAATTAACTCGTTATCACAGGAAAACGGAGGAAATAAAATGTATGAATGCATGGCCCTTTAGGGCTTCCGTAGCACTGAGCCAAAAACTGTCTGTAATGGGAAAAACAGCGTTCTCCCTTCTCATGGCTTATTACATTTATTCAATTCATTTTAATGGGATGGAAACTCTACAGTCACACAAACAAATATGACATGCAAATAAGCTACACTCAAGCAACACACCCCGGAAAATATGCAAAAGTGGTCCTCCCATCCCTCCCTCCAGCAATCCATACTTAAAAAAACAGGCTCTGATCCCTTTTGCAAACCACAGCAGCCTGTGTAAGGTGGAGGTGAAGCATGGACGTGTTTGGTGGCGTGTTTTTGTCCTTAGGCTGGCTGATGCTGCAGTTGGCTGATGGGGAACTGGATTACATCTCTCAGGGTCAGGGGTTGCAACTGCAGGGTGACTTCATCCTCGCTGGACTCTTTCCTCTCCACTTCGAACCTGAATCAACTGGTAGTAGTAGTTTGCCTGCTTTGGTTAATTGCAATCTGTAAGTTGTACTGGACAGTAAACCTCCACTGATCTAGTGTATTTCTATGTTTTCTCTGCATGTCTATCTATAACATCAACCCAAATATTTTACATTTTTCACAATCTGGAGTTTTATTCACTATGTGATTAATTTTCTCTTTAACATGCTACCTTTTCCAGAGGTAAAGTCAACCAACACGGATATCACCTGATGCAAGCCATGAGATTTGCTGTGGAAGAAATCAACAACAGCACCGGGCCACATCCTCTTTTACCAGGAGTGAAGCTGGGCTATCAGATGTACGACGGCTGCACGAAATCGACTGCTATCCTGGCCGCAGTGGACTTGCTGGAGCACTGGGGCCCCTTAACATCTGGGACACAGAGAGACAAAGATTCAAACTTCAACAACAGCAGTCAGAGAGGAGTGGCTTTGATTGGGCCGGACAGCAGCAGCAAAACGCTCACCCCTGCTGTTTTACTGGGGTCCTATCTTATACCACAAGTAAGTTATCGCCTAATTTTTCTAGGAACAGTACATCCAAAATTGAAAATTCAGTTTATATCTTCTCACCCTCATGCTGATGGAAAGTCAGTTGAAGTTTTGCATGTTTGAAAAAGTTTCTGGAGCTTCACAGCAAAACAGCATTACATTTTCCTGAACAACTGAAGTAGGTGGGGACTTGTTTTAAAACATAAAAACACAACCAAAAAAAATGTTTGCACCCACTTCATAGGGGCTGCTTTTTTGGTTGCTTTTTAACACAGTAAGTCCGCAGCACCTCCAGATGTTTGTGAGAATGCAACAATGCTGTTTTGCTGTGAAGCTCCAGAAATGCTTTGTGGACTACGAAACTTCACCCGACTTTCCAACAGCATTAGGGTGAGTAGATAATGACTGAATTCTCATTTTTGGGTGAACTGTTCCTTTTATCATGGCCCTTGAATTATTACCTCGTCTACATGAAATACAACATAGAATCATTCCTGTCATGTTCTTGCTTTATTTAGATCTCTTATCAATCATCAAACGAAAAGCTGAGCAACAAGTTCGTCTATCCATCCTTTTTCCGCACGATTCCCAGCGACAAGAACCAGGTGGCAGCCATGATCCAGCTTCTGGTTCGTTTCAACTGGACCTGGGTTGCCATTTTAGGCAGTGACAACGCCTATGGCCTGGATGGAATGCAAAGCCTAACCACGCAAGCACCAGACTACGGCATCTGCATCGCCTACCAAGGAATCATCCCAGCTTACTCAGATGACAAAAATCAGACCATGAGGAACATCGTGCAGAATTTACTGAAGACCCAAGTCAACACCATTGTGGTCTTCTCCAACAAGGTAGAATTCAGTTATTTAATCCCATTCGTCATTGAGAAGAAGGTGACAGATAAGGTATGGATCGGGTCAGAGGACTGGTCAGCGTCTTCTCTTATATCAGGCATACCTGGGGTCCAAACCATCGGTACTGTGCTTGGCGTGTCCATCAAATATTCAAACATGTCTGGCTTTCAGGAGTTTGAAGCGAAGGTGTTGGAGGCCGCAATGCACTACAGTGACACTCAGGAAGTCTCTAATGTTAACACAAACTCGGGCAATGACTGTGTACAGAGCACAGGCTTGTACAACCTCGCCAGGATGGATTTTCCTCTGGAGAAAAATGACGTCACCTCCTCTGCCAATGTGTATAAGGCAACGTATGCTGTAGCTCATGCTCTGCACCAGGCACTTGGCTGTGATACTGGAGAGTGCCAGAAGAGGAGGGTGTATCCGTGGGAGGTGAGCAGATGGGATCTTGAAACATAGAATCAGGCAGTTTGTGAAATAGTCACAAAATATTATCTCTCAAGGGAGTTGTGGTCGTGTCTCTAAGTGCAAGAATCTTTCATGTCTGCACCACTTTTCTTTGACTGAATGAAACACTACATTAAAGGGTAACTCCAGAAATGTTACACTGTAAACACACATTTACACAAAGTGTGTTTACAGGCATTGGTGAGTACTACTGCATATGTGGAAAAAATATTTTAAAGCCTTCTGTGGCTCCAGAAGAAGCCGCATGTAACCTGATAGTTGCCTTGCGGGTAATGTAGGTGCAACAGAATTAAAAAGGTGATCTCTCTGGTTCTGTTTGTATCAATTTTGATCATTTGTATAGTATAGAAATGCATTCCCCAGAACCACTTTTTGTGTTACTGCACTGATGTTCCTTCTCCCTCTCCACCACAGCTTCTCTCGTGGCTCAAGCAGGTGCAATTCACTGTCCAAAACACCTCTGTCTATTTTGATGCGAACGGTGACCCGCCCACAGGATATGACATCGTTTGCTGGATTTGGAGGGGGCCGAACTGGTCTGTCAGAGAGGTGGGCTCTTTCAGCCCAAATCCCACTACGCTCACAATTAATGCTGATCTAATCGAGTGGCACAACGCAGGAGAATCAAGTCAGGTAAGACCCTCTGAAGTATTTTTGAGTAAAGCGATTGGAAAGTTTTTGTAAATCTTATAAACTCCTCATTTTTTAAATGCAGTTCAAATTGCAACTGAAAATGTCTATTTTGATAGATTGTTGTTGAGGTATTTGTTATTGAATCCCTATGCACTCAATTATTGTCAGTCTGTAACTTATAATTCTTGAAGGTCTGCTCTCTCCAAGACTCTGCACCATATAAAAATGGCTGAATTACAGTACATTAAAACTTGACCATCTCATCCCATTGGACTAATCTAAATGCTTTTTTGACTTTTTAAGAGATATATGTGATTGTGTGTTGCATGACTTGTTTTTTCATCTTATTTCTGTTCTCGAGTCTGGAGATTTTGATCTCAATGATATTATCTGATAAAGTAAAAGTTATGTATTTTCTTTTTCAAACCCTGCTGTTTGTGTCTAGGTGCCAAAGTCCATCTGCTCTCCACCTTGCCCAAGTGGACACAGGAAGCTGCTGACAGGGCAACACACATGCTGCTTCGACTGCCTGCCCTGTCCCGCTGCTACATTCCTTAATCTGAGCGGTAACATGAGGACACACAGAGAAAAGCCAAAGCACCAGAAAAATATTCAAAGACAAAAACAGAGAGAGAATGAATTTGTACAGATTGAGAATCATATGCTGTAACCTGTAAATGTGTGTGTGGTGCAGGTGAGTGAGTGTGTGACAGCAAATATAAAACAAAGTAGTAAGATATCCAAAAATACATTTAAGTGCAAGACAAAGAGCATCAAAGTTGACAGGAGATGGATGTCCCATGTCGCCTGTCAGGACAAAGACCAACAATAAGGGAAGGTTCATCTCGTGAAGTCTTTAATTCTAGTAATAAATCTAGTTGAAATGATCAAACCACCAATCACAGCAGTATTTTCCAGCTGTTGTGTGTGAGGTTGACCAGAAGGTGGTGCTACGTACTCACACTATGTTCTGATTCAGGCACCAAAGGGATGCAAAACCCCTTTTTGGATTGAGTCACTGTGGCTAACATCATGTGACAAATGGCCAGAACACGCTGCTGTGTGTTTTCTCTTCTGGACCATAACATTTCACCTTGATCACTTACTAATGTTAAAGGGACAGTTCACCCCAAAATCAAAAGTACACATTTTTCTTTTTACCTGAAGTGCTATTTGTCCATCTAGTTGTTTTGGTGTGAGCTGCAGGGTTTTAGAGATATTGGCTATAGAGATGTCTGTCTTCTTTTTAAAATAATGGAACTAGATGGCACTCTACACAGCTTGTGGTGCTCAAAGTGACCTGGTTACTGAAGAGAATCCACAGGTCATGACTTTTTGAAGGAGACATTGCTGTTGAGTTTTTCAAATGTATTTTTGGCACTTTGAGCACCACACATTTCACTGCCATCTTCTTCTATTGTACTGGAGAGAAGGCCGACATCTCTATGGTTGATATCTCAAAACTTATCAACCCACCAAAACAATCTAGATGGAAAAATGGCACTACAGGTAGAGGAAAATATGTGTTTTTGATTTTGGGGTGAACTGTACCTTTAAATTTGAATTCTATCACCCTGAACAAAAAACCCAGCCCAGCTTTTACATCCCTGTTTTCCTCTTTATTTCTGTGCTGTTCCTCTTCCACAGATCCCACTACATGCCAGCAGTGTCTGTCAGAGGAGTGGGCTCCCCCGAGCAGCGATCAGTGTCTGAAAAGGACCGTCCTGCTGCTCGCCTGGGATGACCCCCTCGCCATCGCCCTGCTCGTCTTTCTGGCCAGCTGTCTTCTCATGACCTCCAGCTCTGCAATAATCCTCCTGCTCAACCTGAACACGCCAGTGGCCAAGTCCGCCGGAGGCCGCACCTGCCTCCTGATGCTGGCAGCCCTGACTGCCGCTGCCATGAGCTCTTTGTGCCATTTTGGCCAGCCGTCGCCTCTGGCCTGCATCCTCAAGCAGCCCCTATTCATTATCAGCTTCACTGTGTGCCTGGCCTGCATCACTGTGCGCTCCCTCCAGGTCGTCTGCATTTTTAAATTTGCATCCAAGCTGCCGCCGGCCTATGATAAGTGGGCCAAAAAAAGTGGGCCAGAGATCACCATTTTCCTTGTGTCTGCCACCCTCTTGCTTGTATCTGTGTTCCGTGTGGCCATCGACCCTCCCAAGCCAAGCCAGGATCTCGACTTCTACCACGACAGCATTGTGCTGGAGTGCAGTAACACCCTCTCACCTGGTTCAGCTATTGAGCTTGGTTATGTAGCAGTGCTCAGCATCCTCTGCTTCTCTTTCAGCTACATGGGCAAAGACCTGCCAGCCAACTACAACGAGGCCAAGAGTATCACCTTCAGCCTCATGGTGTACATGATCTCTTGGATGAGCTTCTTCACTCTCTACCTCATCAGCAGGGGCCCCTTTACCATAGCCGCATACGTGTTTGCCATACTCTTCAGCGTCCTGGCCTTCTTCTGGGGCTACTTCCTGCCCAAAATTTATATAATTGTCTTGAAGCCGGAAATGAACACGACTGCCCATTTCCAGAATTGCATTCAAATGTATACCATGAGCCAAAAATGAAGCTTGTGATTATGTCAGTTGATGAAAAGTAGTTGAGGTGTAATGATGCAGGTGCACCAGGTGAAATAATGGGAACAAGACAGGTTCAGCTTCACTTTTAAATGTATCTAACAGCTGAGTGTAAATAGTTAAGTATACATGTAGAAAAGTCTCAGCAGGGGAATTATTGATCAAGGACACTTGCCAGTCAGTCAGATATTACCACTACAACACAGCACAACACAACAGTGTGGGAGCTGTTGTAGAGAATCAACAGCGCCCCCTGGCAGCCGTACGAGGAACTGTCACAAATACTCACGCTTTAATTGTACTTTGTCTGTGAAAATGAATCAACGAATAAATGCATAAATAAATACAATTGGAGTGTTCTATGTGTTGGAGAAAGGACAGTCTTTGAGATTATTAGATTTGATAAAGTGACCTTTGATATGTGATTTAATGTTCATAATTTATAAATAGTTAATAGTTAATAGATATTTATTTATTTGGGTCAACAAAACAAGAGGTAAGATCATATTTCCAGGGATTTGACAACAAGTGGCAGCTGGTCACAGAAAGAAGTACCAGTATTTCAGCATGACGTAACATCTCATTGCATATCGAATAAAAGCACAATTGGCCAGTTTTGTGTCTGTGTCTGTGTGTATGTGCAACCACAGACACACACACACACACACACACACACACACACACAGTGCTGCTGTTGGCTGTTGTTTGAGAGGAGAGATGAAAAGGCCTTTTGTGGCTGGGAGGTCAGCGCTATTGACCAGTAGATGTGTGAGTAGAGTCCGAGCTTGGTTTTCCCACAGTCCTCTCCGTCCACTCACGGCTTAATACCCTCAGTCAACAATAGAAGTGTGCCACGGGTGAACAAGCAGGAGCTTTATTGTCAGCACACCAAGGACTGGAGCAAGGTGCTGCGGGGAGGATCTCAGGATATTTGTTTGACAAGCTTTTTGATCCATTGCATGTAGGAAAATTAATATTCATCATCACATGTGTGGAAATATAAAAGCCTGATTGTTCTCAAATGTTCCTTGATCAGTATTATGAGGAGTTTGGTTGATCTGACGGATACAGTAAGGCTCCAAAAAACGATAATGAGACACCCCAGATGTCCCATACAAACCTCAAATTTAAACAAATGCAGAAACGAATTTACTCATTCACTCACTGCTTGGAACCAGCAGAAGTCAACAGTCTCTAGTAGTCTCATTTGAGCCCACGTTATTGCTCCGAATTCAATAAATCACAATCAAAAACATTAAATCTGCATGTTAACAGAGTGGAATTTGTTGTTTATTTCAGTAAAATTGTCTGTAAAATAAGTCAAGAACTCAAAGCCAGACTTAAGTTTTTGTAAAACTGTGACTTGTAACAGAGCATTAAAAGATTTATCAAGGACAAAATGCATATAAATATATATCCAAATTGTCATAATATAAAACTGAAGAAATGTCTCAGTTCTGCACTAGCAATTTAATTTATAATTACAATGCGCACTTTCAGTGCCTTTTCCCTGAATGCTATCAGTGCATTGAATCCTGTTTAATTATTCCCTGGGAGACCATCAGGAGATTCATCCTGTGTCCCCTGGTGTGACTGGAGTGTGAGATAACCAACAGCAGCAGATAAGAGACTGACAGCATACCATACTCAGTGTGATGGGAATGGTTTTATCTCTCCTGGTCAGCCTGTGATTGCTTCACTGCTCAGTTATTGATGTGTGTCCAATTGTTAGAAACCCAGCCCTGCCTGAGTCACATGGGCTTGTTATGCTAATAACGCACTATAAAATGAAGATTGGTTCCTCCAGTAACATCAGAACAAACAGTGGCATCCAGAAGAAGCTGCTCACTTCACCTGCACAGACATGGCTCCCTGCTCCACCAACTACTCTTCTGTTCACCACATCAGGATCTCTGAGAGAGACAACATCAAAGTGAGTACAGGAGGGCATTTTGAGGCTTTTGCATCGTGCAGTACAGATGTCTGACTGTTTATTTCTGAATTTGAATCATGAGCTCACCCGCCTGTCTCCTCTCCCACAGTTGAGAAAACCCGTTGTGGAGAAAATGCGCAGAGATCGCATCAACAGCTGCATCCAGCAGCTCAAGATGATCCTGGAGAAGGAGTTCCACAGGCAGGAGCCCAACTCCAAGCTGGAGAAAGCAGACATCCTGGAGATGACTGTGAGCTTCCTGTGGCAGCAGCTGCAGCCGGGCCTCCGTCACAGCACAGACTACAACCAAGGCTACTCTCACTGCTGGAGGGACTCCGTCACTCCTCAGCAGGAGAAGCAGCTAGATCAGGCCCAGAGAGCCAGAAACTCATCCACAGTCTGCTCCACCCTCAGGCCCACCACGCTGCAGGACAACAGCAGCAGCAAAGGCCCCGTGTGGAGGCCCTGGTAGAGACTCAAACACACAGACACTGTGAGACCTGAGGGGAGCTGCTCTCTCCCTCACTATGTAGGAAATATATTTCCAGCCTGCTCATTCATGTTGTTACTGAGTGTTTTTAGTGTTTCATCACATTGATGAGAAGATACCTATGATATCACAGTATCCTCATACTTCACAGTGAGGTTATTATCAATGTTTTGTTACTTTTTGCAATTGCAAATACAGTATATGAATTGAGTGAAATGTAACTTGTTTTGAAGTTAAAAGTGTATGTCACAATTGTTTGAAACTAGCTTTGTTTACGGAGCATGTCTATAGTGACTTATTTACCTTTAATAAAGGAAGAAAGGGGGCACCCTGGTAGCTCACCTGGCAGAGCGTGTACCATGTATCAAGGCTGAGTCCCTACAGCAGCACCCTGGGGTCAAGTCTGACCTGGGCTCTTCACTACTTGTCATCCACTCTCCCTCCCCTGCCCTGCCTGTCTCTCTCCAGCTCTCACTATCTAATAAACCAGATATACTGAAAAAATAAGTATAAGTAGTTTTTCTTCTCTTTAAGTAGCTATATGACTTTGTATTTTAGATGTGTTTTCTGATGAAATGGTGACAAGGTTTCATTTTTAGACATTTGATGCTGTTTCCAGCCATCTGGGAGTTCTTACTGCAGCCAAAATTCACATTTCCCTGTGTGGATCAATTAATACCAACTGATACTTTCCTCCAGCATTTTAAACCACCTTTTTGTTTTTAGTCAAAACTATTATTTGTCCACAAGGTTCAACATTTTGCTGATGTCTTGTGCACATCTGTTTCTTTTAAATGAGCTCTGAATTAGATGAATTAAAATAAATGCTGTCCTGTTTCCTAATTTTGGCCTATATAAAGCTTAAATCAAAGAGATTATTTTAGTCTGAACACAACTTTCAACTTGATTTTGGGCGAAGTAACGAGGGGATCATATGAAGTTAGAGTTGATAATTACAGCGGGGAAAACATTTATAATGGTGCCTCAAAATTGTTTTAATCTCATTTGTTAGTTAATATTTCTTGGTGCAAGTAATTCAGTAGCAATTTTTAACCAATTATGCTTTTAGTGATGGGGACAAAAATGATAATTTCACAAAGTTGAGGGGACATGTGCCGAGTGTCCTCAGTGTAAATGATACCTATGAACTTGAGTGTTATGTATGTATGAAAACATCCTGATATCTTTTGCGTCCTGGACCAAACATAACATGACCTTTGACCTCTAAAAGACCTTAAAGCAGACATTCATGAAAATTTCCCCAAAAGATGCTGCCAAGAACAATACCTTTATCTAAAAAGGAAAGTCATCTTTTCAAATTCTCTATAAAAATACATGTATTTATACTTGGTTCATTAATTAAAAAAAAAAAATCTGGAATCAGCATGTTTTTTTATGATTGTATCTTTTTATTGTTAATTGTCATACAAATGTTTAAGAGCCAAAAAGTGTGATAGCAAATCAATAATAGACATCCCATCAAAAAATGTTAATATGGACATCCAACTGCGTTCGCTCACACATGCACACACACACACACACACACACACACACACACACCATCATCATCATCTTCAAATTTGGCATAGATAATTCAACACAGAAGAGAAATATTCTCAGTATAACACAGTATGCCAGATACATATACCTTTACATCAAGCAGTCCAAAGATAAACTCCACTGGAGTAAACAGTCATTTCAAAAGATTTGACCAAAACGTCATCACTCAAAATCAACCAGCTTTAAACACAAAAGGAAAAGCAAACATCAGATGTGAATCAAAGTCAAAGCAGGACAATCTTCAAATAAGTGAGAGCCTTCGCTTTTACTACTTGTCCATCAATGTGATGAGACAATAAAGAAACCCACCAAGAACAAGCAGGCTGGAAATATATTTCCTACATAGTGAGGGAGAGAGCAGCTCCCCTCAGGTCTCACAGTGTCTGTGTGTCAGAGTCTCTACCAGGGCCTCCACACGGGGCCTCTGCTGCTGCTGCTGTCCTGCAGCATGGTGGGCCTGAGGGTGGAGCAGACTGTGGAGGAGCTGCTGGTTCTCTGGGCCTGATGGTGCTGCTTCTGCTGCTGCTGGATGCCCAGCAGAGGAGTGACGGAGGCCTCTGTGTTGGATCCTGCAGAGAGGAAGTGCACAGAGTCCCTCCAGCAGTGAGAGTAGCCTTGGTTGTAGTCTGTGCTGTGACGGAGGCCTGGCTGCAGCTGCTGCCTCAGGAAGCTCACAGTCATCTCCAAGATGTCGGCTTTCTCCAGCTTGGAGTTGGGCTCCTGTTTGTGGAACTCCTTCTCCAGGATCATCTTGAGCTGCTCGATGCAGGTGTTGATGCGATCTCTGCGCATTTTCTCCACAACGGGTTTTCTCAACTGTGGGAGAGGAGACAGGCAGGTGAGCTTATGATTCAAATTCAGCAATAAACAATCAGACATCTGTACTGCACGATGCAAAAGCCTCAAAATGCCCTCCTGTACTCACTTTGATGTTGTCTCTCTCAGAGATCCTGATGTGGTGAACAGAGGAGTAGTTGGTGGAGCAGGGAGCCATGTCTGTGCAGGTGAAGTGAGCAGCTTCTTCTGGACGGCAGTGTTAGCTCTGATGTCTATGGGGGAGCTGCTCCTCATTTTATACCCAGTCATTAGCATAACAAAGCCATGTGGCTCAGGCAGGGCTGGGGTTCCCACACTCAGACCAGTGGGACTCCCAGCACAACAATGGAAGACACGTCAATAACTCACAGAGCATTTATCTGTGTGAGGCATGTTTCCCAAGATAAGCAACAGGTAATTAACACTTTATCAGAGTCATCTGAGAATTTATCATGGACTGAAGGTCAGAGTTGAATTTTTTAGAGGTAAAATAAAGGGAAGGGAAGCACAGGAAAGAGAGCATCTTCAAAGGGGGGTTACTGCAATTAAGGGCCAAATGCTTGACTGTAATAAAACAATATAAGCTGGAGGCTTTCATTTTCTCTTCAAAGGAAGTCTCCCTTCCTCCAGAGAGCACTTTGGTGCTTTCAACACAGGAGCATTTGGACACATGGAAATAAAATGTTTATTTTTTTGGTCACACGCTCACCACACTTACGCTAAATAAAGTTTATATGTTTAACTATTTAAATGAATGAGGGGTATAAAGCTGAAAGAGTAGGGAAGTCATCAACGTCAAAGAGTGACGTCAGCTGGCTGCAGGTTTCATTTCCCACCTGTTGCTTTTTTCCAACTGCTGCTCCAGTTTATTTCACAGGAATCATGTGTGAAGAGAGACTGCAGTGATGTGAGGACAGGCACGCTGGCGATGATCTGAGGCTGACTCGAGTCCTAGCAGGTGTGAAAGCAGGCAGCAAGTGAAGTGGCGCACGCTCTCGGCGGCGCGAGTCGAGACCGCGTGCGGTGCAGAGGCGAGGCTAAAGGTCTCGTGCGCACCTAATGACGCACAGCGTGACTTTTTGATTCAGTTTGTTCCCTCGTCAAGAACATTTTAATAATTTAATTACACCTGAGCTCATGCAGAAAGACGTAAATGGGGTCATATGTGCACGATAGATAGATAGATAGATAGATAGATAGATAGATAGATAGATAGATAGATAGATAGATAGAGCCACCTTTAGCAAAATCATTAGTTTATCTTTTTTTTTAAATATTTCATTTCAAATCATGTGTTTTAATTCTCAGGTTGATCAGTTTCCATGGATTTTCAGTCAGACCTGGATGCTCAGTTGTGTGTGGTGAGACAGATCACATTTAGATGATTGTTTCTAGTCACATATTAGTCACCAAGTTCCGCTGAAACACTGTACGAAACCCTTTAGGCTCTTGTCTGCAGACCCTGTTGTAAATGAACTGTGTCAAATTAGTGTCAAGTTAATGGCATTACGAGCGAGCTGGCAGCGTGCCTCTGAGGGCCTCCATCACTGGCTGGCCCCAGATGTGAAGCCGGCCTTGTGGGTGCAGTGTGAGTAGTCCCGTCTCCCCAGTTTCCCACCAGTCCCCAACATCAGGGTAAATGAGCTACAAAAGCCATGCCGCTCCTCAATGCTCCACTGGGAATGTTAATTGATCTTTTGTTGCAGGACAAACAGAAAGTCTGTGTCCCGGTCCATCTGGGAAAAATCAAGTCAACTGGCTTCGCTGCCTGGCACAGAGGAGCCTGTCTGCCTTTAGTCTGTGTTGACTCTTTTAATTTAAGGTTTCAGACCCCTTCTACAATGCTAAAAGAAGAACTCCAAAGTTTTAATTAAGTCAAAGTAGAAATGCCACAACAGAAACAATCCATGCCAAGTCCTCCATGCAAATATGTTACTCAAATTAAGAAAAGCAGAGAGTATCCACACACTGGCAACATTTTACTGCAAAAACTCAGATTCTTACCAAGTATATTTGTCTAATTTATAGTCAAACTATCTCATTACAGTTAATATAAGACTGGCCTACTTTTAAACTATTTTCACTTGTTCTAGTGGCAGATTTTTTTTTACTTATTACAGGCAAGAAACACCTTATAGTTGTTATGTATCAGAGCCAATGTAGGATATTTTTTAAAGGTATTTGTTTTATTGGCAATTGGATATGAAAAAAAATACTGATTCCTATAATCAGAAAAATGCTGAATACATGCATACTTTTGATACTTAAGTACATTTAAAACCAGAAAATTACTTTGACTACTTAAGTACATTAAATGTAAGATACTTTAAGACTTTTATTCAAGTACTTCCCCTTTTACCAAAGTAATAGTTGAACACGATGTCTTTACTTTTACTCAAGTATGACTTTTGGGTACTTTTCACATCACTGGACATTTTCCACCCCCAGCCTGCATCATGGTGAGGCAAAGTAAACAAGTGCTGTGAGCAAAATATATGCAAAAACAGTATACTGAAGAGAAACTGATCTTATACAAGTGTTAAATTATAAATGTATTTTTAGGCATTTGGTACTTGGTAAGGTAATCATAAATAAAAACAAATCTGCACAAAAAGAAATGTAAAAAAAAAAAAGTATTTTACCATCAAATCAAGTCAACATTTTATGAGTGTAATGTTGATTCTAAAATCTTTATCTGTAAGTAACCTGTAACCCCAGCTGTGAAACAAGTGAAGTGGAGGGTATTTCAAGGTGCTTTAGTGATTATGAGTAGATTTATATACGCATTCCCTCTGGGGCCTTCTGAGCAGGTTTGTGACCTGTTGATATTTACTGTCACCGTCAACGCTTAAAACTCTGTCAGATAGTTTTCTATATAAGCAGCACTAGTTGTTTACTCTTCATTTGCATATCTAGGTATGTCTAAGAAAACATCTCTGTCTCTTAATTCATGTCTGTATCTCTTTTGTCATCACTGCAGTATTTGAAAGCACAGTAGCAACTGCCAATCTGTCAAGTCCCGTCCATGCTCGGCTTTATTATCTGTCCTCTCCATTGATTTCATTGTCCGCATGTTTGTGTGAGTTTGTGCCTCCTCTGAAAAGTTAGTGTGCACTACACGGCTGCTGGGGGTCTTTGTCTACAAGTGTGTGTGAAGACGAGTTCCCCTCCCACGAGCAGCCTGAGAGCTCTGAATTCCTGCCATAAAGTCTCGGCCCTAGCTCAGACCTGCGGCAGTGCAGAGCGGCTTCCCGTCAGCCATCTCTCTGTGAGTGTGGTATCTCCCGTTTCCCACACTCTGCGCCTATTCACTGGCCCCGAGACGGGAACAATAGAAGTGTGTCTTGTTACACATCACATTAGCTATGGTGTTTGATCTCCTGTTGAAGGGGGAGGGGAGGCAGCTTCAGCCAGACCATCTGGCCTGGCCAACGAGACCCTGAGAAAGTCCCAGGCAGGGCATGCCACATTCTCCACAACTTCTGCACACAAAATAGTTGTGAAAGACTTTTGTGGCACTTGAGACATAACTCAAGCACTAGACAGCATGCTCCGACCACCACAACAGAGGTGGGGCATGTGATGTGCGGGGGTGTCACCAAACCCCAGTTTTTTTCTTTTTTTTTGAACACCTGTGCACCAGCAAGGTCAGATAAGATGAAACTTTAATGATCCCTGTGGGAAATACTGAGACACAAAGTATGATACAGCAGATAACAGACACATTTATATTTAATACACATAGTAAACAAATCAGTGCATGTCAAAACACATTTATTTCTTAAATTCAAATGTGGTTTAATGTTCAGCTCCACTGGTTCTAATTAACCTCTCAAGACCTGAGAATGTAGATCAGACCAGAATAAATATAATTTGTTTAATTTTTGCACAAGTCTCCTGAAGAATGACTCAATCTCTAATCTTGTAAATTTAGTCTGTATTAACCTTTTCATCAGAAGCAGCATGCACATAATTACAGTTGTATGAATGGTCTCTCTTCTCTTCTCCAAATGTGGAAATCATTCTTCCTAACAATACAAAGTGTGTAAACCTGTGGAGCCTAAATGCAACAAACAAAGTGACTGTGTAGAGGTAGAGTAAGCTATGTGACATGTCACTATGGGACAAGAGCTTTTTTAGCGCTACCCAAACAAACTGCCATAGGAGTCAAACTGTGATTTCTTTGCTGTTGTTCCCTTGCGTGAGGCACGACTGTGAAGCTGCTGTAGTTAAATGCTGTGCTGATAAACTGTGTGAGTGGATTTAAGTGTGTAATCCTTAATGGAGATATTTACAAACCTAACACAAACTCCACCTGCTCTCCTGCACACAGGAGTTGATTATTCATTCAGTCATTAATGTAGGCACTAAAACTATAGTGTGTATGTGTGATTTTATATGAACTTTGTCCACTGACATAAAGGCGAAAACACAAAGATTGTTTAAGTTTTCAAAACTTCATGTGAAGTTTTCCATTTATTTTTTTCAAAGACAAACTTCTCAAGGAAGTAATTCATCAGATTCTTTTAGCAAAGATTGATGTCAACATAAAATGCCTTTATAAAAGGTAATCATTTGAAGATGAAAAAACATCTGTATTTAACATCACAACTGAACAGTTAACAGTCCAACAGTCACTCTTCTTCACGCATAGGCCAAATAATGGTTACATGTAGTCATAATCAAGTATAATCATAATACGATTTACAGAAAAAGTGGATCCATGGGATCCATTTATGGGATGTTTTTGATTCATCAACACCAAGCTGGTGAAATGTATCAGTCAGTGATACTCAGTATCAGAGATAGACAGTAGTTTAAACACATAAATCAAACAGTGTCTCAGACACTTCAATACTTTAACCCAACATGGGTGTTACAACAGGATCATTCAGTGACGTTTGCAAAACAAACAAAACAAGTTGTTTTTCCCCACAGGAACATTTAACACAATCACAGAGCAAACACTGTGTATGATGTGTATAGACATGGTGTACATATTCAGTAAAACCTGAATCATTTCAGTCCTTCACCAGGAACACTGGCACATGGTGCCCATTTCTCCACAAGTATAAAACTCAACAATATTGAATCTCCTGCCAAAGCAAAAGGAAACAGACTTCAGTGAGTCTTCACTTTCTGTCCATGACGTTCACAGACATAGTTCTCTTTCTCTGAGTGGAAGTGACGCTGCCTCTGTCCTACCAGGGCCTCCACAGAGCACCACTGGCCTGGCTCACACCCTTGCTGGAGTTGACCTGATGGAGCGGAGAGCCAGGAGGGGAGAGGGTGGAGGGACTGTGGCTGGTCCTGCTGGACGCCTGCAGACCCTGGAAGTGGCTGAGCAGCCTTCTGTGGGTCTGGGTCTGGACATCGCAGTGGGACAGGAAGCTGACGGCCTCCTGCACGCACCGGGAGTAGCCATCGCCGGCCGTCATCAAGCCAGAGGTCAGGCTGGACGGCTGCTGCTTCTGCTGCTGCCAGCCTCTCAGATAGGCCACGGCCATCTCCAAGATGTCCGCCTTCTCCTGCTTGGAGTCGGGCTGCTGCCTGAGGAACTCAGGGCCCAGCAGGGACTTCAGCTGCTCGATGCTGGTGTTGATGCGGTCTCTGCGCAGTTTCTCAACCATTGGCTTTCTCAGCTGCAGAAAAGAAAAAGAAAAATCAATTAGATATAATAATCAAACTTTTTCAAATGATATAAGCACAATTCAACAAGGGAGTAATGTGACTTTATAGAAATCAAGTTTACCTTATGAGCAGGAGTCAGGTGTTCCTTAGGAAAGCTTGCTTGTCCAAACACAGTGGGAGCCATAGCTGTAGAGTGAGAGCGGTCCTGCTCAGTCAGAAGAGCCAGTTGAATATGAGCTGCCTTCTCCTCTGCCTCTGCCCTGTATTTATACACCCAAATCTCCATATGAATGTGTGGGTCTTGGGCTTGTTGGAGTTTCTCACAGTCCCTGGGCCAATGAGAGCGCTGGGAAGGGCTTTGAGGAACGCAGGGCTGCCACATGCTCAATGAAGTGTTTATAGCCGTGGGGACAATGAGTGTGTCTCCGGGGAGCAGGTGGAGGAATAGACTGCGAGAGAAAGAGCCCGGGGTGGGGTGGTGGGGAGTGAGGAGGGGGGGAGTAGCTGGGAGACTGACCCTGTGCTTGTGTTGATATGGGAAAGTGGTGACCCCAGAGGGAAGCACGCCGCTGTCTCATGTCATCTCTGCCGCCACGTAATTGAGCACAAAGTGCCTCCGCCACCAGGCACACGTGGGTGTTACAGAGGGCCAAGCATTAGAAAAGACCAACATGCAGCCACTTCCACCGGTTTGACACGGCAGACTTTCCTCATGGAGCTGTGCAACAGTTGAGACGTCTCCGAGATGAATAGAAGAAGGGCTTCTCGGAAAGTTTTTGGACTCAAATAAAATGTACTTGATGAAGAAAAGAGAATGTGTGGCCCACACACCAAAACAGTCTGTTAATTAAAGGCCCAAAAGCCTGTTTTCTTGTTCAGTTTCTTCATATAAATAATGTTCAGTTCATCTGTGGAAAGTAGAACAACACTGGTTCTTTCACAGGATGTTTTCCTGTGCGAAGAGGCATCATTACTGACATTGCAGGTGCTCTGACTGTCAGAATTAGCCCCAAATAAAGTGTTTAAAGGAGCACTATGTAGTTTGTTGAGGAAATTTTAATCAATGAAAGATCTTCATTGACTGATGTTTTTGTATGCCTAAACAAACTAAATAAACAAAACTCTCTTTGTTTTCATGACTGAATAAACTGAATAAACAAACTGACCTTAATGGACAACACAATTTCATACTATTTAGTATACTTTGGTTATGTTTGGCGGACCCTGCCACCTTTAAGTGCCCCTTTAATGTTTCTAATTGATGTAAGGCAATGTTTCTAAATTCTAATTCTTCAGCTACAATTCAGTTTGACGGAAAAATGTAAGATTTGAACAACACATTTTCAGGCACTTTAAAACCATCATTATACCCTGTGATAATAAAGTGTTTAGTGATACTCTGGCGCCTCAATACTAACACTGGATGTTTGGCTGTGAAAAGGACTCAGTTGCTTTTGAAGTTCTGGCTGTCCACTTTAATTTGACGGTCGATGAACGTGATCTGAACTGTTAGAGAAGAAAACAGCTTCAACTGTAAACATCCTAACAGTCTCCACACTCCCAGCACATGTTCACACATCAGGCAAACCCCCCACATACTCATACAGACAGCCACACTCTCATTCACTTTCCCCTCCCTCCCACACACACACACACTCTCTCACACACACTCACACACAGCTGGCTGACCTGCCTGCCGCTGGCCACGTCTCAGTCACACGCTCCCTTCCTGCCTGTGTGGAACGTGGGAGCCGCTGTGGTCCCAGGCTTCCCACACTTCAGTGTTAATGACACTGAGGCCGGCTGCACAAAGGAAGTGTGCCCCATCGAACAAAGATTGAGTGACCAACCCCCCTCCCTCTCCCTCCATCCCAACACACACACACACACACCCAGGAACACAGTGCTGTCAACAGGGCTTCCAGGCACACCATCTGGACGGATCGTACGCTATTGTCAGCCAATCAAGCATGGGAGACGCTCACCGTGAGAATTGGAGAGGCTGAAATAGAGACAGAAAGTTAAATAAGAAGAATAGGGTGTGTGTGAGAGTGTGTGTGTGAAGGGTGGGAAACTTTGTGGAAAGCTCGATGAAGTTTTTCTTTAAGTTTGTCAAGGAAAGGGCCTAAAAATGAAAAGGTGCATGAGATAAACTGTAGAAATTCACATTAAGGACACAAATATTACAAATCGTAACACGAGAAACTATATTATAATTATAGCTAGTATACCTGAACTATAGCTATTATTTTGACACATCAAGTCTGTGATGACTTTACAGTTTTCTTATCTTTTAAAGGGCACTTCTTCTACATTTACACCAGTTCATAGAATAAAAAGTTGGAGCTCAGGTCTGATCATCTCTGTCCACCATGTTGTTTAATGGCCATGCTTCTCCTCAAGGCAGACGTTTTCCCTCCACGTTCCCACAACATATCACTGCCAGTCGATACAATAACGAGGATATCTCCCTCGTTGTTGCGCATCGGATGAGAGACAAGAGGCCAGTGAAGGGCCCCTCCCACCTGTTTGTTTGGACTGGGGCCATTGTACCCCATGAATTCAACTAATTCATTCACATCCTATTGTCATAACACTGCTTTGTGATTGGCCAAACACTGTGAGAACCAGCATCACATTAAAATCGATGGGAACGTTGGCATAAGTATATAAGGGAGGGAGGTCTCAGTGGTTAAAATCATAACCCTGAACGCCTCTCGTGCCCGACACAGACCTGGACCTGGAAACCATCCGACTGCATATTCACCATGAGGGATCAGCACACAACGTAAGCTCAAGACTCATCTGTAGAAACTCATCATTTGATTCATCCGCAGCTCATTTCTTTTCTTTGAACTTTCGTCTCATTCAAGGTCACTCTGGGGTCACAGGGATGTTTCCCTGATTCTTGCACAGATAACACTGATCAGTATTGACTGAGAGTGTGTGACCCTTAGTTTTGACTTTGGGGCAGATAAGCAAATTACCAAAAAGCATTTTCGCACGTACCACTACAGCACACAGTTTTTGTTTTATTTGCTCCATTATTAGGATTAAAAAGCTTGATTCTACTAGGGGCAAAGCAGGAAATATACTTTTATACTTTTTCTACTTAAGGTGATCTAATCCTTTAAGCAGCTCTTGATGTTCTGGGTTTCTGTAATCAGTTCAACTCAAAACCAGTGTCTTGTTTGTGAATATAGCACTAATCTGATTTTTCTCTTTCCTTCTCCTCAGCATGTGTAAGATGATGATTTTGGAGAGGAAGTGCACAGACACAGCGGTGAGGCTCCGCTCAGCACTGGAGAGCCAACTGAACACGGGGGTGTCCAGCTCTGACGTGTGGGACAAGACCGTCTCCTTCTTCGCAGTGAAGAAGGCCTTGATTTTTCATAACGGCTACAACAAATCCTCCAGAGAGGCCATGCGGTTCTTCCCTTCACCGGCTGAGGACGTGGCGCCGCTGTGCTGCCAGTAACAAGTGAAGATAACAAAAAATGAGATGTGGGACTGTGTCCACAAGCTCATAATAACAGAACTATGTCAAGAAGTTTCCAATGGAAAAGAAATCTTCAGGTGGAAAAAGGACTGTAAATCCAAGAGATTTTTAGGGTATTTTTGTTGTTGATGTGTGTTTTTGACGTGTAAAAGATGTGAGATTAATACCATATACAGTGATTGTATTGGTCCACCGATGTGGCCTTAAAATGTGCATTTCTTGCCTTAAACCTTAGTACTCCTTGAAACTGGTCACTTAAAGACCATGTTGTCAAGATTTTGTGAAAGTAAAAGCCATATTCCTTTGTATAAAAGGGAAATGTGTATGCCAATGCATACTTTGTTTTGTAAATGTTTTTTTTTTACGACATTGTGAGTGATGTTATTCTTAGTTGTGATGTATAAAATGTCTCACTGAAAACTGTAAGTGAAATGTGCAATATGTGCTTTCATATGGAAGTTGGAAAATAAACTGAGGTTTTCATCATTTACAGTCTGAGTTGAGAATGATTTCCTGGTAAAACACATCTTATTATTTCACATCACTACAAATGCAAACTTAAAAATTAACCCTTTCAATTTTTATGCTGTAGTAAATAACAGTTCACACTGAAAATGGGGAGTTACAATTTCCATCTGTCACATATCATGTCTTAATGAATATCACCCTCTAGTGGCCGTCACACGGTTATACCTCGGACATGATCCACACAGAAAACAGCTTCTTCTCCCTGGACTCTGGTCTCAACACCTCAGCAGTACAGATGAACGTTTCTATATAATTACTGACCCGAAGTCCATTAGGCTTTTTGTTACAATTTCATGACAGAGTGTGACAAAATGCATGAACTGTGTGCATCTCAAATACTGAAAAAGTGCATTTATGTTGGAAACTTCTGTATCTTTTGCCAGATGGCAGCAGGGTGAACAGACTGTGGCTGGGGTGGGTGTTGTTTTTAAGTATCCTCTGAGCTCTGTGCAGATGTCTCGCTTCACCGATGTCACTGATGTTGGGCAGATGGGTACCTGGGCGGTATTAATCACCCGCTGTAGAGCCTTCCTGTCCTGGGCTGTGCACGAACCATGGCAGTTTGTGATGTCAGGATGCTTTCTATTGCTCCTGCAGAATCTGGCTGTAATGTTTCCACAGGAAACAAATGATTATGTGGGAAGTTTTGTTATTGTTGCACCAGTAAGTGACAGAGAATACCCATCTAGATTAAGGCAGACAGAGTGGATACTGAATGGATTCATCAGAAGCCAGCAGGGAACTAATGATCTAAACCATAAAATACGGCAGTTTGGGCATTAGATGCCCTTCAAAATGTAACAGTAGTTGACACACTGCACTGTATCCTTTTACTCTACTACTTTAAATAGATGTTTGTTTGAAAAAACCCTTAAAGAATAAACAAATAACTGCTAAAACAATCAAATCTTCATAAAAACCTAATTCAAATGCATAAAAAAAATTTAAATGCGTCTCTTCTTTACATTTTAACAGCTATGACATAATTCTTAATCAGACATTTTAACTTGTAATAAAAGAAAGAGCACAGCTGTTATTGATGATATAAACAACGGCTGTTTTGTTCTGCAAGTGACCCCGCATGCACAAACCATCATTAATCTTTCAAAAGCTCATATCACAATGTCTCCTGTGAAAAAGGTCTCTGCTGATTGGAAAACAAATGTGTTTTTTTAACGTAGACTTAGAAAGTGATGCATCCTTTTTAAGAGTGCAAACAGCAGCAGGAACAGAGGAGGTTACCACCCTGGATCATATTTGGAATTATTACAGCTTTATTAATCAGAGGCTAAATTCAAAAAGCAGACATTCAGCAACAAGTTGAACATTGTAGCAGCGGGAATAGGTGAATTTACAATAAACTGGGCGAACTCCACACCATGCATTCAGCTCTCAAGTACAAGGGTGCTGTTTAAACAGTTTGTAAGTTGAAAAGTTCAAAACTTAGCGGCACTGTTCTGGGGATTGACACAAGAGTGTTGCCAGTGATTTTGGGGCCTAAGAAATGAAGAAACTGCCCTGGAAGAAAACAAACTGAACGACAAATCAATTAATCAAAGAAAAAAGTGTTTAAGGATATAATGTAGGTCTGTTTTATTATTAATTTAGACAGGTCTGATATTTCATTGCAACAGATGAAATCTTTCACAAGTCTAAAGTTCACTTTGTCACAAAGGCATAGCTTCATGAAAAAAATAAAATAAAACAAACTTTTATTCATTGTTCTTTTCCCCATGTTACTTCTGAGGTTGATAAAATAAACCTTACACATACACACAAATCAAAAATGTTTCTTTTCTGTCCATCACTCAAATTCCAGTTAGAACCTACATGGATACCAAACAGCAAAAGTCCGCAAGAAAAGGACAGGTTAGCTCAAAAACCATGTGACACTGAAACCTTTCGCCATTTTAAAAAGCCCTGACCAAAAACAACTTAAACCAAACAAACAAAGAAGGAAAACGAGATAAAATCAAATGCCACTCTTAACACGTGGTGGGTCAAATCCCAAAACATTTTTAGTCACCTTAACATTGCACTCCAATATCATAGGGGGGTGGGCGTTTGAAAGCCAAGATTTCCACTCTAAAACAGAATTCACGCGTTATTCCATCAACCAGAAAACAAACGTTCTTAACATGAATAATTAAATTCTCTCAACACGCCATTCTGTGACAATCTGCGATTTTCTGTAAAGACAGAACAATAGAGAATCCCCAGCTTTGTTGGCGGTAACAGTCATGACCCAGAAAACACACAAAACATCTCTGGTTTAATGATTCGCAGAGCCTCACATCTCTTCTCGTCTCAAGCTTGGCGAGAAACTCTAAACTGAAGCGATCTGAATCACAGGAGCAGAGCGTAAATTCTGTTTTAGTGTGTTCCCCTCACCCTTTAACAGCATTGTGTTTTTTTGTTAAACATTACAGAGATGTTGCCAAAAGTGGATGATTTCTTTAGACTACACATAGTTTCTGCTTAAAGTTAATTTGAAGATGTCATATGGGGGAGGGGAAGTGAGTAAGAAGCATGGTGTATACTCTGTGTGTCTCAGCATGTGTGTGAACAGAGAAAATCTTTTTTTTCTTTTTCTTCAGTTGGTAGGTGTCCTGACATTATTTGCAGGGCTGTTGTGTGTTGGAGGGGTGTAGGTTGAGGTTGGCCATCAGGGCAAAGAGTTCAACAAATCCTGCAGGAAGAGGTCTGGGTCTGCGATTTCAGTGAGGAGACCTGCAAGACAAACAGGAAGTCAAGTTTCATATCAACATTTGAACTTCCACCAGGCAAGAAAGTAATGTCAAAAGTAGAGCTGCATCAGTTGGGTCGATGTGGATTTCTCCCATTTCCAAAATTAATTCAGACTTTGAAGCGTTGAAGAATTTTTTCATCTTTCAATTTTGATAATCAAGCAGTTATAAAGTTGACCAGGTGTGTGTATACTGACCTACAACATCAAAGAACTCTGACAAGGACTCGGCGGGCATGAGTTCATCCTGGAAGGCCCGGAGCACGCGCTCTGAGGCCTCGTAGATGGGCATGTCGTTGTGACGGACATATTCTGCCAGCGAGAAGGACCAGCCCCCCTCTGTGTTGCTGGTGGGTACTTTCTGTATGGCCAAAGAGAAGACAATGGCAGAGAGGTTAATTATTGTAGCTTAAGTTTTCAAACTACAAGTAGTTTTGAAACTGTAAAGCATTTACCCTGAACATGTCGTAGACTAGATCCACCAGGCCCCAGAAGAGGAGAGGCGAGCGATAGACTGCATATTCCTTTGGTGCTTTATCTGTGAGTCTGATAATAAATGAGAAGAAGAGGATGAAGGTAGGAGATTGTTACAAGATAAATTTTTATTTTACATTTGATATGAAATTCCTAAATGTAGCACAGAGCTTCTGCTTTACAGAAACACACACATAGTTACATCAGAGAAACAGCTTTTCCTAACTGGAAACTTGCAGTGCATCTTACCATGTAGGTATGAGATGCATTTGAAATAACACTGTTGAAGCAGGTTTTTAATATTACCATCCATGCTGGCCCATTTCTAACGTAATTTAAAATGAAGAGGTTTAATAAATACAGTGCACAGATTTGCTGCATCAACCCTGTGTCGGCTGTAAAACAAAGGGACAGAATGTCTTTTTAAGAAGGTTGAGTGTCGTACTTGTTGGTGCTGACTGCTGAGACCTTGCGGGCGTGTGCGTTAACCAGGAGTCTTCGTAGGAAGTATATCCGTGAAGTCCTCCAGCGTTCAGGCGGCATGATGTGCATGGCCAAGATGGTAAAATAGTGCGGTCCTTCAACCTCGTATGAGCTCTCCACCCATTTCTCACACGGCTGCTCCTGGAAACTCTGCAAGTTCTTTTCCTCCCGGGACGTAGCCCTTGTACTGCAGTGAGTTTGCAAAACAAAGCGAGATGATAGTGGTGTGAAATACATGAGCCATACCAGCTGAATGTTGGTCAAATAGGCTGACTTTTGGTTTGTGTGTCATCTCTACAGCTCTTCACCTGTTACAGATTGAATGTCTGATGAGTAATTTCTCCTGTCAAACATCTTATATCAGAAATGTACATACGTGTTGAGGACGTAGAGCACAGTGTGGATGATGTAGGGGATGAGGTGGATGTTGCTCTCTCGTCCTCCCCCTCCTGTGTCGACGCTGAACGATTGTTCGGTAGCAAAGCGGAGGAACAGCAGTTTGGTGTCATGAATGTTGAGTTGGTACGTGGGCTCCCGCTGGCCTGTGCACTCTTGCAGATATGTGTTGTGCCTGTGCAGCACAGAGAAATCAAGTTAGGATTTTACTGTGTGCCGCATGAAGGAAACCTTTCCTCTATGTGTGTGCTAATGCATGATTTTACCTTGCTAAGCATGTAGCAAAGGCTGATTCTGGCACATGTGGCCCCCACACAGGAAGCAGTCCATTGCACTTTGTGTTGGCGTTCTGGAGAGCAGCACTCTCCCACTCCTCTCGCCCACGAGCCAGCCTGCCCCAGGGGAAAAAAACTCAGGTTAGAATAAATGAACAATGAGGTTACAGCAGAAATTTTTAAAAGGCCTCTCTAAACATCAGCAGGTTTTTGTTTTTACCTGACAGCTGCCAGATGGCAGTCATAGTGGACTATGTTAAAGTGCGACACAGTGCTGTAGCCCTGCTGCTTGCGAGGCTTGTTTTCAAAGTCATCCAAGGCCACACGCTTCGTGAAAGTGTAAATACCCAGGACTTTGGTTGGCTAGAAACACAAGGACCGATATGTTAATTCAGAACACCACAAGTTGGTATATCAATATCATATTGTCTACACTTACTATCAGTGGATGCTGACACTTTGAATATTTAACCATTTACGAGCACTAATGAACTATTTAAGTGGCTTATAACATAATATAATGTAGTTATACACAGATGAGGATATTTTAAGGTGTGTACCTGGAACTTGTAACCCTCCCTACAGATACAGCAGGTCAAGCCCGGCTCCTCTATCAACTCCTCCATTTGCTTCAACAGTGAGGTCTTCGTCACCACCTGACCTTTCTCATTGGTCTGAAAACACATTAAGCACACATTTAATAAAAATCTACAATATAACATTATGCTGTGTTAATGAAAGCGATAGTGGAAATGAACAGCATTTTGACAAAATGAATAAAGAAAATGGAGAAAAAAGAGAAAAGAGTACCGTCATGCCCAGTGTTCCCAGGGCCTTCTGTCTCATGGCCATGGCCATACGCTTCTTCTCCGCCCTGGTCTCCCTGCGTGCTGCTTCAATCTTCAGGTTAACATCACTGTGCTCCCTCAGCGCCTCCAGAAGGTTCTCTGCTAGCGTGCCAATGCCTTCGTCACTGGATACCTGCTCCAGCTTGTGCAAGTTGGTTATTGAATCTGTGCCTATCAGCACCTTGGCAGAAGACAAGAGGACATCGAGTCATGTTAGGTCAAAAAAATAATTTATCCCAAGTTTGCAAGCTGGGTCAAACGTTTCAATGGTTGATCTTGTAATTACTCATCCAGAGAAATCAGTTTTCCACTGTTGGGCATTAGACAGCCCTAGTGGAGATTTTCATTGAAACATTTAGTACCTGTGTGGGGGGATGCTGGGTCGCCAAACCACGGAGCAATCGGAGAATGAAGGGGAGAGCTGGTCTAGAGAGGAACTTCTTCCAGACATCTGCATCCAGACTAACGAAAGAGTTCAGAACAAGAAGATAATGGTTTACCCAATCACACAGATATGTATATGATTTATGTCATCAAAGGTTTTGACAGACAAGCTTTGGTCATATAAAAGCTGAGAGACCTACTTTTTGGCGTTGGGGATATGTTTCTTCATGTAGTCCAGTGCACTCTGTGTGATTCCTTTCTGCAGAATAAGATCTTTGAGCTGATGGCCGTTGCTGTTATTTTTGATTCCAGCGGCGATTTTACAGAAACAATCCAAAAACACTTTGTCATCTGCACTATGCTCCTCGTCGTACCTTAGAAAACAAAGTCAGAGGTCAGTTCTACTGAGACACAACCTGTAATACCCAAACACTGAATTATGGTTTTCAGAGCGGTACAGATATGAAATAATCAGCTTGATTTTAGAATGTGACCACTCTCTGTACTGGCTGAGAAGGTTTCTATTCATTTCAAATATGTTCTTAATTGCAAGTGAAAGCTAAGTGATGCTCACTTGTCAAAGCTGCAACATGGTTTGAAGCGTTCCACCAAGATCCTCATTTTCTCCAGTTCACCGAAGGACAGGAACGGGATGATGCGCAGCAGACCCTGCAGCACGCTGGGGTTGGAGCGCACAAACGGGGTGTTGATCTGGTCTAACAACATGACCAGCTGATCTTTGTCTCCCGTCAGCAGCAGGTTACCCTGTGAAAGACAAACCAGTCCCCGTTTAAAATTCAACATTTCCAAGAATAGATTTTTTCAGGCTTTGATTAAATTATGGTGTCTTTGATATTAAAGTTCTTTGTTTCTTCTTTACTCAGAAGGGTGAATGCGTACCTTGTCCTCTGAGATCTCGGCATTGGCTTCATCCAGAATGATCTCCATGATGCTCAGGACTTGCTCAGCTATGGAAGCTCCTCCACTGTCCTTACTCTCCTGTTCTGCAACCAAAGCCTGCAGGAAAAAAAGACATTAAGACAGAGTTTTCTAAAACACTTGAACAAAGTAAATGTTAAAGTCTATTATATAAGCCTAGTTAATATTTCACTCCAATCTGAATTTGATAAATTGAATGATGCTGCATTAGTTCCCCTGCTGCCCACTAATCAGACAACACAGTCATTTTAACACTCACCAGGTTTAGAGTTCCTAGCATGACGTTGAGTGTGTTCATCTCTGGTTTGACCAGCTGCTGCCTATTGATCTTCACCTTCACACAATAGCTGAACAACTTCAGCAAAACCTGTGGGTGAGAAAGATCAGATGCACACTTCTTATATATAATGCATTTATAAAAACTGCATAAGGCCTTTGTAACCCAGGTAAACCAGTGTCAAGACATCTGAATCAGACACTTTTGTGAACTAAGTTTTCATTATGACTTAAATCAATATTAAATGAGAAAGGTATTAGTTTATTCTGGATGGATAAACTGGAATGTTGAAACCTCTTACTACTCCTTTTATTAATCTTGTATCTAGAGAAGAGTTTGCTTTGAAGGTCAGAGAACAAAGATTACCCTCTTATCTTAAACACCTTTTTGGCAAAAAAAAAAAGAAAAAAAAAAAAAAAGAAAATGTTGGCTTACAGTGAGCAGATGTCTTCCTTGTTTAAAATCTTTTATTCCAGAAAGCCGATTGAGCATACACTCCAGTCCTCCACACTGAGCCATGACTCCTGCCATCTTGTACACCTCTTCATCATCCTCCTCCTCATCTGTAGATCCAGTAAAACATTTTTTCTTCAGTTGTCATGCAATTTTAAACATTCATCACTCTTTCAAGAGAGTATTAATTACAGGCATGTGTGACGCTAAAGAGCATGAGGCTAATGGCTTACGCATCACTACATGTTCTATTAGATTTAGAAACATGTGAACAAGCTATGTTTGACTTAGAATTATTAACATACTGTACAGCCAAAATAAGACTAACCTGTGGTTGAGTCCAGTGACTCTATGAACTCCTCAGTGGCATCTCCCAGGAGACCTCTCATTCGGTAGATGATTCTCATTGGCTCACCCTTTAAAAAAAACAAGGTCCATGACCAACTGTAACACACAATTCTGAATGTTCTAAAAGAGTCAATCATTTAGTGTCAAACACACGAGGACTCTCACCTCATTTGTAGGGCACCAGACCTTCTTGTAGACCTCTGCCACTGACAGATCTAAGCTGATGATTTTGTTGTTTACCAGAAGCTGGAGGAAAAACATAGTGGCATTAAAAACATTATGTCAGATTTTAGAATCCAATCAGAAACCGGGAAGAGTATATACAATACACATTGTAGAGAATACACATTTTTACCTCCATGCCACTGTCGTCTTCAAGCAGCGCCACCAGGTCGCAGTCTTGGCAGATCTTGTTCTTGATGTCCCTCATCAGAGGACCGATACCTGGTTCGTTGCTGCTGTAGGGGTTTCCTGGCATGCGGCCCTGCAGGAAGTCCTCCTGCTGAGGATCCTTCTCCAGCGTCACAAAGAACTCTGTCACCTCATTCTCCTCCTAAATGCCGAGGAGGAAACAAAAACTTCAGCTGAAGACAAATTCACAGCTAGACTCAATTTTTGAGCATTATTCTGTAGGACTTTTCCAACTGAAATTGACCAGGATAAAGGTAACTCACAGGATAGATGATACTGCAGAGCCTCTCAAAAATGAACACCGGTGTCCTGTAGTCATCCAGGTTGTACCGCTTAGCAGTCTCTATGCACACTGCCATGAAGGCTTTGGTTTCAGACTCAGTACCTATGATTAGCACAAGATTTACAATGGTGATGTTTAAACACATATGACACATGCTGATTTATTAATTTCACAAGATTCTTTCTTTTGTAGAAAACATAGGCAGATTTGTAATTTATACTTCATCTACTTTGTTGAAATGTTGAAACGACAGTCAAAGACTTAACTACCAGAAATCATTTAAATGTCCTGGACTGGAACAAAGCTTTTCCTATATTAAAAAAAACCCCACAAAAGTGCTGTAAACACCAAAATGAAGCAGTGAAACTACAATTTAGATTCCATGTCTGTTGAAGGTGAGTCGGTGCAGACCTGTTGTCATGTCCTCCAGCATCTCGAGCAGCATGTCCTGAGTCTCATCGATGAGCTTGGTGCGCTGCACCACAAGTTTCCTCAGACACAGGTAGCCGTTGAGCACCGTGCCGACCAACCTACTTTTGAAATGCCGCTTAATGGATTCCACTTCCACGAAAGAAGACAGTAATCCTGCAGTGGCACCAAACATATTTAAATCAATTAAATATTCAAGAAAAGGCATGAAAACAACATTCAAAAATTAGTCAGAAGTTTACTTGTACTATAAAGATCGACGCTATGATTCACTGTATAATGGTGGTGAAAGTCTCATTTAAACCCTACAGTGTCATGTCAGATTTCATGCTCAGATACACAACAGGACTGAAACTAATGTACCAGTCAAGCTCTTAAGGGCGTAGCCTTGCTGCAAGTCTGTGCTCAGTGTGGCCTCCTCCAGAGCCAGCAGATTGGCAATTTCCTGAACAGGGAATTAAACAGAATTGAGAGATCTGATTATTGACATTTGATATGTGTATGGATACCAAACATTTGAAATGCAATGAAATTAAAGCTAAGAATTTAATTAATTTCAACTTATCTAAAGATTCTAATTCAAGTAAACCAATGGCATATAGAGATAATCTATGAAAACACTATGTTTATCTTATAAAATTATATTCTTTTGAATTTCAGTCCATTACCTTGGTGATCAGGTTGCCGATGTAGGGCAGGACTCCACGGGCTGCCAGGTAAACCTTCCAGTGTGTTGGCTTGATCAGCTTCTGGTACAAACCCAAATACTCCACCGCACACTCTCCAGCGACACTCAACTCATCCAGATAACTGAGAGACACACACAGTAAGAGTCTTTTAAACACCAAGTCAGGTCTACAGTTGGGTTCTAAGTGCTAAACCTAGTTTAAGTCTCCATACCACATACCACAAAAAAAGTCTTGATTATTGTTAGTTTTCACCAAACTTTTGCTTGAGACATTATTGACCTTCAATACAGCAAAGAAGCATCTGATTTGTTTAAAAATGACAATCACTTTTATTCAAATTTCTGTGACAGCATTTTTTTCTGTCACTGTTAACAATTTTACTGAGGTGACACACAGTATATACACTAACATACTGTATATATTAACTTATAATACCAAAGAAATCTTACAGTAATCTAAGAATAGTTTATGAATCCCTAATAGTGCAAAACACGATGTTTGTTTGACTTGCTGATTGTCTGTTTGAGGATCATACCTGGTGAGCAGGTCCAGGACTTGTTGCTTGCGGCTGGGGATTGTGGTTAAGGCCTCCACAATAGTGCAAGCTGCCTGTCTGGCTGCCTGAGTTGCAGGTGTGAAAAGGACCTGCAACAAAATATGTATTGAGTGATTACTGGCTCCTTAGCAAAAGATACTAATGAGACTACAGCGGAAAACAAGCAAAGTAGTATACTAATACTTGCAACAAAACAAATTAATTTTTTTTTTGTACCTGCCGCAGCCAGTTGTTGTGGCTCAGTTTGAGCAGGCGAGGGAAGAGACCTTCACCTTTTCTGGACCTCATGAACTGCTTCCACTTCCACACATACTTCTCCAACAGGTACTGCCTTCGCAACTCGGCTTTCCCCTGAGGCTTTGACACAGCCTCCTGGCCTGTGGTTATCAAGAGAAATTCAACAGTGAATTTCATTTCATCATCATTAGTTTTCAGTATTTCACTGAAAAAAAGAGAACCGTGTTGCTTCACTGATATATTGTGCAGTTGTTCTGACACCATATTTACCTCTTGCAGGGAGACATTTTTTCCAGGCCTCGTATGATGCTTTGGGATCCTTCTTGAGCCAGAGTTGGGCCTGGGCATGGATTTCATTACTGTAGGGCCTGACTGTGGTCAGCGACTCAATTGCAGCATCCTTTAACCAAAAGCAAACACATGCTGTTGTGTAAGGGAACACGATACAACCAAGTGCTTACTGACAGACACTGTATATGTAATTCTTACATTATCTGAGCTAATTTTTTTTCTAATTTATCAGAACAAAAAGGTATTCAGTGATTCTTCGTCTAGGTTACAGCTCTGTTTTGTCTCTGTTTGTTTCAAATAACTGCTGGGTCATCCAAAGTTCTTCACCTTATCATGTCCTTGTAAACTACTTAAAGACTTAAAGGCAAATGAAAGCCAAGAGAGCAGCAGCTGAATGGCAGAGTTATAGCATATTTACCTTGTTCTTCTTGCTAGTGGGAGCCGGGGGCTTGATCAGCTTTTGCAGGATTCTCAGGCACATGAGAGTGATGTTCTCCACCACAACTGGTGTCTTTATATTCACTGACATGAGGAACAGACTGAGGGCTGCAAGGATATAAAATAGTACAAAAAGTCAGGCTGAATGTCTCCCAACTCTCAACCAATCACAATCATACAATTGGGCTGATAGTTGGTGTAGAGGATGTATTGTGATGCACCATATTGTTATTAACTAGACCAATATTGAACATAGAGAATACATACAGAATTGTAACAATACAAACAAGAATGAAACTTAAGGCCACAGTAAGGAACCTGAAAAACTCAACTAGACTAGGACATAAGATCTTGCCCATGAAACTAATCTGCAGCCTGAAAGTAAAAAAAATACACCATCTTGTAAATGGAGGTTAGGAAATCAGGCTTACCACAACGTAACCGTAACTCCCAGCATCCACCCTCTTTTGAAATGGAGTCTGTCAGCAGCAGCATTTCATACTGCAGATTACTAACCTGTTGGGAGAAGAAGACATCAAGTTCATATCAATATTTGGAATTCTTCAACAAAGTTAACCTGCTCAATCCAGGAGCTCCACGATTTAGATACAGATGTGATTTTCCAACAAAAAATAATATTTCTGCAGAAATTTCTCTTAATGTTTCTTTCGTCTAACTTCTTCCCGTGGGATATGTAATAGGACATACCAAGTCAGGATTGGCCCAATGGCCTTTGAGGGCAGCCGACACCTTGGCAATAATGAGGTCATTCATCTGCTGAGTGGCCTCTGGATGATCTCTGAAGCAGGAAAATATGGAAGGAAACAAGATACAAAATGACATTTAATTACCAATACAACACACTGATCAAAGAGTTTATACAGACAGCTAAGTGTGAAAAGCAAATTTAGAGTACATATATATATATATATATATATATATATATATATATATATACATACACATACATACACACATACATACATACATACATACATACATACATACATACATACATACTTTCATTCCAACACCTTAGTGAGAATTAGTGCCTCAACTCTAGTACTTATCTACACTAAGGGGGAGGGACATACCGGGTGAGAAGACAGACCAGCTGGCGCACCTCCTCCCTCATGGCTGCTGTACCTCGCCGCAAGTTATACTCAAACAGCTCACGGATGAGACCCTGGAGGACCAGGATCTGCCGGAGGGCTGGGTTAGTGGCCAGTGCACGGAGCAGCGTGATACAGTGGCCCGTGACAGCTGAGGCACAGCCATAGCACTTGGTTGAGGAGGTGTGGCCGCAGCCCAGCACAGAGAGCGCGCGGTACTGACTGGCGGTGAAGGTGGGCTGGTGGCTGCTGCTACTGCGGGATGACTTGGTGGCAGCTTCTCTCTGCTGCAGATCGTACTCCAGAAGCTCTTTACGAGATGCAAGCACTTTCTGTGAACAGAAAAAAGCCCAGAGTTTTATGTGAGTGGGGATAAAAACTAAATGCACCAGTTACTAAGATCATTATATTTCCTCAGTAACCTGTATAATCTTGGAGAGCTCATCAAATGATGTCTTGCAGTCTCCGCTGTATTCTTGAGCCAGCTGCTGAATGTATCTGTTCACATTAGCAGAAGATGTACCGAGTCCTGCTCCTGCTCCAGTGTCATCCTGAGGGAAAGAGAGGAAAAGAATATCATGAGATAAAACTGTAGAAATTAGATAAAAGAGGCCTAATTAAACATTTCTAAGGAAACAGGAAAATAGTCTACAAAAATACAATTAGCTGCTATAAATGACCTCATGTCGTACATTTGGGCAGTTCTGCTGTACTTCTGCCATGTCAATACTATTTGTAGGCTGCTATCAATGTATTTCAGTCGCATCACAAAATCGTATTTTTGAAAGACTTATCTAAAAAATATCCAAAGAATATATGTGATGTGTATCAGTAGAAACTGTGCCTCACATTATAATCAGTTGCAAATGTGGTTAAAGAGGCTTTCTTAACATTGCTCATGCCTCAATTTCTTATGTAGTGTTCAGGGCTCCCTTGAGACTGACCTGTGGTTTCTCTGGTGCCGCTTCATTGACTTTAGACAGGAGGCTCTCCAACTGGGGTCGGTGACCCATCAGCTGGTGGTAGACCCTGTCAGCTTTGTCAAGCAGGGTATTGATGTTAGTCACAGCCTGCAGGAAAAAGATATATTAAAGATTAAGAGATAAATAGGGAAGATGAAGGTAGAGATAGAGACTTTTGACTATTTTGCCAATCAAGCAAATTTTTTTTTGAATGGCAACCCCCTTTTTACTCCTCACCTTTAACTTGTATTTCCCACAGAGTGACCGCTTACCTTTTTCCTGTCTTCCTCATTCTCAATGGGATCCACAGCACAGCATGGTTTAGCATATAGCATGAAATCAAATCGGGCATATTTGCAGAAACCACAGGCATTGCACAGGAAGGGGTCTTTTTCATCGTAGTTGATTGACCTAACAGAAAACAACAATCAATTTCAAATACAATAAACTGCAGTGTTTCCAATCATTATCATATGTTCCCCAATCTTTTCAGACCTGTAGAGGAAGCCTGCTGCGTTGCGTACCTGCACTTGTGACACTGATAGACGTTCTCGCCACAGTTGCCACACACCCCAGGGTTGGCTGGCACCGATGCACTGCAGCGTGGACACTGCAGGGTCTCAGTGGAGGCCTGATAGTTCTCATAAAAATCGGAGAACTCGATCATCAGGTTGGAAGCAACGATGGGTAAAGGAAGGTCGATCTTTACCTCCGTTTGTCCTGGGGTCAGCTGAACTTTCTTGGCTTTGTGCCAGCGAGCGGGCCTAAAAAGAGAAAACAAGTTGATTTACTTTATACTGCCGAGAGTGAAACTGTTACTTGTGGCCAATATGTAAACTTGTATCTTATAACATTTTTGTTAAAAAAACATTATGAACGTATGATTAGTAAACATACTTGTTCTTCAGCTCCACAATAGCCTGTACAGTCCTGTTGTTGTAGTACAGATTGATGGTGCGGACCATTTTGGTGCGTTTGAGGTCACCGATCTTCACTGTGACTTTGCTGATGGTGTGGCTGCCAATGAGTTTGACGACCTGCTGAGTGGTGGTGTAACGGGTGTCCACTTTGATTGATGACAGTTTTATATTCTGGAGGGCAAACAAGACAATTTTTTAAAACAATAATAGACTGTGTTTATGCCAGCAGGGTCTTACAAAGGCCCTCTTATGGGTGGTCTTATGACCTGTCCTTATTCTGTTTGCTTTTGCATACCTTTTGCATGATAAACAACAGTAGTATGGAAATAAAGAAGAATGTCCTCAGCTTGTCACATTTGGTATTCACTGTTCACATTTCAAACCAAAAACTAACCATAGTCTAACCAATCTTTACCAATGCAAAAGCAGTGCAAACTTACAAAGAAAGAAAAAATTGCATTTGAATTGAATTAGCTAAACCTTTTTTTTTTTTTGCTGGTTAGCAATTGTATCCATTAAGTGAAGTTATGTTTCACATACCGAGAAGGGAACTTCTGGATTGTTGCACACCAAGCAGGGGTCACTCTCCAGGAAAAACCCATCAAACTCCACTAAACCAGACAGAGTGCTGCAAAAGGAAAAATATCAAATTCGTATTAAGACAATGTCCACAACTTATAATTGCATTCTTCTTGCTTATAGATAGTATGTTTTTGTAGACATACTTGTAGATGTTGGAGTTGGGGTGATTCGTCAGGATATGGTTTTGTGCCCTCAGGATTTCCACAGCTTTCTGAGAATACTCTTTCAACTAGAACAGAAAAGGGAAACAATTTAATAGAGAAACAGTTTGACAGAGATTTCACAGCATTATCATTGTGATGGCTATGTTCTGCTGAATGATGAAAAGGCTCAGACATCCAGAAGAGTACTTTGAGTACATTTTGGACACAGTCCAATTTTTAAATTGTTAATCACAAAAAGTCAGATGTTCATGATATTATAAAATATAAGGCAACAGTATAACAATTTCACAACAATTACTACCCTAGAATCAGTACAAATATTGCATGTGAGGCTTTTGAACAAACCTTTTTCTCTGTCTGAGGGGTTTTAAGTGAGAAGTATCCAAGCAGGTCGACAAACTGGGCAGCTTTGCGGCCATATGCGGGCAGCTCAGGCCAGATGGCCCAAGTCAGCTCCAGCAACAGCTCCTGCTGAGATTTACTGGAGTTCCTACAGAGAGATTCACATACCAACAATGTGATTTCACCATTTAATAATTTATTGTTGCGCTCATTCCCACATTCTTTCCATTGTTTGTTCATTCGTGCTTCAACTTTATGTTCAATCATCCAGTCTAAAAACAAGGTAGTCTAAATTTAGCGCCTAGGCTCGCTTTGTGTTTGAGTTTGGGGCCAAACTAAGTTGCCTGTTTATGTCTGAATGTGTTAGATGGCTACAGTACCTGTAGATGTGAAGTGCCAAGCAGTGGGCTTGCCAGCGCACAGATGATGAGTTTGACTCGAGCAGGAAGCAGCGCAAGAACTGGATGAGGGTCTCTTTGTCTGCAAACTTGTTAAGCTGACTGACCAGAGCCATACACAGCTGATCCTCCTGGCTGCCAACTCCATCACCTGTTATCAGTCAGCAAAGATACAACACAGTCAAGGCATTAGCATCTACTATCCATTTTTGATACCCAAATAACCTGTTCAGGTTCATTGGGGGGCTTGAGCCTGTTTCAGCATTGAATGTGTACAATCTAAACAAGAATTGGTATGAAGTATAAGAAAGTTGGCGTTGTTGCCTCACCCTCTTTGTCTTTCTCCTTGTCCTCTTTTTTGCTCTTTTTACTGGATGACTTGCTCTGAGAGGACTGAGAAGCTCCTGTCTGTCCAGCACTACCAGAGCCCCCTCCGGAGAATGATGACGAGGAGGAAGAGGAGCTGGCAAGCACCTTACTGCCACACAAGGCGCAGGACAGCAGTTGTAAAAGTACAGGGGAAACACCCTCATCAACTAGGAAGCTCACTTGTAGGAGGAAGTACAACACAGCTGAACAGAGAAGACAAACAGGTAAGAGGAGGGAAAATAAAGAGAGGAGAATGATGTTAACATGAGTAGCCTTAAAAGCTTCTTTGTTTCTAGTTACAAAAGCTGATCTGAAACAACTTACAGTCATCCTTCATGCAGAACTTCTGCCAGTTGATTGTCCTCTGAGTGGCAATTTCAGCACAAGCTTTCAGATGCTCCATCTGCACCAAGAGAAGCAAGTTACACTTGTGCACAGAAAGTTACAAAAAGTTCAATCCTTACAGCAGATGACAGTACTATCACAGAGCAAAGAAATGGAATATTAACAAGAATATAGCAAATTAAAAAAAATAATGAAACAATGGAGCATGAAGTACACATAATTTATAGCCAATACACAGCACACAAAAGAGGCTCTGTATGAGCAGTCTGAATGACTGTTCAGAGGACACTCACCAGACTGATGAGTGTGTCATACTGTAAAGCCGAACCAGACGTGGCTGTGACAACACCAGCCCGGAGGAAGATGCCCTGCTCCTCCAGGAGCTTCTTGATGCTGCGCACATGGGAGTCAAGAGTGTGCAGATCCCGCAGCTGGCGATATTTTTCCTTTGAGCCACAGATGAACAGCAACAACTTTCTGACTTGCCTCCTGACAAATGGTGTCTGTTGAATCATCAGATACTGGGGAGAAAAGAAATACAGAATTAAGAGGTTGTATTTCTGTGTTTTGTGTAGACAGAGGTTGAAAAGGAATATCACACAAGTGATAAACTCAACCGCTTACTTCAGACAGATAGTAGAACCAGGAATGGTCAAAGACAGGAGGTGGGATACGTGGGTTGGTGTCAGCAATCTTCTTGATCTGATATGGCAGCCGGAGAACCATTTCAGTCAAAAGCTGTGAGTAGGCTTCAAACACATCAGCAGCATGTCCCTAAGGGAAGGAGCAACACAGTCAGTTCACAAACCATTCCTTGTACGAATATCACTTTTTTTTTCAGTTTTAAAAATAAAGATGCCTGCTGTTGTCTGATACCTTGACATATTGGCGCAGGAAGAAAGGGCTCATGTCTGGGGGAGAGGAGGCTGTGTGTGGTCGGAGGAGCTGGCTTGTGGCCACAGGCTCCTCTTCACCCTGTTGGCTCTTCCAGAACTCCAGGAGGGATTTGAGCACGTGGAGACAGTAGTCAATAGCACCGAGGCTGAGCAAGGCAGTCGCTGTGGCATTTGAAATAAGCGAAGATGACTGGAAGAAAGAAAGAGGGGGTAACTGGCATGTAAGTACAATGTACAGGCAACTTCATTTTGAACATGCATAAAAAGCTGTCCATAGAGAAATTCAGTCATAGAAAACAAAGAGGATGTACCTCAGAAGAGGATTTGGAGCCAGATTTGGTTCGAGACATGAAAACACTGAGCAGTCTCATGATGACCAGGTGAACTTCATTGATGGAGCTACGTTCATTCTTCTTGGACACATCCTGCAGAGGAATAACATGGATTAAGTAAAACGATGACAGTTTTAAGCCTGATGCATCATAAGGAGACTGTGTTTACCTTCTTGTGCATGCCAAGTTCAGCAATGAGCTGTGCTAGCAGGTCATCCAAGGCACCCTTATCCTTTTCATCCTCGCCATCCAGGTCAGAGGTCAGCATTAGGATGACCTGCATGTAGGGGATGGCTTGAACTCCACCTACATTGTGGAGCTGAGAAAGATGCTGAAGCAAACGCTCCAGTAGCATAAGACGAACCATGTGCAGCCTGACAAGAAACACAAAATAAAATAAATAAAAATGTTCTACAACTGAGTTGACCATTTTGGTCCGCTCCCAAAAATGTGTCAGCATAATCTTAAACCTTCTTCTTTATCTGAACTCCTGCTTTGCATTTGGGATGTCTGACCTGTTGCTTGTGTGGATGTCTCCCTCGGTCTCTCCTTCTCCTTCTGAGCCTTCACCTTCCTGCTGGGCTGTGGTGGTGCTGATGGCTCCAGTGCTGGAGCTGACGCTGCCTGGACCGGCAGGGTGGCCCTCCACTGCGGTGTCCCCATATGCACTGCTGCGTCCTGACACTGTACACACAAATGCATACACAAATGCAACTAAGCAAACTGGAAACATGATAATATATACTAAGCAAGTGTTATGGTCTTACTTTAAAAAGAAAAATGAAATGAGTCTGTAAAGACTTATACGGTCTTTGTAGTTAACAGATACGATACAATACAATATTAGACATGCATATATAACAATATAATATATAACATTTTGACTATCAGGCTGACAGAACAAACACAATATTTCGCATTTAGTTGTGTTTAGGGCCACTGTTGTTTCTCTGCAATCACCCACCACTGTGTTCCCCGGCTACAGAGTCGATTGCAGAACCTCCACTCTCTGAGCCCACACTGCCGCCATGCTCAGCTGGGGAGGTCCGCAGTGTGGAACCATCAGTAGCAGCTGTGCTGCCCTCATCATCCGATGCCGGGGCTGAAATCATAGCAATAGCTGTAACAGTAAATACACCACGGTCATCTGGCCAGGATACATGATTTTAGTTCGTACTTGTTCACCAACAATGCAATAAAGCATGCAACACGTTCAAACAACCTGCCATTCAAGTTTATGTTTAAGCTACTGTGGGTATTATCGTACATAATTGCTACCTTCTTCAGCAAATATTAGAGGATGAGCAATACTTAAATTTCAAAACACTAAACTAAGATGTGCCACAGATTAGGTGATAAGCTTTAATGTAGAATATTATCACACATGCTGTGAGATATTGACTATTTTAATTCAAAATTGTAGCAAAGAGAAAAATATTTTAGTGTCTTATGTGAAGGATGTACTAGCCACTGTGACCTTTCAGATCTAAAAACTTCAACCTCACACTACTACAGAGGTGATCTTGTTACCTGATGCGGTGGTGTCTGAAAGGGTGCCAGCATCCAATGAAGAGGAGCTTGGGGCCTGGCCAGACAGGCCGAGGCTCTGAAGGCCAAGAGCACTGCTGCTACTCCCTGAAAATGTCAAAAACATGTACAGTATGTTAGCACTACTCACAAAAAAACACTGCTTGTGTTTAAATTTAAAAATTATGTGTAACTACTGTCCAAAACAATATTTTTAATTTAGTTTCTGAAGTGTTACAATAACTTTAAGTTTCATTTTTGTAATCACTGTTAAAGCAATATGAAACTATAAAATGTGTTAATTGTGTTGGTGGTATTATCCATCTTATCATCTATCTAGAATTGATATCAAATTCTCGGTGCTTACTAACTGTCCACAAGTCAAATTTTTTGGTTCGAACAACTGTTCTGTACGGTTGCAAACCGTTTCATCCACAGATGGGGAGAGTGTCTAAATTCGAAGTGGGACTGTGAGGCATTCTCGTTTACCACAGAGTTAATGCTTCATCTTATATATTTTTTGGTTCTTGACCTTGTTGATCCTGCTGAAGGCTCAGAGCAATGGCCAGCTCTACCATAGTCTCATCATCTGCATCAGGAGGAATGTCCAGCATGGGGGGGAAACCCTCAGCTCCAGCCAGCAGAGCCTCCAGAGGAGATGGATTTCCATTGTTGACATTCTCTGCTGTCTCCAGGACCATGGACTCCGACTGTAGTAGAAAGAAAAACAAAGGTGTTATTATTTCTCCCAAATACAGCTTAAGATGAAACAGTTGCTAACTAAGAGTTATATTTTAAGGTTCATATGCCAGGGAAATAAGAACAAGGTTCACTATTATTTTTTACTTCAAATTATATATTTTTTGTGTGTGAGCGGTGTATGTGCTTGCTCGACATGTACCCATTTCCTCTCACAATGTTAACAACGCAGCAGTAATGTCAAATATAACCCACAGACTTAATTGACCCTTGTGCTCACCACCATCTCAAAGTCACCATGGTCCACTTCACTCTGCTCCTGACTCTCCTGTCTACCCTCTTCTCCTCCAGTCAGCACCGACGACTGCATTTTGTCATCTGCATCATCGTCATCATCATCATCCTTGTCTCCTGATAAAGGAAATCAACCGACATGTTTTAGAGATCTGAATCCACTTGTGGTTACAAGAGCCTCATCACAGGTTTTAATTCTTTGTTTAGACACTGTTTGTTTTACTACACATCACAGACATGAGATGTGTGCACTAAACCTTTTGAAACTGTAACTGTCCTAATGCCTTGTAACAATAAACATTCGGAACTCACACTTGAATACCCAAGCACTACCACATCGCAGAATGAACATTCACACACAGTTTTGTATACAGCCGGTGCAAACTTACCCATGGGTGTATTGGAGCGTGGGGGAGATGGAAGGGTCACATGGCGCCGTTTGTTTCTTGGTCGAAGCACTCTGATCAGAGCCTGCTTACAAGCAAAGCTCACAGCTGTGTCCTGCATTGGTTCAAATACACAATGGTTACCTGATGAGAGCCTGTATGCTGTCTTTAACTTACAGTAACTTGTGTAACAGTTCATATTCTAACTGTGAGATATAATTATGTCAAGTAATTTACTGGTCCTCAAAATCCTGATTATAAATAATAATAATAATAATAATAATAATAATAATAATAATTATAAATACCCTTAAACAGCCTTGCATGAGCAAAAGTATCAATAGGGTGGTGATTAGAATGTTACAATGGAAACAGCCATTGCTCCACAGAAATGGTAAAACATTTTATTCCCAAAGTTTGGCAAATCAAGACCATTCGGCAGTGACTGATTTTATATCTATTCACATGCTTTCATAAATGTCAATTATATCATGTTTCCAGTGATCAACAGAAGTACTATACTTACTGGGCACAGTAACATTTGCATGTAGATTTTAGAGGCTACATTGATGTAATCCAGTTCACAGGTGCAGTATGCATGGATGATGTCCACCAAGGCATTTACTGTTGCTTCCACATGAGTTAGGCCTTAAATGGATGACAAGAAAACAAATTCACATCGTTTTCAACTAGATGTAAAGAAATCAGATACTTTCAGACGGTATACATTATTGTAAATGTTCTACATAACATTTAAATGTACTGTACTGTAATGTACTTATAACTTAGACACATTTTTCACATGCAGTCAATGTACTTACCAGGCAGGCAAGCAGGAGCGAGAAACGCGTTCTTTGGTTTCAGGGCATGGAGCTTCCAGAAGTTATTCAACAGCTGAGTGATGAAATTACAGCTTTCACCATCCACGTGTTTTTGGCCGTCCTCTGGCATTTCTGGGTTAGGAAGAGAAGAGTATGAATAAGTTTATTCCATTTATTTATTGAAAGGTTATGTATGTTTCCAAGTCACTTAGAAACAACAACAGTTGTTTTGAAGAATATATTTTGGCATGTCTGTTAACAACAAGTGGGTAACGATATAAATTATGTACACACAAACTGATATTCAAGATTTGTCACCAGACTAGCTTCTTACCAGAGTCATGGTGTAATGACTTTGTTTCTGTGAAATGCACCAAGTTGTTGGGTCTCATGATTGCAATGGAGCGGGCAGTGATCACGAGCCTCTGAAAGACATCAGGGTCAAGCTCCCTCCCCTCACGGCTGCAGCTATTCAGACACTGCACTGCGTTACTCAGCAAGGACTGATCCTGATGACAGATAAACGTTGCATTAGTTCTTCATAAGTGATGTATAGGATGAGCACAACATTTAACACCTAAAAAAGTAGGTTGTGGTTTCTGAACAAACTTTATTTACACATTTCACCGTTGATAGGTGATGAACAAGAACCAACACTTTTTCTGCACTGCTGGCTTCACACTATTCCCATAAAATTGCCAAACAATCATGTTGGCTTACTTCCTTCATAAAGATTCAACAGTCCAATACTTATGCCACCGTGATCTGGTTCTCCACTTTCCCTGACTTACTAAATGTCCCTTCCTGACTTAAAAGTACTAAATGTACCGGATGACTGAAAACCATTATCAACATGATACTAAATGTAACATTTAATCTTTCACTTAAAGTAATTTGCACTTATTTTGCTGGGTCCATTACAACACCGCATGCATGGAAAATGTTCTCACTTTAGTCTGGTCTGATTTTTTTACCTTGTGGTTGTGGTAGGCAGTTCGACTGGTGTGCAGGCTGGCAAGAAGTCCTTTGGTTTGCTGTTGCACACCAGCAGGGGTTGGCATGGACAGGAGTAGAGTTGCCAACTCCAGCGCTGCAGCCTTATTCTTCTCCTACACAGAGTTAAAGACATGCAGTCAACAATGTTCCCTAAAGGCAAGCAAGTTTAACACAGGGTTTTTCATTCAAATGTGTTACTAAATCTTCATCCGTTTACCTTTTCACTGGAGGACCCTACTGCAAAGCAGCTTTCCAAAGCCTCAAGGGAGCTGACCACCAACCTGAAATTGAGAAAGAAGATCAACAGTGCTTCTACTGCAGCTTTCTCCTTAGATCAACCAAACAAAAAGAATAAAGAGCAAATCTTAACCTTTTGCAGTCTGTGCTGATCTAAATGCCAAAACAACACTGAATGCAAGAATAGGAAAAAATGTTGCTGTGTGTGGCAATGATGCATGGCATGTTCACAGTCTCAAGCATGGACACACAAACTGGCACACATGCACAAAACCATACAAACAAGCAGAGAAAGGGCAGTTACTAACCGGTCCAAGGTTGATAAGGACTCAGTTTCACAACTTTTTATTGTATTTTTGGGAGCAAAAGAAAAAGAACAAAAACAAAGTGTGAGGATCACAGAAAGAAACAAGTGAAATTAAATGATTCAGTTGAACATAAGAGAAGCATGCAAGAAAAGATGACATCACGATAGCCATGCACTAAATACTCTAGAGAGAACCCAACCCCCATTGTTAGAACTTCAAGATCATCCTCAACAACTCCTGCTGTATAACTGGACTCATGAAGGACAAAGATATGCCAGGAGTGTGTGACATGGATAAAATGTGTTACATCTTATCACAATATGAATAATTAATTTAACACAACTTCTATTAACATTATATCATTATTTAGCTGGAAAAGAAACTCATTTAAAGAACAGGAATGTTGGCTAAAGGACACGGTATTAAAAGGATAGAAGTAGCCATTTGAAAGTCAAAGAAATGGTCACACTATCTCATCAGATCATGAGTGTGGTTAATTTAACTGCAGAGGATTGAGAAGTGTAAATGCCAACAAATTGTGTTGACCTTCTGAAGCCTAAAGTGGAAAGCCCATACCTCTCCAGCACACTGCCACTGGTGGTGGTAGGGGTGGCTATGTCTCCATCAGAGGTGCCATTGCCCTGGTTGAGGTTGGGACTGCAGACATTGTTAACCGAAGCAGAGGAGAAGTCCTCTGGTGGATCCTCAGGCCAGCCAAACTGCTCCTTGGTTTTACCATAGATCTTGATTGAATCAAGCATGGTGACTCCAGCTGGGTCAACAGACGCTCCAACTTTAAAATGAACAGAAAGATGAAACAGTGCTTTAGTGTTGCCCATTTAGTTAAATCCTTACATCAAGAAGCTACAACAATGACTAGATTGATTTCTGAATTAATAGATAATCCACACGATTGGATATTACTAGCGGTGACAAAAAATATCCACCCATCAACACTAAGGTATAATCATCTCTTGCTCTTACTAAATATAGACAGCTTCTTGTCGGCCTGCAGGGCCTCCTCTCGGGTGAAGGGAAAGTCGAACCAGCGGGCTCTTGTCAGGTTTATCTGCATGGTGCGTCCAAAGACCTCCACGTAGGAAGGAGCCCTCTCAATGGCCTGAGTGCCCACCTGCACCCGCATGCCCGTCATCACCATTGAACTGTTGTTGTTGACTGCCTCCACTGTGAATCCCCCAGGCTAGAAGGAAACAACCAGATTCATGTCAATATTTGTTGTGTTTTACCCATTTTGTCTAACAGTGCAACACTACAACCAACATATATAGCCATGCTCAGAACGTATGGCTGCATTGTTTCTATAGCAGCTCAATTGTGAAATACAGGTCGCCCTTTGTCAATTATTTATTTTGTTTGGATGCATATAATGCTCAATTGCTCAGTGTTGTACTGTTGTTTTGTTAAATTATGTGACAATAGATGACAAAAAATGCTAAAGTTTCAACACAGCTGCAGGCAGATGACGTGCATGTGTTCATATACATATATATTACTACTCTTCAAATCATTTTTTGTTCACAATAGCCTATAAAACACACACTCATGGTTGACAGTAGCAATTCATCACAGAAGTCATTTACACCTTTTCCAACAGAGAATGATGTCAAAATGTCCCTACCTTTGTGTTGGCGACATACATCCCAGTTGAGTTGAGCCTGTGTTTGATCTGCTGTCCATTGTAGACCTGCAACAAGTCATTGCCCCCAAACTCCACCTCTGTCAGCTGCTGGTTGTGCTCAAAGAAGTCCACTGGGAATGTGACCTGACTGGAAGTTCGGGTGGCTAAAAAGTAAAATCATTACATTAAAATCTGACACTTTAGCCAAAGATGCAGCCTAAGCAGTTTCTGGCAAGCCCTTACTTTTCTGTTTCTGATGTGGTGGTGATCACACATGTATGCCCTGACTTGCATGTGTATCATCTATTTTGGTATCCACTTGCTTGTATTTTTTGTGATTAAAAAAAAATGCACTTAATTGGCCTCAAACTCACTAGTAGCAGCAGCCTTGCGCTTGCGGACAGGCTTCATGATACTGATGCCACAGCTGGGCTGCAGAGAGGGCTGTAGCCAGTATGAGGTGTTGTCCACATTGGCCATGTAGATTCGCAGACTTCCGTCCTCACAGAGAAGAATCATGGTCGTACGCTGTTGCTCATTACTGGCAGTGTGTCGGATTGCTACCATATCTTGAATCTGGGGAAAAGAAAAAATGAATGAATGGTAACCTTAAGAATATAGTTATGAGTTTTACATATGTGAACTAAAGAACAAGATGGCGACCTCAGTTCTACTCACTATGTTATAATCTATTAGGTACTGTTCCCTGTCATTGCAGTATGTGGTTCTAACCTTTGCTTTGGCTGGCAGAGTTTTAATCTCTTGGATGAGGAAGGTGTCAGGCTTGACCATGATGACAAGTGGTATGCCTGTTGTCTGCTGCACACAGCACACCAGGCCTGGGTGGTTCATGACCTCAGACCATTGGCACAGAGCAGGCGACATCTTACTGCTGCTTCCATTAGAGCTAAAGAGTACAGGAGGGCAAGAAAAGAGATGGAGACATAAGTCAGTTCTTCCAGTTACCCATTACATTACTCAGATCCAGTGCAGGCAAGTGAAGAGACCATATATGGTGTGGAGGAAGTGTTACCCTTTGACGTTGATGGGGAACAGCCTCTGCACTTCTGTGGTGCTGCGGCTCACTGTGGCAGCGAAGGACTTTCCCTGGCTGTAGCTGAAGAAAAGCATCTGAAGCACATGGGAGTAATAGACCGACACACCACCACCGGCTACCTGCCCGTTGCTATCCTGGAGTCACACAGAAAGATTTTGCTTTACTATTGCTGTCTGCCATTCAAGCATTTTCAAGATGCATCAAACGACTGAAGTGGTCACACGTGACACCATTCTGTGGGTATAATTCAATTACCTAGATGTACACCCTGCTTACCTTCAAGTCTTCGTGGGTTATCTCCAATACATTTGTGACATAGAAAGGGCCATGTTGGGCACTGCTCGATTCATCCATGAGCTGGGTGTACATGTAACCTGCTGAAGACATAATGGCAATAACACTCTTCCCCTCTTCATTGAAAAGGAAAGTTGCATCACGGATCTTGGAACTTGGGAGCAGGAAGTAATACATGGGACTCAGGGCATCCACTGACAAGTCGTAGATCTGTTTAGCAAAGAAGAAAAAAGAAAAAGAGAAGTTGACAAATGACAAAGACGAGTGTTTTTTCAACATGCAAAAAGTAGCAACTGTCCCAAATCAATAGTTATGTACAAGATATCCCTTTTCTTAAAACATACCTTGACAAAGTCAGCAGTGATGATGGCAAGTTCTGTTTGCGAGCCTGGTAACCAGATGGCTTTGATGATGAAGTTGCCAGTTGCCAGTTGTGGGTGCAACACCAGATGGTCAGAGACAGAGCCTGTGCTGCTGAATGTTAAAACATGGCAGTCCTGGGAAAAAATAAACGTACGACGAAGACAAAACAGTCAAATACCAATTTCCAATTAGCAGCATTTTGTATAAAAAAGTACCTCTATGTCTACGTAGCTAACATTGGCATGAATAGCTACCCTGAATTCTACCATGGTTAATTTTGTTGTGCCATTTTATCGCGAGCAAAATAACTACATTACTGCCTGTATTGTTTTTCATTCTATAGGTTTATATAGGCTCTTTCAGGCAGATGGTTTTCTGACCTTGAGGCCACACACAGCCAGGTAATCTTCGTTACAAGGGTTGCCTGTGAGACTGAGGACAGTGAAAGGGACTGGAGCAGAGGCCAGTCGTGTCAGTGTCAGCTTCCTCTTGCTCGAGTCTGCCTGTTTCAGGAGGGTGGACAGCTGAAGAACTGTTATCTATTGAGAAGGAGAAGAAAATGGGTTACAACAAACAAACAACATGAAAGAAAATAGAAATACACATCAAATAAAGATCTATATAACATTCTCCACTAAGGCTTTAAATATTCTTATTTTTGTATAATAATTGTATTATTATTATGGGAATTAGCTTACTGGTTTGTGAATCTTACCTTCCCCTTTTCATGGCTGACTGCAAGGTGCTGGCGGCGGCCGTGGGGTGAAGACAGGACACACATGGCAACACGACGCAAGACGTGTGCACTAATGAGCTGGCGTATAGTCTGTCCCTGGTCACCACTGTAATTCATCCTCACATTCTCAAAAGCCCCTTCTTGAGAGCCAAGTGTGGGTACCTGACGGAAAGCAATTTAATAAATACAATTTAGTTTCTAATAATGTTTATATAGTATTATATATGTGATTTTTAATTTTTTTTTAAATACACAAAATGACACAGGTCTTCATACCATTAACTGGTCTGTCATCTCCACAGTTTTGTCCTGAGTATGCAGTTCATTGAGGGCTTGCTGAGCACGGCTGCTGCTTCCCACTGCTGATGCCTGCTGGAAGTTTGTCTGGATGGCTTCCATGAGAAACATAAGCATCTCCAGTATGACCGCTGCAGTGGATGATGCCATCTGTTGTGGAGAAAGAGAGACAGAAGTTTAAGTTAAACTATGTGAAGGGAGTGCAGTGTACCTATGTCAAAGAACTACAATACCAGAGAAGAAATGCAATAATTTTAAGTCATTTGAGCTTCATTTTTCAGCATAAAAAGACACAAGACAGTCAGAGACATAGACTTGATGATTAAACAAGAATAGATTAACATATTTTCTCTCACCACTTGTGCTAGCAACTCTTCCTGGCAGCCCTCAATACTCTTGCACACACTGCTCTTCTTAGGTCTGTCTTCATCACCAGGTTTGCCATCACAGATAGTGACCTTGCCCTTGTCGGAGGGTGAGGCATTCTGGTGGCGGATAGAGCTGTCAGGCATACGCAGTTCACTCTGGAATGCAGAGGACTCCTTCAGAGTGGAGCCCATGCCACTGCTGGGGCTGCGTTTGACCAAGGCCTGTGGATGGTATGACACAAAGGAGAGCAGTGAGAAGAGAGACATTGTTGATATTTGCATGCATACATGTCTGAATGTGGCAGCACATCTAATACAAACTTTTATCATAAAAGCATCTTCTTTGTTTAACTTCTTTACAGTTAGGATAACCTGCTTTTGCTTTTGCTTTTCTAGCTCCTCCACATTGTGGAGTAAATAGTCAAAAGGAAGGTCAGACAGATTGTGCTGGATGGAGGCGCACTTTATCTAAACTGCCTGCAAAGGCACACAAAATACATGGACTTACAGGACTCTTGATATCACTGGAACAATTGTTAATTGTATTTGAATTTTTTGCATGCCAATATCATATACTTTCACTTTGTTATCCATTTGAACAAAATTATTTTGAGACATTATAATCAAAAGACTGACAAAGAACTAAACAGAAATAAACTGAAGGTAAAATGTAGTTGATGGGTCGTTCATCATCACATGCACATTCAAAATCCATCACATAAGATTAACTAGGAAAGCTGGCCTTTTCAGTAAACAAAATGTGGACAACAGACATTCATAACATGATTCTCTCATTTTCTGGCCATATGTGTGGGCTAGCTATAACCCTGACCAAATGAAATGACGGGATGGAAGTCAATGGGGGAATGACTTGCAAGCCAAAGTTACCGCTGTTGTTCTCTTCCCATGATGACCTGAGGTATTCGGTCTCACCTGGCAGCTGCCATCCTCTTTGGCACCGCAGTCACAGAAGAAAGAGCCATATTTGGCATAGGAGATCTCATGGTCTTTGTGACAGACCTTGGCGCACACTGTGCACACACCTACCCCATCCACCATCTTACAGGTGTGACAGTGGTACCTGCAGAATGAAAAGGACCAGGACAGGACTGTGTAGTACATCAACAATTTAGTCACGACAGAATGTCACCTACATATTTCTACATACAGGCACTTTAACATACTCAGGTGTAAAGGTGCACGACATAAACACCAAATATAACCACAGTCCAGACTCCACATAACAAAAACCTTCCGGATGCTGCTTCCAGGTTTAGTAAGAAAAAACTGAGCAGTTTAATGATTATTGAGTGAAATTCACTAGTTGGCTTGACTATGAACACCCAACACATTAGCACAACATAAACACACTGCTAACAGAAAATATTCCACTAACACAATGACTTACTTTCCCTTTCAGCTACATGAAGATAAACTATGTAAAAAATAAACTTTCCATGAGCCCAAACAAATTACAGTATTTTTTCTTCTTTTTTTTTTAAAATCTACAGTACATGGGATCTTTATATTTATAGATTTTGCTCTTGATTCTGAGTTATGAAAGGGTTACTGTGTGCCAAACCGATTTTAAGGTAAACAAGTCCTCCAGTTTAAACTCAAACACCTATGGATCCACTAAAAATCCATTGACTTGATCCTGATTAAAAGAAAGAAACAACCTCTGGCCTCATTCAAGGACAAAACTAAAATCACAGGGAACAATAAACTTTTCTTTACCAGTGCTGGTTCATGAACTCCTTCTGGGTAATGGTGAAGGTGCAGAGTTTGTTGCAAAGGGAGTCTTCATCCTGTCAAACATTGACAAACATGTTAGGATGGATTGTTCCAAGGATCAAAAACTGAGTAGAGCGAAAAATGACAATGTCATCAATTACTCAAATATCTTTAAGTGAAAATCAAATAACTCAGCTGTTTGGGTCCCAAAGACTCTAAGACTGGCTACATGAATCATATATGATTAAAATGAAACTTTTTTTTTGTTTAGAAAAAAGAGGAATCACAAGCATCTTTCCTGCATCCGAATAAAAAATGTTCCACATTCCCTCTGGAAAATACTATTGAGGTCAAACCCATTATGTTATCTTTGCTCTACTGGACAGCAAAATGGGCTAGACTAGGAGCCAAGACATACTATGCAACTCAACCGGAGGGTTTTTCCCTCTACTTAAACTGTAGCAGGAAAACAAACATTAAAAAAGCTTTCTGGGGCAGGTGGCCTGGACCAGGTTTAAAGGAACATTTTGTTGTTTTTCTATTGCCTGAGATTGGCCAAATGGCTTTGTTGTATAACAATGTGAGTTTAGTATTATACTATACTGCACATTTACAGAACAAGGCTGGGTTTAAGGATAGACAAAGGGATGAGATCTCACAGAGTCCTCTGCTTGGGAATCATCCTCCTCTGGTGCAAGCTCCTCCACCCAGTCAGAGTCTACTTCCATGGCCTTCTCTTCTCCCTCCATCAGCAGTGCTGAGGTTCCTTGGCCACTGCTTTGCCGCAAGGCGTTCATCACATCGGCCAGATAGGAGATGATGTGGCATGAGCATTCCAGCATGCTGGCGTGCTGTTATCAAGGAACAGGTACACATCAATGACTTGACAGTTAATGGTTAAAATGCCTAATGTGCCAGCGTTTAAACTGGTGCAATATACTGAAAATATAAAAACCTACCTTTCCTTGGGATAAGTTTGTGCTCACTTTTTCCACAACATTCTTCTGTGTTAAATACTTCTTGCTGCAGAGAAAAATTTTAAATGAATATTCAGAAATTTAAAGACCATATATTTGCTTCATAGTGTAAATCAAATCAGGTAAAGGCAGGTCTGTTAAACTTATTTCTTACCATCTGGTCAGCCAGTCAATAGCTGCCCTGTGCAGTTGCAGGTGGCCAGCTCCCTGTCCAGCACTGGCCAGTGTGGCCATGATGACCATGAGCTCAGGGAAGCCGGTACCGTCACCGTTAGCCAGCATGTCTGTTGCCATAGGAATAAGTGTGCTGAGGAGGACAGTGCACACTCCTTCTCCCACCTGGCTGTTGTCACGCACAATATGTGTGGTGAGCACCTGCAGGAGCTGTCGGTTTTCCTGCACTATTTCCAGCTGCTCCGAGTCCTTTGGTGGGGTGGCTGTCATGCGTGTCAGCCAGGACTGCAGTCGAGAGGGCTCTACACAGGCCAGCTGAGCCAGCGAGCCACACAGACACAACAAGCTGGGGTTCGGGCTCTTCTCCGCTGGGTACGACAGCATCATCATGAGATTTAGGCTTGCAGTTAAAAGATTTATGATTTGATTTTTGACACTTTTAAGACATCAGTGTGCTTCAAATGTGCTTACTGGATCATCGAACATTGTCTGAAAATCCCTCCCCCCACATCTTTCTGACATCAGTCTCACTGCCCCCTATAACTTTCCTAAACAGAGGATCAGACAAGTAGGCCACATTTACACAGCAATTGGCCAGGTGTTCAGTAGTAAGTATGCAAGGGTTGAACTTCTTTTTTTAGTGTTTCTGCCACTTGTCAGGTACAATTGCGAGCAACTACGTGCAAGCCTTTGGTAAGACTGTCTTAAAGTGTGTGGCTTTCTTCCCATTTTTACACTTTCTCGTCTCTAACCCTTGTCTTTTTTTTTTTTAAATCACTTCTTAAAACCCATCTCTTTTCCTTGGCCTTTGACACCCAGTAAGATGTCGACTTTATCTCCTTGTTTTCATTCCTTTGTATTGCGTGGCTTTTATTATTTTTTACTCATGTTTTTTATTTTTGTATTTTATATGTAATTTTATTCTTCTGTACAGAACTTTGGTCAACTTTGGTTGTGTTAAAGTGCTTAACAAATAAAGTTGGATTGGATTGGATTGGATTGGATTGGATTGTCTGACGGCAGGGTTTTTACTCTGCCTTCAAATGTGGCCATTCAGAACTGCACCTAACACTTACAGGCAACAATTTGTATGAACCAGTCCATTTGAAGCATACACTAACCTTCAGATAGCTGTTTTTGATTGAAATTATAACTGTAGACTTACTTAGCTGGAAAAGCTTGGTGAAGAATTTCAGCACCCTGTTGCAGAACTTTGCAGACAGATTTTCGTTGGCTGTTGCCATCATAATCTGGACAAGTTCACCACTGGAAAAAAGAGCACAACAAAAGTGAGACAGCAGTATATATGTGTAATAATTAGGGGTGTCACGACTCTCCAAATCCTCGATTCGATTCAATTTTCGATTCTAAGGTCACGGTTCGATTCGATTCTTGATTTTTACATTTATTTTTTTTAAAGCACAGGTTGCTATGCCATTTTTAGACTATAGACTTTTATGCAATATAATATCTGACCTTTGTTCGCAATGTACCACACTACATTGTCAAATTTAAAACATTTATTAACAACATAATGTAACAATAACTTATATCTTCAGTCAATTGGAAACTTAAACAAAATAACCTGCCATCTAGTTTCTCTTTTGTAACTGCAGTCTTCTTCACAGAAGATGACATTCAAGTTCACAACAAAACAAACAAAAACATAAAACAGCCATGTCCATAGTCTTCTCTGAACAATTAAGTGTCTTAACAAACTATTTCTGAACAGTTGGACATATACAAGGTGCGTAAGGTGTGAGTGGGCGAGCGAGAGTGAGGGAGCGTGCGTACGTGCGAACAGTGAATGAATGGGAGAGGAAGGAGAAGCGAAAGGAGTAGCAGTAGTAGCGACAGCAATAAAGTGAACAATATAGGCTGCAGTTTGGCTGAATAAAGGCGACGGCTCCTCAAGATACAGCAAAGCTCCCTGGTATTATTTCCCGACCAGCTTAACACGGGAAAGGGGGTTCACCCCGAAAGTAAACATAAACTTCGACCCTGGGGGAACTCATCTCCCCTGTGCTTCCCGACCACGGTCCGGGAGCCGAACAGGAATGGTGTAACACCATGCTATCGTTTGACTGGCTGTAGCTAATAGCTACAGGCTTAGCTAGGAGCTAAGTTAGAGGAGGTTGACTCGCAGCACTTCAACACGTGTGTGTTTTTTTCCCCTTGGCAAGCCGACCGGACATGACATGGGGGCGTGGCAGCATCGACGATTCCATTTTTTAATTCGAAGTTCGAGATTGTGAATTAATTTCGATCGATTTAAAATCAAAATCGTGACACCCATAGTAATAATGCAGCCTATTTTATCAGCTGAGCAAATACCTGAATGAAAAGAACTCTTCCATGGCTTTGCGGACTTGACTGCTCTCAAGCTGCTTTTCAAGGTACTGAAGGCATTCCTCGAGGACAGACTCATCCAAACCACTGAAGAAATTGGATCAAAGTTTGATAAGAGCAGTGAGACTACACCAAACAATAAATGTGTAGGCTAGTAAACAAATACAATATGCTAAACTAGGCTAAAAGCTGTACAATGGGGCCTTAATTTTTTAGCAGTGCAAACTTCACTATTACACAGTGTTTTTAATCAATGTTAATATCAAATATAATGTTTAATGCAAGATTCATTATTATGTCACACACGACATACCTGTTGGGGTCTGAGTGATTGGCAATGATGTTGTAACAGCCGGTCACCAAACGCTCGTAGATGCGGGCCAGGAAGGCGTCTGACTCTGAGGGGCCGAGGATGCGCTCCAGTGAGGTACTGCTGATCTCAGCCACACTCTCTGTGCTGCTCTCCAGGAGGAGGGGCAACAAAGTGCGCACAACCTGCGAAGGATTCAGCTCCTCTGTGCTGAGGAGACAGACATGCAGAATTATTAACTGATGATTACAGTGTACTCATGAATACATTCTATCTGTCACATACTGTTGGTTATATGTTTAATGATGTTTAATAGGAATGGACAAGCACTTACACAATGAGGTCGCCAGTGAGGCGAACCAAAGAGAGTAGGATGTGTTTAAGAGAAGAGGCCAGAGGCAAGGATTGACAACTCAGTGTGCCCAGGTGAGCGGCTTGGATGGCACTGATGTAGCTCTCTGATGGAATGGTATCATTGGCAAACGCATTTCGCTGAGAGGTAAAACAAAAAACAACAATAGGCTATAAGTCTCATAACAATAAGTACAATTGTTTTTTAGATGAAATGCTGTGTAGGGCTGGACAATAATGGTAAAAACGTTACTATAATTATACTGGGGGCTCTATATTTATTACATGTTCTAAAGTAGACATTTCTGATTAGATCCTTAAAATGGACAGCATATAATAAATTCAATCATATATATATATATATATATATATATATATATAGATATAGATATAGATATATAGATATATATATAGATAGATATAGATATATATATACACACACACACACATATATATACACACACATATATATATATATACACACATATATATATATACACACACACACACACACACACACACACATATATACAACTGTATTAACATACCCATGAGCCAATGTTGGGGAATTCATTGGTCTGGATGCTGTTCCAAGTCTCACATATAGTCTGCACAGCCGATGGCAAGTTCTGCATGATACTATGACCTGTGAATTTAAAAAGGTTCAGATTAAAACAGTGAATGAACCAAAATGTTGTGAAGGTGAAAATATTGTTAACTGTTTTACTCTTGAGTAATCCTTTTACACACCCAGCATGTTGGCCTTGCAGCGGGTGGAGCCAATGGACAGAACTGCAGCATAACCTTGGAGCTTGGCATCTGTGAGCTTGTTCTCTCCTTCCTCTGGGATGTTCATCAGTAGGTAAGACCTGGTCATGACAAGCAAGGTTTAATAATTTGATTAGGATAGATGAAGGATTGACAGCTTGAGCGTTATTTTTTCTTGACAGGTTTTAGATTTGAGGCACGTTTAAAAGGTTAACACAAACAGTTGAATATACATAGAAAAATAAAACACTTTTTCACTTTTTGCATGTAACTATTGTAAAATACTGTTTGGCCTGTTTATACTGCACTCATGCTGCAGCAAAATGGCAGCATCAAAGCTCTACAGTTCAAGCAACGACAGATTAATTTTATTCGACATGTTGTTTGTCCCTCCTTTCATTTGCGAAAGGCTCCTGTTCCCAGTGTAATTGCAGTCTCAACAGTGACATTTGGTTGGACCCGTCTTGTTTGGTCACAATATAATTAGCCCCGTCAATCATTTTGGGAAAAAAAATCAGTGGTCATTTTCAATCATTTTCTGGAGGTATTTCTTCATCAGAAGTCATATGAAGTAGATATGTTTGGTTTTAGTGTGTTTCTCCATGTATCTCCCAAAGACTTTTAATACAGGTGCCACTACAGTCTGGCAACTGAGCAAGATTCGTTGATGTAATGACCATTCCTTCTTTTTTAGGTTCCTTGCTACGATTAAGGAAGTGATTAAATTAACAAAAAATCCTGCCCTTTGTAGTTTCTGTTAACACCTTTAATGACTGACTGTTTTCTGGGATGAGATACAAAAAAGGAGAAACCGGAAAAGTTATCATGCATTTATCCTCTTTAGCCAGAAGATAAAGCAATAAATAAACAAAACCTGCAGCTATTTCAATCACATACTCATATTCCCACTTGCTAGACATAACACATAACCTACGCAAGCTTGTCTGATGTTCAGTGTTAAGTCAAGCGCCAAAATTAGACTGATCCCATTCTCACCTTGTAAAGGCTGTGTAAACATCAGTGAGCTGTAGTGTGGCCGGCAGAAGGTTCTTTGTGATCTCAGATGACTTGTGGGCGTCTGCCTCAATGGCAACCTTGGACAAATGCTCATCTAGGGAAACCTGCACTTTAGAGATGACTGCATCCAGTGTATAGATGGCTTGTAGAGAGGGTAACTGATGAAGTGGAAGAATGACATTTGGGTCTACACTCGAGAAAGTGGAAATCTGCAAGAGAAACAAGTTGTCACACAGTGTCAGTTCTGTTCAAAAATTAGTCTGGATGACAATCAATTAACAGGTCAATATTGAGTACACTTTATTCTATACCTGTCTGGCAATGTACTCCTCTGCTAGCTCCACATCATATTTCACAGTGCTGCACTTAGCAGCTGTCATCTCAACCAGAGTGGCTGCTTGGTCTGTTTTCATTCCCTGCTTCACCAAGTGTTCCTGTCAGTGATGACATGGGCATAGTCATACATCAAAAAATACAATGGTGGAAAAGACTTTTATCATATTACAGGATTAAGGACACAGTTTGGTATATTGTGTAAATCAGACCTCAAGAAGAAAATCAATTTAATAATGCAAATCATCATCAAGTTAAAACTGATTTGTTTGAAAATGAGTGAGCACTTATTTGGAATTATGAGCACAATACTCACAAATTCATAACATTCATAATTCATCAATCATAACCTGTTACATTTAAATTTGGCATGACACAAAATCAAATGTAATATTTATTAAATTTATTTGTTTTGGCATTTATCATGGCAATTATTTAGGACTTTCAGGTTATAACAGACCTTGATCCAATTCACGTAAGTAGACACCCGGAGACGTGAGGACCATCGCAGTGTGTGCAGGATATCGCTCTCACTGGGATCGCTGCAGCCATTCTTTAGTTGCTCCATGTAGGCTTTTGAAGGTGGCAAAACGCCTAGGATCCTCCACAGTATCAGAAAGTAGTACTGAAGGGAGCATGCCTCCTGTGCAGGGTGACAAACAATTATGCTGATTTCAAAACCCCCACTCAGTTCATTTCAGGGTTGAAGCCTGCTGTTGTTAAGTTACTTTTAATTAAAACAGTTTTCATTAATAGGTTCTCAAAAACAAACAAGAAGAAGAACACTTAATCATGAAGGTGCATCATTGGTTTATTTAACCTGTTTACACAATTTATTGTTTGTTCATGAGGTATGTTCTCACCATAGGAGTGATGGGCTTGTTCTCCTGTCTTCTTGCTGTGTCAAACTCAGAGCCTGCGACAAGGAGTGAGATGAGCCACGCATACAGGTCATCATATTTAACAGCTCCATTGAACAGCTTAGGAAAGACCTACCAGGGGGGAAAAAGTTATATATCAATACAGTGAGGCACAAAGGTGGTACATATATATCCAAGTATTTATTCATTCAAGGTCAAAGTCTAACCTTGCTGTCCAGTCTGCTGATGTCATCTTCAGATGCCTCAGGGGACAGAACGCAGTAGAATTTGGGCTGCACATTTGAATCTAGTTTAAAAGTTTGAAAAACATGAAAACATTATTACTTTCTCATCTAGCACCACCATTGCTACATCCTCTTCATTGATAAGAAATAAGAACATGGACAATATGAAACATGAGTGTGAAAGTTGCTGAGGTTCTGCAAATTGTTTAATTTTCATTCTTTTTTCCTGTTGTTTTAATTTCCATTTCCACAATAACGGTCCCTGCAACTTTTACCTACTGTCAGGCTCTGGTCAGTGGGTAAAAAAATAATTTCCTTCACTTGGTCTTACCAGCTGAACAATGTTTGGCCCAGTTCTCCTCCACCTCTTTGAATCCATAGTAGAGTGGGAGACTGCTGCGTTTGCCACCTTCCTGAACAGAACCTGGCCCGGTGGATGGTGGTGTCAGGAGGTTATACTGCACCTATAAAAAATATTCATGGTGGAGAAAGACAATTTCCTGTCATTACAATGCCACACACACAGTCACATTTATTCAGAATCAGCATTAGAATAATTTCTGTAATTCCATTTAGTTTGGCTGTAATATCTCTCCTCTAGCTGGTGTGATCATATCAAAATCAGTTTGATTCAATTAAAAACAGTTTACCATAGAAATATGTGAATCTGTGGTATTATCAAGATATGAAGCTAATAGCTGCTCCGAAGAAATTAATTTGCAGGACAGTATTTTACTTGATAAGTTTAAAACATTGTTATACATTAACAAATGTATAACAAAATGAATAGAATCACACTTGTATATGCAATTTACCAACAGGATGAGACAATAGCCATTTGAAAATAAGCAATTAACCTGTTCAAAAAGGTACAAGGGAGCCTTGGAGTAATGACGTAACAGGTAGTCAAACACCAGACACAGGCGTGCCAGGTTGAGGGGCACTGCCTTCAGCTGGGAGTCTCTGCTCTGTGCAACTTCTGTGATGGCCTGAGTAACCTGGGTCAGGACTGAGCGTCGACCACGCTCCGACAGATTGTGAAAAAGGAGCAGTAGGAGCTGGAGGTGCTCCACATTTAGGTCATCTTCTCCGTGAACAGAACTCTGAATGGTGTGTTGCTTCAAAGTTCCCAAAAACCTATGAGAGCAGGAAGGAAAAGATAGCAGACAGGAGAAATTGGTGAAAAAAGGAAGTTAACAAAGCCGAGCATTTTCTGTGAGCACTCCAACTCCAGTTGATTATTTTTCCATTGCCAGTTAAATTTACCACACCTTGAGTTCAACATTGTGTAACAACAATACTAACTGACAATCACGTTGTTACGCGTGACAGCATCAAGGGATAATTTAAACCAGTCCACTGTACATATGAGCCAGATAAGAACTGCCAAGGTTGCCATACCTTTCCCAGACTTTCATACACTCAGGCACATCTGGTTCTCCTTGCACACTGGCTTTGTGCTGCCATATGAGGAGAAGTCTGGAGAGGACTGATAATGACTGGGGGTGAATATACAGAGGCCAGGGACCCTCTGAAAAGGGTGCAACACCTAACTGCTGAAGAAGGGTGCTCTGGGAAAGACAAAAGATACAAAATTAAGTTTGTGACATTGAATAAACAATTCAAAAATAACAGGCTCATGATTAGAAGTTAATCACAGAGATTTTGGATTATGGTGATTAAGATAATGGAGTTCTTCTTACCTGCAGGGCAGGGGATGGAAGATCTGATGTTACCAGGGTGTGGTTGAAGTGATACAGAGCTAAAGAAAACACTTCATCTGAGGAGCCTGAGGAGAAACAAATGCATTAAACTATGCAGCATGAATTGTAATTATGGGCTACAGTCATCATTAGCTAACAAAAAGAAATTAGGCTAAATATTGTTAGTTGCATAAAAGAAGACTTACCTTTGACATCTTTGTCTACGTCTTTGATGATGCTGGCTAGAGTAGCCATGTGTTGCTCTGTAAGAGACACGCTCAGGTAGTTGCGGATGAAGTTGTTCCTGGACTTGAGCATTGAGGTGGTGATGAAGTTCAGAATACTGGAGGCTAAACTAAGGAACTACAGAAACAAACAATTTTGAGTTGCAGGGTTTGTCACGAAAAAACTGAATAACTTCCATAAGGTGTTAGAGGCGAAATGAAAAGTAAGCTAACATTCTAAAAAAAAAAACATACAGGTGCTCTTTACTCTGGACTTAATGTTGCAGAATTACACGGGTTTACAAAAATGAGTCCTCACCAGTTCTGGGTCTTTACGTCCAGCTAAAATGTTTCCATTCTCACTTGGATTCTGCTTGCTGGGGCTCTTCAGTCTGGGAGACGTCTCCAGAGGTGGGGGTGGTGGAGGGGGTGGGGGAGCGACTTTGTCTTTGGTGGGTGAAATAGTCTCTTCAAACCAAAGCCCCAAGATTGGTTCACTGTCGTCATCTGCAGAAAAAGAAAAATAATTTATAATATTTCTTAGAGTGGAGGTAACAATTGTCCCAAGACTTACAAGATATTTGTGGGGTGGTAGTGGTGTCATCAAAGATGTACAAAGCTTCAAACTAGTGCATGACACCTACAACACTGTGCAGGCAGTGGGAAAACAGCCAAAGACTGCAATAAATAGTGAACATATAGTGACGTCCTGTTGGTGAATATCCACTTAAAGAAGAATACTACAGAATTTTCCTTCTGAGAATACTTTTCTCAAAAGACATGACAGTAAGGCCCATGTGCTGTGTTTATTTTCCCATTTTCTCTAGTGTACTTCAAACTAAAACAGGTAGTGGAATGATAATGAAAGAGGTCATCCCTATGTCACTGAAAAGCAGGTCAACAATCCTGAATGTCTAATGAAAAAGCACTAAAACAACATTCTAATGTGAATTTATTTTATTGACTATCTATATCACTTTAGTTGCTCTTAACCAATGGAAATATAATAATAATATGCCCAATCAATATCCAGTCAGTTACATTCAGTAATGTCTGAAGTCTGGAAAAAAAAGGAGCATGTATGTAAAAACAACTGGAATTAAAATATAATTTTCTCATCTAAGAGCATATGCAGAGAGTATCTAAATCTTGGAGACCAAAAAGACATGTTGACTGCTTCCCTCCACAGATGTCCAACAACAGGTTATCTGGTTAGCTGCCACAGAAGGTTTCAATACCCTTTGGAGCTGCCCCTCAGCTGCAGAACATTTTATCATAGCCCACTTTGATTCTATGTCTAAATGTCCCATTGAACGGAGGACGAATAACTCTGAAAATGGGATTTTAGGATCTGGTGAGACGGGTCTGCAAGACTTTCTTAGTTAACCCTCACAACACATTTGGGTTAAATGAGTGTGTCAGGGATCCTTGTCCGCCACCTGATCCAATTTAGATGACAGCTCTGCTCCGTTCTGCACTGGAGTGCAAGACATGCCGGTGTATGCAATTATATGACCATATAGTCAGTGATCAATTTCTGGCCTATGGTCTTCTGCTACCAAGGACACTGGTACCACTACTTTGTGCTCTCACATAGTGTCACAGGTAGTTCACCATGATCATTCAAGTCACAAAGCACCACTGAGGTTTAGATCAGGCAGCCCGTCACTGCTTTTGCTTGCCAAGTGACTGGCAACACACTGAACTCCTATCCTTGTGAGTGGTGTACCAAAAAGGCTACTTTGTTCAGTAGCTGTGAATCAATAAAATATATTTTAGCAGCATTGTGACTAGACTTGAAAAGCATCTCACTGCAGACATAGCCAGTTGAAGTATCTGATTAAAATCAAATACAAAATTAAGGAATTACTTTTGTTAAACAGAATATCACTTTAAGTTGATATTCACATTTGCATGCAACATATAAACAGCATAACTTTTCAAGTGACAGCAAGACGTAGCATAGTGTGTTTAAGCCCATACTCTACAAGCAACTTTATCGTACTCAAGAATAATACCACTGTTTTGACATGGGTCCTACATTATTTTTCAGATATGTGTGACAAGTTATGCAATGACAAGATGGAAGAAGAAAATGATGAGAGAAGAAAAAATTAACAGGATCTGAGATAGGGGGAGGGCACATGATCACAAAGTCATCACAACAATTTTAAAATACTCACCTTTTTTGACAATTTACTAAATGAAAATAATAGGGTTAAGTTTAACTTTAACAACAGTCTGACAACTAGAGGTGTGCATTAAATTAAGACAGGACAAGACAGGGCACAGACTGGATGACAAAGGATCGATGTTCTCTTAAAAGCACCTGGGGAAAACCTTTACTCAGCTTACCAAGGAGTCAAATTTAGTCGGCCGGTCACTGTAAACATTGATATCAGGAACGGTTCTATTCACCACCCAGCTCTGATGTAAGGTTTGAATGCTTTTAAAACCACAGCACCCACATGTCAACACCACTGGTATTATCCTTTGAACCACACTGAGCCACAGATGAACCTCTTTGACAAAACATTAAAATTTAACTCATGTCAATTTCAGTGGAAAGCACCTTTCAGACTAGGGGCTGTTTTGCTGAAGCCTCTCCATCTGTGGCTCTTTCATTTTCTAAGCTATTAGGGCCGCAGCTCAGAGCCTAAATTGTGAGACAAACAATAACAAATGAATCTAGGACAGTGAAGTGGACATCAAGTCTTTGACCTGAGGACAGAAAACTGCTGACCTGAGACACAAGCTGCACTTGTCTTCTCCTGTCTTCTCTCTGCTGAAATAGTAGACACTGTCAACTACACTGTCATTGTGTGATGAAGGGAGAAAAATTCAAATTACATTACTGTATGAATGTGTATGTGTTTACCGTTCTCACCGCTGCCATAACCTGACTGATCCACTGACAGCACACCTGGTTCACTGCTCACTGATACAGCTCAGAACTGACAATAGCCCCTCCGTAAAATGTTTAACTCTCAAGTCCTTTTGACTTGTTGTTCCTGTTAGCAATGCTGTGCAGAACAATGTGTGTATCGTTTATTCCAAAGTAAAAAATTATGTCCAACCAACAGCCAGAGGTATGATATTTTCTTGTTTTGCTAACCTAAAGCTGCTATATGCTACATAATCGAGCATGAACTTTGGGTTTAAAGTCTTTCTGATGTGATATTTTGCTTACATTCAGAATGATAAATTACCTTGACTGCTGTCCTCCTCTGTACTGCTGAAATCATCCTCATAGTAGGTGTTTGAATCAGTAGAAGCGCTGGCATCACTGCTGACTGAGCCCTTCCTCTGGCGCTGGAGAACACAAGCCTGGTGGAAGCGAAAACATGAACAGTCTTAACAAATCATCCTTTTCGATCTTTCATAAAAAGCAGCATGTAGTTGACAAAAACAGCAGTCAAAACATTTTCACAAAAGTTAGGTCTTTGGAGGAAAAAAAAACTGTGGAAATTAGGTTTCCCCATTGCAGGCAGCCCCCAGATAAACTGCATTTTTTGATCTTTTGTGTCTTCCCAAAAGCAGCAAACACAACATGAATAACACAACATTAACATGCAATTAAGCAAATACAGTTATGTAATACAATGACTGAACCTTTTTGTAGGAAGTAGAGAGCAGGTTGAACAGGAGATTGGTCAGAGGCACAGAGTCAATGAGCCTTTGGACCCTCTGGATGGAAGTGCTCTGTGCCATGATGTTGAGTTCAGCTGGTGGACCATCACTTGCCCAACCCTGCAGGTGGACAATTTAAAAAATTCAAATTAGATAATCTTCATGGGCCATTTCTTTTAAACTTTTCTCAACTTTAAGAATGAATAAAGTAGAATAATTATGTGTACCACTACACTGAATGAGTAATACATCAGTACTGGAAATATTGGTGGCCATTTTTGCACTTATATGATGTGATACAAGTACAAAAGTAAGACACATGTTGTAAAGCAAGAGAAAAGAAAGAAAGTGCATTTGTTTGTTACTTCATTTACCCGATGCAGAGCCTCAACTTGCAGATCCTGGAAAAGCGAAGTCAAAAGTTTGATGGCGTGGTTGGCCAGGATTACGGACAAAACTCCAAACCCTTGGTGACTAAAGAAAAAAGCAAAACAAAAACTTTTCAAGCGAGACATTTTTTCTTAAATTTAATAACAACATATGCATGAGGATATCAGAAGTGTGCAGTTTGAGCCAATAAACCCACTCCAGACCTATAATAGTCTAATTCTAAATATAGGCCTTTCTTGCGACCTACTGAAGGCCTTGGACTGTCGACATTTCAGAGATATTATTGCAGTAACCACTGCCTACACCTTCATTTATATAAATACAAACACATGCATAACTAACAAAAGGTCAAATGACACTAGAAACATTATTTCATGTCATATTCCGTGGAAATTACCCTTTGCCAGGACCAAGTTTAGGCGATCCCGCGCCATCCTTGGTGCGTGCAGCAATATCCCGGACACGCAGGGCAGCCAGGGGATCCTTCTCTTTCCCTTTATCCGCCAGGGCAGTGGGGCTCAGGTTAAGAATCAGGTACAGGCTGTTCAGAAGGCACCAGGCTCCAAGCAGCTGGAAGTTCTGATAATGCTGTAGTGCACAAGTAAGAAAAAACACTATTACCAAGAATGCACAGTTTTCTATAAACAAAAAACAGTATCATTAACTTTAACTTCCAAAAAAGTAAACTTCTGAAGTGGCACAGTCTAAGCATAGTCAAAGGCACTGAACTAATATAATTCATATATAAGTCAAGTATAGCACTCAAACTAGGTACTCACCTCTCCTCCAGCTCTACGGGAGTTGCTGATGGCTTGTCCAATCATCTCATAGATCTCCAGCTGTAGCAACACAAATTTTGTACTTGTTACCATTTTAAAATGTGCGGTATCTTGTTAAGGTATGCATGCTTCCAAAACAGTGATTAAAGATGATAAATAACTATAAAGAAAGAACTAACACAATGACAAAAATTTGAAAATAACCTCTAGATTCGTTTGACACAGTCAAAATACAAATATAACTCCAAAGAAACATATAAGTTAGTGAATAAAGTTTCTATGTACCACTAGACAGGGTCTCATAACTTACATATGAGCATACACTGAGAATGTTGTACTCATAATACTCACACATTTCTGGACAATTGTGGCTGCGTCATTTTCATAGTCCTCCTCTTTTGTCCCAGTTGAGGCAGAGCGAAGCTGCAAGCCGCTACCTACCTGCAGGATGGCCATGCAAGTGGCCACACTCACACCTAAACAGGTAAAAAAAATAGGCTTGTTTTACTTTTACCAATTTGACTTTCAACATTATGCAGAGAATTGTTGATTAAATAGGGGAAAGAGCAGTAGTGGTTGTTCCACCGGGTGCTAGTACATTCATACGAGATTGTATTGCTGCACCACGGTATATTAAGAGGCTGCTGTAGAAAATTTAAAAAAGTATTGCTGCTCCATGCACACTTCCTCCTTGTTTGTTGGAGGTTTTTGTATTTTGAGTCACTGGAATTTCTAATTCTATTGACCAATATCGAGTTAACACCTACCAGCATAGAGACAGCTCAAAGCCAGCACCGTCATATCCAGTAATCTCCCTGGTGTCAAGGGCTCCAGTACAGGCAGGGAAAGTGTATCCAAAGCCATGGTTACGTCTATCACCAGTGAATGAAACCTGGGTATGACAGATTTTAAATATAGAAAGTTAATTAGAAAAAAACGTTCCAAACAGATGATAATGCCCCCTCAAAACAAATCAAAATATAACATAAAATACACTAAAAATTGTCATTAGAAGATTTTTATTTAATACATAGAATTAGAAAAATACCCATTGCGGACAGCAGTGGCATCAGCCACTGTGGCAGGCATGATAAAGAAAGAGTTGGCTGATACAGCATCCTGGAAACGGTTGATGTAGCGTAGAAAGTAGGGCAGGTTGAGGCACACTCGTAGCAACTTCTCAGACCCACCTAGAAATACAAGTTATGGGATATATGTGAGATTACAATGCAAATAGCTTTGGAGCTTTATATCTTTTAAGAATCTATGCAATCTGCCAGAGTAAATCTTTTTTTACTAATGACAGTGAAAAATCAACACAGGATTCTGTTAAATTACTAGTAAGACATGCTGCAAGGTGACGGGGCTAGCCAGTTTAAAAATGGTATACATCTGTGTTTTACATATTTAGTGGCATGATAATCAAATTGATTACACTAAAATTTCAAATTGACCTTCCATTTGGAAATCATTTAAAACAAAAAATAATGCTGAATGAGTGAGTACTTCAAGTGGCTGTAATGAAAAGAAAAAAAGAAAAGTAACTGGAAAGAAATGTATTTTCCAATAAACATTTAGGGCGATATACAAAATCTTCAGCAATAGTTAATGCATATTAACAAACTGTGGCCTTTCTAGCCAGAACTTGTACATTAAAATTGGTATGCCATAAAACTGTAAACTTTGTGTTAATAAACAACAATGTCCTACAAGAAAGCAACAACTACTCACCAAGTTCCTGTAAGCTTGACACATTCTGAGAGACAAAGGCATTTTTCATTTTGGCCTGAATGGCTTGATCTGTGGTTTGGTCATCGCAATCACTCTCAGCCTATAATGGGAGAGGGTTGACAAAAGGTTGAAAGTGAGTTGTTTTTTTTTAACACTGGTAAGAGAAAACAAGTTGTTGTGGTTAACTTTAGCTGTCAGTCACTGATGGCAGTGATGGAGCAGGCAGCTGGAGGGCTATCCTGTAACACTTGCCTGCATGTGTGCTGCTGATGGGGAGGCCAGGATGGTGGTAAGGTCAGGGTTAAAAACTGAAGTCAGTTGATTAAAGAAGTTCATTTGTACTTCTTTTTGTCGAAGCTCCGGGTTCACAGCACTGGGCAACTCCTTCTGATCTTCCACTATTAAATGAACAAGGACACATTTTTTCAGTCACATACAAAAGCTTTGAAGATTTCTTGTCCTGCATTAAGGCCAATAAAGCAATAAATCAAATAGCAATGACTCATAAATCCTTTTGAGGAGGGCCACCATATTCCCAGTCGTAGCCGTGTTGTGTCATAATCAATGAATTATTGTTCAACTTTGGTCCATCTCTTAAAAGGACACTTACCATCTGAAAGGGTCTTGACGGTTTGAGGCAACTTGGCAGATTTCATCATAGCAGTGAAAGTAATGATTTCTGTGCGATCTAGTCTGCTGCAGCCAGTACAAAGTCCTTTTATTAGAAGAATCAGGTGTTTCTGAAGAAAAATGAACAGCATTATTCAATTTAACTTGTGGGTCAATACAGTAAATGATGTCCTTTCAAACAGAAAACTAGCACACATGACCAGAAAAACCAAGCAAATTTAACTAAATAAGATCTTTAAAAAACGACAACAACAAAAAAGGGTGGCTAACAGAAAACATGGTAACAATTTATCTGTGGACGATGAATGCAGAATCTCCTTTAAACTGACTAAAATCTTCACAACAATCTCCCATGCAGTTTGTTTCTCTCACCTGTGATACTGCACATGCCTCATCTGGGTTCTCCAAGCGCAGCAATGAGAACTCGATCAATACTTTGCATGCTGCAGCAACCGACAGCAGCTGATTTCTCGGTACTAAAAAGACAGAGCAAAAATCATTTGCTGGCTGGAAGAAACACAACCTGTAACATTTAAATATTTTTGCTGAATGGCAGTAGTAATTTCTTATCAATTACATTTTAGAGAATATGAATGATACGTACTTTGACCACATACTGTGGTGATGTAGTGTGCAGAGAGTGCCACGAATGATGAGTAGAAAGGCTCATACTGTTTGTCATGGTGAAGGATGTCTGATTCACTGCAAATGACAAGTGGGATATCTCATTAAATACAGTCAAACATGAATTAATTCACACATCTTTATAGTGGTTTTCTCTCTTGAGAGGAGAATGAGGAGACAGACAGACAATGACATGGTGTTTGTATGAAAAACAATGAACCTACCAGTAATACCACATACAACATTTAGCAACAACCAGATAACCTCTATGCCAAAAATGCTGAACACATGAAGAATGGATAAACATATGTGCAAAAGTCACTATCAACACTGCACAAATGAGTGACATGGTGTGACATTGTGTTTTACCTTTATTACCTGTATTACCTTTGTGCCGTTTTTTTAAGCTGGTAACTGATGCACAACAATTAAAGCTTCCCAGAGAGGCTCGTAGAAAATATTATTGTATCGGGACACCCTTTTGCATTTTGCCACATTTCTCTAACAACAATAGTTTGTTATTTATGAGTGTTAATATATGTCTTCTCACATATATAACAAGAACAAAGAACTGGGCCCTACTAGTGGCAGTACACTGTCCACTGCCCTCAGGTAAAATTAATGCCTGACTTTGGGCAGACCATCTATGCAATCTTTTCTGTCGGACAGATCTGCTCTTAGGCTAATTGCAGTTTGTCACCTGGGAATACCCGTTTGTGTTTAGTTACACCGTTGAGCTTAGCCTGTAAGATGTCCTAAAAACACCTGAAAAAAAGTTTCTCCTTATAGACCTTTGCAGGGTCCTTAACCATTCTTCAGGCACTGGCACAAACTGAACAAGCCAAATGTCACCTCTTCAATCGTTGATCTGATTACACACTTCCAGACAGAAGGAAGGCAGTCTGTGTTGGTAGAAACCGACCTGTGCAGCCAACTCACTGTTAACATAAGTCCTTCACAGTGACATGAACCCTGTGTTTTTTCCCCTTAACTATACTCCGTACACTAGCGATTTATTCTGCAACCGACAAGACAACAACCTGCTGAAGTGACACTACAAATACACTTCAATGTTCCACACCACAACAATGTACAAAGTATCCAGAATAACCAATACAACTATGTACAAAGAAAACACACAGCCTGCTTTTTTCCAGCTCCCACCTTTCCTAAAACAGCATTTGTTGACCTTTTTTTTTTTTTTTTGCATATTACCAGGGTGAAGGAAATTAATGGCTCCTGTAACACTTCATCCACATGCTCACACCTGCTTCATGAGCTGTCCACTGGGACATGGTACAAGGACATTAGGACCAAAACAGCCCAGACCTGCTGCTCTTAATTGGAATATCATAACGATCTTAATTTTTGTTTTTCATCATGCACAGTCGCCGGTTCTCCGATTCATACATCACCAGTGTCAAACTACTCTCACGGCACTACTCAGCATAATGCAACTTTCATGCTCAGGAGGCTGAAAACTGTAATGGTCAATATGATATTACTGAAAAATGTTTCACATTACAAATGGTGGCTAATGAGTGAGCATCAGATCGGTTATAAACAAACATGTAAACCAGCCCAATTGGCTGTTTCATCATAAAACGAAACTAACAGGTCTGGTAGCAGTATTGCTGCTTATATTCGCAGGCTGAGTGTTGCTTCAGGAAATGAAACCTTTAAACATTGCAGGAAGCTCTTCAACTGAATGCCCACAGGGATCAGCTGATGTCACCACTGAAGAGGAGTGTCAAGTCACATCCTGGATACTGTGAAGGCACTACTGATTTTTGATAGTCACTCCATAGTGATGTATACATCGGTAGGTCCCGAGGATTACTGTGCCTGGCTCAAACACTCAAGTTCCCCCTCCGTGACAGGCACTGCACCAGCTTCCTTGCAGGACCATGTCGGATTTAACACACGTCCTTTAGTATTACATTTAAGTAGGAAGCATCAATACCGCCAAGTTTCGCTTTATTTACAATATTGTTACATTAAAGACGACTCACCACCTCATCGAAAATTAGTGGAGAGTAACGTTACAAGGTCCCCGCCTACTTTCAGCCCAACCATAGTCATACGGCAGATAACGATAAACTGACTGCCGATCGTATTAATCAGCTAATGCATAAACTGTCTGTTGACATGCCCAGACTAGACTGAATGTGACAACCTCAGCACACAATCAGTGTTTAATTCAGGCAACTTAACTTAGCTGACGTAGTCAAATTTCACTGTGGCTGGGCCATTTCAACGTTACGAAGGCCCCTTAGTTAGCTTGCTGGCTAATGTTTGTGTTAGCTAGCTAATGATGAAGCAAATTTTCTAAACGTTCCCCTGCGACGTCGATTAATGTTTGCAAAGCAACACTGACATATTTACGGCCAACGCCCATTTGTTATTAGTCGTGGCTTGTTTGAAACAGTTTTGCATAGCCAGTCAGGGCAGGCTAAATCGTATTTTGAGTAAGTTAGCTAACGTTAGCATGTTAGCTAACGTCAGCAACTGACTCGATGCCAGTGCAAGTTAAGCTCAAGTAGCTTGCTAGCCGCTAACGTTAGCTAAGAGGGTAACGTTTCCCATCGAACTCAACCAACCAAGCTAAGTTAGCAAGTTAGCCAGGCTGCTCACTCTTGGGTGGACACGGCCAGTATTTGAGCAAATACAGACACGGAATTTATTGACATGTAACCGGTTACCTGTTGATTATAGACCCAATAAGCTGAGGTAGCTCTTTCGTTTCAAAAGCGGTGTACGAAGCTGATAAAAGCGGTCGTACTGCCGCTGTCCATTCGTGTTCCCCATCTCCTCCGCTCGACGCCATCTTGAAATCCCATAGAAAAAACTAGCTACTGGAGGAAGAAACTGTGACAGTAAATCGCAGGGGGCGCTCACAACCTGACACCAGTCAGCCAACATCAGTCCATCCTAGCTTTTACTGTCTGTTTTTCATCCCAGGGCTAATAACAGCTGATAATACAATTCACAATTTGGTCATTAAGTTCCCTTTTCCAGTTACATTTATGTGCACATAACACAAATACAACAGACAGGTCACTCTTGAAAAACAACTGTTCCCATTGAACTAGAAGCAGTACTTTTTTCTATTGTGTTAATAAAGAAACAAATAGAAGGATTCATATGTTTGTGTATGAGTCTTTAGCAGATTGGACCATTTCTTTCAAATCTGAGGAATTAATAACACTGACTGCAAACTGGACTATTCTGGTCCAATATAATAATAGCCATGTAAGAATTTATCATAGTATTGACATAGTCCATAAACAGCATCCACCAAGCAAATTAATCTAGTCTCCTTTATCACTTTGATTTCAGACAGCTTTAACATAATGTTTAGGTCAGGAAGAAAGGACATACTTTTGTGTTCAATCTTGCTGTCTGTATTTCTTTTACTGTAAAATTGTACAAAAATAGTTTTTACACACAAACAATTTATAGACAACACCTTTAAAACCTCTGTACACACGTATTGTTAATAATGCACATAGATCACCGTGAGTAAAACTAATTTTACATTTGTGTCTGCATAAAAATAGATGAAAGTGGACCAATTTATCTTGGAGAAAAGGCTGTTTCATTTCTTTTATAAAACGACATTATCGCTACATTATCATGATTTAGTGTGTACGTTTATCCTGCAGTCTGATCGCTGCATTACATGTATTAAAGCTGTGCACCTGTCTGACCGGGAGGGGGCAGCACCTCTCAGTCACGAGACAAAATGTAAGACAGTCAACTTCCGACTTCCTCCCTCTGTTGAAGAGCTAGCCCAAAGCCACTGCTGCAATGGCAAAGCTAATTTTGTTGTGTTTGAAATTAGTGATGTTATGCGGCACTATCGGGGCTGTGTTCGAGGATCAAGTAGGAAAATTTGACTGGTAAGAGGAATGTAGAGAATGAAAAAATGTGAGCGCTATTTAGAGCCATGTTTTAATGTGGAGATGCTAATGCTAACACCTGTCACAGCCACTAGCTGCGACCCGGTGTGTTTGGGGTGGACTTTGAAAGAACAGGCCAAAAGATGTGAAAATTAATTTTAAAAAAAAAATGTATTTACTCGCTTAAAGTAAGTGTTGTTAGCTTGTTCACAGTTTTTAGTTTGCCTTTAGCAAACCAAAGGTCAAGTAAGATCAGTTAGTTACTGTAAATGTGATTGAAATGATTCAGAGGATTTGGACCAACATCAATAAACCGTCCACCAAATGTTTTCTTTTATTATTTGAGCTGTGTTACATTACACTGCCGTTTGTGATTATTCCTGTATTGATAAAAGCTTTGGGTTTGCCAGAAGTATAAACAGCTTCTTCTCTTACTTGGGATTCACAGGAGGCAGCAATATGTCGGCAAGGTTCGCTTCTCTCATTTCGACACACATGTGCAGTCATCCAAAAAGGTGCTTGTGGCAACAGAGAATAATGTTTTTGCTGCACTAAACACCAGGACTGGAGACCTCTGTGAGTATTGCGTTTGTCTGTTGTAATAGACTGCTCTACAGGTACAGAAAGAGGATCTGCCTCTCAGTAGACATACTGTGTTCCTGTAGTAATATTTATTCAATGACTGTTACAGTCTGGCGACATGTGGATAAGACTGGGCCAGAGGGCAGCATTGACGCTCTTCTGCAACATGGACAAGGTGAGGTTTATCATTGCTGTTGAGCTTCCAGATTAAGTCCCTTATTTAAACCAGATCAGTCATTAAACTGTTCTTGTCTCCTAGATGCGGTGCTGGTGGTTGGTAATGGCCGCCTGCTGCGGTCCTGGGAGATAAATGTTGGCGGTTTGAACTGGGAAATTGTGCTTGACTCTGGCAGGTGATTGCTTCCTCGACTGGTAGTTGTTACGTTTAAATCTGTCTTAAATTTGATCAGATGTTAACTGCTTTTGTCATACATTTTAGTTTCCAGGCGGCATGTTTAACTGGACAGCAAGACAACGTAAAACACGTGGCTGTTTTGAAGAAAACTGTCATCTCCCTCCATTACCTTTCTAATGGTCATCAAAAGTGGATAGAGAATCTTCCAGAAAGGCAAGTGGCGATTATTTTTTTGTCACTGGGTGAACATTTAAACCCTTTTTTTTGTCTTTGTACTTTTAATTTGAGCTGTCTCCATTAACAAAGCACCTCCCCTGACATTAAAAGGACCCCCAGACATGTTTGGAGATATATAAAAATATTCTGCCTTGAATAATAATATGTCTCCTTGTTTTTCCTCTAAAAAGTTCAGATTGTACAGATTACATCTACTTGTCCGTCATTGAAAAGCCAAGTTTCATACTGGACCACATTTGATTCCAAACTAGTTGTAATGTCACACATCATACTTGTAGGTATACACCTTAAAATCAGATATGAGGTGAGGACAGACATACTTTCCTTCAGTAAATGAATGTGAAAACTGTCCTCTAGTGTCAAAACTTTGCACTTACATCACTTTGCACAAGGAGATAACAGTAAGCAAAACACATGTTTAAATGGTGTGGAGACTAAAAGTATTTTGTACTGTCTACATTATAAGATGCTGGTAGTGGTTTGTGGTATATATTTGGGGGAAATTATAACAGTGCATTTCAACTTAGGTAATGAAAATATTGAATAAAACATACATTTTTTGGGAACGTCTGACTGACAAAAATCACGTCAAACAAAAATACATTGATGTGTGCATTATAAATATGAATTCAAGCATCAACGGGATGCAGAGAATAAAAAATGTATTTAAGCTGTCTGGAACATAAAGCTTCAAATTATTTGTGCTTATAAACAAGGTTGGAGTTATACAATAATATAACTGTCCATCTTTTTATCTCTACAGTGAAACGGTGGATTACCAGGCTGTGTATTCTGGTGGAAATGGTGAAGTGTATGCACTGGGAGTTGTTCCCCATTCCCACATTGCTATTGTCGTTTACAGTGCAGAGGACGGAGAGATAATCAAACAGGTAATCCTTATTTATAGTTGCAGTATGACGTATGTAAATGCTGTGTAGAATATGATTTTTAATACTAAATGGAAAAATACAATTCTTTTGAAATACATCAAGTAAACCAAATCGTTGTTTCAAATATACAAATTAAATCCCACTTTCTGACTTGTTTGTGTTGTCTTTAGGTATCTGTCGAAGCTCCATGGCTGTCAAACATACAGGGCAGCTGTGCAGTGATCAGCAAGGGGATGTTGACTTGCGTGGACCCTGCAGCTGTGTCCCTGTACATGCTGGACTTGCACGCAGAGTCACAGATGACCCAGATCCCCCTGCAGGTACCCCCCAGAATAAACTGAAAACTCTTGTTAAATTACAATGTGTATATTGTTTAGGTTGGGTTCAGCCTCAAGTTCCGTCAGGTTTCTCTTCATTTCTCTATCTACACAATGAACTGTGTCTTTTCATACCTTCTCTGTGTTTTTCACCATGTGCTATCATTTGTCTCCCTCTAGTCACTGGGACTTGAAGTCGTCCCCGGCTTCCATCCAGTTCTGGTGTCCACGCAGCCCAACCCAGCCCGGCAGCCGCTGTCAGAGTTCTTTGTTCAGCTCGGGCCTGAAAACTATGTGCTCCTCCAGCTCAACAATGGGCAGATAGTCACACTGAGGGATTTCAAGCCTGTAAGTAACTGTTACTCTACCTTGCATTTCTCTCATGCTCAGTTCACATCCTGACAATTAAAATCCAAACCACTTGTCACTTGTAATAATTGCCACTCAAAAATGTAAGGCTTCAATTGTTAATGATGCTTTTGTGTCGATTCGCAGGCCATGCTGGTTTCATTTGCGACCACTGGAGAGAAGACTGTTGCTGCTGTCATGTCGCCCAAGAATAAAACTGTGAGTTAATGTCAAATCATGCTATCAGATTTGTATCAGTATGTGGTTTCCATTGTGCTAACTATAGTTGTTTCCTTGTGTGTTTGAGGTGTGATTCAATTGTTGATGTTGATGAATAGATTAAAGTTATATTAGCTTGGCTTTTTATGTAGCTGCTTGGAACAAAAGTTAGATATATTTAATACCTTTTTTGAAAGTCAAATGAAAATGATCTTTTATTTTTTTAGCCACTGTGAAAGAAATGATTATCTTTTTTCTTCCCCATAGGCCTGTAGTATCAACCTCTTTAGTGCGGAAACTGGACGCAGACTTCTAGACACAACACTGATTTACAGTTTGGATCCTAATGGTGGGAAACCAGAGAAAGTGAGTCTAACCATGCCTTCCAATACCTGTGCTACCATACTATTTAGTATGCTGGAAAAAGATTTAATATGTCCAGTGGTTATGAGAGGCAGATACCGTTGTCAATATTAGACCTTCAGCCAGTAGGGTCACAAAAGCTAAGACATCATTTAACAATTTTGATTTTTAAATATACACCATTTTGTAATCTAAGTTCTTTTTTTTCTGTCTTCCAGCTGTACGTACAGGCGTTCCTCAAGAAAGACGACGCTGTTGGCTACAGGGTCATGGTGCAGACAGAGGACCATGCACTCACGTTTCTACAACAGCCAGGTACGGGTGGGGAAAAACGGGAAGCTTCGCTAGCGCTGGAAAGACTGCTCTGTCAGATTGTGCTGCTTAATGTTATCTAAAGTACAGTATGTGCTGCTGTCTACTACAATGCCTTTTTTGTTTCTACCACCGTGGGGCGCCAAAGTAAGAATCTGCAGTTTGTGGGTTGTAGGATATCGCATGGAATTTACAGCAGTAAACTACTAACAGACACCCTAATTTATGTGTCACTGTGTTTACTGTTTGAGTACATCTTTCCAAAGTGCAAAGAGTCTAGTGAGCCATGCCTCGCCTCATGATAACATTTGGGTATTCCACTTCTTAATCATCACAAATACTGCCAACATCTGACCACCGCATGGAGCACGAACAGACTCTCGGTTTTTCATAATGTTCACATAATCTTGTCCTTTCCACAAGCATGAAGGGAGGAAAAAAACGTCGTAATTTATGGAAAGCGTCAACACAAACTGCATACTGTGACAGGGTGTGGAAAGTGGAATGAATGATTGCAGAACAATAATGAGTCTTGTTTTTCCAGGGCGTGTAATGTGGACAAGAGAGGAGGCCCTGTCAGATGTGGTGACAATGGAAATGGTGGATCTGCCTCTCACAGGAACGCAGGCCGAGCTGGAGGGAGAGTTTGGCAAAAAAGCCGGTAAATGTCAACCCAGAATCCCGTTGTGTTTTTCCATACAAAGATTCCGACTTTAAGTACTAATCTCTGCTCTGGATTAATATTCAGTATTTCGTCTATTATTTTCTGTCCGTTTTAGTCGCTCTATAATTTTCTCGTGGGTTCTAGAAACTTGGGGCTTGTGGGGTGGCTGTCGCTCAGGAGGTAGAGCGGGTCATCCAGTAATCAGAAGGTTAGCTGCATGTCGAAGTATCCTTGAGCTAGATACTGAACCCCAAATTGCTCAGCACTTCAGTGTATGAATGTGTGTGTGAATGGGTGAATGTGACAAATGTTGTAGTGCTCTGAGCAGTCGGTAGGGGTAGTTTGTCAAGCTTGTCTCATCATTTTGCATTTTCCACTAATGTAGAACTCATAACTAAGTCCACTAGATTGTTGCTTTTACTTATATCCTTACTTCAGTTGCTTAGCAAGTGCATTTAATCATCAGCATTGTAGCTTTCTTATCTTTGACTTTGCAATAGGCCTTGGCTAAACTGATTCTTGGGTATGATTGGTTGGTCTTGGCTTCATTGTCTTTTGTTTTTGTCCTGTTTTTATTGCTGCTATTGGATTCAGCCATTCAAGGTAATACTCTGCTTTTCTTCAATAAACTTGACTAATGGGTCTGAAGGTTCAGATCTTCTGTTTCTGACTGACAATCCACTGGACCCGTTGATTTAGGCACCCCACCTCCCATTGCTTGATTTCCCTTTAAGAGTCATATTATATTTCTACAAAGCCAAATTAGTTCCAGTCTTGTTTTTTGTTGCACTGTTTAATGATAATGATGTGATTTAAATAAGCTGCTAAACAAGTATTCATTTACAGTCATCTGTTTTTTTACACCTACAATGATATACAAGGTCTTTTAATGTTATAAGGTACACCTGTGATTTGCTTGCCAAGACAATACTACAATTTCCACCACAAGAAACATCTGATAAGCTCACATGAAATTCTAAAATGTGAATTGAATCCACTGAAAGTCATTAATCACATCTGTGTTCTCACTGTGATGTGTCTAGACGGCCTGTTGTCCATGGTGCTGAAGAGGCTCTCCTCTCAGCTCATCTTGCTACAGGCCTGGATCGCCCACCTCTGGAAGCTGTTCTACGATGCCCGGAAGCCTCGCAGTCAAGTTAAAAATGACGTGACCATCGAGAACCTATCCAGAGACGAGTTCAACTTGCAGAAGATGATGGTTATGGTCACGGAGTCTGGGAAGGTACGAGACTTACGCTTTGACTTCTAATTTAGCTACTGTTTGGGAGTGTTTTGGAAGAGATGAGCTTTGCTGCACACTTGTGGTCAAACTAAACTGTTTTGTCTATGGTCAGGCAGGCCCAAAGTGAAGTGAAACACTAATAAACAGATTCCAGCAGGAGCCTCTGACAGTTCATCCTTTGCTTTTTTCTTTGTGAAGCTGTTTGGGATTGACAGCAAGACAGGCAGTATTTTATGGAAGCACTACCTAGAAGATGTTCCATCGAATGCAGCCTTCAAACTAATGGTGCAACGGACCACCGCACACTTCCCTCATCCGCCCCAGTGCTCACTGATCATCAAAGACAAGGTATCTAAAAACGGGGGCTCTAGGCTGTGTGGTTAAAGATCTTTAGGGTGGGAGTCAGTTTCATTATCTTGTGGGCCAGAAAAACATCAGGCCGACTTCAGTTGCAAACTATGCTAACTCTAAACTTAACAACTTGCAGATTGATTAGTTTATAGAAAACATGTATAGTAATTGTGTAGCAAGACACTTGGTGGCGGTGGCGTTTAAGTCATGCGACCTCAATGTCTGTTTATAGCCTAACATTAGCTTTTTTTACTTTGAGCATTTTAATTCATGCTTTGAAAATCACAAAAGTCGTGTTCATCTGTGAAAATTATATTTCTGAACAAAACATGTAAGTATTGTAAACTTGTGTTTGCCACAGAGCTTATTTTTGGCAATATTCAAAAATCCCATAGGCTTTTTGTGGAGGGAACCAGGGCGATGCTGACTTTAGCCTACAAAAATACTGTCATTATACTTGTACTTATACTTTCTGTCATTTATAATACTTTCTTTCCAATTTTAGGACACGGGCCTGGCCACACTCCATGTATTTAATCCCATCTTTGGAAAGAAAAGTCACGTCACTCCACCTGCTCTGCCTCAGCCCATCCTTCAGTCACTCATGCTGCCTCTCATGGACCAGGATTATGCTAAAGTCTTACTTCTTGTTGATGACCAGTACAAGGTCAGTGGCACACTATAAACCCTCCTCACCCATGAGATCAATGATCTGTATACACTGATAGAAACACATGGTCTCAAAGCCATTATTCCTCAGCATCCTCACTCATCAGACCAATATCTTTGATTCAGCCTCTCTGTCCACATAACCTGCATCAGTATGACCATATGAACGTGTAGATTTTAATTGTTGTGGTATTCTTTCAGGGTGAGTGAACTGTAACCCAGATATTATTTGTAAAAATTCTTTTATTTTCCACAGGTGTCTGCTTTTCCCTCTACAAAGAATGTGCTACAGCAGCTCCAGGAGATGGCCTCATCCATATTCTTTTTTCTTGTTGATTCCAGCCAGGGAAGACTTTCTGGCTACAGGCTACGAACGGCAAGTTAACTATTTCAAGGGTCTTCGACCATCAGGGCTCTAGCATTTTAGACAAGTTTTACAAACCCAATTGCCATAGATGACAACAGTGGATGCCATTTTTCTATTGTTTGTAACTGTATTGATATTTTTGTTCTATATTTTATTAATGAAAAGGTATTCAAGAATGCTCAAATGTATTTTACTTAACAATGCTTAATCTATCAAGTGCCATTTTTAAGAGTTAAAGGCGGAGTTTCTCCCAGATTGAGGGAAATCAATAGAGCACTATACTTTTATTGTGAGAAGCAAATGGACATGCACAATAATGCTCAAAATATTCTGAGAATGAACATCGTAGCCAGAGGTCTGTTTATTGTTCATATTCTACCATAAAATGGTACTAAAGTCACAGATGACTGATTGGATGTTTTTGTGCGCTCAGGACTTGTCGACTGAGCTGATCTGGGAGGTCGTCATCCCGACTGAGGTGCAGAGGATTGTTTCAGTCAAAGGGAAAAGGCCCAATGAGCATGTGCACTCCCAGGGCAGAGTAATGGGAGACCGCAGTGTCCTCTATAAGGTATGATGACTTACACCAAAATCCTTACTAACACTGGTTTGGAAGGAGTGTTGAGAAAGTTTGAAAATTCTATCATTGCTTGTATAGATGCTAGAATCGGTAAATGTTGTTTCGTCTTGTCTCTTTCCCACCTCAGTCAGCAACACAGAGTCATTTCCCGTCCTCTGATGTAGGCTGAAAACTCATTTTTCCAAGAAATACCATCACATCATCTTGTCACTGTTTCCCCAGTGATTCATCCCCCTCTCCACCACTGACTCTAAATAAGAATAAATAGTTTTTTTGTCTTACACTTTCTTACTGTTGATCCTGTTATAATCTTTGCCTGTCGAGGCTTTGTTGGGACAGCAATGTTCATTACAACCCTCCAGTATCGAAGCGTTTGAAGGAATGAACAACATACTGGTATCTTGAGCCACAATATTGATATTCGTAATTTAGGTGTATTAGTGAATGGCCCGGAAACATGCATATAACTACAAATTGGTGTTGGCCACGAACATTTAACCATATTTTTAAACTTGGTCAACATGCTGAATCGTGTTTCATGTAATTTTATGCAGTACCTGAACCCCAATCTACTGGCTTTGGTGACCGAGAGCACAGACCAACATCAGGAGCGAAGCTTCATCGGGATCATCCTGATTGATGGCGTGACTGGTCGCATCATCCACGAGGCCGTTCAGAGAAAGGCCAAAGGACCGGTGCATGTTGTGCACTCTGAAAACTGGGTGGTGGTGAGTATTGTGAACTCTAATGTCACTATTAAGAATAGAAATAAAATGATTAAAAATAGTTTTGCTGCTTTTTGTTTGGTTGTCGTAAGAATAGTGTTGACTCACTGCTGCTGTCAGTGACTTTCCACGCCCTGTCACTCAGTGGTCTCACTCCTGAATGTGTCCCACCTCCTCTGTTTCACTTTACAGTACGAATACTGGAGCACCAAGTCTCGCAGGAACGAGTTCTCTGTCATTGAGCTGTACGAGGGGATGGAGCTCTACAACAGCACCGTGTTCAGCTCGTTGGATCGGCCACATGCTCCTCAGGTGCTTCAGCAGTCTTACATTTTCCCCTCCTCTATTTCAACCATGGAGGCCACACTGACGGAGAAGGGCATCACCAGCCGCCATCTGCTCAGTAAGTTTCAGTGAGGTCCAGTCTGATCTGGTCTCCAATGAATTTTTCTCATAAACAAAAAGGTCTTTTTAACATTGTTCAGCCTGCTGCCCTTTTTAAAATCTGTTTCCTTGGGTTTTATTTGTCACAGTTGGCTTGCCATCTGGAGGGATTTTGTCATTGCCCAAGATGTTCCTTGACCCTCGGAGGCCAGAAATAGTATCTGAGCAGAGCCGGTGAGTCCTTCAGTCAGGTTTGGTTTTAAACACTCACTTTTTTAAGTCTCTATATCTAACTTGTTGACTTGATCTCCAGTGAAGAGAACCTGATACCTTATGCACCAGAGTTGCTGATCCGTACAGAGTGGTTCATCAACTACAATCAGACGGTATCAAGAGTGCGAGGAATTTACACTGCCCCTTCTGGACTGGAGTCAACCTGCCTGGTGAGTCACATCACTGACTATATTGTTATGTTAGGTAGGTAGGCAGTTGTTGTTTTAACAATTGTTTGCTGTGGTTAAAAATGTTTTGACAGAATGATGTCTTGGAAAAAAATTTTTTTCTTGAGTTACCACCATGTGTCAGACTTATATTTCGTAATTTTCCATCTTTGATGTTTGTCTTCTGAAATCTTTCATGATCTTGATTTCCAGTCCAATTATTACATGATATTTCCTTGTTATTTAAGGATAACACCCACTGGCATGGAGGTAAACTTTAGGAGAGTTTAGGGTAAAGTATCTCTAATGCCGGGAATCAGAATCAGCTTTTTGGCCAAGCATGCGCACACATTCAAGGACTTTGACTCCCTTAAACATAATTTACAGGAAAGGTTACAGAGATATGTCACAACAATAACCAACAACATACAGTTTCTTACATTTAGTTTTTGTTTTCAATTCACTTTAATTTCAGTTAGTTCAGAGTGGGTTCATTTCGGTTTATTTTTTCAATGTCTAAAAATGTTTTAGTTTAGTTTCAGCATTAGTTTTTTTTAATTACAATACAGGGGGAGTATTTGTCAGGAGCAAGATTTAAGAAGTTCAGAATCAAATCAATTTTATTTGTATAGCCCAAAATCACAATCCCATTGCCTCAATATGCTGAAACAGGATTAGGTATTAGAATACAAACCCAGCACTTTGTGAAGGCGCTTGACTCACAATCATGTAGACATCCCAGTCTCAATAAAGACATGTACCAAAACAAAAGACATTTCCTGTACACTGTGTTTTTTTTTTTCATTTTATCTAGTTTTGTAAGTATGTTTCAGTTAGGTAATTTTTAATTGTATTTATTTTATTTCAGTTAGCTAAAATGTTTTTCAGGCCTAATTTTAGCTTTTAGTTGAGTTTAAGTTAACTGTAAGACACACCCACACAAATAGTGTTAAGTTAAGAAATAAATATTTAATGGATAAACGGTACATGAAAGGGGGTGATAATGTTGCGTATTTAGTTTTCAGTGCCCAGAACAGAGATTTATTATGACACAATTCTGAATAATGGTCAGAAATAGCCAGAAATATTTAAATCTATCCAGAACAGATTCAGGCAACACATTGTTTATCTCCTTGAAGTAAATTAAATGTAAATATGACAGTGTTACTTTTTCCTTTTGTAGGTGGTGGCATATGGTCTGGACATCTACCAGACGCGGGTCTATCCCTCGAAGCAGTTCGACGTACTCAAAGACGACTACGACTACATGCTGATCAGTAGCGTTCTCTTCGCCCTTTTCTTTGCCACCATGATCAGCAAACGCCTGGCAGAAGTCAAACTGCTCAACCGGGCCTGGCGGTAAAGTGACCGTCACAATCCCATCTCTGACAGCCCCAAGGCTGTAGAAGGACCTCAGCCCGAGGAGATGAAGCCGGCTGGGGCCATGCCTGTAGAAGAACACAGGTCAAAGTTCAATAAGGCCCATAAGGAACTGCAGGGGTGAGGGAACGGCGGGGTGGGGTGATGAACGGAGGGGTTAGTAGAGGTTTTATGTGTTTATTTTTTAACTTATTTTGCAAGCACAAAGAATTATTTCACAGTAGAATTAACGTTTTTCTTTTTCTTTTTGTGTCATGTCATTTTGATTAGATGTTTAAGACATAACTGATTACAACTAATGAAAACGGACTTGGATTTAATCAACTGGATTTCGGAAATTCCTACACAAGTGAAAGTTAGAAACTTAAACAATGGTAGTTTTTCCCAAGATTACATTTCTTGACATTTCTGCTTCATTAGATTGTTCTAATGGAGAGTGATAATAAATGTGGAGGTCAGAGAAAAGGGAGACAGAAGATGTGCAACACATGTGAGCATGATTTGGTACAACACCATAGTTGTGTAGTTTTTACTTTTAGCCTGCTGAATCACCATGATACACAAATGCCATTTGGTTGGATGGCAAATGAACTGTGAATGAGAGTGAGGAGATTGTAGCATGGACAAGACATGTTTATTGAAGAATCTCCCACCGAAGGCACTGTCCTGCTGCCGTCACCATCACACGCTTGACGAAGGAAAAGACCATCGCTCGCCTTTTATTTTCCGTACATCAGTTGTCCTGCTGCTCATATGTTTCTGAGCAGTTTTGATCCACTACTGTTGATGCTCCATTAAAATTTGTCTCAGAACTCCAGTTTGTTTTGGGTTTTTTTCTGTTTTGCTAAGCTTTCAGATATTCTTTGTATCCTCCAAAATGCTAATATGTTTCTGACATTTTTGAGGCAAACATGGTATATTTATTGCTTGTTTACCTGTAAGGTAATCAGGGTGCTAGTTTATTTTTAGTATAATGTGTTTAACATGTGCTTGCCTACTGCAGGTTGTAATACATTTCCCAAAATTGTGTTTATTACGGAAGCAAGAACTGCCGTACTTACAATAACTTCTTGATTGCCATTACCTCAAGATCAAAAGTTAACTATGTCATTATCTTGAGAAAACCAGCTTTGTTATCTGCAGATAACTATATTATGAACCTGATATCAAAAGCAAACAAGAGGTCATTTTCTCATATTAATTTATCAGCGATGAGGAGTGCCATGTCAGCATGTAAAGATGTTGTCTTGACGACTGCAGCAACTGATTAAAGTTGAAAATTTTAGTTCAAGGAGTGCCGATTATTTTTCGATGCATAAGACTGTACTTCAATCTTACTTATTTACATGCATCCTTTTATTATACCATTCAAACAACCATCAATGTGGGTCATTTCTTTTCCAGTTACCCTATTCCAATGTGAATTCTTTTGGTTGTTGCCTTCTGGGGCAGGTTGCACCAACTAGACTGGACAGTAACACGTCTATTTTAAGTTGACCACTGTAAGCACATGTATGTAAATACCCTAATATCAAGCTCTGATGGCTAAAAGTTCATTAAAAGAAACCTGTTATGCTTTTTTGTTTTTTCCTGTCCTTCAGTGTTTTATAGGTTCTCGTGCATGTAAAAGATCTTGAAAGTTAAAAAGGTCAAAGTGTGCACCAACAGCAGTCAGCAGTCCCTGCTTCTTCCATTCTCTGCTTATGATTTTCTTTAAGGAATTATGAGTCGATAACTAGTAACTAACTAGCAAAATAAATAGATATGTTTCCTCTCTTTTCAAAAAAAGGGCATATAGTTTCATGAAGATTCAAGGTAAATAAAAATAATAATAGATTCATAAGAGCTTAAGTCAAAAAGACCAACCAAAAAAAAGCTTTCCACTTGTATATCATAGACCTGGTGTGGAAAAAGGACAATGGCTTTATCATAGAATGAATAAGTTATTTTATTTCTATAAATAGATTAAAAACAAAATTTTACAATGATTTCCTTTTGACACAGAACACATTATGAACAGCCTTTGTTTGGGCCGACACACAACCTTCATGAGAACTTCCAACCTGTTGATGTAACAAAGGTTGTAAACGTGGGTCTGCACCTCGACAGTGTAAACGTAACATGTTTTCCATGCCAACACACACAAAAAAGAAGCATTAAAGGCCCAATCTGTACTCTTTTGACCATATATACATTATTCAAACAAAATACACAAACAGTTTAAAATAATTCATCACGATTAAAAGTTTGTCAACTGGTCATAATTCAAATTAAGGCCTTTGTTACTCCTGTGTTTAAAACCACCACTGATGTAAAACCTTAAACAGCATCAGAAAACATTAATGACTTGTTGACTAATGTATTAAAAGACCCATTAATCAAGTTTCAGTCATGTGCTCTGTGTGGGAAAGTGGGAATGCTCTTTGTTTATTTGCTAACGGAATTTTAGAGCTGCATTAATCAATTAATCAACTTGAGTTATTAAACAAAATGTCAACATTTTCTGATTCCAGCTTCTTAAATTGGATTTTTTTTTCTTTTTTTTATTTAAACTCCTTTATGACAGTATCCTGAATATCTTAGGGTTGTGGACAAAACAAGACATTTGAGGAGTCATCTTGGGCTTTGGGAAAAACTGATCGACATTTTCAGACATATTAAAGGCCAAATAACGAATCAATAAAATAATTGCCATGGAATTTTCTTTTAAATAAATTTAACTTTGTGCACACAAGCACAGGTAGGATGTAAATTGGTGTAACTTTGAAATAAACCACCAGCTTTCTGACAGTGAAAGCTGCTTGCACAAAGAGGCTGGAAAAGGCATGAACACTGAAACAGAATCAAAAGTTAGTGTGTCAGGTGATGCGTTCGATATCACTGAAGTTCAAAGCATGTTTGGATCGTGTTGCGTCGTTCTAATATCGGACACAATGTTCCATTTATCATAAATCCTAATGTGAGAATGATTCAGCAAAACATTACATCTATCAATACATTATAACTTGGATTTCAAGCAGCATTGTCATAAAAAATAACACACAAGGGATGAACAGTCTGGCACAAGCCCAGCTTGTACATACAGTAATTTTTTGCTCTCTTGTAAGAAATATAGTATTAGCTCAGGTTGCTTTAGTGATGTGAGCATGAGGCCGTCAGACTTTACACATGAATGAGTGATGGGACATTTTCCCTGTGAGAAAACTGCATATCTCAGTAAACCAAAGCTGAAAATATTTATAAGAGGTAAATATCTCTCCATTATTAGTGAAACTGGAATGTTATGATGTTTTCCAGGCTGATATTGAGAAGACGTCAATAAAATACTGACCGGTAAAATGTTCAGTTCACACAAAAACTCACTCGCAGTATTGTGAGTATTGTGTGACATGAGTGATCTTGAAATACATCAGTCATTTGAAATAACCTCAAAGTGACATTAGACATGTGAATCTTTCCACTCCGTATAATAGGTCACATGGTTATTTATGATGTCAGTCACAGTTTTGAACTCATCAAGGTTCCCACATTAGCGAGCGTTTCTATCTGTTCTGCCACATGCTGCTGTTTCCAATCCTGGCCGGTTCACTCAGGAGTCTTTCTCGTCGCTCTGAGAATGCCGGTCGGCCCGGCGGCAGGAGGATGTAGTGTGTAGCGCTTGCCTGTCTGCCATCCTTCAAAATGGGAACGATGCAGGGAGAAAACTGAGCTGCAGGTGGCGCCCTTTCGCTCTGCTGTCTCTGTAATGCCTTACTCACATATTTGGGGTTAGCAGCAAAACTCTGAGTGGCAGGCATCACACCGTTGATATAAATCGGAAGGCTTTTGGGGCTTGGGGTACGTGGTGGGCAGGGAGGGACTAAAGGGACCCTCGGAGGAATTTTGGGAGGCTTGTCTTCCTCATTCTTTGAGAGAGCAGCAAGTTTTGGCGGGATGGGGATACGAGGAGGGACTTGTGGCTTGTCAGTGGGGCAGGTGGTGATGCTGCTGTGGACTGAACAGGAAAACCGTCTGGATGCTTGGTGTTGGTCTTTGCTGCACAAAGTATCTGATGCCACATGCTGGTGATCTTCTCTCTGGAGAGGTAGTGCCCAGATGTTGGCTCCAAACCCACTTCCTCGACCTGACGGTCTGTCCTCTCTGCTCGGCCAAGAGAAAGCGATGGAGTCAGGACCACCAGACCTCAAAGAAGTCTCCTGGTAGGCGTAATTTACTTGGCCACAGTCTCTGTTAGTGCCCCTGCAAATAGATTTGGGGCAGCTTTTGGGCAAAAGGCGTTGGCGGTCACTGGTAAAAAACTCCACCTCACTGTCAGCAGCCTCATCTGACATGAGCTCCTCAGGGTCAGGCAGAGGTGGCAGGGGTTTGGCTTCTCTCTGATGGCCCCCAAATACTGACCGTCTCTGGGAAGAAGGGACCACCTGGTCTCCTTCATGGGGCAGAGGGATGCTGTCAGAAGTTAGGCGGTAAGTATCGGAATAGAAAGGAGGCTGGGAGACGGAGATGTTGCCTGGGAAAGGGACAGACAATCTTGTATTAAACAACTGAAATCTTAAATTGTACGGTGCACCAAGATACTGTACTGCTGTTTTGTTATACAAGGTTTTGCTATCACTGTTGTTTCCTTCAGTGCGGAAAACAATTCTCAGCGGAAGAAACATGGAAAACAACTTGTAGTGAGAAAAAAAACTCTTAACTCAAGTGTAGTGATGGTGTAGGAGGGAAGAAATACCAGGGGGAGTGAGCTGCCCATTCTAGTTAGAAAAAAATCTCCTGCTTTGCTGAAGGTATCTTACAGGAAACGGGAGTGAAAACATGTTGAAAACAACCTCTTGACCTATCACCCTCTTCGTCAAACATCAGCCACAACACCCTGATTAACACAGGATTCGTCATTATCTGCGGGGCAGGCCATAATCTTAACGGAGCTTCCCATGTCCTTCTCTGTGGAAACATCCGATGTGCCCTAGACTGCAGGAACAGCTGGTGACCAGGGAGCAATAGCTTCCCCTCCTCCTTCAACCAGCTCTGCTACACAGCTCAGTGCAGTGATGACAAACTCACCTTAACCCTGTCTACACGCTGTTTTAGTCAAACAGGGTTAAACTCTTTAAAGTGATGATTTAGTATAGCAAAACATTTAGAACACTTTAAGTGTTTACAAAAATTCAAAAAGATTACAAGTACAGTCAAAATGTCAGCTGCTGTAACATATTATCAGTGTTTGGTTTAATTATATTTAATTTCACAGATAATTCATAATCATGCGTACTGTGTGTCATGTTCCCTTCTATCTCAAGGTTTTCAAACTCAAACCAATCTGAAAACAGGGTCTAGTGGCAGTACCTTTTCCAAAACCATTCCTGCAATTTTTAATGATCACAGTTTTAAATGAATATTAGAATATTCAGAGGAATATTAACTGAGATTCTGACAAATTTAAACCATCACAAGTGTAAAATTCTTCCAAGTATAAACTTTTCATATGTAAAAAAATAAAAAAATACAATGTGAAGGACTCACAGTTAAATTCCTTGGACATTTGCTGTTGTTGAAGCTCCGTCAAGTTGTGATCCATGTCAGCACTCAGGCGAAAGCACATTCTGCGGATCAAGACAGGTTGAGAAATCCATACAGAGCCGTGCATGTGTGTAAATCATTCCTGCACATAACCTGACATGAGTAAGTCATTATAGATGAAATAACAAGCATGACATATGCTTTAACAGAACATATGCTCTACTCTGCTTTAGGTTCATTTACATTATGTAACAGCATTAGAAGCTGCACGATGTCTCTTCTGAGCCACACTCTTCATGTTTGCTTGCTCTTTATTTACCTAATTTTGTCTGTTTCTCCATATTATCTTTATTTTAACACTGTTTACTCTGAATGTACAACATCTAGAGAATGTCTGTCCATCCTGGAGAGATCCCCCCTTCTGATGCATTTGTTTTTTCCCCATTAAGTGTTTTTTTTATGTAAAAGGTTAAACGATAAAGGGGTAAATTTGTGATGTTGGGCCATTTAAATCACTTGACATTATTAAAGAATATGATGGATTCAGACCACAGACAGAGTTCTACCTCCTTTAGACAGCATTTTAACAACTGCATTGTAACAACTTAAAGTTTTGTTTTTGGATGCAGACATAGTGACGAGCTTGTTGAGTTTTATTAGCGATTTTTCTGCCTGTTTATTCATGTGTCTGTTTAGCAATGTGTCAGTATTACATGACAAAGTATGCACAGGAGAACCCTCGACATTTCTTTTGGAATTTCTTGTATTTATGTGAGTTAATGAGCTAGTGAGCCGATATATGAATGTTGTGCAATGCCAACACAGTATTTTGGGTTTAATTGATTTTTATATATAACATATCCTCCATAAAAAATGTGGTAATTAAATCAAATTAAGTATTAAAAGTATTTAATATGAATTTTCCCAGAATGATACTCTTAAAGTAGTGTTTGTATTGTCACACTGTGTCGTAATAATTGATTCTTTGATGACATTTTGTTTGCTCATGTATTAGAGTGGCGTCTGCATACCTGTTCAGGTCATGCTGTCCCCAGTAGTTGTTCTGACTTGCGGACATGTTGTTGCAGAAACTGTGATCTCAAAAAGCGTGAAGTTCTGTTTGGTATCGGTCTAAAGCTCCAACACAGGTCAGCTCCATCAAACCCATCGCGGCTTCATTCTAGTACAAGCTGTTGGAGACAAACAGAAAACTGAGTGGTGAGGGATTCACCCGGCTATCTTTAAACTTGTACATTCACATCTTGTCATAGCAGGTGTGTCAGAACTAAGCTTTAAACAAAAGGAACATGAAAAATAAATTTCCACATTTGGCTTTTGCATTACATCACTCCTCTCATTTGCTCCGATCACACCTTCATCAGTGTGAAATGCCCGTACACAGGGAATATAAACAATGTACATCTGGAGTACATCCCCATGCAGCACACACAGCTGTGCACTCATCCAATGAGGCAGGTCAAAGGTCTAGAGCAAATACTTCAAGGCTGGAAACACAAACACGTACATCACATATAGATCAATAATTCATATTATTGATAGAGCATGAATATCATTGCACACCTATATTCTGTTATCCAGACATTTCTCACTCATGAATATATGTGTGTGTATATATATATATATATATATATATATATGTATATATATATATATATATATATATATATATATATATATATATATATATATATATATATATATATATATATATATACATACATATACATATATATATATATACATATATATATATATATATATATATATATATATATATATATATATATATATATATATATATATATATACACACACACATATACATATACATATACATATGTATAATAATATTTTGTGAGAGTAGTAAGCATATTTACTTGGTACAGTAAATAACTACTCACATTCCTGAATCACTGCATTGTTTTAGTGGAGCCTCTAAGAAATAACGACAAAAGCCCAGTAAATAACTTCAGTCTGGTCTGGCAGCTGCCATCTGTGTCTCTTTGTGGTTCCAGCTTAAAGTCATTTGTCTGATGTACAGAGAATTGCACAACCTCTGGGTCAGATGTGGGAGGGCAGCACAAGTCCTCGCCCTCCTTCCTCTCTGTGACCATGAAACTCTGCAGTATCCGCCCTTACAACAGGGGCTAATTGTGCAGCATTCCTGTGATGCTGACGGACACACTCCAACACTTAGACGGCACACCAAAGGACAGCGCCAACACCAGCTTCACGGTAATCGTGGTATGAAAAATGGCAGTTATAATAAAGCATTTGTTCAACCAAAAAAACGTGTTTTCATTCCTTTAAGGGTCATTATAACCAATAATATAGTAATAATTGTGTAATATTGTGATACCACGAAACCTGAGTACTGAAATGAAAGTTTGTACAGTCAGAGAAAGTTGTGTTGGTAGTAAAATGAAGACATGTCAGGCCATAGTTAAATTCATGATTATATAGACAAACCTGGGTCAAGTAAAGATAACCTCAGAGATGCACCAATATAGAATCTGTAGGGCTAATAATGATAATAATATGTTTGTTGTGACCAATATGATACTGTTATCTTAATCATACAGATGCAAGAATGCAAAGAAGAAAATAAATCTCTATTTTAAGCATAAGTTTAGTGCGGTCACCATCCCTAGAATACATTTATTGTAAACTTGCTTGTAACCTTACTTCAGGCCTCATCTCCTTATTGACCAGCATATAAAGGCTAAAAAAAACATGAATGAAACATGAAGAATAACCCACTTACAGTTGGCCTAATGACTGGTTACCTAAAGCTATTGAACTGCACTGTTTAGGAAGGTAACAGTCCTGTATCATCATTCATCCTCTCCTCGGTCATCCTCTACAGAGCAGAGCAGAGGAGAGAAGAGCAAAAAGGGACAGAATCCCCACCCTATAATGTACTGGCTAAAATTCCATGATACAATAATTTAACTTTCTTAAGTATTGCCAAATAATATGTGAACGGTGCGATGAGCCTCGCTACCTTGGCTTTATTTACAACATGGAAGGTCAAAGGTTAAACAGTTGGACAATTTAAGTGTCAGTAAGCCTCTGACATGTTGCAGCTTCCAGCAGGGATGCTGCTCCGAACCTCATGGCTAAGTTCCTGTCTGTACAATTAAACCATGCAGCAATTCACCTGCAAACCATTAATTAGTAACCCGCCCCCCCGACTCCTACAAAGCTAGGCCTCAATTTGACTATCATACTGCAATCTTATCCTTCCAAGTCCTGCTTTGTTTCATGTCACCAACAGATCTGCAGCCAATGTGGGAGGAAACAATGCAGAGCATGCATAATGCAACAACAAAAGCCACTACAAACAAAACAGTGGCCCATGCGTCTATTTGAATATTTATGTCATCCTTAAAACAACCGACTGTGGCGTAATTTCCGCCAGTGAGCTTCGGAGATGGAAGACGATGGACAATTATGAATTCTACCAGCAAGTACTCAGCGACCATGAATGGAGCCACTCTCAGCCATGAATGGGCCTTTGTGTCACTTTGGTGTGCAGTGAAGCAAGCCTGAAAATACAAGTGAACTCTCCCATGAGGTTAAGACTGAAGATACGCCATGGAGACAAGCAGACATGGCCAAGGTATGAGCCTAAGCTGCAAATCCCCTGCAGGAAGACTGTGTGTACTGGCACTGTTAAAAAAGACAAGCCAGAGGCTAAGAAACAGTTTGTTTATATCGTGCAGGAGCCTGGACGTGTCGTGCTTGGCTGTTCCCTCCTCACTTCTTGTGGGCAATAAGCCATTCATTGACTGGACCTTTACAAATGATTTAATCATGGTGCTGTATGTGCTTAACATCACCTAATTACAACTTGCTTCAAACTCTAGTGGCCAAGTAACACTCGTATCTTAGCAGGCTGTACAGAAATCTTACCAGGCAGCTTCTTTGTATACATGTCCACCACAACATTTAGTGGGCTACAATACTAAAAAAAATGCAGTTGTATGTGACTTAAAAGGTCTCAACACCAGTATTAGATGAAACATTCTTTAAACAAACAATCCAAATAGACAACTGGAGTTGATTGTATAAACTAAATGTGTGCTTACTCTACTTGTATTGGTTTTTAATGGGCCAAAAGTGTGAGACCCGTCTGACTGATGCAGTTCATTAAAGCATTCACTTGACCGTGTACAGCATGATGGGAAACAATGGGCATGACCCAGTCATGTAGCATGTGGAGAAATGAATGCGGTTTGTGGTGAGATCAAGACATCTGAGTAAAAAAGCTTGAGTGTGTAAGAAAGTATGCGACATGAGTACATTTTATATTTTCATATTCTTGGTCCATGAACACAATGATGTATCTCTAATAAATGTAGTGATACCAGTGTGCTGGAATACAATCCTTTCATTCACATCTTTATAAAAGAAAAACTGCACAGCCTATATGGCCAATAAATGCTGCATACTGGGCCAATATACACTCTTATTTTAATTCTAAGTCAGCCTTGTTTGCACAGCCTCAAGACTATGCCCGCCTACATTTCACTGTTCATACAGTTGAGTAAGCATGTGAAAAATAAAACCCTTGAATGTGAATCTAGACTTAAATCCTGCGGACTGTGGAAACGATATCCTGGTGAATCATTACTCTGTGGGATTGGCTCATTTCGTTCATGAACTACTGTAATACTGCAGTTTACTCAATAAGGGGCACTGAGTTTGCTATGATATGAATCATTTAAATACTTCTCAGATTATTAAGAGCCACAATAGTTTACAGAAGCTGATTGTAGAAAAGAACAATTTACAGATGAGCTCATTTGCTCACAGCCAGCAGGTGTGGAAGTTACCCAGGAGACTGAAGCAGAAATGTGCCACTTTGTGAGTAAGTGGGTGACAGCTGTAGCGTCATTTTGACTCAGTTATGCTCTAAATGAATCATTTCAGTCATTAAAAGGTTTTCATTAATATTTAGGTAATAAAACAATATTATAGTCCTATCAGCTATCCAAAGTTGTATTTTCTTAACAACAACAACAAAAATGAATGTGCAGCTTTCAAATGTGACTTGAAGCTGAGTGAGAATAATATACAATATAAACAATGTTCAACATTTATCTCATTTTATACAATTTCAATAAAATTTTAGAGGTAACATGGAAGTAGTCTGACTAACTAGTCTATCAGTACAGCTGCAATTTTCACTGCATTTGAAATAATATCGTTACTGATTAAAATACATTATTATGTAATGTATTATTTATTTAGTAGAATAAATAAGTAAGTATCCATATAGGCTACAGGAAGATATAATCAGATAGCTACATATAGATTGATATTCTACAGATACTAGTATAGATACAGTACATGTATATAGAAATGTACCAAATTATTATTAGTAAAATTATTCATTTCTCCCATGTTGGCTCCTTTCAGCGCCCACTAGCGGCTGATCGGACCAGGAGCCACAACTCACCCATCCCGCCTCGATGGGACTTGTCGGTCGGACATCAGGGAGCCGTGCAGCGGGTCAGGAGAACAGTCTGTCCCGCTGCTCACTGCTCACTGTAAACCCCGACAGACGAGCTCAATCAGTCCGTGAACTGTTCAACTAAAGGGTCTTTTTCAAAGAAACATCTTAAGTTACGGTAATCCTGGTCAGCGGTCAAGTCTACCGAGTCTTTAGACATTTTAACGTGAACTTCCCGGCGCGGATCAGTCTGGTCCTGCTCCAGAGCCAGGGTTTTAAATAAGCAGCCTCACCCGCTCAGACCACATATAAAACTGCCCCTGGTCGCTCAGTTTAAGTGGATTTAAAGCCGAATTTCCCATCGATTAACATAGTATTTTCCTGGCTAAGTAGAAACAAGTCTTACCATGAAAACACAGACTTCTTGTCCATCACGTAAAGCCGGGCTCGATCGATCTGTTCCAGTCCAAAGAGATAATCTATCAGCAGAGTACGAGCCACTCGTCTCCCACTGAAAACTGAACCATGTGCAACATCCCTCCTCTGTCAACAAAGCTGGGAGGCGAAACTCATTTTGTCAGAGTGACGCGCTTTTCCACATCTCCTTATAAATGCAAGCAGCACCCCGGGCACTGTACTGTAACTCCACCCAAGCTCCTCTTAAAGGGAAAAAATACCCCGAAAAATACTAACCATTAGAGGAAACTACACACCATTAGGAAACGTGGTCTGTGGCTTATAAACAAGCAGTGGTGGAAATTCACTAGATCTACATTTGTGTTTATTTAGTTGTACATTACTTAAATAAGTGTGACTTTATTCTCTTCCACTTATTTTCAGAGGGAATTACTGTATGTTTTTGAATCCATTACATTTAACTGACAACTTTACAGATTTAAATTATAAAACATGATCTCATTAAATATGATGCAATGGTCTTGATTAAATTACAGATCAAACATAAATACAGCACGTAACAAGTTTAAATTGGCTCTTTTTTTACCATTACGAAGTCAAAATATTCAAATAACATGATCATTCAGCATAATCAGTGATTTTACTTAGTATTGATTCTTTTGTATAATTTTGTTGCTGCTATTTCCGTACTTTTACTCACATCCAGTATTTTGATTAGTAATGGAGTATTATATTATTAAAGGCTCTAAAAACTTCCACTACCACTGTGAACCAAATAAATTGTCATTCTAGTGGATTTTCGGTTCATAATACTCACAGAAAGTCCAGTTCAGGTACAGTTGACACCATCCACAGAGTGTGTCCTCACTGCCAGTGGAACAGAAAACCTGTGGAAATCAACAGACATGTGACTAATTCGAGCAGAAGTCTCTTAGCATTTCATTAATCTGTTATCTATTTAGTTTTAGTATTTCAAGATAATTTTTGTGAATGTTCATAAATAAGAAAGCAACATTTCCAGTTTTTGCCATCAAGGTTTCCCGACACAAAGTAACTCAATAGCAACAAAGCCCAGAGGCCTCCAGAATTAGAATCATTTTTATCTATCTTGTGTAATGAGTCTATGGGAAATCGCCCTTCATAAGGCAGTAAACAATTTTGGTCTGACCTGTGTGGGAGTCAGCGAGTGTGTGGGTGGCTTCTGGCACAAGTACAATATACGACTGATAGAGAAGAACGAGGACGAGATTGTCAGCCCAGTCATGGTGGACGCAAACTTGTTTTGAAGCCTCCATGTCACATAGGAGTTCACTGTCTGTTTGTCTTCGCCCACACTGAGAGAGGCAGAAGGACAATACAGGAGGCCATTTACGAGAAAATAACAGGGAAATGAGTGCAGGCCATTCTTGCTTTTACCCATCCAGACCACACTGAACCCACAGTCCTCCTCCAGACTGCCAGATAATCTTTTTATTGTGGTAATAATCCAAATAAATCCTCATTAAATATTGTTCAGCACTAAATAATACAACCACCTCATAAAAAAGTAAGAGAGATGCCAATGACCTGTGACCTCCCCCAGTCGTATTGTTCAGTTGTTCCACTGTTGTTAAACTAATAAAATCCACAGGGTCATATATGAATAAAGGAGTGCCTTATACCTACAGTATATAAACCCACAAAATAAATACGCCACGTGCAATGGGCTTTTATTGCTGCAATCATTGAACGTCTCTCTCCCATCGACGTAATTTGTTTGCTTAAAGGAATACTCATACTTTTTAGCAAATAAACTGTTTGATCAGCTTCCTGTTGTGCAATGCAGCAACTGGTAGCACATGATTCCAGTGTGACATGTGAATGCTGTCAGTTGTCACGTACCAAAGAAATGTAGGAGTAATACTGGTGCAACTCACATCTTGATTTTGAAACTCAAGACTCATAATCCCTCTTGTCTAGTATTGTGTTATGTTTGCTGAAAAAAAACCAATGTTTTTGCTGCCAGGACCAGCAGATTTTCTCACCCATGGCTGATCTGCTGTTGCTTCACTGCCCTCTGTGGGCGCTGGTGGTGACCCAGGATGCTCAAAGCTGTGGGGGCTGTTGTCGGGGTGGGCCAGTCTCCCACAGGGAAGGTCAAGTCATTTCCTGCTCTGAGAGACCTCCGTCCCTCACAGCTGTCAGTGCAGTCAGAAGCCCACCTCCCACATCTGTACCCCTCCTCCTTCTTGTGCTTTTTTCAAAGATGTGATGGATTGCTTTAAGGAACTCCTTCAAGCTGCTGCAAAATTTAAGATGGGCCATCAAAGCTGGACCCATCCCAAGGCCTTCTGTTCATGAGTCTTTATGCGCTCAATTAGATAAAAAATACAGGACACATCAAGGTTAAAGGTGTAATTTGTAAGATTTGGCAAAAATTCAAAGGTGACTACAAAAATACAGCGGTTAGCATAACCGCTAACTGCTGCTCACTATAAAAAAAATAAAATAAAATAAAACAAACTCTTTGTAGCTATGTTTGGATGTAGCTAATTAGCTCTGCTAGCTGTGGAGCTAGTGGCCTTATTGGCTATTTTTACATCTTACTCAGTGAACTGAGTGGTGATTGTGGAGAGACAAATGAAGTTTTATTTCATTTATGTTGAGTTTGTGACGTGTGTGTTACGAAGAGTTAAAGTGACGACGAGGAACTTTCAGTTTTTGTTGATTCGAGCGGCCCCTTTGGACAAAAGCGGTCCGATCTGTTCTAAAGATCTTTGCTGGCACGTGCTGGCAGTGCTTGCTTTTGTTTTGGAAGCGAGTGACAGAGACACTGCAGGATTGATCGCAATGAGGTAATGTATTTATATGTGATTCTCTGGTGACATATGTGATCGGACTCGAGCATATAAAAATAGCAAATGATGGTCTCGTTTGCCGTTACAGGTCATTTATGATCAGAAGAATCACAAGACTGTTTCATAAACACTTAAAAGTTCCTTGAAGTCACTTTAATAAGGCAGTTAAGCTTTTCTTAGTTCAGAAAGAGCTAATTCAGAAGGTTTATGGTTACATTTTTCTGTTTCGCCAGGAAAAACTTCATACTTTGTGAGTTAATTTTGTTAACTTATTAATATAGTGAACTCGCCACTCACATAAATCTCCCACATCAACGCTGTTGTTTCTTCACATTCTGTTGTTAACAGTACTTCATTTTTTAAAATTGTTTTAAACTAAAATTCTGGCCACATCTTACATATCCCATTCAAAGCAGGAATTAATATTGAGTAAGAATAACAGTGATAATAGTTCATCATCAAGCTGGATCGCTAGAGCAGATCTCAATATCTCAGAAGAAAAATGTCTGCCAACCGCTCAGTTAACAACGTCCAAAGCTGGAATAGGAAATGAAGTAAGTAGGTGTTAACATACGTGTTCTGTGGTAAATACATTTGTGTAGGTTGATGTGCTGACACGGTGACACAGGGAATTCTCTTATAGAGGAACCAGCTGTGTACAAACATGTAATAGTAATTAGAGCCCTGTACTGACTGCAGACGGACAAGCCTGTGTCTGTTTTCAGAGTCACGGTCGACCTGTCTTATGTTTGAGTTTCACATTCCTTTTAATCGCTGTCGTTCCTGTGAATCAGTGTTAGAGGTTGTAGCATATAAAAAGACTTTGCAGACAGATGCTACATGTGTAAGAGGTTAAAATTCCTATCCAATAAATCAAGGGTTTGGAATGATTGAGTAAGCTTTGTTTTTGGGTGCCAGAGCTGAAAAAAGGGGCATCGTCATCCAGCTCCAGACTGAAGTTGCAGTAACTTTGAGAGAGAGAAATTCTTATGACATTCTCAGATCTAGTTTTTTACATCTCATTGTTACCACCCACGACTTCCTTCAGCCTGACATGGAACAGTCATGTTTAATATTTTTATGTAAAAACAGTAAACTGCCAAACAGGTGATGTGGTACATATGATATATGCTCTTTAGGAGTTTGTTATGTAAATAGGGATAAGAGGTTTACAAAAGTTAGAATTACTTTCTGAATCAGTAATCATTCAGACCTTCAGATCTTCTGTAGAGTTATACGTGATCTGAAAAACACACCCTTCATTGAAACTGTTTTAATTTAATGGATTTGCTGTTGGGTCTGACAAGTTGGAGGCGTCAGGAAGGAATCAGGCTCCTCAAATGTCTCTGAGTGGGCTTCGCACCACGGCCTTTGACCTCATCCTGTGAGGAGACAGCTCAGTTATCAAAGAGCCAGCAGCCACCGCGAGGAAGAGGAGGACAGCCTGAAGAAGGATGTTTGTGCTGCCTTTGAATGTGGGGGAAGCTCAGGAACTACACTGAGGGTCAAAAGAAAATACCCTCTGTAATCTATGCTAAATTGATTGGCATTTTATTAAATGACACAAATAGCATTTCAGGCTGCTAACGTATCACGTGAATGATATGCAGCTACGAGGAAAGAAACGGATTAGAGATGGAAAACACACACACACACACAAACACACAGCTTAATGTGTGGTGGTGCGATCCCTATAAAAGACAAGAAAGAAAACGCTTTTTTTCCCAGGCTACCAACAGGGAGAAACAAAACCGAGTCAGCAGGCAAAGGAGTGATTGAGGAAGTGGTGAGGAATAAAGTGATTTAAACCCTGTGACATCTGATTTCATGGTGACAGCTTCATTGAACGGCAGAGACCAGAGCATGAAAAGAGTGATTCTTTACCCAGGATGCAGCACTGGAGGCCCGGGCAGCTTTCAGGCTTCAATGTGGGCAGAGGGTCTGCAGGCCTGGTGGGAGGCCTTCCGCAGGCCTGTGAAGTTGATCTCCAGTTCATTAAAAGTTTAAGATGCAATGAGTGAGTATGAAGGAGGGAGAGAATAAGCTTTACATTTTAACTGTTTATGGGCAATGAATTTGACTGTGTTTCTTTATATTATTTTGCTCCTCAGTAACAGGAGTAAAATAATATCATCAGACACCATCATCAGAGTAAAAACCACAAGTGGTTGGCACTATCATAAGATTGCTCATCAGGACATGGACACATAGTGTTTTTCCTTTGGGTGACCGGATGTGACAGTAAGACTGTCAATATTTGCTTGTCCTCCCAACTTGTTCTAAGGTCAAAGTCTTTTTGACTCACCACATAACACACAGGGCACTTTTTTAGGAAGGCAACGGAACATAGTCAATTTTGGTAATGTTGTTGTTCAGCTGCTGATTATTTACTATGTGTGTGCCCACGTCATGACTCTATTGTGCAGAATAGTGGGGAGGAGAAATGACGAGGCCATCCGTCTTTTTTTACGCACTGCAGATTTCCTCAGAAAACCATGATTATTTCTTATTAGGCTTTCCTTACCCACAGCATAGCTCAGAATCCTGAGGCATGACAAAGCCAATCTGCCTTCTTCTCCCTCACTTCATCTATCCTCTCACTCCCACCCTCCTCCCCTTCCTTCTCTCACCTTACTTACTCCCGCTCCATCATTTCCTGTTGAGTCACCGACAGAGCCAGACTTCACCGTGTTGTACAGTTTACTGCTCCACTCCTTGCTTTCCTCCTCCACTTCCTTGTTCACATATGCCTGTCATGTGAGGAAGAAAAAAAGGCAGCGGGACATTATAACAGCCCTCCAGCAGTTAAAACTGGATGAAAAAAGGTAGAGTCTGAGAAAATTCAAGGCAGACGTGGGAGTCTCTTACTGGCAACGTGACTGATTCATACAGTAAATGACTCGGAGGATCATAGGATTATTAGCCCGGCAGAAAATTCACCATATCACCCGTCGCAGCATGTCGATCAGTCTATATCATATATCATTATTGGAAGAAAAAAAAAATAGAGCTTCCAGCATGAAAGGGAGGTGAGAAACATAATGGGAGAAAACAGACTCAACTGATAAAAAAAACATGAAATAGATATTTACATAAACTTTCCAATACCACTGAAAGTTAAATTACCTCTTTGGAAATTTTTTATTTTTTTTGCTATTGGCTGTTTGCAGACTAGTACATTGGGAGGAAGTGATGCTGTGGTGAGGTAAGGCCTCGCGTAAACGTAGGCAGTGCGTGCCTGTGTGTGAGGGAGGGTTGAGGGCAGGGCTCTTAGAAACGAAAGGGCTCTGCGGTGGATTGGTTGAGTCATTAAAAAATACAGCTGCTGACTCAGTTTGCAAACTTGTCTCCAGGAGCACGTCGCCAGTCTTGGGCTGTGTGTGTGTTTGTGTGTGTCTAACCTGTTCTTGTGAGGACAAATCATCCTCTTAAAGACAGGACAGGGGAACTCCTCCTTGATCTCTATAACTATGAGAAAGATACAGAAATTAACATTACTCATGTTGGCTCCACTCTATCAGACACTACATGCTTGTGGTTTGTTTAGAAACAACCCAGAGAAATACCGTGCAGATTACATCAAATGGAAAATGAAGCTTTGCCCGAAGGAGTGCCGACACGGCTGCTGTAATCCTATCCTGGCACCAGGTCAAAGTTTTTCTGTGATTCAATCATTTCGTCATTTCTTCATTCTCTACACACCCTTCTTGCCACAGTAGTGTTATAACTGTGTCAGTCCAGCCAGAAACACAATGCGATCCACATGGGAGTATGGACTCTAGGACACACTCCAGAATTAGTCATCCTGAATGTGTTGCAAGGTCCAGGAATGGTGTGCTGCTGTTGACATTATTGTGTTCAGAGGGTAATTAAAGACACCTCCCTCCATGAAGGAATGTGATATCCTGATAAAATTGTAGAGCTGTTTTACCTTTAGTGTTGTGCAAAATGAGTCAGACTGTGTTTCAAGGACTGTGCACTGTAATTAACCGTTTAGCTTCGCTTACAATAAAAAAATAAAGAAAACACGATGATAGCAAAAATAATTAGCAGCAGCTGTTTCTGGAAAGATACCTGCAGGCATTCTCCATGTCAGCAAGTATAAACCTGCAATCCAGTCCCCAAACGGGCGCCAACAGATGAATCCCACATGAGGATTACGGGAACCCCATATGGGATTCAGCTGTTGAGGACATTTTTCCACTATTGTTTGCTTTTAGAGCATCCACACGGAAATGTTTGATTGCTTTAAGTAAATGGTTAGCAGCTCAATTTGCTATCCAAAACCACCTTTAGCTATTATAGTAACAAGCATCATCACCTCCTAGTGAGTTGGTAATGCTATGTTGCTTCTGGTTAGTACAGATGTTGTTTTATCTGCTGGCCTGTGCTAATTTCTATGTGTGTAACATTTTAGCACCATTTACAATCAAATTTCAGTTCAGGGGTCAAAGTAGTAACTGTACAGTATGTACAGGGTTGTTCTAGTTTAGAAGACCTTAATGATTAATGGAAGTTTACTGAACGATGAACCGGTTCCCTCACCAGGTGTTGAACCCAGTTTGGTTTTTATTCAAGGTTGCCCAGGTTTAGCTCCCAGTATGGGGACAGCTTAATTCCTTTCAGTCAACATTCATTCATTAATGTTGTGAATCAATAGCATGATTTAAACTAGATATCAACCCTTTACAAACAGTATGCAGTATTAATTTGACATTGTATTGTAATTACTGCTAAAATGTTACACATAGCACCTTTAAGCACATATTGCTCAGCCCTGCCTTTATCACTAGTTACAAAATAATGTTTAATTAAATTGACTCTTAGTTGTATTGTATTTGTTTTACGTTGCTGATGATGTAGCCTCAACAAACTGCTAACGTGTCAGCACATTGCACAACAGAGTGCTAGCCAGCAGCTAACTGAAGGTTGCGCTTTAATCCCAGTTAGTTAGCTACATTAGCTTTGTTTTAGTTTAACTTGCTAGCATACTGACCAAACGTAGACGGTGAAGAAGCACGTTTTGACACATCTTCGTCTCCATCTATAACGGTAGGACTTGTTTTTACTTTTAACATGAGCTATCTTAAGTTATTTACTCAGAGAGCCGAGGCTAGCTACAAGTGACGCGCCGAAACCAACTAACGTTTAGTTTAAATAAAGCTAACGATATTTCAGTTAGTGAACTAGCTAGCTGATTTGGTATTGTTAACAATTTAAACACTAAGCTAAGTATTTAACCTAACTATAAGAGGTAGCTAATATACTGAAGCCAGTAACTCTATATTATTTGAACTAATGCGGCATCATTTCTTAACTTCAGTGGCCAACAACCTGTCACTTAGTTTAACGTCAGTTGAGATTGAACCCAGCTGAGCTGTAACTTCAGCTTGTACTGTCACCATGTTAACAAAGCATCACTCTGCAAAATCTGTCACGTTACTTTATTCTTCAGACTCAAAGCGGAACATAATTCAGCATGAGCTGGCGATCATCTCCTGTCAGAAGACACTTGCTTTTGGATGCTTGTAGTAAGTCATGCAGCTCGCTTTTCACATCATGTGTGTGTGTTGCTCAAATTGCTTTAACATCAGATCAACACGACCACCGCTAGTGTGACCTCCCAGTCTCAACCAGTGACACGGGTAGCTGCATGTGTGTGTTAATAATGTTACTAGAGGATTATGTTCAACATAATAAGTAAAGTTAATAAACTTCTTTGAGCCCCGATTAGCTCAGTATTGGGTATATATCTCACACAGTATCTCTCTCTGTCATAAACCAAATGTATAATTGATTAAACAATAGTTTTGCATCTTTAATGCAGCTGAGAGAGACCTGATCGAGCTGCAGCAGCTGTACCGCAGAGCAGAGAGATCCAAGCCGGCATATACTGAGAAAACTCGAGGCCTGATCCAAAGACACAAGTAAGTGGTGTCCCTTTATTTTACAAATTCTTGGCAGCACCAGACATTTTACAGAGATTAATTATATGATTATAGAAACCATATGACGTGTTTGTTCCAACTTTGCGTGTCATTTCTGTGTTTTGTGTCCCTGTGTGGTCAGACGAGAGATCCAGAGGCTCCAGGATGAACATGAAGGGCTTTTACGCAACCTCAGAGTCTCTCACAGTTGTTTTAACCGCTGTACTGATGTTAGTGATGTTCGAGATCCTACTGTCATGTTGGCCTGTGAAGGCAGAGTTGTTGAGGAGCTGGAAGCGGAAAAAGACAAAGTGGCGTCTCTGAACAATCAGGTGAAGCAGTTTTCCAAGGGACCTTACACAGAATGCAGCCCAGTGAATTCCTCTTGATTTGATCGTACTGAAGTTGGCCCTACTTGTTGACTTTGTTTTTAGATTTCAGAATGGGAGAGGAAGCTGTTAGGACAGAGGACTGGCTGGGGAACTACACACTGCAGTACGAAATCTGAAAACGGCAAGTTACTAAAGATAAAAACCAAACTGCACAGGGTTAGTCTTAAACTGATAATCCACTTTATCATAAATTCAAATCAGATTTTCACCAACTTTATGACTTCAAACGGTATGTTTCTATTCAAGGGTATCGAATGCTTCAATAAACTGATGTCCAGAAATGGAGAGTCGAGGGAGGAACTGAAGACACTGCAGATGGAAAAGAAAAAGTTCCTCCATGTTCAATCCCAGCTGGAAAAGGCAGGTTGACTTGACATCAGTCAGACCTTAGATTTAAATTTTGCTGCTGATACATACTACAAATATGTAGCAACTGGGGGAGCACAAAGGAAGAGGTACCTTAATGATGAGTCCATTCCTCTTACTTAATTAATTAGATTAGATGATTAAACAGCATCCTCACTGCTGGAGAGGTTTGGGAATAGACCCAGACAAGAACTTGATGTTGATAGTGTAGATGTTTTGATGTCGGATGGCCAATAAATGGCTAATAAAGGAATCGTTTTGAGACTGTGGACAGTTTACTCTGTGTTATCTCATTCAGGAACTCCATGCAATTCGCAAGGATATTGGTAACCTGATGACTAACTGTACTGAAGCCTTTGCTAACAGGTAAACCATTCTGTTAGATTAGAGTGCATGTTCATATTTTTTCCCATCAGGTACTTGAAAGAAGTTGGATATATGTTAGTAGTAACAACACTGCTTATAAAGAAGCAGTGTCTCATTTAGTGAGCATGATAGCTGAGATTGAATGTCAAATGTCCTTAAATATATCCTCCATATCAATTGGAGAACATATTCCATTGCCTATATATATGTAACAAACTTTAGAGTGATTACTTTTTACAAGTATCATTTTTCCATTGCCAACAGCTTAGATTAATGAAGATAAACTACATCCACTATAAATAACTGTCTAATTTATTGTCAATTTATGGTTGCATCTAGTGTGGGGATGAAAGAAGAACAGAGGATGCTGAGGGAGCAGAATGCAAAAGATGTTGCTCAGTGTTCTGAACAAAGAAGAAACCTGAAACGGGAGTTGTCTTATTATGGCTACTTAAAGGCTTTCATAGACACAAAGGCCAATGCACACAACAGCCACGACGTCGACCACAGAAGAGGTGACTATAAATGTCAAAATTAGTTTTTGCAATTACAATTCTGTGACCAAACCATAATGTGCATTTGTAGGAATCAAAATATTATTTCAGAGATTTAAGTGTCAGCAACCTCTGTTCCCCTAAAGCGTGGTGCTATAAGCTGCAGATTCTTGCTTTCTCCAGTTTGTTGCACCTTTTCTACAAGGTCATTAAATCCATTTCCGCTGAGATATCTTCTACTCCTCAATCATAGACTGTTGAGCACAACAGACCACTGTCAGTCCAGGCTAGTGAAGTGTCGACTCATAATCAAATAAACTACTGACACCTTGTGTTCAGGAGACGTCACTACTTGACTGAGAACGCGGTAGTAAAGAGATTTAAAAAAGGTTTTTCTTTTGCTTCTTATCTTTTATTCTGGGAGTAAACCTTTTTTGAATTCTGATTAGAGGCTGAACATTAATATTATAAATAGTATTAATTATATAACTGACTATATTTTCTATTACAATATTACTACAGTATGCCCCAACTATGCGTCTGTGATTTCAGTCCTGATGAACTTTTTTGGCCCATTTATGAATTTTCTTTATCTAATAATTAGCCAATTAATGTTTTGTAACCCAAAAAAAAAAAAAACAATGCTTTACATCATTCTTTATATACAGCAACTCTGGAGCAAGCTTCATTAACTGGGTTTGATAGGTAAAGTAAGCATCTTGTCACGTATTCACTTCAGTTTCACTTTTGTCCCCGTAGTGGAGAAGTGTAAGCAGTTAGGGTCAAAGGAATTGGAACTGAATGAGTTTGAGAACGTTATGACACATATTATCCTCAAAGAGACGGAGGACATCGACCTTGACAAACCAAGTAGGTCCTCTGTAAACATTATGTAATTAATGGCATTTCTGCATTTTATCAGCAATCACATTATGTTGTCATATACTCCCATCAGTGAAGGAGCAGAACTACACTTTACTGAACTTTGTCAACTACCAGCGCAATGAAGTAGAGGCCATTCGAAGGCAGATCCCTCAGGTTAGTGTTATCTGTGTATGTTTGTGTCGGAGGTAAAGAGAGAGACAAATAGAAAGAAATATCACTGCAGTTATACACCGTCTTTCATTATGTCTTGAACTAAAAGCTTTGCTGTGAGAGAGAGACCTGGGTGGCTGAGGAGCAGAAGCAGCAGGAGCAGCATCGGGCTCTTCAGCTGACAGTTGCTATCAAACAAGAGGCTACCGAGCAGCAGCTGGCAGTTTATCAGCAACGTGTTCAGTTCATGGAAAAGCTCCTAGATCAGGTCAAAGAAGGTACAGCATCGGGCACTGCTGCATAACATTATTTATTTTTTTCACATAGTTTTTCTCACTAGTATAAATATAAACGTATATATACGATGCTGGAATAACTGTTGCTTTGTGGTTTGAATGTAACTCACACTAAAGTTAGAGACATTATGTTCTGGCAGCTTATATGCAGCAGAGGTTTTCTGCCCACCTAACCAGAAGTGTTGTATGTGGTGATCGCTACTGAGTTGTCATTGGTCAGAACCTTGACTTGTTGACAGGCAACAAGTGTGATCTCATTGCAAGATCGTCTCTAGTTGAAGATGCCATTAAAAAAAGTACATGCACAGATGCAAAAGCAGGCTGTGTTTATTCAGTTCAGTTCATGTAAATCTGTTCTGTGTAAGATAGCAACGGCAGCTGGTTTTTGATAGAAATCACCAAAACTAAAGTAGAGCACCTGCCAATTTGGTCATCAGCTAAAGTATACATAAATAAGTATAAAGTATTGCAAATAGTTTACTACATTGTAGGCAATGAAATGTCCATCTAACAGTGGGGAATAAAATAAAAGTTATGTACTTGTAGAAATATTGCAATTTTTTTTTAATATCTCACAACTACTTTCCCAAGGTGTCAAGTCATTGCTTCAGGTCAGCTATGACGGCTGTGACCAGCTGGGCTCATCTGACAGCATCCAGGACGAAAACATCGAAGAGTCACTGAAAATGGTGGAGGACAGAGTTAAAGAGCTTCTCACGCTGCTGTCCTATGTTCACTTCCAGGCAAAGCTCAGCAAGTGGGTATGTGGACAGAAAACGCCATCTCAGTGAAGAACTGGGATACTGTCACAACATTAAAAACAAACCAGTGGGTAAACACAGGTGACATTAATAAAGGCTCTGTTCCATTAAGGTTAGGAGCCTTAATTAATGTGATCCGAAACAATGTTCACTTACTGTCTTTCATGTCAGTGTGACTGAAAAAGGTGTGCGGTTTTTAGTTTCAGGCTTCCGCATATTGAGAGCCTTCAGCAACCTCTTATCTGTGAAAAGAAATTAACAGTGGAATATGTGAGCCTAGACACTGATGGAAATACCAGTTGCTACCACATATTAATGTACATTCTCATCTCCAGGACAGTCTCAGTACCATTGCAGAGCAGCTCCTGGGAAGCACTGCCCCAGCTGTCAGCCTGAACACTGCTGCTGCGACCCCTGCACCCAAGTGTGCAGGTATCAGATTTGATGATCAAAGACTACTGATAGAGCATAATTGAATGTTATTTGGTGCATGCTTGAAATAGCTGCACGTATGAATTAATGTTTAACCTGCCTATGGTAACTTCGATTAAAAAGAAGTTTGAAAGTTAATGTATATTTATTGACAGTTGTACTTTGAATTCAGTAAATCTATTTCAGTAAGTTAAGTTGCATAGCTCAGTAGTGTTTTTTTTGTGTGTTATTTTTGTGTTTTTTACATTTAAGCACTAAGCCTATCAAGAAGCATTTCAGATCAACTGGCGTCAAAATGGTCAGTATTCATGGGGGGGGGTCACATTAAGAGCAAACTGATTGAGACAGACAATTGATTCACAGCTTTTTAATAGCAAATCAGAGAATATTTTACATGAACATTACTTACTCAAACAATTAACAACAAATTATCAAATTCTTACATAATTTAAAAACTTATGAGGTTCACTTGTTCACTCACTCACTCACTCACTCACTCACTCAGTCTCTCTTTCTCACATGAACACACACACACGTATTAAAATCCCTGAGCATAAACTAAAAAAGCAGCATGATCCCACTACAAGATTTGGCCCCCTGTTCAACAGTGCAGTTGTGTCTGTAATAATCCAGGTATGATTACAAGATTTGATCTTTGAAGAGAGATAATTTGTGTTGAATAGTTTGTCAGTTGTCTAGCTGTGGCTAGTGTCACCAGGGTACACCACCCTGCTCTCCAGTCGAGAACGCTCTGCTTCAAAAACCAACAAATGGCTGTGCAGCGTCTCCTCAGGTCCCGAGCGGATCAGGGATGGATCATTGTTCTGCACTCACAAAAACACAGGAACACACATACGGCTAATCAACCATCACAGTCTGTGCTTCTAAATTGTATACATTAACGTACAGTCAGTGCCTCCCCTACAGGTACAAACATGTAATTACAGTAAATATTCTTCATCTCTACAGATCGACTGTCAATATAAAGGTAAGGATTCAAATCAGAGCTATTGCTTCTGGAGTGGACCAATGAGAAAAATAAAAGCTCTCCAGGAAACTAGACATGGACAAAATAAAAAATGGATTGACACTCACGGCCACAGCAGAAATAAAGGCATCCATAAGGTAGTAGTCTGCTCCACCATGTCCAATCATGCCAAATTGCTTGGGGGTATTTTTGTCTGCCGTGTGCTTTGTGGCTCTCTCGGTCAGAAAATCAAACACGCGTACCTCGTGGCCATTGCATGAAAGCTCCCCCTGTGAAGACACAGTTCAGTATTAAAACACTGCTCAGATGATGCATCAACTCAGAGGCAACGTCAATATCATTATTACTTTTGTTTGATCACACCATGATAAAAGAGCTTATTTATGTGCTGTGTTTTGTTTTTCTGGCCTTAAAGGCAATATAATAATTGAGTTGAGCTTAAATGAATAATACATTTTTCTTGACTGTCATCATATCTAAATAGTAATGATTTTCTTTCTCAAAACTTAAAAGTTTTGTAAACATCAGGTGTTATTTCAAAAATCGTGCTACACTGGATTGATAACATATCGATATCAAGGTACACAACATGGCCAAAAGTAGTCTGTTACACATACTCTGTGTCCTTCAGGTCTGGGGCTGTGTTTAATGGTGAGCAACAGACCAAGGCTTCTTAATTAAATGAAAGAGCACTTAATGCTGCTGCAGTATATTATTGTCTGTGATGTTGGAATGGCATCTTCAACGACCACATATGGGCATAATGTTTGCGTGTCCACATACTTAACTACTTTTTATGTTACTCTCCTCTATCAACAATGTATAAACAGTTTTGGTTAGGTAGAATTACTTTGATTTCTGCGAGCTGGTAGTTGATGCATCTTTTCCCTGCTGGCTCCCTTTTGCTGGAGTAATTCTTGTATAGTAAGCATTAGCATTTCTTTCCTACCTTGCTGCCGGAGATGGTTGTTTTTCGTTGGCAGATCTCCTCAGTGAACGCCACCATGGAAAAGGCTGCCGTCACACCTCCTTCAAACTCCATGTTAACAACCTGGTCAAACAGAAGAGAGAGATACATTAAATGTAATGATGACCTTTTTGTTTCTTAAGGAATGTAAATAATGAATCATCAGGGTTTGTTTTTTTGTTTTTTTTTTCAGTTTAAACATGAAAATGGCTATAATCTCCTAATAATTTGACAGACACATACAAATACATACAATTTAAATGGGTAAATAACAATACAAATTCTGGAAACAGGAAACAATGTAAATAATAAAAGAGGCAGCGAGAGCAGCAGTAGTGCTCCTGCAGGGATTTGAGTTTAATTTAAGCAAAAACACAACTTAATGGAAAAGAGAGGTGTCACAGAGATTTGAAGCCATGAAGTCATGATTGTGGTTTAAAGCCAGTTTGTTCTAACCTGGTTACTGCAGACATCGTTGTCACACTCGTAGACACAGCGGCCATATGGTCCGTTCCGTAATGCCTCAGTGACTGACTCGATGTCTGGGAACGAGTTCGGACATATGACTGATACAGGCCAGCCGGTGTGACCCTAGCACACATAAATACACAAAGACAGTACATGTAAAATTATGTATAGCAACAAAAGTACTATGTTCACAGATGGTAAAGAGTAGTAGATAATTTGTGGAAATCATGTGTTGAACCTGTTTCACTCTATCCATGTAGATTTTGCGTGCTGAGTACGGACAGTCTCTTTCTACTGAACAGTCCAGGCAGCGATCTGCAGCACCTGTTGGCTGGCAGAAAACAGGCAAAGTCACATGTTAGATTCAGGCTTAGTGTAGAGATATCTGTTATTCACTGTCATGGATATGATACGTCTTCATGACACAAATTTTTTGGGGGGGATTTCAGTGTGTCACATAGCATTTATAGAGCTACAATACCAAGGATCCATTTGTAAAACTACAGGACAAAATACGATCAAATAACAGTTTGTTCATATCTGATTTCTTTATATTAGGAAACCTGTAAACAGACTACACACCTTGTTTATTTTGGTGAAGTGGCTGAGGGATCCAAACGATGACACTTTCACACACCTACCCGTACAAACAGTGATGTAAATGATTAATCTCAGGAAAAATAGAATTAACTCAGAAAACAGGCTTGACCACCTGAAAACACAGAGAGTGGTCTCACAAAACCACCAGGGTAAGGGGTCTAGTTCCTGCTAGCAGTGTTTGGAAAGAGGCATTCAACAAATTAATACACTTATAATACCCAGTCGACCAACTAACGTTGTTAATGTTAAATGCATCTAATCTCTGGACAACAGACAAACTTGAAGTTAATCTTTGACTTCTTTGTATTGGTTTACCTGCGTGCTCCGGCCCAGTGATGTATAAGGTCAATGTCATGACATGACTTAGCTAAAAGAGCAAACGAGCTCTCTGCTTCATTCCTCCAGCTCCCCCGAACAAATGAGTGAGCAAAGTGGTAAAACCCAACCTGGAACGAGAGGATGACAAAACTAATGTGTTACAGTTAACCTCGATTAAAAAAAAAACACACACACATGCTGTTTAATTATAGAGGTATAATGAAGAGCCCTGAATGCATTCTTACCGGCTCAAGGTGCTGAATGTGGATCACGTCACCTATGACTCCAGCATCAATCAGCTCCTGGAAAAGGATCCATTGATTTCAATTCAGTGAGAAAATGTATTCAGTGTTCTGTAAGTGAAGCTACCAAAAACATGCTGGGCTCTACTTAATAAAACCTCAAAACTTAATTACAGGATTACGTTTTAAATGTAACCAAGTTGACATCTTTAAACCAAAAACTGTAAAACAATGGTCAAAATGTTTCATACAGAGAAAGTGTGACAGAAAGTGTTCACCTTTATCTTGTGGATGACAGGATCATAGCGGAGAACGTGACCCACTGATAGCATCACACCACTCTGAGTACAAGCCTCCACGATCGCTGTGCAGTCTTCTGCAGTTGTCTGAAGTCAAAGAAGGTTAATTGTTTTGTATGGATATATTTATTGGATATATACAAAGTACAACAGACAAACACTGGCTCTATAGAGGGCCTTTTACGTTTTTAGAGGCCACGCTAGGGAAGAGTGGGGCGAGGGGTGCTCAGATGGTCGCAATCTGCAACCTCACTGTTATATGTCACTAAATTCTACATACTTCACCAGTAAACAAAAACAGAATTTAAAACTATTATTACTAAGTTACAGTAAAAATCAAGCAGTATGATTATTAACATCCATATCAAGATTAGAGCTATGCAGTATATGATGATGGCTAACACTCACTGCCATTGGTTTCTCCAGCAGAACATGGTAGCCTTTCTTCGCAAAAGCCATCGCAGGTTCCTGGGGAACACATAGTAGTTCAATAGACCAATAGACTAGTTCAACAGATAATGAGGTGTGTTCACATGAGACTAAAAACTGAGAGATACACATATATACAGAACATAAACATATATTTTATGTTTACCTTATGAAGGCGGTCAGGGGTACAAATTAAGACCGCATCGGCAAACTTCTCTCTTTCAACCATACTGTGCCAGTCTAGTTTGAAAAAAAAAAAAAAAAGTTTGAAAAAACAAGCATTTAATAGTTTAGCATGAGGCAGATAATTATAAACAATTAAATGTTATTTTTGTGCTCACCTTCAAATATGTTTTCATCTTCAATTTTGTGTTGCTCTTGAAGTTTAGTGCGGGCAAATTTCCTTGGATCAGCTACGCCAACAACCTGAAATGGTGAAGTTGAGTAAATGTGGTGGAAAGTTATTCAGACCATTTATTCAAGTAAACTAGCAACTGACTAAATACAAGTATTTAATGTGCGTCACTTTTTACCTCGTGGCTACAAACAGCATGGACTTGAGGATCTATTTGAACTGTGACATACTTTGCTTTTCTGTTACACTTTACTTTTCTTTCATGGGTATCTTGTCTTGATCTTATCTTGGAACCTTTGGCTCACAGAGATTTTTTGGTGCCAGAATATGTTTTGATCAATACTGTCAATTCAAGAACACAATCCACAAAAATGATTGGTTGACTACATCGGGCTGTAGTGTAAGGCAACTTCTCCTGACCTTTGCACGCTCAGGGTGGATGGATGCATACTGGGAGTAGATCTCCCCTCGACAGCCAGCTCCCACCACGATGACACGGACAGGGCAAGTCATTTTTGAGTCCTGTGAACTTTAACACAAATTAAAGCTTACAGACACATGTCTAAGGGAATTAAACAGTCATCAGTCAGAGGTAATCCCCTCTACAGTCCCAGTCAGGGAAATCTTACTTAATATAATTATTCACTACATTTACACTCCTCTAGATACAGATAAATCATTATTTGACTTGGACTAAATGGAAAATGTAAACACCCCTTTACAGAACAGAATAAAGCCCCTACAGGGGTAATAGGCTGTATGAAGGTAGCTCATTAAAATGTGTGAAATGTGTTTCCGGTAAACAATATTTGTCAGTTTAGGACGTAAGTGTTTGGCTCATTACCTGTTTTGCCCCATACAGCTGTCAAAACAGTCTGTCCCGCTTCCGCGTCGGTCCAATGTCCAGGAACGACTGCACAATAGCCATCTAGTCGGCGACACACCAGCAGTGTCTCTCTTCTTCGACCCAAACAGCTGACCGCAAAGCAGTCACAGAGTTATCTAACGCCCCCTACCGTGTGCACAGCCCTGATGCTGCATTCACTGCTCCTCGTAAACTCGTTAATTCCTTGTTTGGAACTGGTAACGTGGTTTAAGAGAAATGCACCGTAATATATTACTTAAACGCCTGGGAATTATAAGTCATACAGGTAACATGATATATCGAAGTCCCAGTCCACGGAACTTGTTATTTTAAAGACAACACCTTTTTCCTTTAAAACGTTTTATCAATTATTTATACTGGCGGGGAGTTCCGGGCATTTACACCTCCTAGGTTTACAGACAGGTCTATGTCATAAGAAGGTTGTTGAGGTCTTATTCAAGCCATTAAAGTCAAATCAGTCAAATGACAGACAGTGTGATATAAATTAAAGCATGGTGGACTGCGCTACAGATATTGCGAACTATTTCCAACAGCACCCGAAGGTACCATTTTAGCTAGAGTCGCTAGCAGCGAGCTGAAATACAAAGAGAAAAGGATAAAGAGGGTTTTAGTAGCGTTACTAAATCCTCATTATTTGTTACTTGCTTGCTATCTATTGTCTGCTATCTGCTGATACAACTAAACAAAAGAAACCTACAATTCAACAAACAAATAAGAAACTGCGCTACTGTGGGCTATCAAAAGTATCAGTGGAGGGTCCTCGGAAATCTTCGGCTTCTATCGTCGGAATCGGATCCGAGCCGTACAGCTCGGGTCACATGACGCAGCTAGCTCTGCAGCGTGAGATCAGCGTTCTGCTGCACGGTAGAAACAAACATTTCTGATGCTAACTAGTGCCTGATTCTGTGATTCTGACTTCTCTAAGTCACAAAAGTAGCTTTACTCCACAAAACAGTATTTTGTTGAAGACCATCCTTCGAGCTATATAGCACGGAATCGCACTTTTGGTCATATTTGGTCATTTCTCTGTGCTAGCTAGCAAAGGTTAGCGCGTTAGCTAACAACATTCAACAACATGAATATTGACAACGTTAATCAGTCTGTCACAACTGGAGTGTCATCTACGACGTCTTCAACTTCAAGCAACTGTATCGTAAATGATAATGCAACAACCAACGTCAGCAGCATCCCTTCGGTCACGAGTAATGGTAACGTTATTCGACTTTTGCTAATGTTATTGTCCAGTGTCCATGTTTTTGTGCTCAGCAGGATAGCTAGCTTTTTATACGTAAGATAGATGATTTGTTTTCCAGTCACAATGTGGATGTAAGTACGGTAAACATTTATAATGCACTATTATGTGTAGATCTGGAATTTTGTGGACCTGTCTGCAAACATGGTTTGGACTTTGCACAACTTGCAATACATATTTCCCTGGAAGAAAAAAACAGTGATATCTTATTATGTGTGAAATGTAGCAGATATGTGTACAATTTTGTTTCTTTAATTCAACATAAAGTCATCCCACACCTTTCTATTACAGTTTCAGCCTCTGCTGCCATGGTGACACCATCAGCAGACACATCGGTCTCCAACGGAGTCTATGTTCCTGGTGGCATCACCAATGGAGATGTGAAGCCTGCTGTCTCTACCACACCCTTGGCAGATTTCCTCTTGCAGCTGGAGGAGTACACTCCCACAGTGAGTAAAGTTGCAACATTTATTCGATTAGTTGATTGAAAGAAAATGAATGGCCAACTATTTTTTCATAACTGTGTCATTCATTTTTCAAGCAAAATGTCAAACATTTGCTGGTTCCAGCTTCTTAAATGTAAGAATGTGCTGCTTTTCTTTGTCATTCATGGTAGTATTATTTAGAGTCTTTGGGTTTGGACTATTGGTTGAGCAAAATAAACTTTTTGAAGATGTCACTTTTGGGCTCTGGGAAATTGTGATTGATGAGCATTTTTCACATATTTTTTATTTCATGGACTAAAATAATCAATTAATCATGAAAGTAACCAGCAGATTAATAACTGTAACTCAAGTTTTGCCAGTCACTTACTAAGTACTGCATTCATAGATAGGGACATGTTGCCAGAAAGACAACACTGCATACATTCAAGTTATTACCAGCTAATTTCTGGTTAATGTTGGAAACATCTGGCAACTTTATCCACCCTGCCAGCCACATTAACTGATCACCATCACAAAGTTAAATTGAAATTCAACCAAGAAACAATTTTTATATATCATACAAAGGGTACAGTGTGTCTGTCTTTGGATTATCCAAGTAATTAACTGAATAATGAGAGCATTAAATCACATTGATATAGAAATACTTTAAATCCAATATTGCCATAAAGCCCTGCTGAATATTTTTTCTTGGTACAAACAGTACAGAACATTGTATGAAAGTTGTTGACATAGTGCTGTTGACATTCATGATAACTTCATATGCTCCTGCCTGTGGTGAAAATCCAATTTTGTTATGTACCAATCACTGTCTGCAGACAATGCCATTAGTTTCTGTCAGTGGTCAGCGGCTGTGCCAGTGTTCTTGTTAGAGTTCATCTGGCTGATCATCACTGAATGGCACATACAGTAATACTTTTCTTCACAAATAAGTGTCAGTAGCAGTGATTTTGTGGATCTTGACCACAAGCCTGAAGTCTTCTCTTCTTTTTTCTTCTCCAGATTCCTGATGCAGTTACAGGTTATTACCTCAACCGGGCTGGCTTTGAAGCTTCTGATCCAAGAATGTAAGTTCTACAGTGACTGACTCTGTGAAGTATAGGCAACCCTCAAGTCTCAGTGTGAGTGGATCTGCCTGATACCCCATGGAAGCAAATGACACAAATCACAGTACTGTTATTAGCTGTCCCATTCAGAAGTTAGACATAACCAGCAACTAACAGGACAGGCACAAAGGGAGTGCTTGAGCAGCTGCAGGTGGAATGCTTTTGAATGAGGGGCATATTGCAAAGCCCGGGTAAACGAATTATATAAAAATAGTCAGTTCACCAATCTATTTAGCTTATTTGAAAGACTTGTTAGGAGTTTACAGGTCTGAGAAACTGAATCTGAGTTGAATGTTTAAATTGTTTATCAAAAACATAAATTATAAGCTCAGGCAGTACATGTAGAGTCTTAAAGGATGTGTGTTTAATCAATAACCTGGGACAAGCTAGAGCCATGCCACAGTTTGTCCAATGAAACAGGAGATTGGGGAACTATATTTGGCAAAGTAAGACGACAAAGTCAATCTATCAGCAATTAAATAATTAAACAAATCACATTATTGCAGTATTGCATCATTACCACATCTGAAAACCTTGTCAATATATTTCCTTACGCTTATAATGATTTGTGGAAAATCTGCATCATGTGCTAAAGCGATTTGAATCAATTGTCTAAATTACTGCTCATGATAACAGCAGTGTTGTCTGAATTTAGTTCAGCTTCAGTCAGGTAATCTATATGATTATGTGGTTTGCTGAGTCAAAATTTCTAATAACTTTTTTACAAACTAAGAAAAATTGGCCGCCGTGCCTGTCTAACTTTTATCAAACGGGGATTTAATTTATTTTAAAAACGTCAAGCAGCTGTTCTACTACATATCTGTATGTTGATATACAGTATGAATTAGTACTACTATTACAAATTGTCCATACTGGTGTTCATTGGCTTGTATGACCATAAAGTACATACCCTTAATTAAGCCTAGTAGACCATTTATTGTCACATCACCTTTTGGATAGCTGCTGTAATGGTTTTGTGGAAATGAAGAATCAAAATAAGATTGGAGGAACTCTTTGATCAGACTTAGACAGAGAGACAGACAGACAGACATACAGACACAGGCTGGCTGTATACACACAGGGAAAACTACAATAATGATTTTCTTTTTCCTTTCTTTAGAATCCGTCTGATCTCCCTTGCCTCTCAGAAGTTTATCTCAGACATTGCCAATGATGCGCTGCAGTACTGTAAAATGAAGGGCACTGCCTCAGGTAGCTCGAGGAGTAAGACAAAGGTGAGTGTTTCTCTTATGTTAATGTATTCTTTAAATGTAATGTACCTTCATACAATATTTTGACAATGTCATATGTGAGAGGAGTGTTTTTAGAAGATGGTACCAGTGGTAGTTGTCAACTGCCCTTAAGTGCTCAGATTGTTTTATTCCTGATAATTTATAATAATTTTTTTCTCCTCTTTCTACAGGATAAGAAGTATACTCTGACTATGGAGGACCTCACTCCTGCCCTCACAGAATACGGCATCAATGTCAAGAAACCATATTACTTTACATAAAACTGTCTTTCTTTAAGGCTTTTTGCTTTTGCTAGTTTTATCACCCCGCTGACCCACTAGAGTCTGTTGACACCTTTATTGCTTTCTCTGTTTTTTTTTTTTTTTGATCACGGTGTTTTAGTACAGTATTGACACATCTTTGTAGTCTCTTTGCCATTTGTTATTTTTGTGGAGCCACCTTTGCATTACGTAAATTGTAAAATACGTTTTATTGTGAAAATAAAACCCTTACTAAAAACCTTCATGTCTGTGATGTTGCATTTATCTGGAGACAAAACTTTCATCAATATTCTCAGTCATTAAATCACATGTAATGCCAGAAGTCCAACATATTTTTAGCAGGTTACAATTTATGAACACAAAAAAACGAAACAAATTCCCTTAAATGTATTGGTGATCAACCATGAAATGGGAAGACCTGTTGTTGATGGCAAAATTACTGGAAAAACAAATTTAGCTTATGCGAGGGCCTTTTGGAGATAACAATGACAACTGGTGGATATTAACGTTGGTTTGCTGTTATTTTACATCTTAATGATAAAAGCTGCGAACCGTAACATCAGAATCAGAAGCATAATTGCTTTTATTGCCAAGTTTACACATACGAGGAATTTGCTGTGGTCTGAAGGTGCGAAACAACAAACAATACTTGAAAAAAAAAATCTTAAAAGACAATAAAAATATAACAATATACATGTCTTTATCACACGGAGAGAATCCGTTAGAAACTGGAGTCACGGAGCAGTCACTGAAATCAATTCTTAAGAGCACTGAAACAACAAAAGCTGTTATACAATTTCTCCATCGCACTGGACTATATATGTATTAGGCATCCAAATAACTTAGATCAATGACCTGTGGAGGACAGTAATATGCCTTGGCTGCGTCTAGTGTGCCGGAAACATAAAAGAAGAAGAATCCCGCATAGAAAACGTAAAAAAGAAAACGAAGAAGAAGACATCATAGGCTCTAGCCGCGCATAGATCGAAAAGTGGCCGAAGGTATGCCAATTGCTGCTCAGCGGCATATACCGATCCCTGGACTGGTATGCCGCTGTTATGCCGCTGGTATTCCACCGACACATGACGGTATGTGCCGCTTGAGACTGTTAGGCCATTGAAAGACTGTTACGCGGCGTTGACTAATCGATAGCAGAAACTTTGAGCCAAACAATACTTACTGACAGGTTTTCTTTATTAGGAGAACACAATAATACATTACTTCATATAAAATCTACGTCGCGGAACATTAACCATTGTGGCATATTATATATCATGTTCACTGTACTTTGAATGATCGGAATAAGCCGCTCATAAAGAAAGTCATGTTAGCTAAGGCTAGCTCTTTCATTAGCTTTAAGTAGTTTATAGGCAGAAATTTAGACATATTAACTTACTATCATATCGCAAGAATCCCAAGTGTAATTACTTTCTATATGCCTACATCCCAACAACATAGCATACAACAGAAATGTATACATTCCTTTACGGCATTGTGTTACTTGTAAAACCAGCCCAGTGGCATTATATTTGCATATTAATCAGGGGGCGGTACCCATCAACAGTCTCAAGCGGCACATACCGTCATGTGTCGGTGGAATACCAGCGGCATACCAGTCCAGGTATCGGTATATGCCGCTGAGCAGCAATTGACATACTATCGGCCACTTTTCGATCTCGGTGGTGCTGAGCGCGTATGTTGGTCGTTCAAAAAATACTCGTGTAAACGTAGAAAAAGCATATTTATTTAGTCTTTAAAAGCAAGAAAGGCGTGACAATGTCAATCCCAGTCCAGCCATCGAATCCAAACAACCCGATTGTCTTCTTTGACATAACCATCGGTGGGCAGGTGAGTAGAAGAAAGAGTTTTTAGCTAACAGTGACTATAGTTCACGTTAAGTTTACGCTTCCAGTTTCAGAATTTCGCTCAGTGAAGCTGATTTATTGCAAAGTTAAGGAGTTCATTCTTAACTCGGGTGGTAGTCTTTTAGACAAGAGCTCAATTGACAGTCCATCGCCAGGGCTGTCCAGAGTTAAAGCATCAGATCATAACACGATTTTTACAAAAAATGTTATGTTGTTTTATCAAGGTTTGTATTTAATATTTTGACTATAATCTTGTCTTTTATTGGTTGAATGATTTAGCTCTGGATTGGTGACCAGAATCTTCAGTTCCCCTCCCTCCCTATTGTACGGAAGCCAATAGAGGGCCATGCATTCATACATTTTATTTCCTCCGTTTTCCCGTGATAACGAGTTAATTTCATTTGTTTTCTTGAGATCTCGAGTTATTATCTTGAAAAAACAACTACCGTTTTCCCGAGATAACGAGATAATTTTCTCGAGATCTCGAGATAACAAAACTTTGTTTTCCCGAGATAACGATATAATTAATTCGAGATCTCAAGATAATGGCTGTGATATGATAGGCCTGAGATTATGGAGACGCCCGGGACCTCGTAACTGGTCAGCTATGTAGTTAACGACGACATCAGGCTCACTTAGATTGCGCCGCCGATATAGCTGAAGCCTTGCTAACCGTCTTTTTAGATTACGCACACTAATGTGTATATTATCTGTAATAGCAAGGCATAACGCTATTTCGGCCTGTGTCAGGCCTTGATTGAAAAGGTATGTGACACAGTGTTTGATATGCTCCTGCTCCTCTGATATTGCTACACTGAATGATGTTTCCTGCAATGATTTAATATACTACACTATCGTTTTGTTTTCTCAAGATCTTGAGAAAATTATCCCATTATCTCGGGGAAAACGGCAGTTGTTATTTCGAGATAGTAACTCGAGATCGTGAGAAAACAAATGAAATTAACTCGTTATCACGGGAAAACGGAGGAAATAAAATGTATGAATGCATGGCCCTTTAGGGCTTCCGTACTATTGCATTTTCACATTTGCATATTTGCACTAACTTGTTGCTGCCTCTTAATGCACAACCCAATCTGCCTCAATGCTACTTTGCACCTCATGTAAATACTGTAAATATCTTATTTAGTTTTTTTTTGTCTATTTTATTCTATCTGACTTGTTTGTGTCTGTGTAACTAACATGCTGACTTGTGTACTTAAAGTGCTGACTGTGTACTTAAAGTGCTGACTTGTTTGTGTCTGTGTAGAACTACTTCACGGGCCTTTAATTGCCCCCGGGGACAAATTAAGTTTTTTGAATTGAATTGAATTGAGTATATAGCATGCATCTACAATACCTGCATCTGTTGTTGTTGTTGTTTTAATGTAAACTTACACACCACTAGCAGATAATGTCCTGTTTTCCAACATTTATGCTGGTCTTCGCTGGACTGGTCTATAAAATCAGAAATGTTATTCTGATTCACTGCCTCCATTGGCTGTTGTACCTTCTTCTCTTGTTTGGTGATAGTCGTCCTCTGGGGTGTTACAGTGCTCACAGTGGAAAAACTGGAGAAACTTGTTGAGGTACAGAAACCTCACCATGCTCTTATTTGGGCATGTCATCACAGTATAATTAAAATTAAAAACAATATAGTAACAATATAACATCGATATACTGCTCAGCCCTACTATAGAGATTATTGATCAACAGTATAGTCATTGTTAATACATTTGACTCAGGTGCTTCATTGGGACTGTGTAGGTGTGATTTGATTAGATTTGATTAACAGTGTTGGTAAAATGAGCAAACAAGCACACACACACACACGTGTGTGTGTATATATATATATATATATATATATATATATATATATATATATATATATATATATATACATATATATATATGTATGTATATGTTGATTCAGATATTGCTTAATGCTGACTGGTGCACAGAAGTAAAGAATGTCACAAGAAGCTGATTGAGATAAATGGTTTTCAGGGTCTTTTAATTCAGATTAGCAGCAGTAAAAGTACAAATAGACCACATTTTTCATTATGACAAGGTTGCTGTAGCTTCTGTGGAGCTTTCAGTCATATTACTTGATCTTCATCAGCAGATGGAGCTTGTCACAGTTGTTATGTAATCGCAGATGTCTAAAATCCCAAGGAATTAAAGGAGTAAAAAGTTCATAGTTGACCTTGAAAACAGTAGTTGAGTAAATAACTTCATCACAAGGTCCCTTAAGGATGCAATATGTAAGAATTTAGGTTAAAATAACCAAGCTAGCCATGGCCCAGAATTTTAGTTAAAATTCTTGCATGAGAATGTGAAGAAATAACAGTTTTGACATTATGATGTCTATGTATTGTGTTTCAGAGATATCTACTGGACTCTGCATGCTAACCAGCTAGCCGCGGCCCATACCAGTCCAAAGCTTCTGTGTTAGCAATGTAAACACCAGTATATCCCCGATTATCCAAGCTCCTAGTCTAGACTGCTGCCTGCATGGCTAACTAAGCTAATTAGCTAATGGTAGCTACAGTTGGCTGCAGTTATCGATGATTCTGATGATATGCTGCCCCATATCTGTTTTTAGAATAAATTCAACAGGACGCCATTTCTGACATATTGCACCTTTAAGTTGCTGTTCGGGTCCTGAATTTTTACAGATTTGCTTTTTTTGAGAACCACAAAGATAATTTTAGATTTGAAGGAAATAATATGATGATGCATGACTGTCTGGTATGGCTTTCAAAATACAAATGAGTGTAGAAAATAGATAATGTACTGTGATTTCTACAAATGTTTACAAAGCTTCGCTTCATTCAACAGCTTTCAGCAACACTTTGGGACAGAACTTCCAAATGTTGAAGACTTGTGAATCAGTTTCTTGTCAACGGCAACATTTTGCAGTGAAATTCTTTGCTCAAAAGCACTTCTGTGTGTGCTGAAGGAGTGGTGAGAGATGCATTTCTGTGTCCAGGCTTTTTATCTGTCGGTCATAAGCCAGTTTAATTATCTAACACAGCTTTCACAGATGAAATATTCATAAGCCCCATTCACACTGCCCTTTGAGTGCAGGAATCATGCGTTGATTCTCCGCATCGTCCTCTGTGTGAAAGTTTCAGATGCAGAGAGGTGGGACAGTTTCGCTGCGGCTCTGTGGAACGGGGGCGTGTCGATCTGATGGTGTTCACAGTCTGACAGCTAAACAGATCCTTTACTTATCAAATAAAAGAGAAATGACCCGCAAAGCAACATTACAGGACCAAACAACAGTAATGTGGTAACTGGTAGTGTCTTTGGCAACTTAAATGAGGAAAGAAAATCCGCAGTTATATGTGGATAAGTGTCTGTCGTCCTGTCTGTCCTACCGACTCTTCGTCACATTTCTGCCCAAAAAACAGCGTCTGTCCCCAGCAAAAAACGTTAACTCACCATGTGTTTGTCTCCTTCCACTATGTGTTGTTGTAGTTACTGTCTTGAAAAAAATCACCGCAATGATCAGCCCTCCCCACCGAGACTTCAGTGAACTTTCCCCCAGAAAACAGCATCCCTCCCCGCGATTAAGAGAGTAAGACAGCGTCCTGTTTGATGATGGCAATTATGTAATTACGTAATTTAGAGTGAAAAACATAACTTTGTCACTTTCCAGGATGTATGATGGGACAGGATCTAAATCACAACACATGATATGAATGAATGAATGAATGAATGACTTTTATTATTGTGTCATGCATACTACATAGCCCGCATGGGCTTATAAGACACCAAGAAAACAAACCGGATCCAGAGCACATCATCAGCACATCAAAGAAGTAAGAAAACAAACAGGGGTTCAAAACCATTATCTAAAGAAAAAAAAGAAAGGGAAGACAATGCCAAGGTTCAAGAGAAATCATCAAAAATTAATTAAACAAATTTACCTGTCTTCTTTTCCAGGCTTGAGAAATAAAGCTAGCAGTTTTAAACACATTGAAATTAAACAACCACTCCAGCTTCTGCTCATCAGAGCACCAAAATATTTCAGGGTTTTGTCCACAGATTTCATAAAATAATACCTCTCTCAAATCGTCATACTTTGTACAATATAAAAGGAAATGGGATATCATATGGATAACAGCATCCATATGATTATAAACAGTCAGTGGGTACATGTTTAGATTAACAGGTAGACACCGGGGGAAACACTTGAAAAAACACACAGATGTCAACGTCATGATGTCTACCGTCACGCCTCTTTTGGATCCGCAGCACTGGCGTGCTGTATGAATTGACACACTGGTGTGGCTTTATGCCAGAGCTGCTTGGTTCTGTGTGAACAAACAAATGCGGAGAATTGGCGAGGCTTTGTTGCGGAGATAATGCAGAGTCTCTGTGTAAAAAGGGCTATAGATACTTGCTCATTTCCATGAAGTCTTTATCCACTTTCTTGTGTCACACATAGAAGAGAGTGGTTCTCTTCTGTTTTGATGGGTTGAACACAGCTATCGGGAGCTGCTGCTGTCCTGTTCCTTTGCTCAAATGCCAGTAAACATGCCACACGCACACATTTTCTGGTAGATGGTTGTACGGAGTGTTGCGCTTTGCCCAGAACACCACACCCATCAGCAAACTGTTGGTGCACTCTGTCCACAAAACGTTAACAGCGATGAAGGCAGGTACTCTGCAGCCTAAGACCAGACAGAACACAGATATAAATAGATAAGGCATCCAACACATACCAAAGCTCAGTGTTAGACTGAGCCACAGAGGCGGTCGTGGCCTGTTGATCTCCTCCAGATGAGTCTCCTGGCTGCTTTTTGTCTCTGTTGTGCTGTTGGTTGAGATGAACAAAAAGTTGCTTTTCGGGTTCTTTCGTTCTTCCCTCGCTTCAGATAACCTGTCTGCCTCATTCTGCCACTTGGGAATACTTGACCAAAAGGGCAGCAAGGCACAAATTACTGCTGTGAAAAGCACCAAAGTGAAGAAGGTAATCAGTGGGGACTCCTCTACTTCACACACTAGAGTCTTTACCTGCATCAAATACTGCAGTTCCATCAGCTCAGTGTTGACAGAACAAAAGGAGAAAATGATGGCTACCACCCATATCAGCAATATCAAAAAAATGTTTCTCAGGCATTTGTAGAAGGCGCTCTGTTTGCAGAAGTGGGTATCTTCTACACAGTAGTCCAATAAACCAAGGAACATCATAGGCAGCGGCTGTGCGCCATATGTCGCTGAGACATGAGCCAAAAGGAAGCAGGGTGACATGGGAGACCTTTCAGCCCCAAGAAACCACACGGTTGCCAAAGAAAACGCCACCACAGAGTCAGCCAGGACAATGGACAGGCTGCACATCCCTAAAAAGGAGCTATACAGCTTCCGGCAGAATAAGAAATAGACTGCTGCGTCCAGTCCCAACTTGAAAAGCATCAGTAACAGATACTTCACAGTGTTGTCTATATGACAGCCGGACTCCACGTCACATTGCTCCATAATGATCAGCATTTTGACAGTTTCTGGAGATGACTCAGGCAGCATTTATGTTATTGGAACAGTTCTCAGCTCAGTGTGCAGGTGCTCCAGGAAATGCTGTGAAAGACAGAATAATATTGGTTAGGAACTTTGGTTATACAAACATTAGACAGCTTCGAAGAAACAAGAGAAAGCATGAAGACGAGTCCACAACCTCTAGCTGGTCACAATGAAGGTACCAGGGGCCTCATTTATTAAACAGAGTCATAATCAAGTTTGATTTTTAAGTAAGACTTGAGCACAAAAAACACAAAAGTAGTTATATATGAAATGTTACTTTGACGTAGAAATGATCTTATCTCTAAACAAAATCTTGACTTGACTTGACTTGACATCTAAAATACTGATGACTCACTCCCTGTCACTTTGGTTACGAAATATGTTCTATTAAAACATGTTGTCTTCTTACTAAGGTTCTCTTACTAAGTCTTACTTCTCTGTGTTTTGCATATTAGTCGCTTCCATGTCAACACCGTACAGCAGCGGTATTCAGCGGTTGGTACACACACCATCCTGAATTTCCTGCATTTCATTTCTGCATGATTTGTAGCATTGGTGACGGGTAAAGCAGGTTCAAACACATTCTTTTTACTCAACAATTAAAAACAATTAACCCTGTGATGTAACAAAACGTTACCCTAAGGAGTCCATACCTCTGTGCCTGGAGTTGTCCCAGCCCTGTGAGTTTCAGTGGAGATCCAAAAGCTTAACTCTTGCAGTAATGTAAGTTAGAGGCATTTCATGCTTGCAGCAGAACTCATCTATGAATGTTAGAGGTGGAGTAGTTCCCTATTGGAACCGGCTCTTTCTGGCTCCTCCCCACTGTAAAAGCAAAACCTGAAGGGACACACCTTCTGTGTCTTGTTATGTCTATTTGCATGTCCTGTAACAGGTAACCCGGCTAGAAACTGAGCGTCGACTATCAATGATATCCCTATACAATTACACTAGAATCCCAAGAAAAAAACATCAAGTGTTGAATGTTAGGCCTACAATTGCTTCCTAGAAATACTCGCCTTCCTGACTAACAAAAACAACGTTTTTTGATAAAATCTCTAGTTTGTCGAAAAGTTAGCACAGTTCAGGGTGTTTGAGCAGCTTTACTTGGCCTCTTTTAATTAACAGCGTTAATTATGTATGCATTAGCTTAGAGGTACAAGTTAAAAAGCAGTGTCACGATTCCTCAACACTTGAAAAAACATGTACTTTAATATTGCATTGTGATGAAATTACAAAAGGGTATTTCCATGCCAACTCACCCAAAATCCTGAAGTTTCTCAATTCAAGTCGTGGATTTTCTTTTTGGTTTTTCAGCTCCGACTCTATATTTAGCAAGATCTGTGTCACTGTAGATGTGGCAGAAGTAGATTATTTCTACACAGAACCACAATTTTGTTGCAAGAAAGTAAAAACAAGTGGAGATATGAGTTTTTGAAAATGACAGATACTTGTGAAAATGACTTCCTGTTATAAATTTGATTATTGTAACTATTCAGCAATAACTATTGATGATGCCAAGTAGCCTAAGAGTCTTTTGGATGTTCAGGACAAGTTTCTAACCAATCCAGTGAAAAAGAAGCAATTGCTTAAGGCAAGAAATGCACATACAAAGAATCACAAAGATGCTGAAATTTAGCTCTGAGGGCCAAACTTCATAACTTCAAAAGTATTTGGAGTACAGCTGTAAGATTTAGAAAGGTCCCATGAATTTAATAGAATTTATTTTGAGAAATTCATGACATGAACTGGGAGGCCCTTGGTGAGTTTAGACTACTAGTTTAAACTTTACCCTCATTCCAGCACCAGAAAAAAAGTGGTTCAACAGGATACATTCGTCAGCATGTAGACACTCCACCATTAAGATGCAGCTTTTTATTACACGTTAATATTAAGCTGTCTTACCTGTTGTTTATCGCCTGACGCATACAACATCCTCCTCAGCAGATAAAATAATCCGTGGTTGTTTGCTCTGTGTCAACACTGAGCTTCTGCATTGGAGATCATTGCCTGTAAACATACTGTCTAAACAAAGCAAAGACAAGAGATCTAATGGCTGCTGGTCGTTCTGGGAGTCATGTGTGTGGAGTGTAGGGAGAGTAGTGCAGTGATGTCACAGGGACAAAACACTCTTTTTTTTACACCAGCACACACACAGACTGCGTTCACAAACAGAGATGTAGACACATGGATGTTGTTATACCAGTCGACACTTGCATGGCCCTCTGGGTTGTGGGTGAACAGACACCCACCCTGCCAACGCACAAGAACACACACCGCTCATAGAGGATTTAAAGTGTTTACCCCATCTTTTTTTTAAGTGTGTATACATTTCTGTCTTAAATGGATTTCTTTTTGTTTTTCAACTGTTTTCTCAACTGCTTTTCAGGATGTCGGACGGATGAAGTGGAACATTTCTGGTAAGGAGATTATTATTGGATCACATGGTCTGGTTTTTAAAAATTTAAGTGAAAAGAGATATCACAGGTAGACCCCAGCTAGGGATGATAAAGAATTAAAGGGATCTCCACCAATTGTACACATCAAAGTTTGTTTACAGGTCTTGGGGAGTACTACTACATATGTGAAAAAAGTAGTATAAAGCCTTTTGTGGCTCCAGAGGAAGCTGCATGTAATCAATTGCCTCCACTGATGTCACTCACTGGCTAAGTTGGTTTTAAAAGGAAGTAGAATGCAGAATTAAAAAGGCGTTATCTCTGGTTCTGATGTATCAATTTGTGCAATGCTAGAACAAAACCTGGTGCCTACATTACCCACAATGATAAATTGCCTCCACTGATATCGCTCAGTGGCACTAGGATGCAAAGTACATGCAGCTTCCTCTGGAGCAGCAAAAGGCTTTATACTACTTTTTTCCACTTATGCAGTAGAACTCCCCAATCACAAGTATCTATGTTCACATGTATGAAACTATTTCTGAGTTTTCACAACAATGCCACTTACAGTTTCATCATCTCTTACAGGCAGTTCTGCGCTGGAGAGTACAGGTAAGGTGATCTTTGATCGTTCACAAGCACTTCTTCACCACCCTGCACAGTAAACATGCCACATCGAACCAGCTTCAGCAGGGAAATAATCACTGTGGGGAGAGTGCAGCAGGATGAAAAGAAAGATGCACTTCCTTGTATCTAAAATAATGAATTAAGGAAAAAAATTATTTCAATGAAGTCAAGATGAGTTTGTTTTTTTATTTTTTTTTCATCTGAAAAAAGGAATATCTGTAAAATTCAAAGGTATACACTACCACTGAAATGTTTGAAATCACCTGCTACAAAAGCTATATTCAGTCAGTCAGATGCTGGGAGGACTACTCTATATTTTAAACTATCTCTACTTGGTCCTCTCACTGCGCCCTCAGGTCAAATGTCCTGCAGATATTTTTTGTCATATGTTGCTAACAAGTTTTAATGTACACATAAAATGTGCCAAGTCTCAGCCACAAGTGCACCATGTGAGCCTGATCACTGAGTCATAACCTGCTGTAAAAAGCACAAAGAAAAAAGAAATGGTCTCATGTGCTGAACTAGAGAACTTAACATAGACGACAATAGATATCCATCTTCTGAACAGGAAGCTGATCGAAGAAATAAAAATATGTGACGAGGAAGATGAATGCATGACGTAAAGTCACTTTTGCACACAGCTGTTCTGATTAGATTTGTTGTTGCATGTAAACACCAGACCCTATTAATCCCTTCCCTACATCCCTACCTGATTGTTTAATGATGGCACATTTACTGTCACCTGTTTTGTAGTACCACACAGGGTGTGTGTTGTCTTTGCTGCTAACTTCATGTTGTTTCTTTTCACATTACTGTTCAACAGGAAGGATGGCGTTCCTATCAGTTACAAAGGCTGCACATTCCACAGGTACACGACATGGGAACTTGATTCGTGTAGCTCACATTAAACTCTGATGTTGAAAAGATTTCCTATATTTTTCCGAATGATTTTAACTCAAGTATTCTTCAAGTGATTCTTCACCTGAGAGAAACTGCTAGAGTTTAGAGGGAAGGGCACCAGTGAGGAGCAAGCTGTTATGTTTGCAATTAATTATTTGCTCTAAAGTAATTCATTTAATTAAAAAAAACTAATTTAAAAGTTCTTAATTACATTATTTTATTATTTAAAAGTGTAGTTTGTGTTTCTGCAAAGGGAGAAGTAAATAAGTGAACAGCATGTCAACCTCTCAGTCTTTTATTTATTGATACCGGTCATACTACCAGTCAACATAAAATACAAGTAAAACAAAACAAAATATTATAATTTTATATAATGAAAAAAACCCTTACGATAATATCGTCTATCACGATGTTTGTGCGGGACAATATCGTGGTAAAAGATTTTGGATATTGCCCAAGCCTATTATTTAGTCTGGTTGCCTCCTGAGTATCTACTGTCAACCCTGGCATCCAGACTGTTTCTGTGCATGTTTTTCTTACTATTTATAGTAGGGATAGACTGGATCTGATATTCAGCATTTTGCTGGTCATCCAAACATGTGGGTTTGTTTGTGCAGTTGCAGTTAAATCATTTACAAATGTGCCTACAACACAATCTGATTTCCACGATAAAATAGCCTGTCAACACTGAATAATCTGAATCAAGAAACTACATCCTTGAGATTTAGTTTTTTCCCACTCATATGCACCATGTACAATACATACATTCAAATGAATTATGTGTTAAAAAGCACTCAACAGAGGTCATAGCAACTTTTCGTTTTTCACAGGAGCTTCAGTTTCTATTCGCCTACATTGAAAGTTATCATGTTTTATTGTTTCGTTGAGCATCATAATTGTAAATGTAATATTTCATTGGCAGGTTGATCAAAGACTTCATGATACAAGGAGGCGACTTTGTAAATGTAAGTACATCCACATCTCTTCTGCTGCCCGGTTAGTTTCTTGTCGCAGCTTTAAGGTGACAAAGTAATTCAAGGTTCAGCGTGCTGCATCTGTCATTCTTTGCTGTTATATGTTGCATTAAAGCTACAATAAACTGTGGGAACAACACACTCACACATATTGCACCATAGCAATAAATATGCTCCACCAGTACCTCCATTTCCTTCACTGACTCAGAGATTTTGATGTCCCCTGGAATATTGCATTAATTATTTTACTGGCCTATTATCCATCTCACGTTATGGTCAACAGTCAGGCTAAAACTCAAGTATTTAGTCTGGTTAAGATGGCAGTTAGGATCATGGGCAAACTGACACCCGTTACTTTATTGATCCTCTTGCTGAAACATTATTTCATCACTCTGTCAGTTAAACTTATAAATGTGCAACTCCTAGAGTACAGACAGAGGAGAAAACGCTTCTTTGATTGTAAGCATGGAAAGTGGGATGTCCTGTTGCTTGTAATTTGTATAGAGATGTGCATATTCTGAGAATTATGTCATTTAATTTTTCTATACTAAGTTCTAACAGTGTGATCGACTTTGTGACCAATTTGCTCAGTTGTCAGTTGTTTTCCTATGGGAGACAATAAAGTAGCCTCCACTTTATACTTATGACACAAATATATAAACACAGTATGTTGGGTACAGTCTCTTTGGAGAGTTTTCTTTTTCAAAGCACATGAAAGCAATAGTGGATGAAAAGGATAGGATTATTGCTTTGAGTGGAACAGTGTCAATATATCTGAGTGTGAAAGCAGACAAAGAAAGATTTTTCCTATTAACAGTATGAAGAAAGTAATATTTTGAAAGCTGGTAAACCTTGTTTTTTTTAAAAAAATTTCCCACGTCTAACAACAAGGTGGGAGGCATCTTCGGTGGTTATGATGTATACCTGTAGTATGTTGCTATGGGAACAAAGTCATCATCTCCAAATCACTTATGAAACTATCTACCATTTGTTGTCTTCATTAGCTTAAATCAGTTTTACCATGATGTTGGACAAACTGCAGTAAAAGTTCAAACTTAGAACCACCATATGTCAGCCTTCCGCCCCCTGGTGGACATGTGGTCAATTACAGCACACTGAAGCTGATGTATTGCTCACTGTCACTCTCACTCTCACTGTCTCTCTCTACTGTGTGAGCCCCATCTTATGTTTTTTGCTGGCCATGAGAAAAATTGAGGTAAAAATTCATTATTATATGTATTATATAAAAGCACTACAGGTATGAGGGAGTGTGTATTTTTGATTTTGGGGAAAACTGTCCCTTTAAATGCTTGTTAAACATTTTTAATGTTTACTTTCCTGATCATTTTCATCTCCAGTGATGTTTCAGACCTCAGACTAAAATATTTCAAAGCTGGAATCCAACCTGTGGCTCAAACCCATTGACAGTTGCAGTAAATTAATCTTGCACTGTGTCATATTTATGTGTGTAATAAGTAATAAGAATTTTCTTTTCCTGCAAAAATCCCCAATGATCATTTTAGTTTGCTGCAAAGTTTACATGACTGTTTTCTGTTCTAAATTTTTGCTCCATCCTCCCGACAGAACATTGCTACAGGATCCAACAACAAGCCCAAGCTCGTCGTCATCATTACACATTGTGGAGAGATGTGAACCGGCTTGCTCACACTTCACACCTCTGTATACCTGAAGTAGTGTCTCACAGTGAGCTGATGGTCCTCATCAAACAGCAGCCTGCATGTCATCTTCCTGTACAGATGACTAGTCCAATAATGCACATTGGAGGACATTGTAAAGTTCAGCAGTGCATCATTTTGGCCATATTAAATTTTTCACATTTTGTTACCAACAGGATGTACTTATTATATAGGTTTAAAGCAAATTTTGTCAAACTTAATGTTCACTGTTTTAAATGTGCACCGAGTCCAAATGGAAATAATTTGTGTATCCTGTTATTAAGACAAAATGCAGTTGGGTTGTCAAGGTCAGCACACTATATGTAGCAGCTGTGAATCAAATAAACTTCTTATCGATAATGTTATGTTATTTTTTTACTATTACACTTAATGTTTGCTGCTTCAATCCAGATGAGTATTGAAAAGTATTTTCCGCGACTGAAAAAGGCACGTGTTGAGAATGTGGACCAGCCTGAACCGGAGGTATCAGTCTGAAACAGAGCTGAACAGTCCGACCAGTGTGATTAGTTATGTTATTAATTTGTTTCGAATATTTTCAGGCTTCAACCAGTGCTGCTCAAGCAGAAAGACAGGGTCAGGAAGAGAAAGAGATAGATCTTATGTTAGGCATTGAAGAAAGAGATGTAGGAGAGGAGGAGGACAGCAGCCAACATGCTGCTGTGAGAGAGCCAGCTGAAGCAACAGGTGAGGTGGAAAACAGATGTAGAAACAGGCAGGTAAAAAAGCAGGTCTCTGGACTAGGGAACTAATTTTATATTCTTCTGGACTTTGGCAACATCCAAAAGCACCAAACACAGGGGCACTAAATTCAATCCAGAGTGGTTGAACATGCCTCAGTTCAATTCATGGATGTACCACACAGCATGGTAAACTTAACGTCTGCATAATCTATGCCATCATTAACAAATAATCAGAAATAATGATTTTATTGATTCTTCTTTTTATATCATTATCATTTATATAATAAATGTAATATGGTACACTTCCTACTTTGATGGAATGTCTGGCTATTTAGCTAATTTGATTAATTATCAATGTACTTGTTAGGGATGGGCTGTAGACTGTGCAGGCAGCACAAGCCTGCACCTAAGAAAGGTGCCACAAAGAGGGCTTTTGTTCCGGTCGGAGCCGTTACCTGTAAAAAGGACTGTTTGGAGCAGCACATCACCACAGAGCACCACCAGGAGAGCATCAGATGCCAGGCATCTCTTTCATCTGGTAATTTCCGAGTCTAACAGCAGATAATATATAATACTAATATAACTTAATTTAGTATACATCCAAATCATTTTCTAATAATATCGGTGGCTTCAGGTGGAGCCTACAACCTACACGGTTTGCATAGTGCATGAGAAGCACAGCACTCTTGTTAGGTGGGCTTCACTGTCTGTCACACATGACATGAATATAAAAATGAATATAAAAATCATAGATGTGACAAGATTAAAAATTGATTAGTGCAGCCCTAAATGCTCAATTTTAAAACCTTTTAAAAGATAATTAGTAGTCCTGAACATACTCTCTGGTTTGGCCCTTAATGCCTATTATCAAAGGTGAGTGTAGGCTCTTCCTAAAAAGATGCTGATCTGGTCATTGTAGGTCATTCATCCTTACATAACTGGCCTGGAAACACATCTGGAGAGGAGGTTCCATGATCTGGACATCCTTGGAGCCTTCCATGTCTTGGGACCACAATCAGCTGCTGTCACTGAAATCAATTCTCAGCGGGGAGCACTGAAACAACAAAAGCTGTTATACAATTTCTCCATCGCACTGGACTATGTATGTATTAGGCATCCAAATAACTTTTATCAATGACCCGTGGGGGGCAGTAATATGCCTTGGCTGCGTCTAGTGTGCCGGAAACATAAAACGAAGAAGAAGAAGCCCGATAGGAAACGGAAAAAGAGATAGAAGAAGAAGAAGTCAGCACAGGCTCTAGCCGCGCGTATGTTTGTCGTTCAAATAATACGCGTGTAAACGTAGAAAAAGCGTATTTATTTAGTCTTTAAAAGCAAGAAAGGCGTGACAATGTCAATCCAAGTCCAACCATCGAATCCAAACAACCCGATTGTCTTCTTTGACTTAACCATCGGTGGGCAGGTGAGTAGAAGAAAGAGTTTTTAGCTAACAGTGACTATAGTTCACGTTAAGTTTACGTTACCACATCTCACCTCGCATGATATCATCTATTAGTTAAAAGTTGTGATCCAGTGAACTACGTCTGATGCATTTAAACGGCTTAATTTTACACCCACGCGAATATCTGATACACAACACAGTGAACAATGTGCAGTTTCTACATTTGTCTGTTAGCGGTTTGTATTGTGGTGAGCGTCTTGTAGTGTAATTACGGTATACTACTACTACTATGTTCAGTGAAGCTGATTTATTGCAAATGAGTTCATTCATGACTCGGGTGGTAGTCTTTTAGACGAGCTCCTTTGACACTTCATCACCAGGGCTGTCCAGAGTTAACTTACTTAAAACACAGTAAGAACATGAATAGTTAGGGTCAGGTTTAATTGAGATAGAGGCTTTTTTTTAAATGAACTTTATTGAACATTAACAAGATACAGTCAAAAAAGGCATATCATGAACATGTTCATAGATAGATTACATAGGCTTAACTAAGCGTGAGTAGCAAACAGACAAAAAAAACAACGTTTACAGCCTTAAATTATGAGATAAGTAAGTAAATAAATAAATAAATAAAGGGTCTTATGAGATACAGAAAAGTGGTTTAATCAGGATAGGGGCATATAAATATTAATACAGATGTGGGCTTTTTTCATTTTGCAAACTTTTATGCATTTTTTGTGGGTTAGGGTTAGTTATTTTTCGAGTGTTATGTCATTTAAAAAAGCACAAAATATGGGAGAGGTCTTAAGAAAACGACATTTGTGGATAAAATAATCAAATTGTTGTTTCCGAATTCCTTTTTTTTAATGTTTTCATATGTTAGAATCGGAATGTTTTGATCCTTATAAGATATCAATACTGAAAAGCATCACAAAAGATCCTAGTTAAATTGCAAGAGAAGAAGAGAAGTTCTGTGGTTTCAATGTCTGAACTACAGAAAGTACAGACGTTCAAATCTAAATAAAATGTTCGATGTAAGAAATCATTACATGGGTAGATCTCATTCATCACTTAAAAATTAATTTCTTTTGCCTTAGGAGGAACTAGATAAGAGAGGTAGCTGGATCTATAGCATTGTTGGTGAATTTTTGGAAAATATGTTTCCTCATTAGGGGCGAGGGGAAACAGATTGCAGTGAGGCTAGTTCTTAATAACTTGTTATTACATTTTCTATCTAAAAAGCTAGATCCCTCTATGACTAACGGAGACTCTTGTGGAATAACCACAGAATAGGTTAACATGCCTTTGGTTAAAAGAATCATTGATTGTAGGATTGCCTTAATTACTGCATTATATTGTCTGTTGGTACACATCAGATTGTATTTCCCAATGAAAGCATCATATGTTAAAAAAATATCACAATCAACTAATAAATGTATAATTGACCAGATACCTTTCTCCATCCATTCCTTGTAAAAGAAAGATTTTCTCTTCATTAAGATGCTTCAGTTATTCTATATTGGGACAGTGTGGAGTAAAGTTATGTTTGTCATGAGTTTCCAGTAATGGAGAACAATGAAAAGCTGATAAACTGACAGTGAGTTTGGAAATAGCAAAGTCACATCTTAGTAAAAAATATATACTACCAAAATTCCTGGAATATTTTGGACGGAAAATCAAACCAAAAGCTTTCACCTTTTCTAATAACATTTTGTAACTATTATAACTTGATGTTTTAACATGGTGTCAAAGTCAATAGCGTTTTAGACTTCAGCAGATTTCACTGTATCATTTTCCTTATATAATGATTTTTCCATATAAAATTGAAGTTATCTTGATTCATTTTCTTGATTAATTGTCAGGTATATCCAGTGAATAGGCTGGACAAATAAATCTAGAGAAACGTTCCATTTTATAAGGTAAAATACATCCAAAAATGGATAAGTCTCTTTGAATCCATTGAGAATAGTTCTATTGTTCTATATCTTATTTTCTATAGTGGATGTTTCTCTAACCTTTTTGTCTTTTGTAATAGTCGTACTTAAATATTTGACTTAACTTTTTATTGGGATATTATAGACGTTAGTCAAAGGATGGTCATGAATGGTCAATATTTCACATTTCTTCATATTCAAGTTTAAACCAGATGCTTTTTATAAAAAGGAGATCTCTTTTAATGCTGCTGAAATCTGTGTTGTGCTCTCTACAAATAAAGTGGTGTCATCTGCTAGTTGACTTATCACCAATGAACTTCCCATGACATTAACTGGTTGGATGTTTTGAGTGTTTTTTACAAGGATTGGAAATAACTCAGCCACAATAATGAGTAATAAAGGCGAGGTTGGGCAACCCTGGCATTACCTCTTTTTATGTCAAAGCGCTCTGATGTACCAAATGGCAAGGAAACTGAACTATTAATGTCCTTATATAACAGTTCAATTATATTAATACATTTTTCTCCAAAACCAAAGCACTAAAAGTCCCAAAACAGAATGACTCCATCATCCTCAATCAAATGTCTATAATCCAATAAGTCTAATACCAATCTTATATTGTTATGTATGGATCTGTTGCGACGAAAACCGGATTGGGTGTCACTTATTATATGCGTCAAACCATCTCTTAACCTGTCAGCGATCACACGTGTAAATCATTTATAATCAGTATACAATAACGTAATGGGCGAAGATTGTCAATATATCTCTTATCTTTACCCTGTTTAGGAATGAAAGTTATTAGCCCCTGTTTCATTGTAGGTGTAAGTGTCCTATTGCTTAAAATGTCATTTATAGCGTCAAATCCTCCCAAAAGTTTTGTTTGTATTTTTTTATAAAAATTGGATGTCAAACCGTCTTGTCCTGGTGCCTTTCCTACTGCCATTCTTTTAACCACCTCATCTAATTCTGTCATTTTGATCTCAGATTCACAAATCTCTTTAAAGGCTAAATCTCCCTCAGGGATATGCAATTTAATACTTTCTAGGAAGGCATCTGAATCATTACTGGAATATTCAGAGGAGTGGAGGTTGGTGTAAAATTTATAAATTTCTTCAGATATCATTCTGTGATCCGTGCATTCAACATCATTGATCATTAATGAGTTAAGTGTCTTTCTCTCTTGTCTCCTTTTCTCTAAATCACTTAAATAAGATGTATTTTTCTCCCCTTCCTCTATCCATTTAGAACGCGATCTTACCTTGGGCTTTTTTAAAGTAGAAATGATCTAACTTAGCCTGTAGGCTAATGAAATGGCTTTTATCAGCTTCAGACAGAACAGTGTTATTACAACAGTCACTTATGTCCTGGACCAATTGGGTCTCATATCGCTTTTGTTGTCTACATATTAATTTACTATATTGTACCGTAAAAATCCCATACCTTAACTTAAAAATACTCCCATCTGCTGCTACAGCTACATATACTCCTGTCTTTTTTAAAACTCTTAATTAAATCTTTAACAATTTTAACAAACTCTTTTTTGTATTTAGTTCTATTCTCTGGTTTTAATGTAAGATGTATTACACAGGAGCATTTGAAATTGACACATCCAAAACAAATTTTGCAACTTCAGGAGTAGCCATTAATCTATTCTGGATTTACAACTACCATTTGGTTTGATCCATGTAAATTGGCTGACATCCGGATTTCTGTCCCTCCAAATATCTATTAAACTGTTGGAGTTAAAAAAATCTAGTAAAATAGTGTTCCATTGGTTGGTACTATATTTAGAAGGATATCTATCCTGCCATTCATCAGGCGTCAAATTTAGATCCCCACCAGTCAAAATAACCTCAGTATGATATTTTTCTTTATATTCAGTGATCACGTCTGTCACTTCTGACAATAGTAATTTGTTTTGGTTACTTTTATCAAAACAATAGACATTTATCAGGATAACAAAACGTATCTTCAATATTTAACACAACAGCATGCCAATGACCGAAGTCATCTGCTTTAGAAGTGATTACATTCCCAGGACATCTACTAAAACATTTGGCCACACCACCAGAGCGATTAGAACCGTGGCTGAACAGTTTTTTTTCTCCCCATTGGTTTGACCAGAAGGTGGCATCATCGTCACATGAATCTGTCTCTTGTAAAAAAAAAAAAAAAAGTGCAATGGGCTTTTTGTCTCTTACAAAATAAATGTAATCTTGTCCATTATTGGTTGAATGATTTAGCTCGGGATTGGTGACCAGAATCTCCAAAACACACTGTCTGTATATAGCATGCATCTACAATACCTGCATCTGTTGTTGTTGTTGTTTTAATGTAAACTTACACACCACTAGCAGATAATGTCCTGTTTTCCAACATTTATGCTGGTCTTCGCTGGACTGGTCTATAAAATCAGAAATGTTATTCTGATTCACTGCCTCCATTGGCTGTTGTACCTTCTTCTCTTGTTTGGTGATAGTCGTCCTCTGGGGTGTTACAGTGCTCACAGTGGAAAAACTGGAGAAACTTGTTGAGGTACAGAAACCTCACCATGCTCTTATTTGGGCATGTCATCACAAACGGTATTTTGTCATTTAAAAAATACTGCATTGAACAATAGCTTGTGTTAGTTGGATCCATTTAGAGCTGCCTAAAATAAGCTACATTCAGTGAACACTGTTAATGTCAGTGAATGTGTGCAGGATTTACTCACTTCTCTGTGATTGAATGCAGACAGGTTCCCAAGTTGGTTCTAGTATAATCTGTTGTCCACACAGTTAACCAGGAGAAGACAACACTTACTAACAATATCCAGACTCAGAGATCTTATATAGTTTCATATGAGCTTTAACAATATAACATCGATATACTGCTCAGCCCTACTATAGAGATTATTGATCAACAGTATAGTCATTGTTAATACATTTGACTCAGGTGCTTCATTGGGACTGTGTAGGTGTGGTCTGATTAGATTTGATTAACAGTGTTGGTAAAATGAGCAAACAAGCACACACACACACACACGTGTGTATATATATATATATATATATATATATATATATGTATGTATGTATGTATGTATGTATATGTTGATTCAGATATTGCTTAATGCTGATTGGTGCACAGAAGTAAAGAATGTCACAAGAAGCTGATTGAGATAAATGGTTTTCAGGGTCTTTTAATTCAGATTAGCAGCAGTAAAAGTAAAAATGGACCACATTTTTCATTATGACAAGGTTGCTGTAGCTTCTGTGGAGCTTTCAGTCATATTACTTGATCTTCATCAGCAGATGGAGCTTGTCACAGTTGTTATGTAATCGCAGATGTCTAAAATCCCAAGGAATTAAAGGAATAAAAAGTTCATAGTTGCCCTTGAAAACAGTAGTTGAGTAAATAACTTCATCACAAGGTCCCTTAAGGATGCAATATGTAAGAATTTAGGTTAAAATAACCAAGCTAGCCATGGCCCAGAATTTTAGTTAAAATTCTTGCATGAGAATGTGAAGAAATAACAGTTTTGACATTATGATGTCTATGTATTGTGTTTCAGAGATATCTACTGGACTCTGCATGCTAACCAGCTAGCCGCGGCCCATACCGGTCCAAAGCTTCTGTGCTAGCAGTGTAAACACCAGCATATCCCCGATTATCCGAGCTCCTAGTCTAGACTGCTGCCTGCATGGCTAACTAAGCTAATTAGCTAATGGTAGCTACAGTTGGCAGCAGTTATCGACGATTCTGGTGATATGCTGCCCCATATCTGTTTTTAGAATAAATTCAACAGGACGCCAATTCTGACATATTGCACCTTTAAGTTGCTCTTTGGGTCCTGAATTTTTACAGATTTGCTTTTTTTGAGAACCACTTTGAAAGCCATACCAGACAGTCATGCATCATCATATTATTTCCTTCAAATCTAAAATTATCTTTGTAAATTGCTGTATAACAAACAAATACAAATGAGTGTAGAAAATAGATAATGTACTGTGATTTCTACAAATGTTTACAAAGCTTCGCTTCATTCAACAGCTTTCAGCAACACTTTGGGACAGAACTTCCAAATGTTGAAGACTTGTGAATCAGTCTCTTGTCAAGGGCAACATTTTGCAGTGAAATTCTTTGCTCAAAAGCACTTCTGTGTGTGCTGAAGGAGTGGTGAGAGATGCATTTCTGTGTCCAGGCTTTTTATCTGTCGGTCATAAGCCACTTTAATTATCTAACACAGCTTTCACAGTTTCGCTGCGGCTCTGTGGAGCGGGGGCGTGTCGATCTGATGGTGTTCACAGTCTGACAGCTAAACAGATCCTTTACTTATCAACGTTACAGGACCAAACAACAGTAATGTGGTAACTGGTAGTGTCTTTGGCAACTTAAATGAGGATAGAAAATCCGCAGTTATATGTGGTGTCTGTCATCCTGTCTGTCCTACCGACTCTTCGTCACATTTCTGCCCAAAAAACAGCGTCTGTCCCCAGCAAAAAACGTTAACTCACCAAGTGTTTGTCTCCTTCCACTATGTGTTGTTGTAGTTACTGTCTTGAAAAAAGTCTTTATCCACTTTCTTGTGTCACACATAGAAGAGAGTGGTTCTCTTCTGTTTTGATGGGTTGAACACAGCTATCGGGAGCTGCTGCTGTCCTGTTCCTTTGCTCAAATGCCAGTAAACATGCCACATGCACACATTTTCTGGTAGATGGTTGTACGGCCCTAGAGTGTTGCTCTTGGCCCAGAACACCACACCCATCAGTAAACTGTTGGTGCACTCCATCCACAGAACGTTAACAGTGATGTAGGCAGGTACTCCGAAGCCTAAGACCAGACAGAGCACGGATATAAATAGATAAGGCATCCAAAACACACCAAAGCTCAGTGTTAGACTGAGCCACAGAGGCGGTCGTGGCCTGTTGATCTCCTCCAGATGAGTCTCCTGGCTGCTTTTTGTCTCTGTTGTGCTGTTGGTTGAGATGAACAAAAAGTCGCTTTTCGGGTTCTCTCGTTCTTCCCTCGCTTCAGATAACCTGTCTGCCTCATTCTGCCACTTGGGAATACTTGACCAAAAGGGCAGCAAGGCACAAATTACTGCTGTGAAAAGCACCAAAGTGAAGAAGGTAGTCAGTGGGGACTCCTCTACTTCACACACTAGAGTCTTTACCTGCGTCAAAGACTGCAGTTCCATCAGCTCAGTGTTGACAGAACAAAAGGAGAAAATGACGGCTACCACCCATATCAGCAATATCAAAAAAATGTTTCTCAGGCATTTGTAGAAGGCGCTCTGTTTGCAGAAGTGGGTATCTTCTACACAGTAGTCCAATAAACCAAGGAACATCATAGGCAGCGGCTGTGCGCCATATGTCGCTGAGACATGAGCCAAGAGGAAGCAGGGTGACATGGGAGACCTTTCAGCCCCAAGAAACCACACGGTTGCCAAAGAAAACGCCACCACAGAGTCAGCCAGGACAATGGACAGGCTGCACATCCCTAAAAAGGAGCTATACAGCTTCCGGCAGCATAAGAAATAGACTGCTGCGTCCAGTCCCAACTTGAAAAGCATCAGTAACAGATACTTCACAGTGTTGTCTATATGACAGCCGGACTCCACGTCACATTGCTCCATAATGGCCAGCATTTTGACAGTATGAGTAGTTTCCGGAGATGACTCAGGCAGCATTTATGTTATTGGAACAGTTCTCAGCTCAGTGTGCAGGTGCTCCAGGAAATGCTGTGAAAGACAGAATAATATTGGTTAGGAACTTTGGTTATACAAACATTAGACAGCTTCAAGAAACAAGAGAAAGCATGAAGACCACAACCTCCCCTCATGATCAAGTTTGATTTTAAGTAAGACTTGAGCACAAAAAACACAAAAGTATACCTAGTATTACCTAGTACTACCTCATGAATCTGATTGAGAGAATGCCAGAAGTGTGCAAAGCTGTCATCAAAGCAAAAGGTGGCTACTTTGAAGAATATAAAATATAAATCATATTCTGGTTTGTTTAACACTTTTTTGTTAACTACACAATTCCACATGTGTTCCTTCATAGTTTGGATGTCTTCAGTAATGATCTACAATGTAGAAAATAATAAAAATAAAGAAAAAACATTGAATGAGAAGGTGTGTCCAAACTTTTGACTGGTAGTGGATGTGACCAACCATGTGGAGAACTTCGTATGAGCATTATTACCAGCATGATTGGATTTATCAATTATAGGGTGTGAGGAATAAACAAAACCATGGTCATTACTTTTTAAAATTATTTTTTAACACACCACATCAATTAATCTTTTCATATTGAATGCTTAAGCAACTCGTCTATTATTTTTTTCCCTCATAGTTTAAGGTCAGGCCATTTCTATATATCTTCTAAATCTTCCATCTTCTATAATTATCAGCCACAGTTCTGTCTTTCTGCCCCACCTCATTCCCTGCAGCAGTGACACACTTTTGTTTGTCAACCCACTATTTAGTCTTCTGAATAATATGTATTGCCTAGCTCTAGTCTCCTCTACCATTGCCGTGATAGTCCCCCAAAAAGTGAGATTTTCTCCTTTGGTCCATGACTATTCCTGACTAGACTCTCACTTCTCCTGGGACAATATAAGAGGAAATAAAAAGGCAGGTGCCATCAATTTAAGTTGATATGAAATTTATAGATCACATGTGCATAAAATGCAAATGGGATTTTCAGAACTTGCTCAGGCAAAGTTTATTATGCTCAGCCTCTTTTATGAGTCGACTGACACTGTCGTAAATGATCTGAAGCATAACTTCATATTCGTTAATCTAAGAATTTTTTTTTATAATTGAGCTCTTTTCTTAGTGTCATTTATAAACAAAGCAAGCCAACTGTAATGCTTTTGCTTTAAAGACAAATTCTCCATCTAATTTCTTCAAAGTTGATGAAATAAAAGGCTCAAGTTGTGCAGGTTGACCAGTGAGAGGTCACATTTGGATCTGGTGACATTTTTTGCCAGCAGATTTGATGTAATTCCAAACTGATAGTCCTGTTTCTTATCACACATCTCACATTATATGTGGTTAAAAGTTAAACATGGTGTACAGTGTAGAGCACTTGGCACTAGCAGAGTCCTTCCCATGTTTGTTTTTCACATCAAATCACCATCAGCCGCAGCAAACTTCACATTGGAAGCATATCTGATATACCGATGACTCACTCCCTGTCACTTTGGTTACGAAATATGTTCTATTAAAACATGTTGTCTTCTTACTAAGGTTACCTTACTAAGTCTTACTCTGTGTTTTGCATATTAGTCGCTTCCATGTCAACACCGTACAGCAGCGGTATTCAGCGGTTGGTACACACACCATCCTGAATTTCCTGCATTTCATTTCTGCATGATTTGTAGCATTGGTGACGGGTAAAGCAGGTTCAAACACATTCTTTTTACTCAACAATTAAAAACAATTAACCCTGTGATGCCCTAAGGAGTCCATACCTCTGTGCCTGGAGTTGTCCCAGCCCTGTGAGTTTCAGTGGAGATCCAAAAGCTTAACTCTCGCGGTAATGGAAGTTAGAGGCATTTCATGCTTGCAGCAGAACTCGTCTATGAATGTTAGAGGTGGAGTAGTTCCCTATTGGAACTGGCTCTTTCTGGCTCCTCCCCATTGTAAAAGCAAAACCTGAAGGGACACACCTTCTATGTCTTAAGGGAACCCTGCTCTTTTGCCCTCCTATACAGCCGAGAGACGATGGCCCCTTGTTATGTCTATTTGCATGTCCTGTAACAGGTAACCTGGCTAGAAACTGAGCGTCGACTAACAATGCTTGTCAGTTTAAACCACACCCTGTGGCAGCTTTTGTTCACCTGCACGATATCCCTATACAATTACACTAGAATCCCAAGAAAAAAACATCAAGTGTTGAATGTTAGGCCTACAATTGCTTCCTAGAAATACTCGCCTTCCTGACTAACAAAAACAACGTTTTTTGATAAAATCTCTAGTTTGTAGAAAAGTTGAGCAGCTTTACTTGGCCTCTTTTAATTAACAGCGTTAATTATGTATGCATTAGCTTAGAGGTACAAGTTAAAAAGCAGTGTCACGATTCCTCAACACTTGAAAAAACATGTACTTTAATATTGCATTGTGATGAAATTACAAAAGGGTATTTCCATGCCAACTCCATGCCAAAAATCCTGAAGTTTCTCAATTCAAGTCGTGGATTTTCTTTTTGGTTTTTCAGCTCCGACTCTATATTTAGCAAGATCTGTGTCACTGTAGATGTGGCAGAAGTAGATTATTTCTACACAGAACCACAATTTTGTTGCAAGAAAGTAAAAACAGGTGGAGTTTTATGAGTTTTTGAAAATGACAGATACTTGTGAAAATGACTTCCTGTTATAAATTTGATTATTGTAACTATTCAGCAATAACTATTGATGATGCCAAGTAGCCTAAGAGTCTTTTGGATGTTCAGGACAAGTTTCTAACCAATCCAGTGAAAAAGAAGCAATTGCTTAAGGCAGGAAATGCACATACAAAGAATCACAAAGATGCTGAAATTTAGCTCTGAGGGCCAAACTTCATAACTTCAAAAGTATTTGGAGTACAGCTGTAAGATTTAGAAAGGTCCCATGAATTTAATAGAATTTATTTTGAGAAATCCATGACATGAACTGGGAGGCCCTTGGTGAGTTTGTAAGGAATGACCCAAAAATATGCTCAATAGCTTAGAACAGTTTGTTTTATTCACCTAACAATGTAATTTGACAACATAGACACAGAACAGCCAGCCTGTCAATGAAACAATAAAAAATAATAATTAGAAAGTATCACTCACAATTGCACCTCTACAGGGAACAAATATGATTCTTCAAAGTTTAAAAAAGATTAATTAATACCTCAATTTATCTCAGTTTGTCACAGTGTCTTGGCTTAATCTGTTTGCTGTGTGCGACTGTTTACTCTTGGTTTGAATATTAACTGCAGGGGACTTAAAGTAGGTGTGGCTGCCATAGTCTACCTGGAGTTTGTCTGTTAAGTGAAGCCCACTGCATTGTGATAAAACTAGGTCAGTGCATTCGACACCTTTTCTTGTCTTCCTTACATTTTTTGTGTGCATTTGAAGGTATTGTATTTAAACTTTACCCTCATTCCAGCACCAGAAAAAAAGTGGTTCAACAGGATACATTCGTCAGCATGTAGACACTCCACCATTAAGATGCAGCTTTTTATTACACGTTAATATTAAGCTGTCTTACCTGTTGTTTATCGCCTGACGCATACAACATCCTCCTCAGCAGATAAAATAATCCGTGGTTGTTTGCTCTGTGTCAACACTGAGCTTCTGCATTGGAGATCATTGCCTGTAAACATACTGTCTAAACAAAGCAAAGACAAGAGATCTAATGGCTGCTGGTCGTTCTGGGAGTCATGTGTGTGGAGTGTAGGGAGAGTAGTGCAGTGATGTCACAGGGACAACACACTCTTTTTTTTACACCAGCACACACACAGACTGCGTTCACACACAGAGATGTAGACACATGGACATTGTTATACCAGTCGACACTTGCATGGCCCTCTGGGTTGTGGGTGAACAGACACCCACCATGCCAACGCACAAGAACACACACCACTCATAGAGGATTTAATGTGCTGCATTAAGATTGTGGCGTCTTCTCGCTCACATCTTCGATTACGTATGCTTTGACCACTGGAAAATGTGACCAGAAGTGTGACAGAATGGCTTGCATTGTTGAGATGAAACAGAGTTGACTTGATGTTTTCAGTAGAGTCAACAGAACACTGTAAGATGTAAAAGGAATAAACTAATGTGTATTCAAGGCGAGAAGTAGAGGGAAGAAAGACAAGAAGAAATCCTGTACTAGTTATTCATTAGCCAGATGCTGTCAGGATGAACCAGTTACACTTGTGGGACCAAGAATGACCTGTTTCTGCTTGTTCTGTTTAGTTTTGCCTGAGGCAAAAGTGTTTACCCCATCTTTTTTTTAGGTGTGTATACATTTCTGTCTTAAATGGATTTCTTTTTGTTTTTCAACTGTTTTCTCAACTGCTTTTCAGGATGTCGGACGGATGAAGATGGAGCTGTTTGCTGATGTGGTTCCAAAGACAGCGGAAAATTTCCGGTAAGGAGATTATTATTGGATCACATGGTCTGCTTTTTAAAAATTTCAGTGAAAAGAGATATCACAGGTAGATCCCAGCTAGGGATGATAAAGAATTAAAGGGATCTCCACCAATTGTACACATGTTTACAGGTCTTGGGGAGTACTACTGCATATGTGAAAAAAGTAGTATAAAGCCTTTTGTGGCTCCAGAGGAAGCTGCATGTAATCAATTGCCTCCACTGATGTCACTCACTGGCTAAGTTGGTTTTAAAAGGAAGTAGAATGCAGAATTAAAAAGGCGTTATCTCTGGTTCTGATATATCAATTTGTGCAATGCTAGAACAAAACCTGGTGCCTACATTACCCACAATGATAAATTGCCTCCACTGATATCGCTCAGTGGCACTAGGGTGCAAAGTACATGCAGCTTCCTCTGGAGCAGCAAAAGGCTTTATACTACTTTTTTCCACTTATGCAGTCGAACTGCATTTATTTAAAAAATAAAGAAATGCATTCTGTACGGACTGATATTACATTTTAGCCATTTAGTAGCCTCAATATGGGTTGGATTTTGTTGGGCTAGTTGTTAATTAGAGACAGACGGTAGCTTGGCGATTAAATTAAAATCATTAATTTATTAGTCAAGTAGCTTGGTGTTTACTTCAGCTGTTCTTTTAACTCCTTATATCGCCAACTCTAATTCTGCATCCAACATAGATCATTTCAGTGGTTGAAACCGTTTTCTAATGGAAAACCGTCATATATACACATACACATACTGTACATATATACATATATTTCATATGATTAACCGACGATTGATTGTTAAGGCAGCCAACTATCAATGACAGAAATTGCTTAAAATTTGCATCCCTAAGCCCGACTGATGCATCGGCCTATCACAGATATATTTGTTTTGTTTGTTTATTTTTTTTTAAAGAAGGGACAAAGTGAGCACTAAGGTCTATCATGTAAATGTGCCAGATTGGTGGATATGTTGTCCAATATTAGGGATGCACGCGTTGTGAGATTGTGGCCAGATACCGATGTTCAAAATAAAAATGTGGCCAATTGCCGAAACCAATGTTTCCTTGATTGGATTCATTACACTATATTTGAAAGAGCACAAAATTCAATCATGCAAATTTATGAAACAATCTTTAATATAACCCTTCACATGGAAAACATTTATTTTATGAAGTCTTTGCTTCAAAAGCCTTTTTGGCTCCCTATACAGCCACCGACTCAATGAGAAGATTTTTTTCAGTACTTACATAGTCTTACAAACTGATGGATGTCACAAGCCAGTTCTTCATCAGTGTTCCAGCATAGAATTTAAATGACGCAACAGGTAAACATCAGCCACTATTACTAGTATCAGCCATTATATCTAAATCAGAATGTTTTACTCCCAAATATAGCTATCGGTGTTGGACACACAAATCTAGTATTGATGGGGCTCTAATCACAAGTATCTATGTTCACATGTATGAAACTATTTCTGAGTTTTCACAACAATGCCACTTACAGTTTCATCATCTCTTACAGGCAGTTCTGCACTGGAGAGTACAGGTAAGGTGATCTTTGATCGTTCACAAGCACTTCTTCACCACCCTGCACAGTAAACCTGCCACATCGAACCAGCTTCAGCAGGGAAATAATCACTGTGGGGAGAGTGCAGCAGGATGAAAAGAAAGATGCACCTCCTTGTATCTAAAATAATGAATTAAGGAAAAAATAATTTAAATGAAGTCAAGATGAGTTTGTTTTTTTATTTTTTTTCATCTGAAAAAAGGAATATCTGTAAAATTTAAAGGTATACACTACCACTGAAATGTTTGAAATCACCTGCCACAAAAGCTATATTCAGTCAGTCAGATGCTGGGAGGACTACTCTATATTTTAAACTATCTCTACTTGGTCCTCTCACTGCGCCCTCAGGTCAAATGTCCTGCAGATATTTTTTGTCATATGTTGCTAACAAGTTTTAATGTACACATAAAATGTGCCAAGTCTCAGCCACAAGTGCACCATGTGAGCCTGATCACTGAGTCATAACCTGCTGTAAAAAGCACAAAGAAAAAAGAAATGGTCTCATGAGCTGAACTAGAGAACTTAACATAGACGACAATAGATATCCATCTTCCGAACAGGAAAGATAAAAAATGTATGACGAGGAAGATGAATGCATGACGTAAAGTCACTTTTGCACACAGCTGTTCTGATTAGATTTGTTGTTGCATGTAAACACCAGACCCTATTAATCCCTTCCCTACATCCCTACCTGATTGTTTAAAGATGGCACATTTACTGTCACCTGTTTTGTAGTACCACACAGGGTGTGTGTTGTCTTTGCTGCTAACTTCATGTTGTTTCTTCTCACATTACTGTTCAACAGGAAGGATGGCGTTCCTATCGGTTACAAAGGCTGCACATTCCACAGGTACACGACATGGGAACTTGATTCGTGTAGCTCACATTACACTCTGATGTTGAAAAGATTTCCTATATTTTTCTGAATGATTTTAACTCAAGTAAAATCCCACATCCTCTGGTGGCTTAAGAGTGGTCATATATGAGGCTTGGCTGATATTAGATATGATCAAATATCTCTATTTGCCATCATATGTGATGATATTTTTCACAAAATCAAATAGCTGTATGATTCTTCACCTGAGAGAAACTGCTAGAGTTTAGAGGGAAGGGCACCAGTGAGGAGCAAGCTGTTATGTTCGCAATTAATTATTTGCTCTAAAGTAATTCATTTAATTAAAAAAAAAAACTAATTTAAAAGTTCTTAATTACATTATTTTATTATTTAAAAGTGTAGTTTGTGTTTCTGCAAAGGGAGAAGTAAATAAGGTAACAGCATGTCAACCTCTCAGTCTTTTATTTATTGATACCGGTCATACTACCAGTCAACATAAAATACAAGTAAAACAAAACAAAGTATTATAATTTTATATAATGAAAAAAACCCTTACGATAATATCGTCTATCACGATGTTTGTGCGGGACAATATCGTGGTAAAAGATTTTGGATATTGCCCAAGCCTATTATTTAGTCTGGTTGTCTCCTGAGTATCTACTGTCAACCCTGGCATTCAGACTGTTTCTGTGCATGTTTTTCTCACTATTTATAGTAGGGATAGACTGGATCTGATATTCAGCATTTTGCTGGTCATCCAAACATGTGGGTTTGTTTGTGCAGTTGCAGTTAAATCATTTACAAATGTGCCTACAACACAATCTGATTTCCACGATAAAATAGCCTGTCAACACTGAATAATCTGAATCATGAAACTACATCCTTGAGATTTAGTTTTTAACCATTCATATGCACCATGTACAATACATACATTAAAATGAATTATGTGTTAAAAAGCACTCAACAGAGGTCATAGCAACTTTTAGTTTTTCACAGGAACTTCAGTTTCTATTCACCTACATTGAAAGTTATCATGTTTTATTGTTTCATGGAGCGTCATAATTGTAAATATAATGTGGCTCCTGGTAAAGTGAATATTTTTATAGACAGCTTGTGCCTCAATAAAGCTGACATCACTGACATGTCTTCGTTGTTCATTGGCAGGTTGATCAAAGACTTCATGATACAAGGAGGCGACTTTGTAAATGTAAGTACATCCACATCTCTTCTGCTGCCCGGTTAGTTTCTTGTCGCAGCTTTAAGGTGACAAAGTAATTCAAGGTTCAGCGTGCTGCATCTGTCATTCTTTGCTGTTATATGTTGCATTAAAGCTACAATAAACTGTGGGAACAACACACTCACACATATTGCACCATAGCAATAAATATGCTCCACCAGTACCTCCATTTCCTTCACTGACTCAGAGATTATGATATCTCTAGGAATATTGCGTTAATTATTTTACTGGCCTATTATACATTATTTCATCACTGTCAGTTAAACTTCCGCCATCTTCCGCAAAAGACTCAAGACTCACTTGTTCAGACTTCACCTCGACCCCGCATAGCATGACTCCCTCCCCACCCCCCCACCCCAAAAGAAAAAAAAAATGCACTTGTATGTTCTTACCCTTAGCACTTAAACCATAGCACTTATGTACTTAAGATATCCTTGATAAATAGCAACTACCATGCTCAGATGAGGGCTTGAAAACTGTGTCTATTTTTTCTTTTCTACTTTATCGACGGTGATATATTGTGGTTTCTTTGTTGTGACAAACGTATTGTAAGTCGCTTTGGACAAAAGCATCTGCCAAATGCCCTAAATGTAAATGTAAACTTCTAAATGAGCAACTCCTAGAGTACAGACAGAAGAGAAAACTCTACAGGTCTGCCAAACGCTTCTTTGCTTGTAAGCATGGAAAGTGGGATGTCCTGTTAGGATGTGCTGTTCATTTTTCTATACTAAGCTCTAACAGTGTGATAGACTTTGTGACCAATTTGCTCAGTTGTCACATGTGCTTTTATTAATGTGTTGTTAATAATGCTTGGTGTGATGCAGCAGCAAGACAGAGTTTTCCTATGGGAGACAATAAAGTAGCCTCCACTTTATACTTATGACACAAATACATAAACACAGTATGTTGGGTACAATCTTTTTGGAGAGTTTTTTTTCCAAAGCACATGAAAGCAATAGTGGATGAAAAGGATAGGATTATTGCTTTGAGTGGAACAGTGTCAATATATCTGAGTGTGAAAGCAGACAAAGAAAGATTTTTTCTATTAACAGTATGAAGAAAGTAATATTTTGAAAGCTGGTAAACCTTGTTTTTTTTTTTAAATTTTCCCACGTCTAACAACAAGGTGGGAGGTATCTTCGGTGGTTATGATGTATACCTGTAGTATGTTGCTATGGGAACAAAGTCATCATTTCCAAATCACTTATGAAACTATCTACCATTTGTTGTCTTCATTAGCTTAAATCAGTCTTACCATGATGTTGGACAAACTGCAGTAAAAGTTCAAACTTAGAACCACCATATGTCAGCCTTCTGCCCCCTGGTGGACATGTGGTCAATTACAGCACACTGAAGCTGATGTATTGCTCACTGTCACTCTCACTCTTACTGTCTCTCTCTACTGTGTGAACCCCATCTTATGTTTTTTGTCTTTTTGTGAAGGGTGATGGAACTGGTATCTGCAGCATCTACGGGGGCCCATTTGCAGATGAAAACTTCAAATACAAGCATTCTGCACCTGGTCTTCTGTCCATGGTATGTATGTAGATCAATGCTCAGATGTTAGGGGCACTGTTGAATCAGGGAAGAGATCTATGTACTTTGACTTCATCCAAAAGAAGGTGTTTGGCATCATCCTGCAATCTTTCACTACCTGTGTTATACTCTTTATAATAATAAGTTAAAGCTACGGTAAGGCATGCTCATGTTTTGTTAATTCTGGCGGCCTCTGTTGACAAAAAAAGATGGTGAAACAAAATGAACTTGGTTTTAGTTACCAAGCGTACCGCTACACTTCAGAGCATCTTCTGTGAGACCCCTCAATTCATCCTCAGCACTCCGCCAGAAAAAATGTTTGATTTAATGACTTATTCAACCTGGATCAGTTTGAATTTGTAGTAAGAATCACTATAATTACCTATAATGTTTGCTTATATAGGCCATACAGAGGCTTTAACCAACGTTTAATCAAGATTTGATGAATCAATTCAAAGTCAGTTGACCCCGCCTCTATAGACAGTAGGATTAGATTGATTAATTCAAAGTGTCTTAACTCTAACCAGTACAGACAAACAGATGTCTTAAAACATTCTCTCTCATTCCTTTTTGTCTCACTCAGGCAAACAGTGGTCCAGGGACAAATGGTTGTCAGTTCTTCATTACCTGCGCTAAATGCGACTGGTTAGACGGAAAGCATGTTGTTTTTGGTGAGTCAATCAACAGTATCACTTGTGCATTCACATCTATTTAGAGGTCTATTTTAAATTGTTTTGTTAATTGTCTTTTTTACGACTGTTTCAGGAAAAGTGGTTGATGGCTTGCTGGCCATGAGAAAAATTGAGGTAAAAACTCATTATTATATTAATTTATAATAATTATTTCAGTGGCAAGAATGAGTCAATAAAGAAATTTTAGACTGATCTGTAAAGTGACCAAAATGTGAAGCAAAACTGAGAGGAGGGAGACCACTAATAATGGTTAAAACAACAATATCTTTAAACTGAAAAGGTCTACTCTATTTTGTGCACCTCCCTTAATTGTTTCACTCATCTTTAAAAATCAAACTTAAAATGTACGTATTTGTCCTCATGCCTGTAGCGCTACTTATCCATCCATTGTTTTGGTGTGAGATGCTGAGTTTTGGAGATATCATATGCAGAGACGTCTGCCTTCTTTTGAATATAGAGGGACTACATGGATGTGTGCATCTACTCATGGATGGGAGCTTAGCATACGTCAGATCTCAGCTGAGGAGTATGCCATCAATGTTTACATCCTGTGCTGTCACGAGCACGAGCCCTGCATCAATGAGTAGATGCATGTTTCCTTCTCCGCTGTGATTCAGTTGGAAGGTTAGGTAGTTAGGAAGGGGGAAAATAGTTCCTACATGAAATGGCTCACAACAAGGTCTGTGGATTATCTTGAGTAACTGGGTCAGGATTTCTCTTGTTGGGTTTTTCAAAGTATTTTTTTGTTGCTTTGAGCACCACAAGACATGTACCATCTTGTTGCATTATATTCGAGAGAAAGCAAGCATCTCTACAGCCAAAACTCAACAACAAAATCTAGCTGGATAAAAAGCACTACAGGTATGAGGGAGTGTGTATTTTTGATTTGGGGGAAAACTGTCCCTTTTAATGCTTGTTAAACTGGAATTCAACCTGTGGCTCAAACCCATTGACAGTTGCAGTAAATTAATCTTGCACTGTGTCATATTTATGTATGTAATAAGTAATAAGAACAGAGATCATTTTAGTTTGCTGCAAAGTTTACATGACTGTTTTTTGTTCTAAATTTTTGCTCCTTCCTCCCAACAGAACATTGTTACAGGACCCAACAACAAGCCCAAGCTCGCCATCGTCATCGCACAGTGTGGAGAGATGTGATCTGGCTTGCTCACACTTCACACCTCTGTATACCTGAAGTAGTGTCTCACGGTGACCTGATGGTCCTCATCAAACAGCAACCTGCATGTCATCTTCCTGTACAGATGCCTAGTCCAATAATGCACATTGGAGGACATTGTAAAGTTCAGCAGTGCATCATTTTGGCCATATAATACTTTTCACGTTTTGTTACCAACAGGATGTACTTATTATATAGGTTTGAATTTTGTGAAACTTAATGTTCACTGTTTTAAATGTGCACTGAGTCCAAATGGAAATAATTTGTGTATCCTGTTATTAAAAGACAAAAAAGAAAATTCAAGTTTTTTAAGCCTAAAGAAGGAAATGGTTGACAATGGGTTCATTCATAAATCAGTCACACTGTATCATATTTGATCAATAAATTGTTGAGGATATCTGAGTTTATATCATATGCTCAACGCCAAATACTCAAGGTGTAGTGACCAGGGGAGCACAAACTTCTTCTTAGTAGGATCAAAACTGCAAGTTAATTGTGCACTTCACGCCAAAAGGAATGCCTATTGTTTTGCACTGTATTGTTTTCTTAAGATGCAAAATGGCACTAGGATCCCATGTTCCGGTAATTGAATAACTTCCTGTGCAAAGTGTCAGTCTGCCCCTTGGGTTTATGAAAAATAATTAATAATTAGGTATCCTACATATTTTAAGAACAGTTTGACCTCAAAAAATAAAACTGCATAAACATAATTATATATTTTTTAAACAAATTGTATGATTTTTCACTAGAAGCGTCTGGCGGGCCAAATTGAACCTTATGGCACGCCAACTTTGTCTGCGAGCCCGACTTTGGGCAGGCCTGGTCTAGACTACTTAAAATATACATGTGTAATTAGTTGTGACAGTAAGCTCACAGCAGTGAGAGGAACTGTAATTGCTGTTGAGTAGTTCCACAAAATATATGCATTTATTACAATATTAGCAGTTGCCATGAAGAGTAAGACCAACTACAAGTGATTTTTAATTTGCTTTGATTCCATTTTCCTTTTTTTTTTCATTAATTTAATGTGTATTTAAGGAACCAGTTGTGGTAGTCACACACTGCTCTGAATTCAGCTCTGTTTAATACGGTAAGAACATTGTGTACAAAGTGTAACATGCACTGTTAGAAAAAACACAAGATTGATTTTTATCAGTGAGGAATTGTGCAAAGATGTACAGTTTTGCTTAGAAATAATAGCAGGTAATAATCAGTTACAACCTCACCGCCATGGAGCAAAGAAGGAAAACACTTTACAGTGAAAGGCACGAGAGTCCTCCAAGGCACACTCTCCAGCGCCAAGCAATCCTCTGCTGAACTTATGGCTACCTCTTCTTATCCCGGCCATCCATACAAATCTAAGCCGCCAGACCCCCTCCCCCATCCACGCTGTTCCTCTTCTGCCTTGGACCTCGTTCCCTTGGCACAAAAGAATCCTTTCAGATGGAGAGACTGTTCTTATAGAGGCAGGAAGAAGGTTTTTTTTTTTTTTTTTAATAGAGGAGGGGGGTCTCTTCGTGGGGAGGCTTTCTGGGGTCAATGCTAAAGCCCATCTTTGTGTGGGAGAACGGGGCTCGGCCATTAACAGCGAGCTCTTCACACATCAGCCAGTGCTCATAAACAGTGCCAGTGAGGCATTAACATCACAATAGGTGGGGGGCTGTGGTGGGGTTGTCTCACACTCAGTCTGGGTTTGTCTGCTCTGTGCGAGTGGAAGTGGAGTTTCTGAATTCACACATGACTGCATTTAACGTGTTTATTGTGCAGGGCGATACCAGAGGAGAAGAAAATTGTATGTCATTATATCAGGATTCACTGTCACTATTTCAGCTTTTGTGCACCCATAAAATGTAACAAGTGTAATCTTCCAACAAACAATTTACATTTAACATTCCACCCTGTGAATCCTGAATAATATCAGGACATGAATGAATACCATGCTTGGTGTTTAAACTGTGAAATAACATTATAGTTATTGTTTATCATGGGTGTAGTGTGACCTGAAATGACCTTCATACAAAACAGGCAACTAATGAGTGGCGCTCATCTTTTACAAAATGATATCACATTTTAATCGTAATCTGGCTTCTTGGTGTTTAAATTGTGAAAGATCATTATTGGTATTCTTCATCATTGGTGCAATGTGTCCGGAAATAACCTTTATTCAGAAGTCATGATGGGTCTAATCTGTTACAAAATAATGTGACAATTCAGCTATAATAGCAGGGCTACATCCAGGACCCTGTGATATTGAATTGTGAATCCAGTTATTCTCGGTGTTTAGCTGCTGCCATTGATAAGCTGTCTATAGGCTGGTGGGAACATGATGTCCTGCTGCACACCAAAATGAGCTCTATTCCAAATCTTCCGAGGTATCTTGTATATTCGGCTGGTACTTCCCCTGCAACTGTGACAATGCAGTGAAAATGATAAATATAACATTTACATTATGTTCCATGAATAAAATACTAAGGTTTTCCTAATCCTTTCCGTAATTTAGGTCAGTTACCCCTCAATACATTTCCACAGGGATGCGCTCAGTGCACATGGGGCACATGGGGACAGTGTGCAATGATTATAGGCATTTAATATTTCGTCAGGAGTGCCAAACAACCTTTTCATATTTTAATTCTCAATGGACAACTGTCAGTGGGTCTCTCAGTGGCAGCTGTTCAGCAGAAGAAGTCAACTGAGGTGAAAACCTGCTGTGCCCTAACATTAAAGCATGAAATAAAGATAATCTCAAAGTCAGGTTGTCTTTTAAGACATTTTAATGGCACAAATGTTGACATGAGAGGAATTCAGGGGCAGCATGTTTTGCTGGTATTACATTTTGTAACTCCATCTGAAAACCAAGCAGACACTGTTCCAAAAGTGTCACGGTTATCTGTCTCACTTGTCTGGCTTTGACATCACTGTGGGGCGGTGAGAATGGACAGGTACATTATCCTCTAGCCAATCATTGTTAGCAAACTCTTCCATCAAACAAAATAGACAATTGTCTCAGCCAATAGAAGCGCGTATTGCTTTTCGTTACAGAATCCAGCCAATTGGAAGGCTAGCTGGGCGGGACCACGACCAGGAACATTCCCCGGCACAGTTTCTCATTCTGCCCAGTTCGATCGGCAACGGGAGCGGAAAGAGGAAAGCTGAGAGCCCGAAGGCAGTAGCCCCCACCACCGCCGGCCCAGGTTACCATCTAGCACCGGGAAACATAGCAGAGAGCCACCGCCGGCAGAAGCCATTACCAACCAGTAGTAACCATGAGCAGCGAGGCCGAGACACAACAACAGCCGCCGCAGCCTGCTGCCGATGAGGAGAGACCATCCAGCCCGGCAGCCGCAGCTTCCGCGGCGGATAAGAAGGTCATCGGTAAGACTACTGGAAATGAGCTAGTTGGCTAAGATAGCTAACGTGGTGTGGGACCCCGTACAGGCGATGCGCAAAAGCGACGGTTGCTCACCTTAACGAGCCGATCGCTCGTTGAGTTACAGCGCTCATAATCTGGTATTAACGCGCAGATCGTATTTTAATGTAGCAGGTGACTAATTATTAGTATTAATTTAGCTAACAGTAGCCATCTCCTTCCTGCCCACTGAGTATAACGTGTAGGATTTCCGTAATTGAAGAAGTGTTTTAAATATGGAATAAGGATAATTCACAAAGGTGAAATAATCTCATGTCAACTAGCGAAAAACGTTATTCTTGGCGTTATCTAGTAATACAAATTTAAAACTGAAGATAGATCGTCTTTATCGTTTCTTATCTAACGCTTCCACCACTGGGTAATTTGCTTAATATCAGTAGTAAACTGTTCACCGTGTCTCCGAATTGTATTAATTTTGTGAGAATATACGAATATTATTAATAAATCCATTAATATTATCCGGTTAGTCTCTCCTGTTCATCGGCCTCCCTTCGTCCAACAGCCGACACAGTGTGCCATGTTGCCGGCTGGCCGTCACATGCGCGGCCGTTGAAGTTGGTCCGGGAGCCGTCTCTCCACCAGCCTCGGTGCCACCTTTTGATACAGTTGTATGAAGACGGACATCATCAGCTGACATCGAAGCGTTACGACGTGAACACTAGCTATAATCTTCCAACAGCAATCCCACATCACTGCGGAACACGAAGTTATTTTACACTGCCCACTTAGCCGGGTACGACAACTGTCGTCGAAAGCGAGCAGCCTTTAGCTGCTCGTCGTCCCTTTGTTCAAATCACAGAGGCTGGATCCCTGTCAGGAGTTTTTCCCTCGAAAATGGTCGAAACGCATACACAAACTCGTGTTAGCTAAACGTTCATATTAGTGCTGGCCTCTAAATACCCTAGATTACAGCTGTCGACGGTTGTCGAATTTTGTTCGACTTTTAGGGCTAGCATTACGGCCTAGCTGCTTAGCTGGGGGGCTAGGTCATTGGCTAGCCAAGCTACGTTAGCCGAGCCAGCTAACGAATGCTATTTACATGGCTGAAGGGGCCACTCAAAATGTCCGCCGAATGATTCCACCGTGTTCTTTCGCCGTGTAGTTGTTTGCGCGTTGGAAACTACGATAATTACGGAGATAGTTGTGTTTGGTGTTGTTTAGCGTTTAGTCACGATATGTAATTTCATGTACAACGGCAGTTTCCGCTTGCTGGCTTTAATCCAACCACATGGTTGAGACCCAGTTAGCTACTATGCTAACACGCCAATTGAATATGCTGCTTGCTAACGTACCCGGGCGCGACTATACCACGTGTGAACACTGAAGTGCTGAGCAGTGCGGCTTAAAATGGGGCAGTGGGTCTGTAGTAGTTGAACTTTGAAATGTTGTCAGCCACCACTGCGTACTATTTCGACAGTGCACCCATCACTGATATGCCATACTAAAGCAACTCTGATAATGATAATATATATATAGTCGGGAATCTTACGCTCTGCATGACGAGTGTGTCCTTTACTGGCTCATAAAGCTCGTGGTTTATGCCTCAACAAGCGCAGCTGACGCAGGGCACCCCTAAGCATCAGGATCTATAAAAAGAGTGACAGTTGGTAGTTAAATATAACATACCACATTATCTGTGACCGTGGTTGTTTTTTCATCATCTGTGGTTGAGTGATTACTTTACTGTATTGTGAAACGGGGAGATGCTGGTTGGAAGCTTTTCACTCATACTCTACACTACTTTTTCTTGACAGTGTAACACTGAAAAAGAAATGAATATCTTAAGCTTGATTAATTGCTTTTGTTTCATCTACTTGCAGCAACAAAAGTCCTGGGTACAGTCAAATGGTTCAACGTCAGGAATGGATATGGTTTCATCAATAGGTAAGTGGACCCTACCCCCATCCCTGCTTCCTAAAGACCCTGATATCATCTGTGTGTGTGTGAAGGAACAGTCTCAATCCTATTATGGCTTCTATTTGCTTACAAAGCTGAGCAGACGATTTGTCTGCTGGTCGTCATGCTGTCGCTCCATTCAGTACTTAATTAATCCTCACACTTGCTGGTTTAGTTTCAGTCTGTCCACAGCTACATTGTTGCATTCGATGGCTCAGCAAGATACTGGTGACAAGTAACTGAAAGTGATTTTCTTCTTTTGTTTAGGAATGACACAAAAGAGGACGTTTTTGTACACCAGGTAAGTTGTAGGTAGTAGTATTCACTGGTGTATTTATCTTTTTCATATGATTGTGAACATAAAATCTCATCTGAACTATTTGTGGTTTTTAGACAGCCATCAAAAAGAACAACCCGAGAAAATACCTTCGCAGTGTTGGAGATGGGGAAACTGTGGAGTTTGATGTAGTTGAGGGAGAGAAGGTAAGATCAGTGTTGGTTAGTAATTCAGTACAAAGTTCAGATTTTTGTCCACCAAAAATATACAACCTGTTAATTTGTTTCCTTGATAGTTAAATGGGTTATTAAATTTCTTTTGAAAATGTCAATGCTCACAGGGGGCAGAGGCGGCAAATGTCACTGGCCCAGGAGGCGTTGCAGTCCAGGGAAGTAAGTACGCCGCTGACAGGAACCGCTACAGGCGCTATCCCCGGAGAAGGGGCCCTCCCCGTGGTGGAGAATATCCAGATAACTACCAGAGTGACGGAGAGGGTGAGCCAGGCAGCGGCAGTCGTGACAAAGGCAGCCGAGATGGGGGAGAGAGCGCCCCCGAAGGAGAGCAGCAAACGCAGCGCAGGCCTGCTTACCCTGGAAGACGGCGTTACCCGCCATACTTTGTACGTAGACGCTACGGCCGCCGGCCCCCGTACACCAACGCACCACGCGGAGAGATGACTGAGGTACGCCGTCACAGGGCTTCTATCCTGAAGCAGGCACCCAGCAGTCCCGTGACAAAGTCGGGACCCTAGATATGTTGATGTCATACACAACTACAAATCCTCTCCTTACTTACACTCACGTGGTTTTAAAGAATAAATCTTGGTGTATCGGGGGTCTTGCCGATATCTTGCAAATTGACTCAAAATGGCCCCTAATGTTGGAGCTACCCAATGTTGCACTTGAATCATCCTCAACAGTAAACGGCAAGCTGGCCAGAATCATTACAACTGAGGACTGTGCACCACATTAAAAAAATGTTCTAAAGTTTGTTTGCCTGTATGGTGGGCATGGAAAAAACTGTTTGCCAGCTGTTGATGATCTGTTTGCCTTCAGGGAGGTGAGGGTGACGAGAACCAGGGAGGTCCAGACCAGGGCAACAGACCAGCGAGGCAGAACTACTACAGAGGCTTCCGACCAAGGTTCAGACCAAGGTTTGCATGTTGGCTTCCTTGATGCAGGGCTGCAACAATGGGAGAGTGAAGCACTGTGTTGTCTGACTGTTGACAGTCCAGAGTCCACCAACTGAAATTCACCTCTTTAAAATTAATTTAAATAAATTAGTGGCACCTGTTTGGTCCAGAGAAGCTCTCCTTTTATTGCAGCCTGACCTCAAATTGCAGCTATGCATCCTAAAAAAGCGACTTTAAAACTGCATCTGATCTCAGCGGCTGCTGTATTCATTTGCATGAAATCACCACTTCTAAGTTATTGTGTACTTCATGCTTACAGCCCCTTGCCTTATGTTTGGTCACTCCAGGGGTCCACCCCGTCCCAGACCGGTGCGGGACGGTGAGGAGGACAAAGAGAATCAGGGCGGCGAAGGTGGTCCGAACCAACAGCCGCGCCAAAGGCGTTCCCGCCGTAACTTCAACTATCGCCGCAGACGCCCACAGACTGGTGGCAAACCCGGCCAGGAAACCAAGGAGGCCAAGACAGGAGGTGACCCATCTGCAGAGAAAACGTCCGCTCCCGAGGCCCAGCAGGGTGGGGCTGAGTAGGAATGAACCTGCCCACCGGCACCTACCATCTTTTACCATCGTCCGGGTGAGTCTGTAACCTCACGACAGCTGATCTGTGTCCTCCTTGATCCTTTTCAACAACTTAAAGGTCCAGTGTGTAAGATTTAGAGATATCTAGTGGAAGAGGACCTGCTCACTCTGTAGATATAAAAGTTTCATTCTAAGGTAAAGAAAACTATTCTCAGTTTCAGGTGATTAAACTCTTATGAAATCAATGATTTTTATTCCCTTTCTGCCAGTAGAACCTTTCTAGATCCCTACACTCTGGACCTTTTAATCTGCATGACTATATCTTTATTCAGACAGAGTTGATAGTAGATACTAGGAGACTGCATCAAATTTTAATGGCTGTCTAGATAATTTTGTTTTGTAAGGCTGTCTAGCTTGTGATGTGCACTCTTTAGGCTCGGTAGTAGATGATTCAAAGCATGAGGTCATGCAGTGGATTTGATAAAGCAAACTGTCTGGCACCATAGAGCCCTCTCGCCATTGTCTCTTTTCCATATGAGCAGCAGCTTAGGGCTTTGGATTCTTTTTCTGCTATCTGGTGATGATGCACATTTTCAGGCAACTCATGGTGCTGCATGTCACATGACTGAATGCAGCATACAGATGAACAGTTGACTAATTTGCCAATTTCTTTTCTTACAGTTTTTTTGTCAACAAGAAGAAACATCAACAAGATCTGAGCAATAAAGATTTGACTTGACGATCGTCACAAGCTTGCACCATGCATTTGACCAGATTACCACCGATTGCCTGCAGAATCTATGCAGACCTGTTTTTTTTCCATTATTTTTATGTGACAGCTACAAAAAGTTTTGGGGAAACAGCAAATGTTTTTCTAAATCTGTCCTAAGTTTTTACACCAAATGGTTTTTAAAGAAAAAAATGGAATTTGATATCTGGTCAGTTTGACATTTTTAAATAACTTTTTATGTATTTAAACATTTTAACAAAATGCAAGCTAAAATAAAAGTCCAGAAACCAGGAGAACTGTCAAGTGTTGGCTTTTTATTTTTCAAGTACTGTATATGGCCCCTGAACAGTGACACAAACCATGGAACTTTACATTGTGTAAGTTGGAGTATTCATTTCATATATACATTTAGACAAATTGAATCTTGTATGATGCAGTCAAGTGTTAATCAACCAAATTCATCAATGGCACAGTACGTCACAAACTGCATTTAAAGTAGCAAGTTCTACCAAAACTTGGATAATTCTGTGGTCACTATAACACAAGGATAACAAAGAACCTACACAGCATATTTGACACCAAGACTGATGCAAGCAATGTGTAGGTAATATACTTAAATGTTTTTTTCATGCAGCTTCTCTTTTATAATGTATGTAGACAATATAATTGAGTTTCGAAGCACCTAGAGTTTAAATTAAATCCTAGGCTACATGCAAGGTCCATTTGCTTTAGTAAGAAGGTTTAAATTTACATTCACGGCAACAAGGAAACTGGGGTTTTGCTGTACAAGTGAAGTACAATTCCCACCGTTTGCAATTTAATTCTGCTATTGCAAATGTCCATTCATTATTGGCTGCACCTAAAAGGATGACAAAACACCTTAATATACAATATCTCTGCTACAAATACATCTTAAGATTCTTTCACGTTTTTTAAAATTGTTTGGACAGTCTGACAGCTGGGGCACCAAGATGGCATTTATGGCCCATTTCTGAGGCTTTTCATATCCTGGTTAACGTCTGTCAGTGGGGTGCCAATGCACTTAAGGACCACTTACAATTTTCCTGTGCCTGGTATCATTCATCAGCAATGCAGTCTCAACACAAACTGAACAATTTGAGCATGACCAATCTACTGGAAGATGTTCCTGCTATCTTGTCCACCATGAGTATAGCCACTCAAACGTTAGTCTCTTTGCGCAGGCGCTTCATGCGCTGCACGTTGTTCTCCATGGCAGTTGGGTTGGTGATCTCTGTGGCACAGCTGGCAGGAAACCAGCCTTTTTCTCCATCTCTCATTCTCTCACCAAAGCACCAGGCTAAGAAGAGAGACATTTGATGTTACCTTTTAACTACTCTAGTATGCGTCTGTGAATTAAGCTCGCACTCACACACACAGGGCCTCACCTTCCTCTGTCTGCAAAACGATCACAAGCTCAGCCTGCTGCAGCCCCAACTCATCTAGCTCCTTTGGCATGTAGGCTTTGGTGGCCTCATACTGTGGTTGACCTGAAACACATTCCCACCATAAACATAAAACCACAGTTTTTAAGGCAGGTATAGTATTTTTGATGCTTGTGTTTTAGACCACTTTGTGTGCCGTTCATCTTGTTCACCTGCTGTGACGACTTAAGTCTGTTGTCTGTACTTGAAAAAAAGTTCTGTGCTATGCTGCTGAATATCGATGGCACATTGCTTCCTGGAAAGTATCATTCTCCTGAAGGGCACACCCTTTCACAATATCAAAGAACAAACAGATACACTCCTAAAAGAATACCCATTACACAAACGGCCCATGTGAGAGCTGCCCCCTGTGATGGTTCTGTTTTAAATGTATCATTAATAGAGAGCAACCCAAGGGTGTGTATTTGTAAGAACAAGATCACTGCTTTAATTAAAAGGGTAAAAAAACCCACAAATTTTACTAAATCAAAGTGTGTTTATAGGTCTTGGGAAGAACTACTGGATATGTGAAAAAGTAGTATTAAGACTTGGTGGCTCCAGAAGAAGCTGCATGTAATTACCTTGAATGATGTCACTTGGTGGCTAAATTGGATTGTGGGTAATGTAGGCACCAGGTTTTTATTCCATATCAGAACACAAGGAATTAAAACAGTGATATCTCTGGTTCTGCTGTATCAATTTTGATTAATTGTTTTAAACCGTCCATGAGTCCAATAGTGTTACAGGAGTTCAGTGCTAGACCAGTGGACTGCCTTTCATTACACAAAATGCAACTTAGCCACTGAGTGACATCACTGAAGTAAATTTATCAGATTCCATGCAGCTTCCTTTGGAGCCACAAAAGACTTTATACTACTTTTCACATATGCAACTGTACTTCCCAGGACCTGTAAACACACTTTAGTTCACACTGCCCCAGGTTAAGGGAGTGGTTGTCCCTGGGCTAAGAAAGCTTTCACACTGGCACATTCCAAAGCGAGCAAATCCCGACTTTAGCCTCAGGCTTGCTGGCCCTGCTGCAGAGCAGGGTTAGCCCTGAGTCTGTGGGGTGATTTCCTGAAAATCAACTAAACACAGGCGAAAAGGTGGCAATGTGAAACAGGGCTAAACTAAATTCAGTAATCACAAAACATTTTCGAATGTAAACATTAGTCACCTGTCCGAACAACAGTCAACCTAGGGCTTGTAGTAGTGCAGTCTAAATCGTATTAGCCCTGGGCTTAGATTAACCCTGGGGTAAACATTTGTGTAGAAAATGGGCCAAGTTATACCTGGGCTAAGACGATGCAGTGTGTAAAGCCCACAAATGTGTAAAACTGGTACAATTACCCTTTAAATAACATTTTGTGTCATTATCCAAAATACTACAGTCACTATGGCCAATTACAAAGGAATCTCGATGACTGTCCCACATCCGTCTTGTTTTCAAATTTGTACTGCATATCCAAGGCACATGTCAGGGTTCACATAAATCAAGAACATGTTGGTAAATAGTTTTAAAATCTGGAAAAGAAAGGAGAACCTATGCTGCCATCATGTATTTAAATAAGATTCAGCATTTTAAATAGTCGCAGGGTCATTTGAAATGGAAAATGACTGCGAACCATCTGTTCTGTGCACACCACACTGCCTTCCATGACAAATGAACCATTTACACATGAAAAGGTAAGAGAACACATTTGTCATTAGCTGCCACTTTTAAAGATTACATGTCTGGTCTGGTACCAAGAGTTGACTCAAAGTGTATTTCAAAGAACGACTCCCTTGGTAAATAAAGCATGCTGACTTACCAGCTGTAGGAGTGGAGACGCCTGTCTGCTTGTGCTCTGAAAGAGCGACTATCCAACGTGCCCGGTCCACCCTTGGAAACAGAAACAGAACAACTACATTACAATGGTTCCCAACCCAGTGTATCCTGTTGTAGTCTACATGGGACAACACAAAAACTGTTTTTTTTTTTTTAAAGTACTAAATGCATGGCAGCATTTCAGGCTGTCATTAACACTTCTTTCAGTAGAGGGAGCCAAAACATCAGAATTGGTTTCCAGTGGGAAGCATGGAAGCATTTTGATGCAGTAAAAAACACATTGGCCATTTACTACTTTATTTTTTCTATTTAAACTATTGCTTTTTATCACTATTTGCATCAGTAATGTCAGCAGTTAAATTGTAATGAACTGAAGTCATGTTCTACAGATGCCTGTTTGAACTTTTGGATTAAATAAAGTGAGAAAAAAACAAAAACAAAAAATCATTCACATTACAAGCAAAGGAAATGCAATGTGTTTTTAGTTAGCAGAGCTTTACTAGCATTGCTGTGCTTCAACAAAAACATGTTGAATTAACCAGATATTGAGATATTGTGTACTTTTCTGTCAGTGAATCAGTTTATAATATTGCAGGGAGGAACAGTAGACACAGAAATCAGCTACACAGCTGATTACACTACTATAGAAAAACCTTACAGGTCATAAAAGTGATTATAATTCTGAATGAATCACACTGACCAAGTTCTTCTCAAAGCCAGATTAAACATTGCCCTTAGTATTTAGTGGAGGCAAGACTGTAGTTGTATTAATGTTTGAACGAGAATGAGAGAAATAATCTAGATGTCCCTCCCTCCAGATGCAATTGTACCTAATGTCACCTTGTAATACTTTAAACTAGTCCTCTCACATATCATTTCCCACTTGAGGGACTATAACTGTGCTTATTATGTACAGCTGATGGCTGATGGGAGCTGAGAGCAGCAGTACCTGGACTCAGCCACCAGAGAGATCTGCTCCGCTCTGCCCTCACTGTTCCTGCTCATCAGCAGCCTGAAGGAAAGATAGTGACTGTTCTTGGCAGGCGGAGACGTCCGGTCTTCTGGATCCTCCACGACCTCCACCTCCACATTCTCCAGAGTGGCATAGTCCATCACCACAAAGCTCTCCTCACTGAAAAAAGGTACAATTTGACCGTGTATATACTATTACAACACACAAACACACACACACACACACTGAAACCACATTCCTTGCCTATCTGTTAATAGCATTTCCAAGATATTATCACCTGAAGACTGGGTGACCATGTGGACTTTACATTCCTGAAAATGACTCCAGTGTTGTGGACAACTCGTTCCTCTGAGCTGACATTGTTTGGTTTCTCCCTAATTCAAAACAGAAAGCTGTAGCCTGTCGAGCTGACATGCTGAATGCAAGATTGAAGAATTTCAAGTATGCACGCACCACATCCATACTACTCTCCTTTCTCTGTCCCCTTCCTCTCTGTTTCTCATGTCGCCTGCCTGCCAGCGGCTGGACCTACTCAGTGTCCACAGGAGTCATCAGCAAAAGCCCCAAAAGTTAATGAAATGCTTCAAAAACTGTTTTTTTAGTAAGTGCCTAACTAGATTCATTTGCAATCTAAAGAGTGATTTGTGATGCATTATGACCTGTGGTTAAAAACATTAGCTTCCTGCTCTGGTTTCTTTGTGTCTAATGTAAGATAACTCTACAACAGGATATTACAGGAGGCTGAATGTAGCTCCAGTGATCCTATTAGATCAAATCTTAATAACTGTGATTATACTGACATACTGGAGAAAATCTGCTCATGAATGAGCAAGAACATCTGTCAGTTAAGTCTTCCACCTAATGTTTTCTACAAAATATTATTTAGACTCAAAATTAACTCTGCGTTATAGTCGGACTGACCTCTTCTTCTTGGTGACGATCAGTACGTCATTGAAGAGAAACAGGTAGTAGCTCCTGTGGCTAAAAGCCCTCCAGATGCTGAGCTCTTCACTGCAGATAGCCAGCTCACCGCGCTTCCTCAGCCACCGCGATGATGACACCAACGGAAATGGCTGCCAGGACACAAAAGTTATTAGCTCAGGTTAGCAAACTGGGTTAAGATGTTCATCGTGTACTGAATCTGCATCATTACTAAATGAGGGCAATCAGTCCAAAGTTCCATTATGTTCCTTGAAGGTGTTTGTGCAGAGACAAATGGTCGGCTCTTACCTTGATTTTACCAAAGTCCATCTGTTTCTGGATGGTGTACATCTGCTCTGTTCTCTCCATCCGCCTAGCTCCGTCATTGCAGCTAGTGACCAACTGTTGAAATAATAATCACTTCCCATCAATTCCCGAATGCTAATCATGACCTTAAAAACAAATCAACTTCATAGTCCACTCTCATATGTGTATCTCAAGAGGGCTTTTCAGGCATTCAGCTGGGCTGCTCTCACCTTGCTGATGGCGTGCAGCGCCCAAACAGCAGCAAAGTACTCTGCTGTCTTGTCTGGAGTTTTCTGGCAGATTGTCTGTGTAAAGAGAACATAGTATGAAACTTTCAGAGTACCAGTTATTTACTTACACAGGTAAAACAACCTTGTGCACTGCTGTATATGTCATGAAGCCAAATCTGACTAACTAATAACTTATTGTTAACTCTAGTGTGCATGCACATATATGTAAAGCTTAAGTTGTATGTATATATATATCATATATTTTTCTCATTTCACACCAAAAAATGTGTCTCTATAATGTGTTAAAAGTGGAAATATGATTTTTCAGATTTCCAATAAATTAAAAACAACGTTTAATGCAGTGTTAGACTTCCAACAAGCTACTGTGAATAGGTTTAATTTCTTGTGTCAGTGATAGAGTGAAGGTTAAACTGACATCGAGCAGCAGTGGCAGTCTGGTGACTCGCTGCATGGGAAGGATGAGGAAAGAGATCATGGGCAGGCCTCCGCAATCACTGCTCCCATCAATTTGCTTCAGAGTTTCTTTAAAAGCAGTGTTGCTGGTCCTAACAGACAAAGAAAGAACAAGAAGTTCAGCTCATCCTGTTGTGTTACTGCAGAAACGTTTGAGATTTCACTGCTGCTACTCACAGTAGCTTCTGCAGCGTCCTCTGCTGGAAGGTCTCGTTGGAGCAGTACACGATGTACGGCTCAAAGTGGTGGGTGGCGTGGTTCTGAACAATATCGCTAATGTCCCGGATCACTGGGTTGTCAGAGTGACGCCGTTCAAGGTCCTCAAAAAACCTGAAAATGGAGAGAGAGGGAGGTGAGTAAAGACAAAGGGTCTGTGTCTTTCCTTTCCCACAGATGGATTACCTGAGCAGAATACACACCGCTGTATGAGAGTGTGTTCTGGCTGGACTGAATAATAACTTCTAGGTTTTAAAGACATAATATGTAACACATCCACATTTAAATTTCTAAAATAACTAGACCTTTGTTGTATATTTTTTAATGAGTTGTGTACTTACAACATACCCCAAATGTTTCCAACAATGTTCAAACCCAGAGAAATCCACAAGTTTACGCAAGCTTCATTTGGACGCCTGTTGCTATAACTTCCACGGAAACATCAGATGAAAGTGATGAAAAGTGAGCGAATGCCCATGAACATTTCTGCTTGAGTCACGTTAGATAGATTTTCATTGGCAATTTTTTTAAAATGACAACTCCCACACTACTTCAAGACCTCATCGAACTAAGTCTTATGCTTTCATTGTTTTGATTGAGAGTTACATTCTGTGAGTTTACATGACAGGGTATTGGTATATGATAACAACACTTAGATCATCGTCTTTATGTCAGTAACATTCTGAGATAGGTATGACTATCTAGTGTGAACTAGAAACTTCATGTAATGGCAAACTAACACTCTGGACTTATGAGGTTGTATCTGACTTTGTAAAAGCCAAGTTGGTCAAATATACATAATGCATTAGAGCCTATTTACATGATGGTGTCACTTAACTTAAGTAATGTTTGTTGTAATGTTAAAGCAGCTACAAGGAACTTTCATTTTGTGTTGATTCAGGCGGCCCCTGATGACAAAGGTGGTACGAGCACCGTCACCTCCTATCATACAGATCTTGATCTGGCTAGGGTACATTTGTTTTAAAAGAAAGTGGAAGAAAGATGCAACACATTTTTAATATTCCTATTCTTTTTTAAACACAGCTGTTTGCAGGATGCATAGCAATGAGGTCATTTATCTGTTTGTGGCTATGTAAGGTTAGTAACTGTAATGTAACAATGGTGAAACAAAGGAAACTTTGTTCTAGTTTTTTTTACATTCTACCTAGATGAGTTGGGATCCGAGCAGGTGACAGTCATCAAACAACATCAACTATATAGAAGTAGCCAGTATCTGCTGATGGTTCTATTTGTCCTTATATAGGTCATATAGGGGCATCAGTATTAAAGTGAGATGGTTTCATAACCAGTTGAAAGTTCCTTGTAGTACATCTAAATAAGATTTATAACTGTTATGTCACTGGAAGATAATTTCTAAGTCTGTAATTTGAAAACAGAAGGTGTCCAGTAAACTTCAGAACAATTCGGGCAGCACACAGACTGGGAATCCTTTTGGCCAAAGCTTTGTAAAGCCATTATTAGCATTATCAACACTATAAATGACTTTCAGCCCCACCTTTGCTCAGTGCCTTTTTAACAAAAAGGAGTAAAATGAAACCTGAAAAAAAGAGCCCAACCCAGGAGGCAACTACAGGACACACAAACCCACACAGATAATGTAAGTCAGATTTGTAGTACAGCAGCTTCAGAGACACCTTCTATGCAGATCCTGTTTTACCTGGCACACTTCTTTTCTTGCTGCTGAAACTGTATTTATACTCATTCAAAATAATGAAACCAGTTATCAAAGAACAGAGCAACACAAGCTGCTCTCCAGCACATTATCATCTGAAAGCCCAGGAATACCACTCAGAGCATACAGGCAGCTAAACCAGTTTTGCTAGCGTGTTTTAACATGTCGGCGGAGCCTACAGGATACTAAAGACATGCTAAGGGCAAATATTCTATCTGAAACTTTAAATCAACCCATTTCACTACTGACACCACATCTCAGTGGTAACACCACAAACTGTATGACACACAGTACAGTTTAAACTGCAAAGAACAGACAATACTGTATGCAGATCAGTCCATTGCACTGCTTCACACACTGATAACATCATCAGATCCTTTTAAACAGGGTGGTGAACCTCCCCCACAACTACTTTTCCATCACCCTCACACACATACACACAAACCAGTAAGACGAAGTAAGAAGAGTGCTGTACCCACCGTTTGCTGACTTGCTGGATGACAGAAATGTTGGAGAAGAGGTGATGGTGCTCTGTGGTCGTCATTGTCTTCCTCAGTGCTTCATTGTTTTTGAAATGACGCACCAGGATGCCCAGGCTGTGCAGGTACGAATGCTCTGATGTGATGATCTCAAAAATGGCCTGTCAAAAGACCACAAACACAAATAAGTGTGCATGTGACGGAGCGATTCACATTTGGAACATGCACTCAAAGGGAAAAACCCACCCTGTGATGCTCTTACTGTTAGAGCTCTTTGAAGGTTTTTAATTTACTTTCTCCCCTGTGTAATTAGGTCATTTCCTATATTCTTACATTTACCAGAATCCTTTTAACATCCAGAGGAATGGTCTGTGTTCTGCATTAAGCTGTGCATTTTATACACAGACGAACAAAGTCAAGCAGGAATGAAGTTCTTCAAAAGCAAGAAAGTGCAACAGACACACAATTACAAACATATGCTGTGGCTGCAATGCATTCTGGTCTATTGAGGCTGCTGTTGGTGGAGAATTCTGCATCTTTGCTCTCCTCTATGACAAACCTCTCTCTACATCATCACATATTCTTTACATGCGGTTGGGCAACAGTTTATTATCCAGAGAAATCACAAACACATACTACTGTAGCAGACAAACAAGCAGTGTTCAAACTAGTTTTCTGCCGTTTGTGGTCAGGATCTTAGGTGAGCTATCAGGTGGTGATGACACACCTTCCACACACCTACTTCCTGTGCAGGTGAAATGGCTCAGACAGGGCCAAAGGGCATTAGCTGAGCTAAACCATGAGCACTACTTCCTGAAAATCTCAGTGCAACACTAATGTTCCTGACGTGTCATCAAAGAATAATTAATGATTGTCTGCCTGGTGGACCTGGTAAAGCTCTGGCCGGTCTGAGCTAATGTGGGGCAGCTTTTTTCACTGCAGTATTCTTAGTTCATCTAAGTTCAAGTTGGCCCCAATCTTCAGCAAAATGCTTGGAGCACTAAAATGAAACCCATGAGGTGAATGGAGGTACAAAAGAGCGAGACAAGCACCTGCTCGGGATGGACAGAGAATGATCACACTGGCAGGGTGTGGCTTTATTCAGGGACTGCAGTGCACACAGGGTGGACCTTTGGTATTGACATAACATCTGCTGTCTGACTGCTAGCGAAGACACAATACAAAAAGGGAACATACACCCTCAGATAGTGTTGCACTGTGAAGATCTGTCAGTGATGTGCAACTGCTTTCCACGATTTATTTGTAATGAAATGTAAATGTGGTTTTGTTGATATATCCACATTTCCTCAATCTGTTTCTACTTTGTCTTTTGACAAACCTCTGAGAATGATATCAAACTTGTGTGCATATGTGGGATGAAAATCAATGACTCAGTCGATTTTAAAGAGGCCATTAATCTCTACGATGATGTCATCAGCGTTATCTTGGCTTTGGCTTGAGTCTTAATTGTTTTTAACAGAAAGCCTGGAGGTATGGGGTTTGAAACGAGGCTTGAGAGGTCTAATGAAAGATGCTCTTGAGTTTAATTTTTGGGAAATGTAGGATTATGTGTTTTGGGGGCTTGACCCATCGTAGGCACTACAAGTCAGGATACCTGTCCTTGATTTTGACTTTTTTTTAGTCCGTCACAATTTTATTGAGGTACAACACTAAATCTGGAGTACATCTATAATAAATACTATTTATGATTACAGCTCCTGTTGTTTTATTATTCCACTAACAGTCTGTATTGTAATTACATGCTATGGCTGTTTTTGGCTGTTTCCCTATGCAACTATGATATGAACAGAAACATTGCTGCACTTGTTTTAATCACAAAATAAAAAATACCTTTTGGATTTGCTGAGAAGCGCAGGTTTCTTAAACTAAACATTTTCGGCTGAAATGTCATTGCCCCTGACTTGAAATGCAACAGAGCCTATGGTAGCATCATATTCTATTGTCTATAAATAAATAAATAAATAAATAAATAACTAAATAAAGTAAATGACAATCTCTTCTAGTCATCTCTGCAGGCGTAACACACCAGCAGACACACACACACTTACCTCTTGTCTCTTTCTCTCCTGAGGTGTGATCACCTGTAGGATACCTGTGTCCTTCACCTTTGTAAGAGATACAAAGAAAAACTAATGTTACACTCCACATTCTGCTGTATGTCTGAAATAGATCTTTTTTTTTGTTTGTTTGAAAATGGTACATGAAAATGTCTCCAGTCTGTCTGACTGGCTCGGTGGTTGTTCTGACATTTAGAGCAAACTTAGCCAGCATTTCTATGCAGGGTCATGGAGTGTGGGAGTTTACGCAGCAACAAAAACGAGTAAGACTGTAAGCTTTTATATTTCATCCTTTAAAGAACATTCAAAAATCAGCTGAAGTTTAAGAGCAAGAAGGAAAGATATTTGAATCAGACAACATTTTTTGGTTACACATTGGTAGTGTGGCAGTGTTCTCTGTTTAAGGACTAAAATGAATTAATGAACGTGATTCTGTTTCCCTTAATGCTGACATGTCAGTGCAAATAAGAGGTTTACCTGCGGCAGCTGGCTCCAGGTGAGCTGTGCAGGTCGGTAGCTCTTCACTACGATGCCCTGGTCCTCCACGGGAGGCTCCACCACCACAAAGTCATCCAGCAGCTCGTCCTGGTTGGTAGAGTGCAGCCCTCGCTCACGGATCTCCTGGTAGAGGCGCGGTGTGGCTGAGGATCGCATCAACAAACATTGCTCAAGTGTTAATTCAGAGCTTCAGTCTGCTGTGGTTTTGAAATGTAGAACATTTTTCGTGACAACAAAAGCAGCAAACACACACACGCGTTCCTAAAATGCCAAGTGTCAAGGTGCTAAAACAGAGCGTTCAGACAGGGTGAATAGAGGTGCTGCAATGGACAGTATGAGAAATGTTTTTGAGCATTAAAGTGTGTAAACATTTTCTAGTAGACAAACAAAATAAAAGTATGAATCTGAAAATGAGCAAAATATGTGACCTTTAAAGAGTGAACTGAAATATTTCTTATGCATGAAGGATTCTGTTCCTATTCACCCATAAATCTGTCAGCTGTATTGAAATGAGGTAATTGTAGGTATTCTGTTAACTGTAACAAATAAAAGGCTGAAGCAGAGTCGGAATCTGTAAACTTGATAACGTGCCACTTTGAGAATTAAACCGTAGGAGGTGAGAATGTGTTTGGAATAAAACTGACAGTGAGTCAGATTTAAATGCTGGTTTCTAACTAGAGAGTTTCATCACTAGGAATCATACAGAGACCATTAAGTAAAGGAAAGGTCACGGGTAGGGTTGCAGCGCGGTTATAATACCATGTGTTACTGAAAAAAGGCTAGGCTTTTGTGACCAAAATATTATGTCCTTAAGGGTCACTGTAACACATAATAATAATTGTTACCATTACATAACACTGCATGCTGTGAAATGTGCTATTTTCTGAGACCGTTATCGTACTGTGAAAATCTCTAACCGTTGTTACCCTAGTCACACAGGCCTGATTCTGACAGTGTTAAATGTGTAGGTGAAATCTGATTATGATATTAAGAAAGAAAATTAACGTTTTTCTAAGATGATCGTCAGATCTTTGAGAATACATCAAAATGACAAAACTGTCAGTGTTGATTTGAGTTCCAAAATTAATTTTAACACCTTTTTTCAGTTTTTGAACAGCTGCAGCAGTGAGATAAATCAGCTCTTTAAGTGGACAAACAACTCATCAATCAAACCGTCCACATTATCATAACTGAAGAATTACTTTTGAAAAACACTCAAAGCTAGATAAGTGGCAGGGTCTGGAGGTACAGGATATCAAAAGTTTAAAATTCAGGACTCATAATCTGACACTCAGCATGCTGGGAGCGTTCAGGGTGAATCATTTCCTGTTCGGTCCTCTCCTGTTGCCTCAAGGGATCTACGCAATGACATGGATATTGTTGCATCCACATGTCAAGTCCAGTCTTCCATTAATTGAATGTCATAGTTATTTCCCATCTATTTGTAGTCCGTTGGCAAATTTAGAGAAGTGGACAGAGTGACACATTTGTGAACATACCATCTTTGAAGGACCCACGATGGTTCTGGTTCCTCTTTCTGCCCAGGGTTCGCTAGAGGGGAGACAGCAGTGCAGCCTGAGTTCAACACTGTGGATAGCCTTAATAATACTCACACTGTCATGTATCTTGTAAAGTGTCTTTGAGAGTTTTTAAAAGCGCTGTACAAATAAAATGTATTATTATTATTATTATCTCCTGGGACTGCTGTTTTCTATCAATCTTTAAATGTAGCATTTTAAAGAATAGTCTGGTAAAACCCCTATGAGGACTTCCTCAACACTTTGGCTAGTCTGGACGATAGGAAACACATGTGGAAAAATGCCATCATCCCTGTGACTAAAGGAGAATGCTGTTGGCCAACCTGGCTTTGACCTATGAAGCTATTAACTGCAACCTTAGCTTACTGCAACTACAAATTCCATTCAATTAACTATGAGCTTACGGTAATTGGACTCTGACCCCAAACCCCTCGGCCTACCTTGCGTCCAGGGCTTCTAGCTGGACTTGGACTGGGTGCTCTATCCTCTTTGACAGGTTTCAACGTGGCTCCAGCTGCTTGTCCCTTTGACATGGCTTCAATGTCCAGGCTGGTCACAGCCGCTCTGTATGACTTGTTCCTGCGGTTCCTCCTTAAAGCAAAGCCGTCTCCATCACTGTCATAATCTTCCCAGGACACATCCGGCCCCTGGGTTGAGTGACGGATTCGATTCCCACTGATGGAGTTCTCCAGTCCCACTGGGAAGGTCACCACGGTGGTGTGGTGGCGGTGCCTAGACCGACTGGCCACAGCTAAACTCTTGGGGATGAGCTGGTGGGTGCCGGTCTTCAGTGCTGCAGGACTCTCAGTGCTCAGACGCATCCGCTGAGGCACCACCATCCTGTCTACTTCATCCTCCTGGGGGGTTTCACATTGGGGAGTTGGGGAGCTTTGTGACTGGCAGCATTCATCGCCTGGCTCAGATATATGGAGATCGGTAGAGAAGCAGCTCTCCAGAATGAGAGGGGCCTGGTCGCCCATGCAGCTGGCTGACTGGCTGTGGGACATGGCGTCCTCAGCCCAATCCACTGAGATCTTCAACACCTACAACATCGGAGGAGTCTGAGGAAGAAGGAAAGAAATGACAGCCTTTACACGCAAAACCAGACTACAGGAATTAAACATGTATAAAGCAGCACCCTAAATGGACATATGGTAAACACAGCAGGGGTAATATGAGTGTCTCTTGTCTGGAAGACCCTCAAATACTTCTGGTGACCTACAGTGGGGCTCCCAGATCTCTTCCCATCAAAGAGGGGAGCCTCACTCGTGATCCAATTCCCCACTCACACACTCGGTCAGTCGGACAGAGCAGTCAGTTATGTCAAACTTATACACAGGGACTCAACCCGTGACTCACCGCTCACTCCTACACTGCACTTGTCCACACACACACACACACACACACACACACACACACACACACACACACACACACACACACACACACACACACACAAAAGAAATCTGCTCGAGCAAATCTCTGCACCACAGAAACTAGAAGACAAATCCACACTTCTTTTCTCCTGATAATTACTCCTAACCTGCCTTGTGCAAAAAGTATTATGTCAAGTGCACACACACACACACACACACACACACACACAAAATCAAGTTATTATGCAGGCCTAACTCTTACAAACATACCACTGTGACATTCATCACAGACAGTGAGACATTAGGGCTAACAGCAGGTTTAGACTGTAATTACACCTACAGCAAAGTAAACAATTAGCTTGTTTTTTTTCTGTGTTCAGTCGCTGCCTGAAAGACGGATTAGGGTGGGAGCAAAAATGTCTGCCTCACATTCCCATGGTTCACAACAGCGGGGTGACACGCAGTTCACCAAACACGGACACTGTGAGCACTTCAGCAGCCGTCTTACCTGTGTGAGGTGACCTGACAAACAGCAGCCTTCTTAACAAATGTTACCACAGGTCGGTCGGCTGGAGTCTCTGGAGAGCCGCTGTCCGGTGCGCTGAGAGGTGCAGCAGCTGTACTCCTCCGCTCCACTCTGTCACACACTTCTCCTCACTCACTTCCTCCTCCTCTGCTCGCGGGCGCCCATTAAGCTGCCTACGTCACTACAGGTGAGTGTCAATCAATCGTCGAAAAAGTGCCAATTTGGATCAAAACAGGCAAAGGCTTGCAGCTACGGAGCAAACTTTGACAGCGAAGCGGTTTCACGTTTCTGTGTTTTTTCTGAGACGCTGGACTAGTTTACAGTCCGGCTCGGCCACATAAAACACAGCCAGCTTTCAGTCAAATACATTTAAAACACAAGGCACAGTTTCAGTTTCACCTCTACAAATTGTTATTATAACAGGGAAATAAAAATGTCCTCATTAGTTTGATTTTCTGACGATTTTCAACTATTTATATTTCTTTCTTTCTGATAGGCCTATATATATGTTTAAGATTCCTCCCAATCGTCCCACCTGATTGGCAACAAATAGCTCTTTGACGCCCTCTGCTGACCAACAAGAGACACAACAGCCTCCTCGCTGATGTATTAACACTGCATGTAGAGAATAAGATGAGATATTGTGCCAGAGAATGCTCAAAAATACAGTGACATCACAATAAAATACAAAGAAGATATTAGACTAATAATAAAAGTAATGGAATAACAATACCAAATTAAATAAGTAAACTACAATAAAATACGAAATATAATATATAATATACCATGATACTAAGAAGTCATAAAAGTTAATATTGCACATGATTTTCAAAAATATTGCACCTGATAATTTAGTAGTAGTAGGTAGTGTAATACAGTACATGCAGTGCCAAATCCCACATAGGAAGGTCACAATTTTCAGAGATGGTTGGTTTTGGTTTTACACATTTATAAGGAATCTTTGAAAGTGGCGACCAGCAGATAAATGTTAAAAAATGTCCCAGATGTAAAGTTTCTGACACTTAGTATGTTCCCGATATTGTTATTTAAAACCAGGTTTGCACAAATTACTTGTCAGTTTCTCAAAGCTTAAAAATCACTCCAATGCGAAAGCACAAATGGAGGCCGCAGATATCAACATCTTACGTCCAGGTGCAATGGTTGAGGTATCTCAGTGACAAGCATGTCATGAGGTAAGAAGTATGATTTATTTTTCTTTTATTGGGTATTTATTAGTAATAATAGTATTATTTATTTATTTCCTTTCACGCCCTTGTTTTCTCTTGCTCGTGTTTTGTATTGTTAAGTATTTTTTGGGAATAATTTGCACTGTTCTTATAATTAAAAATTCTAAAGTATTACAGAAAAAGTAATCAACATCAACAAAAACTGAACATTATAAGCTTCAGGTGGCTTTAATTATTTAATAATTAATTAATAATGCTAATGGATTTTATTGTACATGTGTTCCTGTGGGAGGCAACACAAGCAGACTCTGAACATCGTTTGGTGATTAAAGATTTATTGTCTTCATTTTTAACAGTCTGAAAATACAATTATACATGAATTAGCCATCATTCTATTCAAGCAAGGCTGAGACATGTAATATAATGCAATATGGAAACAATTGAAATAGGGTCACTATATACAGAGTTGAAATATATATATAGAAAATCAAATGGCAATGACGTTTACATCATTTTCAATTTCAACATCATATGGCATCCGATGACAGTAAATTAGAATATTTCCAAAATAATTCCCCAACCAGGACCGATACCCTACATTTGTAAAGATGTACATCCAGCATAAATGTAGTAAACAGAGAATATTTATCATGTGGGAATTCGTATGTGTCAAAAAGATGGATGTGAGGTTTAGTTACTCTTGAATGTCAGAGGACATTAACGCTCTGCTAACATTTCCAATGTGTCTCCTCAGTTCTACCAAAAAAAATTCAACAACAACAAATTCCCCAAACTGATAAAACCATGCTTGAATCCTAGTACTGCTTCAAAACCTGGGACTGGATGATATCGTTTAGATCAGAGAAATTATGAATAAAATAAGCTGTATAATAATCAGCCTGCCATTTGTGTCAGTTCCGTCGCTTAAATATGATCGTCCTGAACGTCTACAGTGATTTATACAGTAGATTACAGAAGTCTTGTTCATCTTATTTATAATCTGATGTTTGAGCCAGAGACAGCTGGACTCTTCACACTAGTGGCTGCGGATTACAAACACATAGCTTTATCTAAAGAACAGTACATAGAGCTCTCTGCATTCTGTAAGAAGATCAGCTCATCAAATTTTTATCCTCCAGGTAAGTGGGACAAAGGCCGGAACAGGACACAGGACAAACTGATGACTTTTCTCTACTTTTGCAATATTCAGTGTGCCGATGAGATGTCTGGTGTGAGATGCTGCTCTGCTCATGTGCATGTTTTCTTTTTTAAACAGGCCATATTCAAATAGAAACCTAGCAGGATTGGAATGTTTTCCTTTTGTTTTTTCACTGAAAATCCTGGGTCCTCTGGGGTCAAATGTGCTTAATAATACATCACAACATTACACATGCACACAACATTTCACATTCATGATCACCACAGCGTAACATTTAGGTCACATATAGAAAAATTCAATTGGAACATTGCAGCTTTCGTCCAGTGATAATTAATAAAATTCAATTTGCACAGCTAGATAATCTTTACATAATTTAAAATAGGATATATACCGATATCAATATTCCAAATCCACAGAGAAATGACAACAAGCTTATCTAAAGAAACAGATTAGTTTGAGCAGTGTTAGGATGACAACTCTGGCAGTAAAATGAAGCCATTAAGAAAGTGCTTCTATGAGCTCCATACAAAAATCTCATGACTAAGTATACAACATGATAAAGATGAGATATCGTCTACATACAGAATGCATTAGCTGCTTCAGGATTTAATAAGCCTTTGTTGAGTATGTTCATGCCATCACTAGATGACACAACTCTTACGGAGCTACTTTTCCATTCATTACATAATGGTGTCTGTGGCTAATGAAGGGGAAATATACATGTGATGACAGGCTTTTCCCCATTAACTCCATCTATCACATGTCTTTGTTTGAGTAAATCGTCTATGTGAAATAGCTTCTATTGATTTACAGGAAAATGAGGATTTGCGGCAAATATACAGATACTACAGATAATCTTAATTTAGTCAAGGACACATGCATTTATAGCAGATGTCTTAAGCGAGGAAAATCAGTGCATGTCACAGCTATCGTTAGCACTAAAAGACAAAGAGTTTGTGTCCATGAGACTTTCATTGGAGGTGTTTCACTGCTGTGTTTCACCCAAGTTGAGCCTCAAAGCTGGAGTGGACAGCAGCAACCACAGCATGGTCCTGGAGAGGGGACACCGTCTTCCCCACTGTCCAGTGTACAGTGCGGGGAGGAGGTTCAGGGAGGGAGAGGTGCTCAGTGAAGGCCTTGGGGTGGGGAGTGCTGAGGGACAAAGGAGGGGGAGCGGGCCAAGTTCACTGTTTGGCTATGTCCCCTTTCTTCAGGATGATCTGTCGCTGCCAGGGAGCCAGCTTGGTCTCGTCGTAGCCCAGGATCCGTAGTCGCTCCTGCTCCGTCTTCTCCTCTATCTCCTTGGCCTGTTTGGCCTGCTGTTCAGCTTTTCTGAATGCATCCATGAAAAAAAGGTGGACAAAGGACGAGAAACATAAGGGAAGTTAGAAATGTACAGGAAGCTTTAAGAAGGTTTTATTTTAAAGCAATCATCAAATCTCACAATAAAGTAGTTTATATGATATAAAATAACATACACAAGCACATATAGTTGCAATATAAATGGTTAGTAATCCAGCTAGTACTTAGATGGATTCTCAAATGTGTCTCGAGTCTTTTTCCTATTATTACGACAGCTGTCAAAACACTGGGCTATGATTTGTTGCAGTCGTTTCGCCCTACATGGGCTTCATTGCCATGGGACATAATGTGACAGTTTACGGCCACTAGATGGAAACCTTGACAACAGATTGAATTGAAACAGACTTTTTTTTTCTTATCATTTTACAAGATCAATGTAATGTTAAGATCACTTTATGAAATAAAAATTTTTTTGTCTTACCTCTTTTGTTCCCTGTCACATCAGGAGAACATAAGCAAAAGAAGAAAAAGTGTAAATATCTCAAACAGCAACAACAAGTTTATAAAATAATAAGAGAATGTCACATAATCGACATTACGTGGAGATGACTGTAGTTACAAATATATTAGCTATGCAAAAATTAAAAAGCATCTTTCAGAAAGATCAAGAAAACGTTTATTGCAGCACCATGAAGATATATGAAGACTGTAGCACTGAATTTTAAATCTATTCTAAACATAAAAAATAAGAAGTTAGACATCTCCAACATTCTCACCTGTGCGTCTCATAATTAAGCCATCTTGAGTTATCTAATACTGTAAACCAAACCCACATGTGTCAGTCAAAGCAACAGTTTTGATTCGCCCTTGTACAAGTACAGAAGAGTTCAAAATGTCATTAGGAACATGGTTACATCCTCAGCTAAATGGAAAATGGTCATTTTTAATGAAAACCTTTGGTTTACAAAATATTGAGTTTGAGTTTGAGCTTGAGTTACACTGAATTCCAGTGGGCAAGAGACGTTACACTGGACATCTTTGACCGTACCGTGCTGTGAGAAGTGGTTCCAGATATACTGGTTCTAGTATCAGAAATAAGACTTTGTGCTCGACAGTGATTAAGTTTTGTAAAGCGAGAGTTCTTTTAGTCAACATATATGAAGAGGCACGCTAACATTATGCAAAAAAACCCAGCTTCGTTACTCACCTATCTTCGTCCATTTTCTTCTTCATCATGTCTCTCCTCCAGGCTGGCATCGATGCCAGGCGTGCAGCCTCCTCTTCAGCCTGTGAAGGGACAGAGGGGTCAGGGGAGAGACAAAGATGGGGGCCAATACCAGTCAGTAAAGGATTTTAACTGCAGCCCTACTATCCTGCAGTGACCTTATCACCTGGTAAAGAGATCCTACATGATCAATACCCTGGAAGGTGTCGGGCTCAATCATCATCAATCCTATTAATATAGGAGGGCCATCTATACATTTTTATGGGAGAACATTCAAACCCTTCATGCTGTCAGTCAGCGCTGAGCTATAAAGCTGAAAAAGATTAGTTATCCAAATAACTAACCTGCTTACTGGAGGTAACTCAAGTTTCTGGGTTTGTTAGAATACTTTTAAAAAACATTTTGGTCGTGTCAAGGGCTTTAAAAACGTCAATCACAATCAATCAAAGGTGGTACTGATACATCTCATGCCTGCAGTCTCACATAAAGCCTCTCTACATGCTGGAGAGGGCATGAAAAAAAACTCTAATGAAACAGTAGTCCAGCCTATCAGTCCAACCAATATACACATTCTCAAATGTCAATTTTTGACCAATAGCCTTTATGGACGTCGAAAGAGAATAAACACTGCATATAGCCAAAGTGTTCTGTGTAAACTACAACAAACTACAACAGCAAACAGAGCTCACAATACTCGTCTTTAAAATAAAATACATGAAGCTTTTTAAATGGAAAGGACTTGGTTTTACAGGACGTTCTCTCAGACAGTGCACACAAACAGTAACTGGATCCTTTTCTCTCTTTCAGGCTGTAATCGGAGGTGGAGCAGGGGGAGAAAAAGAGGGCAGCCATCTTGGATTTCTCATCTTCGCCTGACAAGATACATTACCTGTTTGCATACCTCTTACTAAAGCTTTTCACTTGCCCTGGCAAACATGAATCCAGGTAAGATTATCTGCACAGTGAATTTTTAATGATTCCCCTGGGAATTACATGGCAAGAAAAAAAAATATCCAAACAAAAATTAGGTTATAGATTTGCTATGGAAAGAGAGCTGAATCCGGTGACTAATTCACATGGTCGAATGTGAATTGTATTAACATAATAAGGCTACTTACTGCTCACACGAGTCACAGATTTACTTGTTTGGTACCCCTAAAATCAGTCCCGCGGGCCATGGACATGACATCTATGACATCTTTAAGTTCATACTTTTGGGGAAAAGTGTTTATTTAGCTCTGTCATATCCCTCACATACAGCTTGTTAGCATTATATACAGTCAAACTAATGTACCATGTTACCAAAATATATGTACCGTGTTAGCAGTACCCATTTCTAATGCTTGGTAACTGACAACAAAGTTTATTTTTCATTTTTCAAGTGACTGAAGTAGAATTCTCTCCCTGGCATTGAAAAATAAACATATTTTGGAAGTAACTTGATCACAAAAGGTTTTATACTGTGTTGTGTATTTTAGACTGTGGAGCATTTAATCAGCTTGTTACCGTGTTCAATACCAGCCATGTAATAATAACAAAACAAAACATTTACACACAAATTAGAGTATGTTGTATTAATGTGATGATGTAGGGATGAATCAAACAACAGCAGCTTCACAGCAGATCTACCTCAAGGCCAAAGTAGTGTTTAATTAGTGCATCCTTACAAACAAGCTTGCATGAGTGGAAGTATTTTATCAGTGACTTCTTGAACCTTTAGCTCAGCTATGCTACTGTTAAAGACTACACATTTAACTCACATTAAATCGCTTACATTAACACTGATACAATTTAAATAATCCTCCATCCACTCAACTGTCTTTGAGAGGTCAGTGGAGGGAGCCCAGGTGAACCAGCTGTCTATCTGAACTGACTTTTTATTACTGAAGGAAATACTGCTGTAGAATTTGTGGCCAATAAATTCCCCAACAACTAAAACGTAATGGCAACAAAGCTAATCAGTTCAAATTGCTTCAGAGTCGCTGGGCCAGTTTCTGAAAAAGTAAACGACAATCCAATTGTTTGAACTAAAGTTTTGCTGCCCAATCTATACTGGATGGGACTCAAAAGGGAATTAGTTTTGGGTCAGGTTCATGTCATCCGTTGCGCCAACGGATTACATCCATGTGAGCCAGAGAGTGTTGCCAATACATGGCATTAGCCTGGCAAGCATCCATTACAATCAATAATAAACACAATGCACATGTATAACAGGCAGGTTTCTCAAAATTCCCAATGATTCAGCCAAAACTGATACGACCAGTGATTGTGATTGACACCATTTTGGATTATGACTGTGTGAAATGTCGGGTTCAAAGTTCTGAATTCATGTTTATCAGCCAAGATCATCTGGTAAACGTTAGTAAAAGCTTAGTTGACTGCTGTATCTACTGACATTTAAGGCAGATGCTTTATTATTATGATATATAATCAGGAGCTGGTTGTTGGTGGCAATATGTGTAGTGTGACTGCCACTGAACATGTTAACAGAAAAGCTTACTGGCAATTGTAACTTATGTGCATGTGGGTCAAAGTGGGTCATGAACTCAAACCCGCAGCGTGAGTCAGTTTGAGGCTGAAAGAGGCTGATACTGGCTCGACTTGGGTGTCTATTTTATGCCTGAGCTTATCTCTGGTTGAATCAACTGTGAACAGTACGGTATTATCTGTTACCAGTTTTGTCACTGCATATATTTATACGTAGAAAAATCTTTCCGTATGTGTAGTCTGGACACATTTTTGTTAAAGTCAATCTTCTGTTTTATTTGCTAATGTTCTTCATTGTCTGGACTTTGTGCTGACTTTGCATGGATATGTACAAGTAAAACTATCAATACAAATGTTTAAAACTTGACAGATTAAAAATGGTCTTAAATGCTGGTTTTAAAAACATTTCCACAGACTCTTTACTGTGCTGTTTCCATTCACCAAATCTTAATTACTGTACATAATTAAAAATCTATATATATGCCTTTAAGTTTACCAGCTGACTGCCCTCCCCTTTTGGGCTGTGAGTTGATCAAGATTCACTGTAACCTCCTTATGGCTCCTGTAAGCCACGGATAGCATGACAGCGGGTGGTGCTAAGAGGGTTATTTGAAGGTAATCTTGATGCTGCAGAGGAGACATAGAGAATAGTGTGGTTCTTCACTGCTATAAGCAGCGCAGCAAATGATTACACACTCAAGAGCTTGGTGTTTCACACTTTCACACTAGCTTTTTCATGGTATGTGCTGTATATCAGTGTGATCATGTAATATATAATAATTTTGCCTGATCTCTATTCAGATAAACCCAACAATTACGTTTCTATGAATTTGGAAAGAACTACTAAAATCATATAATCACAAAAATGTCAACAAACTTTATTTGTAACAGCAATGTAGAAACCAAATAATAAAGCAAATTCAAATTATGGAAAGTTCAAGGAAATCTCTCAAAAACACTCAAATTATAAATAGAGTACCAAAAAGACAGAACAGACTTTATGGAACAATTATAAACTCTTAATTTGATGTTTCATTAGATGATTATCGCTTTGTCAAGTGAATGATTTCATTTGCTGATTTAAAAAAAGGCAATTTTTGAGTTCTGAATGACTAATGAAACTGTAACACACTGAGCTGTTTCTCTAGGCCTTACCATTCCTGTTAATCTTTGTAATCTCTACTGAAATGCACACATTGTATATAGAAAATCATGAGGCCAAAGACATAAAGACAAGGGCCATTTGTATCCCACAAAGTAACCTTAAACCCTCGCAAACCCACTGGAGACCTAGTTTCCTTGCCTTTGATTTCAAACAACAAAGATCGCTTTAAATAATCACTGGGGTTATGTCAACATGAAATGCAATCTAGAAATCTTCAATATAAACAAAGCCCCTTATTACAAAGATGACCTAAACAAACACACTTCATGACTTTTATGGCAAATCTTTTCCTTTAAAACCTTGTTTTACTAGAAGTAGTGTACCATGGCAATCAATCACACAAGATTAAAAAATCTCTTGGTTCAACACAATTCAAACTGTCTGTAGCAAATCTGTGTCTTCTGACATCACAGGCTTTTTTTTCATCCACTCTGGGATATGCAGGTAAAGTCAGTCCAGCTAAGTGGATGCTCTTTGCTTTGCTGCAGTTAAGTCCCTTATGTGACATGGCCTAAAAGCTAACACACCAGATTAGTTTCCTTTCTCAGCATACTCCACTTTGCAGGTTAGTTTCCATGTCCCTGCTCTTTATGCATTTCCTCTTTGGTTGTACAGACGAACTGGGCTTGTAGTGGACCCTTAGTCCACAAAGCTGTTAGATATCAAAAAGCTCAGCTTCCTTTTCTTTCCAAAAAGCAAAGCTTCGATCAATGTATCTGATGATCTCCTCATTGCTGAACTCTTTTAGCTCATAGATCACTTTAATTGAGTTTTCATTATGTTCATCTCTGGGTGGAGGTTTGTCAACATGAGGTTCCTCTATGATTTTAACAGTGACTGGAGGAACATCTTTCACTGGATCTGGTCCTGAGCTTTCTGTTGTGCCCTGCAGCGTCTCAGCTTTTGCTGTTGCATTAGTGTGTTGCACAGTGTTTGTTGTCAGGCTTTGCATACGCTCCTGCTCTGAACTGGTACCATTTGGAACCACTGCCTTAGTTGATGACATTTGCTCACTTGCTTTTACATCCCCCTGAGCATTGGCCTCCTTCAAGTCCTTCTGGGTTTCCTGCTTCACACACTGGCCATTGTCAGATACACCACCCTTGGATGCAGCAGGTGATGAAGATGGAGAAACTTCTGATTGTGAAGTTGGTGGGGAAGTAGAATTTGGAAGTGGTGGTGCGGGATGGGTAGGTGGTGGAGGAGGTGGAGGATGAGAAGGTGGGGGAGGAGGTGACTCCTGAATTGGCATAAAGGACATTTCAGGAGACATGGAACGTAGAGAAGCTGTCATCATGCCTCCCCCATCAGTTGAGTCTCCAAAATACTTGAGTTTTATGTCTTCAAAACCATCTGCCCAATCTCGCTTCCCTTTCTCAATTTCCTCCATGACCTCTTTGTGAAACTGCCTTATTACCTCCCATTTATGGCTACCAAGACGGTCAAACATCTCGTAGCACAAGAGGTGACGGAATTTGCGCTCACTGCGAGACATGTCCATTTCCAGCAACTGGAAGTATCCAAGCATGAAGAGGTCAAGAGTTAGGCTTTCGTAGCTCACAGTTGACCCGTTGATATGTGGCAAGAAGTGCTCTGGCCAGTAGATCATCTGGGCACGACTCAGCCTGCGGATCTGGCGTGTGGGCACTTGACTCATAATCGTCCTCCAGTGGCCAATCAGATTCCCTACCACCTGCTTTGACTTCATGAAAAGGAGGAGCTTGTCGTCTTCGCTCTGCATCTCCTCACCAATCTGTGCACTAAACTGGTTATAGTCCTCCCAGCCTACGTCTAAATGATTTCCTCTCCTGCCAGTGTATTTAGTCCGATAAGATTCAGAGATAGTGTATTTCCGCCAGTGTTCAAGAAACAGGAAGACGATTCTCTCTTTCCTCATTTCAATGCACTCCTGGACGTAGCTAAGATCTGTCTGTACCTCCAAGCTTCTTGTTAGTTGATCATTATTTAAAATGGGGTCTGCCGAAAGAACCTGGTTGAACTGTTCAATGTTAGTTGGAGCCATTGCCTCAGAGGGCACATATGTCTTAGGTGCGTGAGATGCTATGATAACTGGCTCTTCAACAAGTGGTAAGACCGATTCCTCCACTGGAGGTAAATCTCCATTGGTATGTGGCTGAACAACCTCAGCAGGGGGACGGGGGACATCATCCTCACGAATTGTCTCTGGACGATAACTGGACTCACTTACCACAGGGAGAGACCTCTTGCGTTTGTACACCCTATTTGCTTTGTCATCTGCAGACTGCGACTGATTCTGAATTTCATAGTTGGCCTTGAGGTTCTTCACTGAAACTCCACACTGCTTTATCTCCTTCTCCACATCCTCTCTTGTGGAGAAGGACTGAGACCGTCCAATAAATCCAGTGCCAACTGATCCTGCTGGCTCAGACTGACATGTGCTCACGTTACTTGCCTCTTCTTGAGAATATCCAGGACATATAAGATCCAAGATGTCTATCTCTTTTCCCCCTAAGGTGGCAAGAAGAATGGCCATACTCTTGAGCAGGGTAGAAATCTTATTGCACCAGGCTGGAAGATCTTCAGCTTGGCCATGCACTTGCTTTGGATTGACTGAGAAGTGCCCTTGACTGAGGGCGGCAGAAACTGGTAGGAGCTGGTGAAGCTGCCGCTCCAGTTCTTCCAGCTCCTTCTCGACTTCTGAGACCTTGTGCATGACCTGCAGGTTCTCAATTTGCTTCTCAATACGGGTTAGGTCATCCTCTGTCATCAGTTCCCCAAATGGGCCCAAAATGGCATTGTGGACGTGGGAGTAGTGCCATTCCTGAGGCTGGTAGTGCCCGCTTGCCACAAACTAAATCAGAGGTCAAAAGAGACCAAAAGACAAGAAGAAAGGGAAGGAGGGGGGGTTCCTTGAGCTGGAAGTTCCTTGTGTGAACACACTCTTCAACGCAAATCCATCTCGACACACAGGATTTACATGGATTTAGTGGTGCAATGGCACTGCCTCATTACAAACAAAGAACTTTCTACTTCAATTTTGAGTCAAAGAGATCACAGAAAGCTTTGTCATCTTGAATTAATTGGTAAACTATACTGTAAATCTACTTATTTGTATTTTTTAGGCACTTGACACTGCAATACAATTGTATTTGCTCAATCCCTCTTTGCAGTTTCTCTCCACCATTTTTATGAGTTATTTTTTATGTTCTTGGTTAGTTTAAAGAGGAACTACAAAAATGCTGAGAATTCTGTTTTTACTGAAATCCAGCTGTTGTAACAAGGCAATGTCTGCAATGTTACACTGTTGGGTACTGGCACCAGTGCAACAGACAGACACACTTCAGTCCACACCCACAGTGATAGGAAACCACACTGGGTGTGGTTTGTAGTGCAACAGAGTTGAAACTGTCAGCCCAAAAAGGTCAGTGCAACAAAGGATTTTTCTAATTAAGTGACTTGGTGTGGAGTTACTCTTAACGTATCATGACACACATTTTATTGGCAACATTTTGCATGTTATTGTGTTAAGTGATTTATAAATGTAGTTAATTTTTTCTTTTATTTAATATTTTTGTCATTACTGGTTGACCTGTAGTGTGAATGGGCCCGGCATCACACCACTGAATCAGCATGTAAAAACTTGGAGCTTCAAAACTCCATCATCAAACACCAGCCCACACTTTGCATCCATTAGTCAAGTGTGTTAATGTTGTGATGGGCAATGTAGCCAAGTATTCAATTCACTGCACCCCAAAAGTCTCTTGCTATTAATGAAGACTATGAATATGAGAAAAGAAACATGCACAGAGATGAATTAAGAAACAAAGAAATAATTTAAAAATGAGAGCTAGCTAGGTCCAATACTGTTTCATGCAATTACTAATAAGGTATCTTTCACTGTGTTATTTTCAGAGGAAACTTTCTCACTAAAAAACGTTATGATCAGCCTAGTTTTCTGTTTAGACCTGACAGCCAGTTAGACATTCTCATGACACCACTGCACCTCAACAAATATACAAAACACGACATGTGAGTGTCACTTTGGAAAGAAATTTCTACCTGCTGGATCATTTAAGAGTATAAGATTGCAATCCTTGATAGCAATAAATTATTAATCAGCCAACTTTAATCAATCAAATCACATATTGCATAGAGTCCTTCTTGTATTACACAGGACTAACAAGTGTTCCGCTTGCTACAGGATGAATTACTTATTGATACCTTTTCTAAATACACATAATATTACGACAGACTGCAGTGACTATTCATCAAGCGACGAACCAAGAGGTCAGGATGTCATTGACTCTAAAGCCAGATAGTCAAATTTAGAAATAAAAGTTGTTTGCGAAACAAGTTCGATGTGCTAACTAAAACCTGAATAACTTTGGTTGTGGCATTTGTTCTGAAGATAATTATAAAGGCAATTAAAGTAATCAAGTCCCTAAGGCAGCTTGTTTGACAGAATGTCTCTCCTTCAAATATCACGGCACCATAAACATAGATGCAAAAATTAACTTGTGAACTTGTAGCCTTGACTCCAATTGGATGTTTCACCTTCATCTAACTGTTGGAAAAGCCAAAAAGAGAGCAAAACGTATGTCGTGCATGAATACTAAAAATACATTTATACATCCATCACAAAAAATCCACACTCAAATCCAAGCAGCAGCTATCCCCTTTGTGTTGTCAATAATTTGAAACTGAAGCCATATATCGTCATGGCGACAGAGCATTTTAAATTTACGGGATCACAAATGGGATAGCTAAGACACAACAAAAACTCTGGACCTTTCTACAGTCTTGCAACATCTTGCCTACCTTGCGCTTGTGCTCGTCCTCCTCTTGCATCTTGACCTGAAGCTTTCGCACCATCACCTGCCTCTTCCATTCAGGGATCGCTTTCCCCTGTTCGTCATGAGTGGGCACTAGAGCCTCCACATCTGCGAGGGACATCTTCCGCCCTGAATCTGCTCCTCCTGTGCCGCCACCATTGTTCCCATTGATCACAGAGTTGGAGGACAGTTGCTCGTTGCTCGCAGAGCTTGACATGGTCCTGGTGGAACCTGAGCCAGTTGGACTGGGGCTGGGACTAGGGGTGGTGGGTGGGGAGGTGACAGGAGGGGACGCATTGGATGGTGGAGGGGATGATGGCTTTGGGGGTGGGCTAGATGTGCGCGTGTCTGGTGGAGATGCAGTGTTTCCCTGGAGAAAATAAAGACACAAATGGACAGGAGAACAAAGGCCATGACAAAACTGATCTTTTTTAACCAGTAACCGCTATTCCTGAGGAAAATGTGTGTGTCACAGGATGGTGAGATTTCTTCCAGATTCTGACACATTCTTCTAGTTAGCCTTTCTTTGCAGTACTGTAGCTTTACAGTAGCTTAAGTTTAACTTGTACAGTGTTTGATAAGGGACCAATGCCAACATCATAGACTGACACACTGTTACAATGTAATGTGGTATTTATATCAGAAACAGGACAAATCAGTATTTCAGGCTGTGTTATTCTTTGTGAAATTATATATTAGAATTAGAAATTGAAATAGAAATACTCTCACTGGTTCTATCAGTTACAGTACTTTCCATGACTATTTTCCATGAATTGGCTGATGTATCCATCAAGGTCAGAGACACTGATACTTGGAATGACATTACAAGTGTCTCACTGGATAATCGCTCCTTTAACATTTTGCTTGATTTTTCTTTTTCCTTGATTGATTTAAAGGGTAATTCCAGTATTTTTAAACTTTGGCCATATTTTTACATATTTTGGTGTCTAAATGACTAATAGGTTTGAAATTGGAATGTATTGAAATTGGTCCAGTAGATTACCTAAACCCCAAAACGGGCTGCAATGGCTGCAACATAATCCTGCGGCAGGCAACTGCACTGGGCATAGTACGTCCACGTAAACTGCTTCTTTTTGCTTAAAAAAGGCAAAAGAAGCAGCTTCTTATGTGAACTTTCTTATTGTGTAACTTTGGTGTTCTGACACACAATAACACAAACAAACCAAACGAGACAGTGGAATATCAGCAGCTCCCATAATCTGTGAGGTAACATTACTGTGTAATGGTACAATGGAGTCTGGTGGCTTTAAAGAAAACCATAAAATGGCTGTTTCTGGTTAAACAAAAAGTATCTCACTCTTTAACAAAAAGGTCTGTCTCTGTAGGGATACTTTTCATAATGATGTCAGACACTTTGAATAACAGTCTTAGCCTGTCAGTGGCAAAAACAAGCACTTTTAGTGGACGTAATTTGATGGGTGCAGTTGCCCCCAAGGATTACATTGCAGGCACTGCAGCTCTACTGGACCGATTCCAAGTTTTGCACCTATTAGTCATTTAGACGCCAAAATATGTAGGATTATTAAGACCAAGAGGCACAAGTAATTGCAAAATTTGCGGCTGAATTTCTAAAATTAGCACTTCTGTATTCTTCAGTGTCTGCTATGTAAATGTATCATAGGCACTGGAGGAAGGCTGTGAACCTACATTGTTGGGTCCGCCGCTGGAAAACACGGTGGTGTAGCCTTTACTGTGAGGTGTGGGCTTGAGGCTCTTCCCTGCTTTGATCTCTGCCAGCAGCTCCGAGTTGTCGCCAGTGGGGGACATCATGTTGAAAGATTTTGTGCCTGCAGACAAAAGGATGCAGCAGAAAAGTGAAACCGGGTCGAAGGAAAGACAGAATAGAGGGAGAGGGAAACAGAGAGAGTGAGAGAGATACACTGAAGAGGAGGGAGCGAGAGAAGGGTTGGGTGGCATTTCAGTGTTAAATATTTCATCCCATCAGGCAGGTAACAATGCTGACCTGGAGAATGCTGGACAGTGATGAGTGGTCATTATGGTCTACTGAGCCTCACTGTCTCTCATTGATAAGCACGATACATTTCTTTTTAGATTTAAGTACTTCAGCTTTCTAACTAGTGGGGTTCAGGTTTTGTCTCACTGACTTGACACAATTTGGATTAAACAAATGGCTTCCCAGCTACCAAACTCTGTTGATTACATTTCAAAGTAGATGCAAATAAACCAATGAGATTTCAGCACATTAGGCAACAGTTGCAGTGAGCCGGGATTAGGGGAGGAGCAATTCAAAATTATTTCACTACAGTGCACCCAAAGAGAGGAGGCACACAACCTCTTTCACAGTGTCACCTGATGTATACACAGCTAAGCTTCTGCTGAACTTTTTACTTGTCTGTGGTAAAATATATACATTCATGGAGTCTAATCTGCTTAAAGTGAACAATGATACAACTTCAGAAAAAAGATTTCAACTACGACCTCTAATTTTAATGCTATTAGAGAGGAACATGGTTTTCACTTTTAAAGGTCAAACAAAATGAAAGAAATTTGGATTGTCAATCAGGCAATGTCAAAGTAGTGCTTACATGTAAGGCCACACTTAAATTAAATTATACAGTGTTTTTCACAGCATCCGCATTTCAAAATGGTAACATTTACACATGAATAACCAAAATACAAATGTATTCAAACAGCAAATGTCCGTGCTAAAGGACCAAAATGGCTGGAAAAGTCCAAACATCCAGACATGAAAAAGTAACTATTATAGCAGCTACACATATATATTAAACAACATTTAAACTTAACATATTTTGGCCTGAAGACACCAAGAACCAACAGCTACCTCACCTGTTTTAGTGAATGTAAACCTCCAATGAATAAATATCCTCAGTCCCTCATTGATCCCTCATTTCTACTTGGGGAATGGAAAAAAAAAAGTCCTCCCGTAAAAATGTTCCCTGTTGAGTCGACCACAATGGTCTAGCTGGACACAAAGCCTCGCTAGCCTGCCACCCCTCCTCACTCTCACTTGCTCTCCCTCTCTCTGTCCCTCTCTCTCTTCGGGAGGAGAGAGCAGCTTTCTATTAAAGACCCATCATCACAGTCGGGGGAAATCTAAGGGAATCACCAGTAACTGGAAGTGACAGCGAGCCATTGGCAAGCCAGCCAGGAATTAACACACACACGCACACACACACACACACACACACACACACACACACACACACACACACACACACACACACACACACACACACACACACACAGAGTCACCCTTCAATCCCCAGCTTGTTAGTCCGCCCTACCGGACCAATACATGACCATACACGAATTCATGACAAGCATTCAGTCTCACCTTTTATTCACTAGATTAAAGAGACTGACAACCCCCGAGCTTTATACAATGTGCAATCATACACACTCAAACTGTAGCCTGTGAAAAGTTTATGGATAGCAGGAAAAAGGAAACTGAACCATGACACGCTTTTACGACAACATGCAGGTCTTTAAACTTACGGTCAACAGATTACATTATTCAATAAATCTAAATTGCCAGGTGCAATAAGTTCTTATAAAAAATACTCTTACTTAAATGAAAGGGGATCAATCACAAAAATATGAGTTCTATTGTATCTTTGGCAATATACACAGCCTACCTTCACCCATTGATCCCCTGACAAATTTTCATTGCAGAGCTCCACAGCGAGATCCGTTTAAAGGCTAAAAAGCTAGTGTACTCATATCTGTTTCAATACACCTTCGTATTCATGCGTTTTTGAGTCAAAGGTTGTGTGTTTGTGTGAGTTATTGTTTAGGCAATGGGTGTGGACAGCAGGTCTGCTAGTGAGTGTAAAGGAGGGTGGAGCTGTGACAGGTAGAGAACATTTGACAAATAGTTTTCTGCTCCGTGTTGGATATTCAAGAACCTCTGCATCTGTTTGATAACTGCTCTGTGTGCTGTAATATAAAAAGTAGGATCCTCTCCATCCTGTTAATCAGTAGAAAACAATAAGGAACTTCTGTCTACAGCCACCTGGTTTGTAGCCGTCGTCACAATGAGCATCTGAGCTGTAAACTCAACTCTAGCTCTCAGATGTGTTGGTGGCTTTTAATTTTATGGCCACCAAACTGCCTGTTTACTACCTGATTGACGCTTTGGAACGAATCATGTCGTTAGTGAGCACACGCTGCTCCTTAGCACTTCTGTTGAAGATACGTCCTGTACAGTAAAGAAAGTCTTATCTTCTTCCTCCTGTTCATCAATAGAAAACAACAGAGAACTTAAAACCATCTGCATTGTTGCAGCAACATTTCAATCAGCCACCTGGTTTGTGGCCGTCATCTCAACAAGCATCTGAGCTGTAAACTCATCATGAGCTCTCAGATGTGTTGATGGCTTTTAATTTTATGACCACCTCACTGTCCGTTTATTGCCTGATTAACGCTGAAGCACAAATCATGCCATTAGCGAACACACACTAGTCTTTAGCTTTAAGTATTCTATTGCTATCCTACCATTAGGAAGCAGGTCGGGCATGAATAGCTGAGACAGTTGGATATTTGGTGAACAAAGCATAAAGATAAAATACGTAGATTGTAAAAAGGTGCCTAAATTAAGCAATTAATAGTTTACAGCTTTATTGAAGTTGGTGTTTATTGCTGGTTTATACAAAAAAAACTGTACTGTATATTGTCCTGAGCTGCTTGTCAGTAGTAACACAAAGCTGAAGCCAAATACTGTAATTGATCCTTCACTTAAACCTTTGTTTGCGATAATGAGCTTCCTCATCAGCTTCTTAACAGAAAATCTGTTTGAAACTAGCCAATCTTGTTTTTATTGTCTGTACACTATGTGTCTGTTTTATTAAATATAAAATCCTGTCATGAGAAAAATAGTTTGGTGCAATTAATTTTCTTTATAATTTCCTTTTATTAAAACATGCTGTTGAGTTTAGAGTATATTCTCCAACCAGAGTACAGGTGAAAAGTATTTCAGTCTGTGGTGCACTGGAAAGACTCTCTACTGCAACGATCAATTCTTAATATATATTAAAATGTAAGAAAATAAACAGAGCATTAAGGCTTGTGCAAGAACACTAGCAAGTTCACTTGATGACTACAGCTACTTTCTGTAAGTGCTGCTCTTTTGTCTGTGTAGCCATGGTAGATATCAGCCCATCTACACATTTCTACCATTTAATCTGAACAAAGGGCTTTTTCTCCTGTTAGAAATAAAATGCATCACTTCTTTTAAAATAGATGTGATGTGAGTGACAGACACAACATATATTATGCTTCAGACTCTACATTATGGGTTTAAAATAGTATTATTAAGGCCTACTGCGAATCCCAAATTAGATTTGTGTAACAGCTGTTTCACAGTCTGTACTTACTCTTCATTTGTTTCGGCGCCCCTCCCTCTGTCTGAGTGGCAGACAAATTCCCACCTTGACAGAGCAGCAGTGAGGACAGACCATGGCAGGCAGAAAGAGGAACAAAACCACAAAAAAAACCAAACGGGAGAGAAACAGGGGGAGATGGAGCAGGTGAAAGAAGGAACATGTAAACAGATATGTACATTAAGGGGTTAATGGGGAGAGATCGGGCAATACTAGCAGACAGAACATTTTGGGCTTGACAATCCTGAGAATTAAGACTAGAACAGCATCAAAATAATATTTTTAATCTTTACCTAAAGGGGAAAAGGTTGCTCTTTATGTTACTGCTTGATGTCTGAACACCTTTTGCATGCCCAGCCATCTTGGATCCCTATTTGACCTGACAGGCCCAAGGTTTCTCACATTTACCCAATTTTTGATAAACAATAATAACTTTGGGACGTTTATCTTTATGTTTTATAATGAATTTCTTAACTTTGTCTTGTGGTTGCATTATGATTATCTAGAAGTCCTTTGAGACATGGCTGTGAGAAATTGCAATAATACTAAGTTAAACTTAAACGTCCTTAAACTTTAACGGGGATCACGCATTTTATTGGGCATAATCAAATTTAACAACATTTACATTTTCAAAGCCTGATGGGTGATATTCTAGGACTTAGATCATGTATTTTAGATAAAAACATTACATTGGTCAAACCCCACAATGAAGACTTTTTTCCCAAACCTACCATTTTCTTGCATTTTCAAGACTCACAACATTACACGAAAGTTAAAATTTTGTTGTGACTAGAACACGCTCACTGTCAGGCAGGAGCATCCAGGGCAGCACGGGGCACTCAAGGAAATGGCTGAACACTAAACCGGTTCTCAGGGTAATGGTAGCCCTCCATCATTAATTTATAATCTGTTATTTAGGATGCAAGGGTCAGACTCAACTCATCTATACCCAGTGAGATTACACTGTGGCCATTAATACGAGGGGCTCTGCTTCTAGCTGTAACTGTACATGATTTCACCACAAAAAAAATGTGCTCCCTTTTTCTTTTTCAGGAACTTTTAAGAGAAGTTGAGTGCCAGAAAAAAGAAGGAAATTAAGGGAAACAACAAATTGAAAGGATGGAGAAAGAAAAGAAAGTTAAGTGACACTCACTTCCGGATGAGGAAGAAGGGCGTCGCTGGTTGGTGGAGCTGCAACTGGCAGAGTGATTCTGGGTGGCTGGCGTCTCCGGGGGCAGTGGAGGAGGCGGAGGGGGTGTTGGCGTCGGGTTGCTTGGCGGAAGAGGGGGCGGAGGTGGAGGAGGTGGGGGAGGGATCGATTCGTCTGTGGTGCCATTCTCCGAGCTGTGGGCGGGGTTTTCGGTAGGCTCCTCCAATAACACGGAGCCCTGGTCAGAGAAGAATTGATCAGTCATATTTCATACCCATTAGCTTGTCTTAGTCAGCCTGGCAGGGTTTCTCCTAGTGTCCACACTGCTGTAGGGCCAATATTTAGTCACTGATAACGGGGATGTGACAGGTGGCCCATGAAATAAAATTGTCCACTTGAACGCTCATGATTAAAGTGCCAAAGATTTCCTTCTAATCAGGAGGATTTTTGCCTCCCATTTGCCAGCTGGATATCCTAAAAACATGCAGATATAATGGCAACAAAAATAAAAAATAAACTCAAAAAATAATTTACACTTCTATTCCTTCAAAATACAGTTATGGAGTCGTGAAAAAACAATCTCAAAACAACATATTTATTTATTGAAAATAAGTAAACATGAAACAGTGACAGTGAATTTGTTTCCCTCCTTGCACTGGCATGCCTGTCAGAACTCCCGCTGGGCTGAGTGAGCAGTAAATTCTTGCACAGAGACTGTCGACAGTGACAGATGTACGCAGCCTTATTAGATGTGTCCTCCCTCTGCTTCCTGCCGTATTTAATCAACTCATAAAGACATAATACCCCATTGCTAATAACAGAGCTAATATGACCTAATCTCTAGGGGGAACTCTGAGGGAAAACAGTGGGAAGAAACCATCTGCCACTGCAAGTGATAGTGATTTAACCCCCCCTCACCCAGCCGCACGTGTCTGACACGCTCTGAAAGCGTGCCATAACTCTGCTGGAGGCAAATTAATGGACCATGACATTTAACTCGACCCCACCCCTCCTTTATTCTTCCGACGCGTGCTCATCATTGTTGCCCCCCTTTACTTTTCAAACCCCCCAGAGAGTTGGGGGGGGGATGTGTCCAGATGGGTCTTGGCAGCACGTGCCGTTGCTCCCGTTGATTAGCCGGTCCATCTGCTAGGGTGCCTCTGAGACCAGGAGGGGCCCCACTGAGGCCTTAATTGGATCAATGCGGATTGTACTCCGTATCACCCAGAACACCCCTTGTCCTGATACCCATGAGATTAGAAAGAACACCTCCCCAGGGACAGTGATGAGAGTCTAACAGACTGTATTCATTTAGCTGCCTGTGGAGGTATGTGGCAGCAAACAGGTAGTTTAACCAATAATCTTACGGAGCACATGCCGAAATAAATTTTGCTTAGTAAATACTTTTAGGGCACAAACAATGTCAGGAACATTTTATCTTGTAATGTAGCATCTCAAAGGTTTACTCACAATCTACCCAGAGTCAGTAACCTAGATACTAAAGTCTTAATAAAATACTGAGAACTTAAGACATTACAGAGATTGTTTATTTCATGTGGGGCAAAAATGAATAAGAAGATTCTTCCATATCATCAGAGCCTTTTTTTGTTGTCTTTTTGAGCTTTTTGAGCCACAGCAAAGTAGCACCAGAGTCAGCAGAAGCCTTATTAAAATGTTTAAATTACAATCAAATATCATTTTCATCTACAGGACAAATAAGAAGTAAATAACAAGGTCCATTACATTTTATATGTTTGAGCTTTTGTTGCCATTCACAGCGTTTCTGAGAATTCAAAAAATTAAATGTTTTCCATTTGTGAATGTCAAGGTTAAATTGATTTAATTGACTTGATTGTAGGTTAATCACCTCCTTCTCTCGATTAAAAATAGACAAGAATTCATTAATATAGGAAATAGGAACAAGTCATAAGGATATAACAAGATAACAGATCCTTGGCCATAGACACAAATTGAATTCTAATAAGATTATAAGCGATTCAGTGGTATTGTTCTTTCTATAGGACATCTGGTCATAGGTGACTTCCTGCTAAGTGCTCTCTTGGGATTGTCGTGCGTTTGTTCCATTGTAGGTTCTTGGACAGTTTACACAACTGGGTGGAGACTTAAGAGGCAATGGAAATGAGGTGGCTGTTTGCATGAGGTGGCAAACAAAAGCTCAAGAGGACACAAGATTATGTAACATGCTGAGTGGCATAATGTACAGGCAAATACAGCAGTCAGTGTGGTAACCTAATGCCAACACACCATCAGTAAAGAAGCTAAACCTCACCCTAAGTAGGAGCTTTTTATAAGGGGCACACAACCCTAAACAAGACAACGAGGGCACAGTATATTAAACTGACACTACCTACACCAATATTCATTAGAGTTACAATCCAGATACTATTCTGTATATACTGTATATGTTGTAATTTCATGTAGTAAGTAAAAAAGCAACTTAATAATATCACACCTTGTCTAAAATGAGCTGCTGCCCTGATGAACAAAGCTGCATTATACCAAATGGACGTGACTGTTAAGTTTGTGAGGAGACTTTTTATGAGTGGATGTCAGATGACTGGCTGTAAACAAGTGTTACATCATGACCAACATGTGTTTATATTTTATGATACACGTGAATACATTGTAGCAAACACCATTTGATATCTCAATATGTGTTTCCATGCTACACCATGAATAATATAATAAAAAAACATTTACAGCTTTAAAATAATGCTTCCTCTCAGTCATGTACTTGTTTATTTATGGTAATTAAGGTGAGTACACAGAGATACAGACCCACTGTTGTGTGACAGCTTTTTACAATATCCTAAGGCAAATAACGCTGAACATGTTGATGCTGTCATAAACAGCAGAGCTCTGGCTTACCTCCTCGTTGGGCGCCATGCCTTTGCTCCCGCGGGGCTCGGCTGTGTCGCTGCCCAGGGCCTTGTAGTAGTCCCCAGTGCTGGGCTGCTTGCTGAAGCTCCTCGACTTCCTGTTTGAATCCACACGCCGGAGTTTGTCGTGGCCTTCTCCCGGAGTTAGCTGCTGAAGAGATGAAACGATGAGAGTGAAATACTTTTCATTAAACCACCTCATTAGCTTCCCTTTTTCAAAAGATAGTTTTTTAATTTATTATATCCACATTACTGATGATTATTTATCAAGAATCCCATTGTGTTAATATGTTGTTAAAGTACCAATAGTTATCCCTACAATACAGTTGCAATTTTGATATTGCAGTATTTGGTCAAAAAAGTCCTAGTATTTATAAAGTACATTTGATGAGAATTCAAAATACCGGTATGTCTATCATGTATTGCAATAAAATATTGCAATATTATTTTAACGGCAGTATTGCCAAGGCCTAATATTTGTTTCATACACTTTTAACAATTTCTTTCTTTTCTTTGAGTTCCTCTCTGTGTCGGTACATATTTCTGTAAATTGTCAACTCTTTTGATATTTGAATAACCAAACAATCCCTGTTGCCAACTGCTTCAATGTGATGATTTGCTGCAATTGCTTGTCTTTTCTGATCGTAAACTGAATATATTTGGGTTTTGGACTGTTGGTCGGACAAAACAAGCAGTTTGGAGACGTCACCCTGGGCTCTCACTTTTTTGGCGTACAGAAAAAAATAATCAATCAAAAAAACATTCAGGATATTAGTCATTAGTGAATTTTTTTATTTTTTTTTGTCCAGTGTGAAATTAGCTTTGGAGAATTCACTGGTCAAAACATAAATTAGTTACATTATGAATAGTAATATATAATTCATTTCTGACCAAGAAAAAGGAGTTAAAATAGTAAAAAGTATTAAAGACTGATGATTATTCTCAAACATTAGCTACAAACATGGATATTTAGCTGACAAAATAACAGAAACATTGATGTTTGAGTGGTAAATCAGTAGGTTAACCTCCCTTTCTCAATTTCAAAAGGAAAATAACAAGCATTCATTAATACAAACAGCGACAAAACATAAGGTTATAACCAGATGTCACAAACATGTTTTAGAATTACTGAGTGGTGAAAATCAGGAAATGGTTTAAATATGGCCAAACAGTGCTTTTGGAATTAACTTCTGTAAGACATACTTAGAAGCTTTTGTTGCCGGATTAGCTCTCATGTGTGACTGAAGCGGCCTTATTTGAATAACCAAACAAGGCTTTCATTCAGTTCCAGTAAAACATTAGCGTTTATGTTTCATGTGAAGACATCAGGGCCAAAGAACATAAGAGTTCACACCCTCCTGTCCACAGAGCAGGGTCAGAGGTCACTAACTTGGCCCTTTCAGCTGAGCCCTCTCACTTTCTGCTCTGACATCTATCTCTGACAACTGGAGCTGTAAAGGCAGCATATCGAACTCCTGTCAATCAGAGAGTCTTCACTGTATGCTGCAATTGAGGGTCCATGAATAAAGTCATATCACGGTTATGTCGCAGATATAATGATAGCGATATGATTCGTAGGAATGACCATTTTTGTGTGACAATTTTCATTTTTCAACTGAAAAAACTATTGATGATATGAAATTCTGAGTCTGAGTCTCTTACATTTAGAGAACAAGATTTGCATCTCTGCAGCTCGACAGTACTTCAGTCACACAAGTTACCTTTATCAACATATTACAGCTTCAGCAATTTGGATATTGCACTTATTGTCATATTGCGATGACTGTATGTATTTCAGAGGAACATTTCAGAGGAACGGACATTAGTGGTGGATGGCTAACATGCGTCTCAGGTCAATCTGTGGACATACTTTCCTTATGCAAAAAGCCTTGCATTTGCATATAGTACTTGGCTCAAAAAACTTTGCATTTAATCTTTTCCTAGGAATAAATGTTTTCTGACAAAAAAACAAAAAATTGCAAATGTGAAAAAGGAAGCCCCATTTATCCTCATCTTTTCGAGAAGGAACTTCAGAAGCTGTCAACTGTAAGCATGCCTTCGCCATCATAGCAAAATGTACCATTACTTTGCCTTTCAAATACAGACATCAGCATCAGACTTGCACTCATTTACATTTTAATGCTTACAGACGCTACGACTTTTCACGAAAGCTAGACCTCAGACGTCAAGCAGATGTCCATTGTTAACGTAAGCGGAAATAATTGACAGCTGACCCCTGACCTCTTCTCCTTTGTGGTGTCATGTTCTGAGTTCTTATAAGCCTGTTTCGTTTTGTTGACTCATGTCTGCTGTCAAAGAAATGGTCCCTGAGCACTCATCAGGTGGGAGGGTAATGTGAGCGGGGGAGTGCTACAGATGGTTTGATTGTCATCCTCCAGGGAGGTGGACCGACAATAGCAAATGTACAAAGCATTTGTACACACAAACATGAACAGAAACACACACACACACGCACACACAGACAGACAGCCTTCCTTTCCTTTATATACAGATCTGTCTGTCAGCATAAAGTCATTGTTAAATCATTGTTTTTACAGTCTAATGATTTTGTATGCATTAGCAAAGGGTTGTTTAAAAGGTTGTGGTTTGCCATTGTGTCAGAATATTTGCATGTGGTTTTGCAAAAGCCTCAGGTTATTAAATGTGCTACACAAGTAGGCTTTGTCAGTTTAAAAAGAATAAAGAGGTCCATGCGTACGTTATTGCAATCTATTACAACAGAAAGGCAAAGAAAAATACACAATCAAAACATGGCAACAGATTCAACACATTCAATGTCCAACCACACAGCAGCTCAAACTGCTCCAGAACCTGGAGATTGGCCAAATTACACAAAGCAACTTGTAAAATCTTTATATCTGCAATAACAATAATACATGACATTATTTTTTGCTCTGGTAAAAGGCTTTCTTACTCCTCTGAACACCTTACCTTACGTTCAGAATCCTTTCCTCCAGTCTCCACACAGCCTCATCCACAAAACCCAGCAGAGCTCAGGGAGTAGCTGTCACCAAATCCACAGCGTCACCTCCTCTCCGCTCAGCGCTACGCCTGTCACTCTACCTGCCCTCTCACTTTACCCACAGGCCTCATCAATAACCTATCAGGCCGGCCACAGCAGTGGCAATGATGTCACCACCAGCCCGCAAAACAACCACTCCCCAACCTTGTTCACTGCCTCTTATGCAAAACACAAAGACCCAGGTGCTGCCCTCAGCATGGCCGACCGCACTCAAATCTCAGGCTTTAGGAGAATTAGAATATTCGATCCTTCAGTGCCCCGAATTAGCAGCAAAAAAGGCTGAAAATATACTAATCATGAGTGAGATTTAAAAGTCCAACTTTTGTGGAGTAGGATTAAACAATAGAAAAACGTGGGAGGCAAATGTTTTGTGTGGCAGCTCCACACGAAACATTTGACTTCAGTCAAATCAAATACAGACAAATGAGGTGAGAGCAGCAGCAGCAGCAGCAGCTGCAGAGAAAGGTGATACAGTCATAAACAAACTTGAAGCATCCTTCACGTAGACCTGCAGTCAACAGGTTTCCTCCTCTGTTTTCTACACACCAACCTGTAATATGTCTACAGGCTGTGAGATTGGTCCATCTGATCGGCTGTGTCCCTGGATGAGGTTACTGTTCCCTGTTACTATGGCGCCCGAGGTAGATTGTTTTTCCCAATGTATATGGTACACGCTGATCTTGATTGTGTGCGCTTGTGTGTGTGTGTGTGTGTGTGTGCATGCATGTGTGCATGTGTTCAGAGCACAGGCTTTTGTTACATTGTTAATGAGGGCGCGCCCCGGGCTGGTCACCTGGGTACTAGCCCGGGGTGACGGGGGTGGAGAGAGGAGAGGGGGTGGCACTAATTAAAAACTCTCCCTCATATAGCTGATGGCGCATGCGTGCATACACAAACAAACACACACACGCACAAACACACACAAACACACAGCTCACCCTGGAGACTGGGCACTATCGCTACCTGTGGACTTTACACCAACTAAAAACAACTTACTTTGCATAGTGGATCTCTACAAATACCCTCCGTCTTTCTGTATGAATGATGGATTTTTCCTGCAAATCTGCTGCTACAGCTGTCTCTAGATGAAACAGTGCAGCACTGTCAACCTCTGACTAGGCTGACTAGGATGGTGTACTATGTGACAATTACTGTGCTGTGTTTCAAACAATTGTTAATCTTGTTATATTTGTATACATTTAACACACATTTAGGATGTTTGGTTGAAGCTAAAGCAACTTTGGTCATACAACTAGAGAAAGACTTGTGTCTTGCTATCATCATACGAGGAGATATGGTAACAATCAGGATATAAATTCTTCATGAGGTGAAAGTGATCTCTCATCTCTCTTGGCCATCTTTGTCGTAATTACAATGTTCTCTAAACAATTTGGTAACAACTTAACTACTTCACAACCAGTTTTAATGTATTGTGAAGCAACACTGAACCACCAGAAGCAGCACTGAAACTAATGTTGAGGCCAGTTTTAATTCCTCCTCCTGTCTGCTCTTGACACACTTCTTTTGAGTGATCTGAAGCCAGATTAATTACTGGAATTAAGATCAAACCCATCACAACAGCCACTGTGTGTGACAACCAAGAGGACCTGCAACGGTAATGAGCATCTCTGTTAGCCTCGTTAGCCATGCTAATACAATAGCACGATTGTGGGAACCCTGACAAGGCACATTGTTACACAAGAGTAACATCCCGACTGATTAGACACAGGAGAAAAAATGGCAGCCAATGGCCAATTTATCCCAAACACCTGATCCTTCTTCTTTTTTAGGAATTTTCCATATCATTTATCACATCACAGTCACAAAACTACTTTGAGAAATTTTATTTTGACAAAAACATGGAATGTTTTAATAAAAAAAGGGAGCAAGATTGTAACCTACACTGTTTGTTTGTCTTTAAACTACTGTTCCAATAAATATGTAATTGCAGGAATTCTTAAGAGATTTCCCTCAATATTTGGAGCTCATCACCGCTGTACTTACATCCCTCTTGCTGCTCTTGCGCTCCACGTGCCTCAAGTTGCTTTTCACCTTCAGGAACTCGGCTGACGACGGCTCCTTAGGGGGCAGAGGTGCCGGGTAGCTTGGGGGCGGAGGGGGCGCGGGGGGAGTCTGTGGGGGAGGCGGGGGTGGATAGGTCGGTGGAGGCGGGGGTGGGGGCTTGGGGGCGGCATCAGCAGGCATCTCACTCTTCTTGGGCATGTCAGTCCCAATGTCCGGATTTAACATGTCCATATACGCCTGCATGTCTGAAATGGCTGACTCCGATGCACCTGTGACAAAGACACGGTCCATGTAAGCGTGTTTAATGTAGACTTACTTGGTTTCTTACAGGTGTACTGATGATTTAAATTAACAAAACAAAGCATTAATTTAACCTTTAAACATTAGAGAAACAACTTACTCTAATTCTCCATTCAAAGCAAACCATATACACTCAGACCACTAGGGTGCAGCACCAGTATACCATGCACCTGTGACATAGTACAATTCACTTCAGGAAACAGCTGAGGTTCCACAATTGCTGAGACGCTGGATTTGGCATATAAAATAAACAGCCGTCAAGAATTTGTGGCTAAATAACTCAAGGTAGAAGATCCCTCTGATTATGAGCCCGTAAAACATTTTGACAGCCTTTGAAATTTCAATTTAGAAACAGAATTGGGACTCATTTGAAATTAATTCAAATGAAAAATATCAAAATATATTTCTAGTCACCTGGATGGATCACAAAATTCGAGTCTTAAGTGTAAAAAGTTCATTACCTGTGTGTGCGACAGTGTTCAGCTGAGTGGGCGGGCCTCGTGACGTAGTTAAGCTGCTCCTCTTCTCCCCAGTGCTGGACTGGCTGGAGTTGGCTGAGTCGTAGTTGGACAAGGAGCTGGATGGTGAATTGATTTCAAAGTGTGCCGCCTGGCTGGCGGGGGGCATGGTGGTGTTTGGGGAGGAGAGGCCCGAGTCTGGCTGCTTGTACTCGAGGTCCGTTGAGGGGTCCCGTGACAAAACACGATGCTCCACACTCTGTCAGAGGATGCAAGTGTCATTATATGTGTCTTGTTGAACTGTCCATTATGTGGGTATGATTTCCACAGTAGGAGAAACACTATTAATGAATTCTTAAGTAATTACTTCTTATTAAAACATGTTCATTTAATTTAGATGTAAAGGGATACAGTGTCATTACACAAGAAGATAATCAATGAATTATGTACTTGTTCATTCATCACTACCTCTCAGTCCCTGATGACTGACATGAGGAGAACAGCATTATGAGTTTAATTAGTGCACACTAATGAAACATCTCACAGCTGATCAGAAAGGCTCTGGGGCCCTCTGCTTTTCCCACAGCGCTGCACTCAGTTGGCTCAGAGTCCCAAATGGGAAGAGTGCAAGAGGGGGGAAATATGTTTCCCACACACCAAAGAGAATTCATTGTGGAGGAGTTTATTATTCCTCCGGCCAACTGGGGCTTTCAGTGGGTTGACGCTGTGGAGGCCACTGTATGTTAAGTGTTCACAGCTCCGGTAATTAACAGAGATAAAGTGATGTCAGTCAAGGGACATGTTGGCTCAGCAACAATTGTTTTTCCTTTGATCCAATAATCACAGTTTTGTGTTTTCAAAGGTTGTATTTTGACTCTGGGGGAAGAATATTTAAAGTTTTGACTAATATTGCCCAGAATTTGGACTACAGCTTATTCCTCGAAGATGATGTCACAATAACAGACATGATAACTCATTATTTCAAGCAGAGTGGGATGAAGTGGAAGTTTGGCATTTGTGCTATTGGTAGAAAAAACATGCCAACAGATCACATGCCATCCACCACAAATGTTCTCTTTCAAGAACAAATAAGTGACAGTATATTTTCTTGTTTTAATGTGTAAGAGTAGAGCTCCCATTTGACCAATTAGTGTACAAGAATGCAAAAAAACAAATCATTAAGACATACTGTATGTCCATAAGTTTAATGAGAACCTAACCAGCAGTATCTGAAATATTATTTTGTCAATCGATCTACAAACAGGCAAACAAACATTGTAGCTTCTAAAGCTGTGGTTCCCAACCTCCTTGGCTGCTGACCACTTAAAATGAGCCAAAGGTTAGAAAAAAAGTTCAACCAAAGAGGGATATTTACAGATACCAAATTTTCCCAAAAACTGTAAAAAAATAAAAATAAAAAAATAACAGAAATATTAGATTTGGCCCTGTCAGAGTTCAGGATACATGACAACAAGACATGTTGTGCACAGCTGTGTCTCTTACCATGTTCTCCACAGTGCGCAGATACTTGGCACACTGGGAGTGGCCGTTGTATTCAGCCAGGTCTGCTGCTGTGAAGCCGTCCTGGTCCCTGATGCCAAGGTCCACCCCATTGACCACAAGGATCTGACAGCACTGCAGTGTGACATGAGAGAGACAGAGGACAGAGGTCAGATATGAATAAGATGGAGAAAATGACAGTGGCAGTGAAAGTGACTGCTGTGCTTAAAGGGGCTCTGTGGGACTTTTCAATTTCTAAACTAATGTTAGCTACTGTTACTCTCTCAAAGCGGAGAGAGGCATTGAGACCAGGCACTCAAGAACGTGCATAAAGTCACATCCTTTGGATTGTCGTGGAAAGTGCGACCCCAGTCCTTAAACAACTTAAACAACATCATCCACAGGCTTGTGTAGGCAACCAAGAGAGATAGGGAGTGTCTCATTTTTAATGTCATGTCACGATCCCATATGGCCAATAAAGAAGTGATTAATACATGTAAATTGCTGCACATTGTTACACAGAGCCCCTTTAAAATCTCAAACCACTTAAAATAAATCTAATTTACACAAAAACCTAGCAGATAATTAGTTCTACGAAAGCCATATAAAAAGCTTGACTTCAGTGGTTTTTAAATGACGGGGGAAACCTCTCTAAAACAAAGCATTTCTGTTTGGTAAAATGAAACATGAACCCCTCTCCTGTAAAGTGTCAGGTGGAAGCCAGTCTAAGCCTGTTGTTCTACAACTCAGAGAGCTTTGTGTTGCCATATTGACTCGTGTTTCAGTTGGCTTTTTAATATTGTTCCCTCCAGCTCAAAACCTGGTCCAGTACCCCGTAAGTCAGGATTTGGGTCAATGTGACTTTGAGTTCAATTTTAAACCTTTCTTATGCATTGCGAATATCAGACAAAAAAGGTCATTTTCTCTATATTTAATACATCGAGTGTGAGCTGAAACAGCTGACTGACCAGACTCATTGTTAGTCAAAGTAGTGGGTGAGTGGTGATAGAACCATACGCTATAGAGGCTGTTCATTCAAAACAGATGGTGAAGTGTGAAACTCAGTGTAGATATGTGAGTACCAGGAATCATTGTGCTCTTAGACAACTTCCATGAATATAATTTACGTAACGCTGCAGTTTTTAGGCTTTCATCATCTCTGCTATTGTTTGTATTGCCAACATCCTGCACAAGGAATTCAAATGTCTTTTCGCATTCCAATATTAACATGCCACCATGTTATATTTCAACTGTATTATTCGGCCTTTGAGAGATAATTAGCAAACTAATACCAATACCAGAGAGAGATAAGCTCTTTATGTGATAAGATTAGTTTGACCAAAACTGTGTTTAATATATTGATGGACACAGATAATGTAATCACCTCTTGGTGACTTAAATGCTGCTTGTTTCGCTGTCTGTAGTAATAAAATGCCAAAAGGAAGAGCTTAATTTACCTCTACTATATTTCACTGCTGATTCCTGCCTGACTCTGAGCACTACATTAACAGACTAGAATGGCACTCAGTAGAGTGCATACCTCCGCCCAACAGTCCCCTTTATTTTAATCTCAATATCAATCTCTCTATCTCACAGTGTTAAACAAAGTGAGAAACAATTCCTGGATCCGTTCCTTTATCCGGATCCGAAGTCAATGGGGTCTATTCTGGACCAAGACTCATCCTCCATCCAAGTTTACTGGAAATCCGTTCAGTAGTTTTGTGAAATCCTGCTCACAAACCAACTAATTAATCAACCAACAAACAAACACAGGTGAAATTATCCTTGGTAGAGGTAAAAATAAGACACAAACACACACCTCCAGTTCGCCGTTCTCTGCAGCGTCGTGAAGTGGGGTCCCTCCCCAGTTGTCGGTGACAATCTCTCCGCCGTGCAGCAGCAGCCAGCTGAGCACCTTTGCGTGGCCCCGACTGGCTGCAAAGTGCATGGCCGTGGCCCCGTCACTATCCCTGTCTGTCAGGCTGATCTCTGTGAAACTCATCTAAAAGGACAGAGGAAAACAACACAGGTTACAGCCATCTGCTTCAACAGCAACAAAGTAGTAAAGGTAGCAAGTTAAACTTTAAATATATGCTTTCTGAACAATTCCTTATAAACATTTAGATTTTAGACAATAGAGTTAAATCATGATACAACAGGCTTCTTCTGGTGTAAACGAAGACGTAGTAGAGCTAAAACTCAGAATATTAATCAATAATCAAAACAAATAAATTATCAATATTAATTTGCCTGATCAACATTTTGTGAGTTCATTATTTACATCTCATCAGATTTAGTTAAAAGACAAAACAACATTAAGGATGAGATGTGAATCTGGGAGTAAATCAGTGTATTCTGTATTTGTTTCAGAGATTTGATCTATAGTTTGACATTCCAACATACTAGCCAGACGATGACTGTGTTGTGGCCCATCTGGGCAGCAGCATGCAGAGGCGTCATCCCGTCATTGGCTCTGATGCTCGGATCCGCCCCACAATCCTTGGCCAGGTATTGGACGACCTCCAGATGACCCTCCTGGCAGGCCAGGTAGAGCGGCGTGGCACCATTCTTAGTTTGGGAGTTGACAACACTGTAGGAAGATTAAACAGTGAGGTAAATAATTTCTATAAAGGAGGTTGTATGTCTCAGTCTTTTCTTCCCTCACCACTGAAACCTGCATGTTTGGGCAGAAATGAAAGAAGAGTAAATCGTTGACTGACCTACGAGTTTGCATCAATATAATCTGCACCGAAGAAAATCTGTTGTGGATTTACATGCAACTCACTCTTTTGTGATAGATTCAGTTTTATAGTATCAATGTACAAATGTTACTGACCTAGTTTCCTGTCCACACCCACAGCTGTCTGAATCTCAAAAGGCTTTTAATGCAGAAGCAAATGACTACGTGGAAACCTGTGAATAAAATATTTTTATGCATACAGTATGTCACTTATTTGCAGGAGTCTTTTTTTGGCTTTCTAAACGAAAGAGAAGAGGTTGGGTTTCAAATGACATTTGCACAACATTTGAATTGAATGCAAAACCATTACACAGACCCTGTCAAGAAACAAAACACCATTCTGCCTCTGTTGTTGTGCCTGGAAACAATCAAATTACTAACTTATGTCACATAATCTATAATTACAGTTTGTGCTTTCTGTTAAATGTTTGCCCATTTAATTCCTTAAACAGAAAATATTAAATTCTTTCTCGGGATTCGGCTCTTGCAATTTTTCCACAGTGAGACCTAGACTGGAAAATCTTTCCAGTCGACAGGGTGATGAAAGAGTTTACAGATCTATTGGCAAATCCAGCGTGTGATTTATGTGTTGCAATCTCATTACTTTGGTGGCCGAGTGGAACTGAACATGTTGAAGTGAAAGCAGCCGGTTAATCACAGCCAGCAGTCAAACTCTCCAACGAAGGTAGTCTGTGGGCTGAACTGGTTATAACACAGACTGTGGGAGGTAACATGAATGTACGTCCTCTGTCCAACCTTCACAGTGTGGATGTGAATGTGCTGTAAGGAGTAGCTACTGAAATCCAGCAGGAATTACTTGCCAGTCTTGTAATTAGATGCAATGCACCATTTAATAAAAACATTGAGGAAACATAGTACCAAGCTACCAAGAGATGTACTGGGTAGCAGCAGCTCACAATCCGCCCCGTGTAACCAGATCGCTTTAGCAGTCCCTAGTTGGTCTTTTGTCAGCGAGCCACTCAGAATGCATGTGAAACATGAGGATTTAATAATATTGGAGGTTTAGGGAAGTAAAATTGATTTCATGGAGCAGATGCTTTTGTTTTTGTTTTTTACCCCAAAGTTTCAGTCAAAATTAAGACTATAACCTTAATTTTAATTGAAGACGGTGACTGTATTTTTAACATAAAACTGGTTCTTCATTATCTGCTGAACAGATTTCTTGGAAAAAACGTTACATACAATTATGTACCCTTCAGGCTGCAATCAGATCATTATTTATACTTTAAAAATTCTCAGTTAAATGTTTTGAGTTTTTAAATTTGTCTTGCATGCATGATGTAGTCTGAAGGCAAAAGGTAAGTGTGACAGGAAACGCTGTCAATGTCAACACACGGCTATTTTGAGAGCAGACAGCAGTGACGCTGAGCCAAATCCCGCTCCCCTTCATTTCCAAAGGCCCTAAACCCCGCCTCCTATGCAGAAGCTCATCCAATACCTATATTCCTCCTCGTCCCAGATCTTCTTAGTCACAGTGGGATGCCAGGGAATGAACGAGTGCTTCCCCACTAAATCCCATAAGGTTGTGCTTTATTTGGACCCTGACAAATGAACAACGAGTCTCTTAAGAAGATTATCACTGCACTGGCTTTGCCCGACTTGCTTTGTGCTTAACGCAGGGCTGCGTCGGTGGCCAGGACCAGTAGGTGAAGAGGAGATGAGAAGATGAAGGAAATGAGAGGCTGGGCTTAAGTGGACGTGTGGATCTTGTAGACACAAACATGACCCTGCCAAACTTTCCCTCAAAAGGACGTGGCTCAGGGCCAACACTGTGGTGACTCAAGACCCTGTATTTAAACAACAATCGCAAGCTGTAGCTACTTATGATCAGTCAGGTCCTACACTGAACCAGAAAAGAGATACACATTCTTAGAATAACATCCTTTGAGGAAATTGTAGGCATACCAGAGATATTTAGTCTAACATTTACCTTTGTTTAGACACACAGGAAAAATGCGAGAATAAACATGGAAGTTGGGGGATCGAGGGAAAGGCTCCAAGTAAAAAACAAGCACATCTTAAATATTTCAGAATAAAAGGGGGAAGTAATCTGTCTGTTCTGTCATCAGGAAGTGGGCAGACGGGTTAATAATTCATGAATGTAACCAAAGTGGGCTGAAGTTCACCTGCTCACAGGGGTCTGTGTAGGAGAGAAGCTTACATTTGTCAGTAATCCTAACCACAAACTTCGTGAGAGTTACAGAGTTGAGTGTGTCCGAGGTAAGGTAAGGTAAGGTAAGGTAAGGTAAGGGTATTATTCTAACAAAGCACGCACTGCCTTTGTCACAACTCTTCAACATGAAGAGGCTTGAACACACGACTAAAGGAGTGCTTTTGGAGAACAGGTGTAGATTTCAAAGAGGTAAGAAAGAGGTTAGCCTTGTGTGACAACACAGCTAGCAAGTGGCACAAGGGGCGCTAGCTCGTCAGTCGCTTTGTCACTCACAGGAGAAAAAAAAACACACTTGACGTAGCAGACATTTGATATATTTCCAGTTCAGCTTCGATGAGTAATTTATCTCAGTAATTGTCCGTACACTGCGCCCTCCCTTCCCCCATGTACACGGTAACAAAGACCCAGGTTATCTTCATTACTAGCAAAGTAATTGATGTCACACTAATGGTCTTCTTGCCTGATAAAGGCTCGTTAGCTTCTCGGTGGCTTTTCCTGTCTAAATAATGAAGAATGTTGTGAAGGTGTGCACTTAAGTGTCTTGTGTGTGACATTTTGAAAGATTTTGCGTATTAGACGATGGAAATGTACTAATGAAATAACACACAGTTGTTATCTATATCTTCAGGGACATTTGACGCGGTACTACATGAGTATAAAACTTAAGAAGGTTAGGATATATTTCCCACTGCAGCTATACATAGACTACTAGAAGCTATAGATAGACTACTATAAACTAGATAAACAGCCTTAACCTCACACCCATGCATTATGCCAGGTTGTCTAGTGAGGAGCAGGTAATCCTTCACTTTAAGAATTGCACGTCAAAGGTTTTCACTTGTTATCAAGACTCTCACAGTGTACAGCTGTAATACTCTGGGGCCCAGAAGCATCTCAAAATGGCACGCTAGGTTGCATTTTCTCAGTTTAAACCTCTCGTCATAAAAGAGAAAAGAAAGGGGCTTTTATCCAACTTGTACCAGAAAGTTATTAAGAAGATTAGTACTCAAGAAAATAAGTGCAGCTCAGCCATTGGCTGAGTGTAAAACTCTAGTCACCTATTTACCCCTTACTCTCCACATCTAAACTTAATGCTGAACGCCACCTAACTTAAGAACTAACAACTCAACAACTCAAAGCTTGAAAGACCATAACTGAACATCTTTGTGAGCTGCTACATCCACACATAATAAGCAGATGACTGAGTTTAGAGGTTCATACAAAATTTCTTCTAACCGTAACAACACAAATGGCCTTCAGGGAAGAAGCACAGAAGGTACTCATACACAGATACTCCTAGTGTTTTAGCTTTATCACTGTATATCATCGTCTTTATAAATATTCAGTCCTTACTATTCTGTCTATTCTTATCTGGGCTCGCATTGAAGCTTTGCCTTGCAGCTACACCAGATACTTGGATACAGGATGCCTCATTTTGGAGAAAGATCTTTTCTTTGAGAGCGAGGACATGAATGTCAGTATAAATTCATTTTATGCTGGTCTGTATGAACCATTTGAGTTACATAGTACATATTGCTGTAACAGCAACTAGTTTTGTAAACAAGCTAAGTGATAAAAGTATAAAGAAATGTAAGGAAACTGGTGTGTCCATCTTGTGCTTTTCCAACCGAAGATTAACTGTGTAGGATATCCTCATGCAGAGGTCTACCCTTCTCAACTGCATTTGGAATTATGGTTTGGCCAAAGATCTTAATCTGTACTAATTGCTTGCATAACCTGTCTGTAGCCTCTGTCTCTGTGTGTTTCTCTAGCTGTCTCTCTGTCTCATTCATTCACTCTTTTGTGTACCGAGGTTATCAGCAGGGACACAGCACATGAGCTTGTTGGCTGTGGCTCTCTGTGATGGACAGCCGAACGAGCGACCAATTCAGATGTCGCTTATAAATCTAATGAACACTAAATATCGGGTTACAAAGCTGCATCTGTGCTTTGCCAATTGTAACACAAAACACTGTGATTGCTGATTATTTTCCCCCTGAGTATTTGTCTTCAGTGTCACATTATGTGTCACTTATTCAATACTTTTATCCAAATATAATCACTATACCATAATCGGACCAAGTGTTGGTAGTAATGTGAGGTCTTGTCCCGAAGTTTTTCAGTGTCTTCCGGCTGTGTTAGGGTTAACACAGGTTGAGTTAAAACCATTGGTTTAATGTAATGCTGCAAACAGGAAATGCAACAAAAGACTTCATATGTGGTTGAGGCTGCTTGTTTACTGTTTACTACCTGTTAGGGTGTGTACTACTGCCTCTGTGCTGCAACGGTCTCATTATGTTGTACCATCAGTAGGCTGCCACTTAGTAAAGTGGTGATGTAACAGAGGGGATCATGTTGTCTTTGTGATTTTTCAGGCAGAACAAACTCTGAACCGGCCAGTTAAAACTCGCTGATACAAACGTGCAGCTCGTAATAAACCCTGAAAAAAGAATGCTATCTCTGTTCTGCAAAGTACCTTTCCAAACAATGCCTGAGGCCAGTGACTAGAAAGCAGCCCGTCTATTCAAACGGATTTGTTTTCCTCATTATCTTATCGCTGGTTGGTGCAACCGCGTGTCGCCGTGGAGATGGTGGTAAACAGCAACGGTGGGAGTGGTGGTGGAGAAGAGTGAATGGGGCCCGGCTATCAGGGAGCTACCATGTCCCTGAGACTCATTAAATTTTCAGCAGCTATGCACCTGTCTGGGGTGCAACCGGACAATATTGGAGGTGCAGAGCACGGGGTTAGTTCCTAGACAAGCTGCTCATCCTGCTGAGGTCATCAAAGTCAGATAAGGCTGTTTAGCCTAAAGACTAAGTCGTAAAGGCATTACATTTCTATGTCTTTATGGCAGCAGTAAGTAAGCATTGTTGATAGCTTAAGTAGACACCAGCACAAAGAACATGGATCAGCTCAATGGTTATCTCCATATTTCCCTCTTTTATTCTTTTATTACCCGACTGGTGACGCTACCAATAATTCTAAACTGAAAAACAAACCAAACAAGGCCAATATTCATGCCTACTTAACGTTGCCCAGAGAGATCTGTTTGTGTACTAAATTAATTTTAATATCCCTAAAAGATAAATGACTAATTTGTTAACTTGTCTCAGGCGTCAATCAACCATGCTATTGAGACAATAGCCTTCTTCCTCTTCCCTCTATAGCCCTCTTCCTTCGCTGTATGTGTCAATTAAACACATTCATATGTGGTGCTCAATGTTGCCATATAAAAATATGTGAACACACACAATGAGACGATCACAAGAAAGTGTCATAACAAAGAACGAACAACTTCTCTTGTCATGTTTACTCCGTGAAGAGATTGTGCAGTTCAAATTCTTCAAATTCAGTGGCTACACCACAGGTTAGTTCTCACAATTAACCTCAATAACATATTATATTACAGAATATACATTAATATGGCACTCATAGGTTATAGATCACAAATAACTGGTTAATAAACAGATAATTAGTCCACTCACCCATTTGGCAATGTCAGACACAAATCTCTGTGAATTATATAATAATAATAAACTATGAAGGATGCAGATACAGTTATAGTAATTTCAGTCAAAGTTGCGTAATAACTGTTAAACACTGAGGTGTTGATGATGCTGCCAAGCATGCAATTAAATTGCTGTCTAATTTCCTTATTTTTCCCCCACTGATATTAAGTGCAAACAACATGGTTGCTGATTGAAAAGAGTTTGTGGTGTTAGTTTGTGCTACCCAGAAAGGACAACTCAGTTGTTCTAACACCTCACCCATGTCCATTGTAATGTAATGGTCCATATGGGAAGAGCATTGATTAGAAATGATGCTTTATTCATCAGGGGGTAATCACACAAAAACCCAACCATTTTTTTCCAGAGCAGCAACGATTAGTCAAACAACAGAAAGTTACTGGCAAATGTTTTGATAATAGAGTAATCATTCAGTCATTTTTCAAGCAAAAATGCCAAACACACAGTTCAGGTTCTCAAATTTGAGAATTTCCTTTTTTATTTTAATAATGACATTTAATAAAATCTCCTTGTGCTTTAGGATATCATAATGGGCAGTGCTCACTGTTTTCTGATGTTTTATAGACCACAAAAAATGTAGCACCTCAATCAATAAAGAAAATGATAATTAAATCAGATATCACACACTTCACCTCATTGTTAAAATGGCTTTTATGCAGCTATACAAAGTTTTGTCAAGATTGTGAAAATCATTCTTGATGTATTATATAATCAGCACATGGCGGGTTCAGTAGTGTGCAGTATTGGGAGAGTTAAACCACTAAGAGGTTTTTTTCTCCAAATTGGATTTGAACACCAAGTATTTCTATTGCTCCACAGGTTTCAACAAAGCAAAGTTCAGGTTGCTTCCCAGCAGTGCCAGTTGGTGTGGTTAATACTACCAGTATGAGCCCAAAGCTAGTCCACTGACCAAAATTGATTACTCTTGGTTTGTTTGGTAAGCATCTCTGAACAGAAATAAGAGATGACTTGTTGACCTTCTGAAATCTGCTGGATCATTTATCAATGTCAGACTACTAAAGTGCCAACAGTCTGAAATCTGAATCTAAACAGTGGATCCACTGCGCTCTGTCTCAGTTACAAAGATTGACTAGAGACTACAAAAATCAAAGTTGTTATAGTCTAAAGGCTATTTTAAAGTCAAACTTGTGCTGCAGTCCTTACAGCTTATTTTGTCAAAGGAGGAGAGAGTGAGAGAGTCGTGGATGAGATGGATTAGATGTGAGAGTTTGGCTTTGTATCCTACTGTATGTTGTGTTCTAAACTATTTGCATTCCCTGCAGAAAACATCAAGTTACCAAATTTGAAATCTAGAGTTGAGACCGATCTGATCCAATATCAGTATCAGATCCCATTCTGATGCAATTCCCTCATCAGATATTGAACTGACGACAACAAGCCGCGTACTGATCCAGATTTCAACTCTCAACATGCCCTCAGTTTGGAGACATTTTAATCTTTAAACACAAACAGGCAGACAGCAGCTTGTAATTTATGTAAAGCCAACATTGCGAGGGGTGGAGGTTGTATCAGTATCGGCAATTTTCCAAATTCAGGTATCAGAACTGAAAACAGGTGGATTGGTGCATCTCTAATTAAATCACTTCAGATTTTGAACGCAGTGAAAGAAAGCTTACAGACTGAGACAAAATCGTGTTGCTCTTACTTTGGGCTGTGCCCCAGTAACAGTCGGAGAGAGGGCAGGTCTCCCTTGGCAGCAGCATAGTGAACAGGTAGGGCGCCTGTATCGGTGGAGGACCCGGGGTCCCCCTCGCCGCTCTTCAGCAGCCAGTCAGTGACCTCGTGGTGACTGAAGCGGGACGAAAGGTGGAGAACGGTGGCACCAGAACTGTCCCTGTGCTGTCAATCAAACACGAGAGAAATACAGAGCTGAATTGTGGGGCTCTGAAATTCAATGTAACAATTAAAAGGTTATAATCGAAATGATGTCATGCTGCAAAATAGCAATACCAACTGTAAAATATACATATGTTATTGTAGGAACAGCAAATTTCCAGCCTATTTAAGCCTGGCACTGGTTGGCACTGTTGAAATTTAGGGAAAGTAAATCAATCATAGAACTCCCTGTGCTATGTGACATGACGGGTCATAAAGGTTTATGTTTGGTGTTTATATACAGGCATATTCAGGCATATTTAAGAAAGGAAATAAGTCGTTGATTAACTCTCATGTGAATGCATACCTTGTCTGTGAGAACACACAACATTCTTCGTGTGAACCTTTACTGTATCTTAAGCTTCTAACTTGCTGCATTTCTAAGCAGCATAGACTTGCACTTAAACCTACATTATAACAAGTTGAGTCTGAAAGAAAGCAGACTAAAAGGTCTGAGATGTTAAAGCACAAAGTCCTGTCCTTATTTAAGGCTTACTAAGTTAGAGCATTTTTAAATTGTCATCAGATCATAACATTTGCAACTCTGTCAAAAAAGACATGAGGTTATGGTTACGTTTTATCCTTTGTTTCAAAGGATTGGATCAATATCTAACACAGAAAATAAAAAAGAATTGTATTTTTTATTTCAGAATGTATATTTTGTCTGCATAGATGTGTGTTAATACCGGAGTCTTATCAACAAAGAAGCTAAAGCTGCAGTCTGAGGCAGCAGAGTGCCACAAATGAACCTCATTACCATCAGATAAAATCAGGACAATCATGAAAAGTGGTATCTAGCATTGACCATCCATCAAGCAGATTGCACTGTGCAAGTGGTAATTGATAGGTTTTACTAAATGTCAGCCAAGTATCTTATCAGTTAGTTAGCTGGTGGCGTGCAGCGTTCTTTGTCACTCTTCTGCGGTCGGTCGGGCAGCTCTCTAAAGTAATGGAGACAGTAAATAGAAGATAGAGCTCTTATTACCGTGTTTCAAATTTAGAATCACAGATAACTCGAGGTTAGATCGAGTGCCTGATTGACTCAGGTTTGGTGCTTCTGTTTGTGCTGTGCTGGTCTAAATCTTTTCAAGTAAGAGGTGACATAATATGGGTCAGCAGCAGCAAGGTGGCTTAGGCATTAGCACTGTCGCCTTGGACCGAGAAGGTGTCTGCGCATGATTTCCTCAAGTCTGCACAGTCACAACAACGTGTTCTAAGTTGTTCTCAGTTTGTGAATGCTTGTGTCAGTCTATGTAAAGCCTGTCCAGATAGTACCCTGCCTCTCACCCAAAGCATGCTGGGATACCCTGCATGATATCCCTCACAATGTAAGCAAGTATTGAAAATGGATGCCTGGATTATTTTATGTTACTACTACTGGTTGGTTAGTCAGCAGGAAACTAAAACTGATTTTGGATTTTCCATAAAACTTGGATGGAAGATGGGCTTCAGACCAGAATAGACCCCATTAACTGTTAGTGCAGATCCAGATAAAGGGATGAATCCAGGAATTTTTTCTCACTTTCTTTAAAAATGCAAGACATTTTTAAAATTTTCTCCAGGGAATGAGTTATGGATCTTGAGGGAAAAAAAACCTGCCATATTTAGGTGGCTGGTATCTATGAGTGAGAACAAGTTGATGCAGATCCAAGGTCTGGTGATCTTAAATTATGGTTAAGCAGTTGTGGGTGGTTTAAAATTTAGAGGGTTATACCAAATATCTCCACTATCAAATCAAACTACACTGCCACCATGCTGTTTCTGTTGGTGCCCTTCCTGAGTTACCGTACGTGCCGACTGGACAAAGGATATTACATTTGCAAATCCAGTTTTGCATACCTCCTTAGCTTGGGAACTGATGAGTCAGTGCAGCATAAAGTGGGTTTTTAAACTGAAACCAAAGGTCAGGAAGTTCTGAAGGGTACTCTTACATTGTCTAAAGCCTGAATGTGCTGAGGTTTGTGAGTTAAATTTGATCTCTTTATTTCCTATTCCTTAGTTGTGTGTTAACAAAGGCTGCCTTTCAACATGCCATCAAAACAGCATCTCTTGTCTCTTAAAAGCATAAGTTTTTGTAATGTGATGTATCTCTGGGTTTCCTCTATGAAAAACAGCACCTGCCTTGAGAAATACCTGTTGGATTTTATTAGTATGGGTGTGTCATGGTGGTCTACGTGTTGTTTCAGAGGCTCTTAGAGAGCATAAAACATGTAGATTTTAGGCATGAAAATACACTGACACTATTTAAAACACACCCCAGATAAACTGGATCCCAGTTGGAGAGCTGAAGGGGGATTGGGTATAGAAGGGGATTGGCTACACTACTGAGAAGCCAGGTCAGAGGAAACAGAGAATTAGGCTACTGCCTGCTACACTTCAAGGTGTCCAACTATAGCTCCAGTCACCCACCTCCGGTCGACATCCACCCTGGGTCAGCAACCACTGCAGGCAGGCCAGGTTGCCGGTGGCTGCTGCGTCATGCGCCGGGCTGGCCCCGTTGTTCGCCACGCAGTTGCCCGGCAGCCCTGCCTCCTCCACCAGAAACCGCAGGCAGGTTAGTTTCCCTGCCCGGGCTGCGTGGTGGACCGGTGTGGCCCCCAGCACGTCCCTGACGTCGCTGGTGAGCGCCTTCGCCGCTAATTGCACTTTGAGAGCCGGCACGTCCCCCTGCCTAGCGGCGAGCAGCGTCCGGTCCCCCTCCACCACCATGACCGCTGCACACTGGTCGACTCCTTCCTGTGGTTGACTGATCTGATCGGTTCACCGCTCGGACCGGGTCAGCATTGTCTGTACAAAAGCCTCAGATCATCTCAGTCACCCGGTTCAGTGAGTGGGACAGCTCAGTTATCGCTCCACATCTTCCAGTCGGTCAAAAACAACATCTGTTTCCGTTTTGACGCATTTTAATCTGCTGCTGTCACATGTTGAAATAAACTCACTCCATTATTCTTTACCTGAGCGACAGACTGACCTGCTTTCTATCTTTTACGCGACGGTGTGGCTCATTAATCCGCTTCTTCTCTCTCAGGATGCTGAACACCTGTTGCACACGTTTAGGTTTCTTTGCTCCAGTAAACTAGTTTTTATTCAATGTGTTTATGCGCTGCCGTGCATCATGTGCCTCAGAGAATATCCCGCAGTGTTTTTCTTCCTATAGCAGATGGCGACATGGGACTGAGCGCCTGCTAAATAATCCATCAGGGGGAGGATCGCTGAGCCTGTTACAGGTTGTTGCTTTCTGGAAATCGGCTCAGAAGTTAAAGGGGCAGTACGAAGAGGCGACTTAAAACTCTGTCCAGCAGAGAAAGTTACACAACTGAGGTGGTGGGAGTCAGTCAGGTGTAGACCCGCGGCCAAAGACTAAGTCAGCGATGGGCTTTTTGAACACACGCCCAGTCGTGTTTGCATGGAGGCTCACCTGCATTAATTTTACATGGAGCATCACTGGACACCCACAGTTTACACACTGCAGGGGTCCATCTGGTGGCCGTCTGTAAAACTGAGCTTCTGCACAAGTTTGTGTCCAGACATTTGTTCGTTTAGTGATGGAGGAGTGTAGAAGTTAAAGGGTAGCTCCACCAATTTTACATGTTAAATGTGTTTACAGGTCCTGGAGTAGTAGTACTTTATGTGTGGGAAAAAAAAATTATGAAGCTTTTTGTGGCTCCAGAGGAAGCCGTGTGCAATCTGATAAATATCCTCCAGTGATGTCACTCAGTTGTTAAATGTATTGTGGGAAATGTAGCCAGCAGGTTTTGGAAAGCGGTCCACTCTTCTATCATTGCGCTTCTATAACACTGTTGGACTCAAGGACCGTTTTAAAACAAATCTATACAGCAGAACCAGAGATATCACCTTTTTTATTCTGTGCATGCTTCTTCCTTTTCAATAAGGCATAAATGCTTTATAATGACTTATAAAACGTCAATATGCTGCTGATAAGCAACTGTTAATGGTTAATATGTGTTAAATGGGGTTGTGGTCACAAAGAATCTCTAATCTTTATGAGTATATATATAGAACAACTTACTTGACAGATATAAATCCTGCCAGTTGAACACATTACCTCTAGGAGATGAATGGGTGAGCATCGGTGGAAAGTAACTAATTACATTTACTCAAGCACTGTAATCAACTTTGAGGCACAAACATTAGACTTGAGTATCTTGAGTCATTTTATCCAATTTTACGTTCCTTTCCTTACTTAATTGCCTATTAATACACTCAAGAAATAAGTTTTCTCAAACTACTTTAATCCGGCAGTGGTAATTACTTTACAGATGAAGATTTTTTACATAAAACATAGATCAGCATTTAAAATATGATGATTTATTATTCACTAAAGTGCTTATAACAGTTTGTAAACCTGCTGCTTACACATTAATAGATCCCTAACAATAATCCAATAATGTCCAAAAACACTGACAGTTTTTGCTCATTTTAATATATTATTATACTTTATATAATATAATATGATATAATATAATATAATATAATATAGTATTATACATGATTTTTTAAAACTTGCTCATAACAAACTAAATAGTGTTTAGAGTAATAGAGTAAAATTTTGATGCATGACTGTAACAGAGTAAATTTTCACTGTTGTATTGATAGTTTTATTAAGTAAATGATGTGTGTGCCTTCCACCACTGGATGCGTTATATCACTTGTAAAATAACTCAACTCAGTCGTACTTGCACTGACAGTGCATACATGCATGCTGTTACACACATTATGATCTCAGCATGGCCTTGTCCTCAGTGACAGAGTTTTATAAGAGAACTGACTTAATGGATACAGAAGATTACCATGTCTCCATGAACCTGACGTTGTAATGAGCTGTAATACTTTTAATCACCAAACGGTGGCAGGAAAGCTTCATATTCACCAAGGTGCAGCTCCACCTGCAGAGGTACTCAGGTGTCACATCGTCATCGTTTTGCACTGGCCTCTCCGAATCACTGTAAATATCTCTCACACCACATTATTTATATCCACAAAACAGACTAATAGTCTAATAAAATAATCTAAGTAACCTACCAATACCTCTTTATTAAAATAATGGTGTAACTTTCACTGCTTTACATGCTTTTATTGTGAAATATATATAATATTCAATTTCAAAACATAGTTTACTCGTCTTGTTTAAACTTTAACTTGTATTTTATGTTTTCTCATATTTTCATGTGATGATTTGGGATCTAACGTGATAACACGAAAACTTGTAGTGTCACAGCAGTCTGTGCGCTTCCTGCCTCTTCACTGTCAGATTAGGTTGATTGAGTTTTCCGCTCAAGGGGCTTCTGCCTGATGCTGGGGAGGAGGAGGAGGAGGAGGAGGAGGAAGGGGGGGTCTAATGGGCGAGTCTCGTGCTCGACGCGTGCCTCTCCAGACCATCTGTTGCACCGGTCCAACTGTCATGGACACCGCGCGCTGATTTGGGGGAGGAGGGGGGGAATTCCCACGAGCGGTCTGACTATAATGGTACAATTCCCCAAAGGAAATGGACAATAAAAACTCCCTTACACGATTCAGAGGGGGGGACTACATCATTTTATCAGAGAATATCTTGCATACGTATTTTACATTAGAGGAAAGATATACTGCGTGCAGATAAAAAATATATGTACTGGCCCACGCAATAACGGCTACAGTTGGTTATTTGAACAGTATGATAATATTCGGCATCCTATTTTTTTTCGTATAGGAATACTTTGTTTTAAATGTGTACCCAGATCTGACTTCCTGGAAAGCAGTGATACAACATAATTTATTGTCAATAAAATGAGATTTGAATTATCATACTGATTTTGCATGTAGGAAAAATTGACCACAGTTTGTTTAACGAATACCGACCCAGTTTAAACCTGTAATGGCTCAAGTTGCACAGAATAGGATATTTGGATAGCCTAGTTATTTTAATGAAATAGGTTATTGATTGTTTCACAAGACTATCTTTTTGAAAGTATGCTTATTTATTAAGCATATTTATTTATCATGTATGTGTTTATTATTCATTTATGTAGCCCCTACTATCGACCAGTTTGGTAAATGTGGCCCCTGACATAAAACACAGAGTAGGCCCCCGGTGCAGCTGCATCCTTACAGCACCATAATAAAGGGTGTAACACAGGATTTAACCATGTGTAGGTGATCCGGACTCTGTTCCCAGGCTTCATTAAAGACGCTGCCGCTACTTCAAGCAGTGAGAAGCTAAATCCCTATTGAACTGGAAAAAGGGTCTGCCAACGGTTTTCCTGCACAGCCTGGGAAAGCTGGGATATTTCTTGCACGCGTCGGACGTACGACAGTTATTCAAATTGGGCTCAATTATGCGGGCGTGGGCCCCATCTATTGTGTGGTCACATCTGCTGCTGCGCGGGAACATTCAAATGAGGACGTTTTCTTCTCAAGTTCAGGCTGTTTACAACCTGACCCACAGTCTGCAGCAGTAAATATGGCCCAGGAACATATTCACACAGTGCAACCAAGAGAAAAGCAACACGTTCGCTGAAAAAAGTGAACAAATGACCAGTGTGCTCCTAATTTGGAGCGTTACAACCCTTCACAGCCACAGATATTTCATTTTACACTTTCACAGCTGACCAAGAACCACCTTTATGAGAAGTCTCTATAATGACTCTATAGTTTTCTATATAATAAGATTATATTCCATATATTTCAATAATAATAATAATAATGATAATGATAATAATAATAATAATAATAATAATAATAATAATAATAATAATAATGATACAAGTAAATGTTATTCTACCAATCTCCATTTGCCATGTCAGGCGTCATTGTCCACCTTTAAAACGAGGTTATGACAGAATGACGTTAGGCTGTAGGCCTGTAGTCAGCAGCTCCTCGCGCCCGTCTGCAACGGCCCAGCTGGCTGGCGCGTGCCATAACCTAATTGCTTTCGCTCGAGTGAGCCTGGGCGCGTGCAGGGAGGATGCCTTCAGTCGATGTTGAACCACAGACAGAAACGTGTCTTCACCTTTTAATGTATCAGCCAGAATGCGATTTAGTCCACTGCTGCTAATAATAATGATGGATCAACACATTTACGAAGGATGATATGACATTAAAAATAAACACACACATATTGTTGACCTTAATGGATAATAAGAGGCTCAGATACTGTTTATAAAAAAGAGACCACACAATGCAAACTTTATTAAACAGATGAAAGAAGACAAACGCACACAAAGAGCAAAAAATGACTTTATTTATCCCCCTCCATCCCCATCTTTTCTTTCTTTCTTTCTTTCTTTCTTTCTTTCTTTCTTTCTTTCTTTCTTTCTTTCTTTCTTTCTTTCTTTCATTGTCCTTTGGATATGTAGAAATATACTACTTGGCAGGAGCTGAAATTAATCTATAAGCACATTTAAAAGATCAGGAAATCACCTTAAAGCAGTCTCTTGAGAAGCAAGAGGGCGTGAAAAAGTTAAATTATACTCTGTGTATTTAAATCTTATTATGAATGTATAATTGATATTGACAATTGATATCTAAATTTGTAATAAATTTGATCATTTTTACATTTGACTTGAGGACATTAAAAAAAGTCTAATTTTAAGTTAACCTTCACTTCATTAATGGTTATAGACAGTACATATGTATTCCTTCAAAAATCTGTCTTGTGCTAGCCACTACTGTGAGATGCTCTCTGAAATGCTGATATTAAGCTTGTTTTATTTACAATTTGATGTACAATTATTTTACTCAAAGGCTTATTATTTGATTCCCCTCTTTCACTCCAAACCCTAAATATAATCATCTCAACAATCGTTAAAAGTCTACAAGCCTCCATTTTACAGTTCAGAGGTTATTTCAGACCATAAACAGCTTTAATATTGTCAATGTAATTTTCCTGACTGAAATATTTAATAAAAACCTTTTAACTTTTTACAATAAAACGTTTTATCTTGTTTCTAGACAGACATCATTGTTTCCCTCAGTCTAACTTTTCTATTAGATACCATCCTGTAAAATACACAGGTTCCAGACAGATGTAAATATATCAAAAGACAGACACATGTTCTGTATAGCCTATTGTTTAGGGTAACCTATAGTTTTTGTTTCCCTTGATGATCTCTGTACTTGCAGTCACATTTCTAGAAATAGACTACACAACAGCATTATAACAAAAGCAGGACTTAGACGTGCTGGTTTAATGAAGTAGCAGGTCATCATTGAGTCTAAGTTCAAGCATCTTATTCTCAAATCTTCTTTCCTTCTCAGAGCCTTGAGACACAAGTTTAGATGTCTTCTGTCCCCTTGAACTCACCGTGCAGGCGTGGTGTCTCTCCTACAGCGAGCCAGTCATCCGTGAGCTGCAGTGAGAATTTCTTGGGTCAGACTTTCTCACACTCAGACTCATTAGCGACTGACAGAAACAGGACAACTAATTTGACAAGACAGGCGTTTGAACAATGCAGCGTCCACAGTGAAAAGTCAAGGAAGTTTTATCACTTTCATCACTGAAAAACGTGCTAACGTGGTCTGATGGTTTCTATCTGCTTCAAATGATTTATCTCATTATCTTATTTATAGGTTTAGGCTAGGGTCTTCAGTTATTTGACTGTAGCCACACCAAATAACTGTGCATCCATTAAATGGAGGCAGAATAGCTGCACACCATATAAGAGATGTAAAGACACACATTATTATGAAATGCACGTCTTAATATTAGGCAATAAAACGAAATATGCACAGTCACGTGTTACAGTTAAACAGCCTGGTTATAGGTTTCATTTTCAGCTTGTTGGACAAATCTCATCACTCAAGCTCAGATAGCATTACATCAAATAGTGACACAGATATTTTACATATAAGACCTTAAACATTTAGCACACTAAAACAGCACCTTGAGGAGAAGTAGCTGAGGTTTTGAGATTAAATACTGCACATAATTGACTTGTTCAAAACACAAACAGGTATATAACATGTCTATAACACTGTATTTTTAGAAGGAAAAGCTTACATACCAGGGTGTGACTTGGTTCTCCCTCTGCCCGTCATTTAAAGCCCATGCAGCAGTGCTCGCAGGTCGTCGCTGGTTGAAGGCTGCGCTTGTATTGAGCGCCCTTTTCCAACACGAGGTTTGAGGCTCAATGAAAGAGACGCGTTCTCGCGGTGGGCGGGGCTCTCGGGCAGGCCACGCCCCCTGTGGCCTGGTTCAGCTTCACTGATGGAGGACTGTGCAGGAGCGTGCAAAAATATATTATATAAAATATATAATATTTGTTAGGTTTTTTAAAAAAAAATGTAAGGATAGATTTGATTCTTTTTTTTTCATAGCCTGATTTAAGACCATTTGGAAGCTGGAGTGACTTTACAAGACCAGAAGAAGAGCAATTTAACTGCTTATTTGTTGTTTCCAGGTTCCTTTTTAAATAAAAAATGTAATAAAAGGTGTCAATTTCTCCAGAATCTCAAGCACCACTTTTTTGCCCGAATGTGAGCCCTGTATTCTTATTTTACTACATCCTCATTAGCAGCTACAACAATGAAATGAGTCATACTTTCTGAGATATAAAATAAATCTGACTTTTCTTCTGGACTTTGCAGCAATATAGAATGTCTCTATGCAGCCTAAATGTGTTTTCGTGATTAACCCTGTCCCCACTCTTTAATTTCCCTCCGGACAACTCTTAATGGCCCCCGTGTCTCTGTAACTTCAAAATAATTCATCGGAGCAGGAAAGCCATCTGCTGCCTTTGTTCGCCTGGCTCGTGCTGTTCTCGTGCCCCTGATATGGCAGCACAATGGATTCCCCTCAATCACAAATCCAATATTCAAAAAACCCCGCCAACAAGCCGCCTGTCCTGCCTGTCCAATACCTCGCCTGGCGCTGGGGCAGCTCCAATCCTCCCAAATCATACCTTATTCACTAAAAGATGAAGAAATAAACAGCAACCTTACAAAGTTTTTAGTGGTGTCTCTATTTTATCATTCATGCACGATCCCTAAACATGAATTCAGTGTAGAGACACTGCTGTTGGATTGGTTGCGGGTCTTGGAGCAGCACATTGAGACGCATGACTGTGGAGTCAGTCAGAGCCGAGGACGACAGCTATTGGTGGAGAAGCCAATGCGACGCCACAAGTTTTACCTTTGTCAACTTTGAGGAGCAAAACAAATTTGCACCACCAGATGTGAGCTCTGTCTTGCAGCTTGGCTTTTGGCTTGGTTAGGCTTGGTTAGATATTCAAATCCTGTCTGAGCCATACTTCTGATTTATGCAATGTACAATTAGGCAAAAAAAAAGGTTTCTCCGCCTCTGAAAGCGACGCCAGGCTCGATGCTTTGCAATTTGGATTGTATTTTCAAGGGGGAACAATGACTATGAGCGCAATAAATGGCAAACGATCTATAATGTTAATTTAAAGTGTATGAAAACCTCCAGTTATGGTGTCCTTTATCCACCATTTTCACAGAGAATAATTCAACTATAATCTGTGATCTTTCATTCAACATTTATGTATCACGGTCTGTGTTTTATAGCAGTTTGATTTTTTATTTCTACAATGTGTTTCAGCTCTGGCTTCAATAGTGCTTGTGTATGTTTAATAGCAACAAATAGACATTAGTTTTATATCCTCACATCCTTAAATTATCCTTAGATATGAGGCAGTGTCAATAATTTGACATATGTATAAGATCTTGAAATTTTGATTTGACTGATTTGGACTTGAATCCAAAGACATATATAGTCCACCAACTTGATAAAGACAATTTTTCTGCACTATTTTGGCTGCTTTATAATCGATGTTTTATTTTAAAATTACTACAAATCATCTATATCTTTTGTTAGCGTCTCCTTTAGCACGTGACCTGTATGGATGCTGAGGCAGACCTCGCGACAGAATCAGTGACGTCAAATGTACATCGTGCAGGAGAAAAAAAAAAAGTTTGTATTTCCGTCACTGGTGGCAGATGCTTTATGAAAACAGCGTTGTTTTAGGCGTGGGAAGCTTCTTGGCAAATGATGATAGGTCTCCTTTTTGCATCCCCAGAGAGAGAGACGTGACAATGTCACATCAGTGCTCTGACAGAACAAAACAACGCTAAAAACATTTGCAGACGAATAATTCACTAATTTTTAACGTAACATTAAACATTTTTACATATCTAGATTATATATATCTAAAAGATTTTACTTCATTTATTGCCTCCCCCCTCCCCTGCACCACCTCTGAAGTCACACAAAGAGCATCTCTACCTTCAGCACACTATCATGTCTATTTAATTGTTTTCAGCTGAAGATAAAAGGGTATTTAAAAAAAAACCTTAAATATTGAATCATAGCCGACCTAGAGCCATCATAAAAGCAGCAACAGTGTGTAAAAGTGATCAAAGGCAGAGAGGAATACACTGTACACTCACTGCCACTTTGTACTATACAATTGAATGCAATCCAATATAACAGTCCTGCCATGAAATCTACTTTTATGAAGCTTATACATTTTCAGTTTGAGTATGATGTGGGGCAAAATATCAAAAATTTCCTTCAATTTAAGGCACTGCAGTCTCATGTAATCTCCCACTAAGACCTCAATGATAAACACAGAGGACAGTTATCATCTTTCCATTGTTGCACTTGTTGCCTGTTACTCATGATAAGAAACATGATAAGAAAGAAGCAAGATGGATCTTTTAATTTGATTGTTTTCTTTTGAAACCCAGTTTGACCACAGTCCCTTTCATAATGTAGGCTGATAGAGCTGGTGTGTCTGTGTTGGAGGGCTCACTCAAGTCCACACATAGATATTGCTTCTCTGTTTCATTAACACACATCCTACAGCCTTTTGGGTAGGTTAAGTGTCAAATTGAACATCTAAACTAAAGAAAAGACAATTTGGCACCAGTTCCTCGCAGTCTCTGTTGTCTGGAGCCACTTTCAAAAGCAGACAAACAATGAGAACGAGAACCAATGTAACATGTACTGTCAGGTGTGAATGGGTAACTTCAGAGCCAGAATCCAGCATCACAGACGGCTTTCTTCCTTTAAAACACCCTCTCCCTCTTCAGCACCATGGACAGGGGTCACCTGATAAAGCACCACCACATGGAGCAACAGTGTCAACCAGTCACCCACACCTGCCTGCTCTTGATCAAAGCCACAGAAGAGGTCCTTAAGAAGCTGCCAGACAAAGGAGTGTATGCACTATATCTTAAATGCCGAGTGAGGAAAGAAGTTCTCTTCGCTCATTGTCCTCCCAGGAAGCCATTTTAGTTCTGAGACCTCCTCTTCATTTTAAGATCACAAAAATCAGCTTGGTAACATTACAGTGAGTGTTATTTCTGATATGTAATGTTATTGGTTGGTATGAACATAGTTCAGTGATCAAGTTTGTGAGATCAACAGCCTGAATGTAAAATGTTGGTCCTGAACCTAAAAACAGTCTTCCAAACACAATATTAACCCATGGTGTGCCAACCAGATTTTTTCAGGCATTTCAACCTAATCTCATGTCCTGCATCATACTAACAAAAATGACTGTGAGATGTGTTTTAGCTATGGAAGGAGCTAGTTAGTGCAGCTTGAACCTCAACTTTGTCAAAGCCTCCAGCCACAGACTTGCCTCTTTAAAAATAGATTAAGTGGAGAGTGACCGCCATTTAAGCAGAGTGGAGCAGCACACAACAAAGAACCTGGGCTGAATCCACATCCAGAATATTGTGGTTTCATGAGATTCTAAGGTGAAAGGAAATAAATTGTTATTTAGTTGAATTATCTCCATTGTCTGTGCTGATGCTTTTGTCAAAATCCAACATAACTGCGACAAAATCACACTGGAAATGGTTTTAAATTAGCTTTACTGTGTTCTCTGTCCTGGCTGCACACAAGTAGAGATATGTGCCCAGCTGCATGTTGCCGATGAGTTAGTGTAGCAGGGTAAGCTGTTGATAATGGAGCTGCAGTGGTCAGTTGAGCTCACTCTTCTGGTTGAAATACAATCCACCTACTTAGATATTTTCTCTCCAAGCAGCTTGGATAACAACACAGCTGCATGCTGCTGGTTCAACGAACTGAGAGTGGAGATGGATTCATACTAAAAGAAAACTGTAGCGTTAATGGATTGTATGTGAGAAAAACATTATATTAGCAGTCTGAATTGAAGTGTTTTGTTTTTATGTGTGGAAAAATATCAATAACTGAACAAGTGAATTAGTGGTGAACTTATTGGATAACCATTCCAGGGATCAGCTCAGTGTCACACATAATTTCCTCCAATGTGCAGTTGCATCAGGTGCTTTTCAGAACAGGGACAGCAAACTTCAGAGGGGGAATAAGGTGTTAAAATGTTGGTACATTACTATTGAAACATGTTGCAGTATTAAAAGCTGTAAACGAGCATACCCCAGTCCCTTTTCTGTCTGAAATCAGTGACTCTACTACTGTGTGGGTACATCACACTGTACCACATAGGTTTAATAATCAGAGTCAAGACAAGAAAAGCTCTGGCTTGGGTCAATTCAGTGTGTCAGTATGTGGGAAAGTCAAAAAATAGTTTTTTTTTCTTCTTCTTGATCATTTTCACAGATCCAGATGAAAGCAGCCACGACCCTGAACGTGTTTGTATAACTGATATCTGTTGTCAGTGTTGTATTTGCTGCCTGATTGTCCTCTTTTCTGAGGAACATTTTAGCACGGTGGCTCAGTGGTTAGCACTGCGGAGTTCTTTGTGGAGTTTGAACTTTCTCCCCGTGTTTGTGTATTTTCCCCACCTTCAAGACATGTATATTTGGTTGATTATTGTGCTGGTGCCCTTGACAGAGGCACTGGCTTAAAATTGGAGTTGGTCCCTGGGCGCTGTATGGCTGCTTCTCAGTGACGATTGAAATACAGAGAACAAGATCTAATAATTTGTACTGAGAATAAGTGATGAATAAAGACTCATCTTCCTCTTATACTGTATCTAACTTTTTATAGAACAAAACCAGGCTATGATGCAGCTCGTGAACTTCTCTCTGACTGCTTGTTCTGCCCATCAATCTGCTGCATGTATGACTTAAGACTTGGACATAGCAAAATGGTACTGCAGAGTGTCTGCAGACTTTAGACTCGATTATTTGGGGAAGTCTGACAGTTAAACTCTTCATTATTCATAATGATTTAACTGTTTAAATTCCATTCTGCTCCTCAATGTATTTCTGAATCATCAGTTAGTAACCATCAAAATCACAACAAACTTTACAAACTGACCCATTTAGTGTAATTTGTGCTCTTGCAATGCCATCATAATATTTTACACTACCTGTGTGCATACAGTTCACCTTCTCGTACCTATATAAATAATTCTTAAGCAAATAAAGTAACGGTTGGGCTCAGAGTAAGGTTTAAATAGAAATATTTTTTTTCAATTACACACATTTTAATAAAGTGACAGTGAAATCAAGTGTTTCACTGGTTTCATTAAATTTGTTTTGCTTCAGGTACCACAGAGTGAACAGACATACTCTGTGGAATAGGTAGTTTGAAATGTCTTTATATGTCTTCCTCGTTATTTACAAGATAACAGACGTGACAGCTGGGGAGCTGAAGCTAAAACAAACCCTACAAACATGGAACCAATTTGGAAATCACACATTTTCTAACTACCTTTTCACAATAATAACCATAACATTAATCATTTATATTATAGGATACAAAATCAGGTCTTAATTAAGTGTCTTATGGGGAAAAAAAGGATTTGATCACAAATAATGAACAACAAGAAGTTCAATCAAATGTTTGTTTCACATGTTTGTGTCGCTGCTGGGCTCAAACACCAGCCAGCAGTCCTACAGATGCTTCAGTATGATGCGGACACTGTTGGCGTAGATTTTGGCTTGGGATGCCAGACATCCTTTCAGCTGTAGTTTGGAAGGAAGACCTAGAATTCTGGAAGCCTCCATCGTGATGGAGACGATCACCCTCAGCAGGAGGACAGAGAGTCCGTCGACGCGTTTGGTTTCACGCATCAATTAACGAGCGCAGTCTCCATCTGTCCGGACGCTGTGGCTCGTGTCAGTCTCATGCCGTTTATACGACCAATTTAATACTGATCAGTGTGAGTTTATTCTCAAACTCAACGATTGTTATTGAAGATGTTTTCTGGGACTACATAAATACCTTTTCATCGTATGGTCTAGATGTACTTTTCCCCCAAAACTGTCTCTGAAGTTGTTCTAATGATTCTTAATAATCCATATTAAAAAAACATGTAATGCAACTTTCTAGAGTTTTTCCTTTATCTGTCTCAATTCTGACATAGTCATCAGTAGCCTAAAGTTTTACTGGAAGAAACAAAGAAGCTAATCATATCCCTTTCCCACAGAGTTGCTGGAAATGTCTTTGTCAGTCCACGTTTCTGTACGTCCTTCAACAAAGGATCACTGTGCTCTCAGCTTGCACAGATGGATACCCACGCTGAAACCAGGACAAAAAGGCTCCCAACCGAAGCCTCTCTAGGACTTTTTTTTTTTTTTTGGTCTTATCTCGAAGGGCCCGTTCCCAGACTGGACCTGATGGCAGTTATTTAGGGCCCCATGGGGCAGGACGCGTGCAAAACGGCGCATCTTTGATGCTTGAAACAAAAAAGATGGATAAAACCCCTGAAGCACCCTCAAGCTACAGCTAGACAACCTGCGGCGTTATCTTTAGCGAAATGATATGAGCCTGTTGAAGTACATATGTTTCCAAATGTAAATAAATAAACTAAAAAAATGATATGTTATTGTGTTGAACATGTTCCCGCTCTTTATTATTCCCTTAGTGCTTCAAACACCAGCTTTACGCACAGCACCGTGCGTAAAACCTGCGTTTGCTATATCTGCAAAGGGTTTTCTGCAAAAAACTACAACTGACTGTGGTTTAAAATATCTGTTAAACATAAGACTGCATAATTATTTTTAATTTAAGCAAGACTTTTAAGTAGATTTAGCTGTATTTGATGTGTTTTCTGCTTTCGCTCTCCATTAGATCTTGCTGTGTAGTTTCGTTTTTGCGTCGTTTGCCTCGAATTAACAAAATATTTCTATACAACGTAACTATTGTGTTTATGCGCTGTGACCCGAGCCTCCGCCCAAAAAACGACAAAAACGTTGATGGTGAGGGGCCACGAGAAGTGGAGCAGGAGCCGGGATGCTGATGATGGGAGCAGCAGCGGAGCGCTGCGACAGTGGGAAACAGAGGAGGAGGGGGAGGAGGAGGGGGAGGGGGACAGAGACTGAAGAAGAGATGGAGGGAGGGGGGGTCCATCTGTTGCGCGGTTGTGGCGCGTGCCGAACGCGTGAATCCCACTGGCAGCTCACTGCACTGTTTGGTGGTCTGCAGCAGAGATTGAAACTCTGCTGTGATGTTAAAATGAAAGGTGTTGATTTTATAATAAATAACTTAAGATATCTACGAGGTTATATGTAAAACTGTGTTTAGCCTTTTGAATTTTAAGGCGGTATCACATCAAAAGAGCTCCAGTCTTTTACTGAATTACGGGCCTGTTCCTCATCTTGTGCTGTGCAGTGTTAAAGCAGACTCGTTTCTCCTCTCTATACAAAAACACTCATATATGTTGGTACTCCACAGACGCACGCATCTCTGCTTGTGCTGCAGGTTGTCACCCAGTCTCCTCCCCCTCTGCTCCAGGTAAACACCGTGTTGTTGATATTGGAAACAAGCTGAGGCTCCACAAGCAGATGTTAATCCATACATAGCGTGGCTTGGGTATCTGGTTTATTAATTGTAGGAATAGATTAGTCCTGTCACCTCAGAATCACTCATCTGGCTCTGTGTTGCTGTTGTTGTGGCGGGAAGCCAAGTCCACTCCATAAGCATCAATAAGGGGAACGAATTTATTATTATTATTTTAATCGTTTTGATCCAACGTTGTCATTGTTCAGCTGTAGCAGTGCAACTTTCAGCTATCTCAACGAACTAAATGATCTTTTGGGGATTTGGCTGCTCATATGTGGGGGATTTCTGATGCAAAAATAAACAGGACAATAAACAGTCAGTTTATCAATTTGATAAACAAAAGGTGAAAAGGAAGGATTCCTTTTCATAGAAAATTACAAAGGAGCAGCTGTCTGATATAGCCTATGTGAAGGAGAACAACATCGTTGTATGTCTTGTATGCGTAATTCGATCTCGGATGAACGTTAAAGTGTAAAATTTTAAACGCAATAAAGCATCAGCATCAACACGAAACTCCACATACCAGCGGTAGACGCAGGGGCCCAAAGGGACCAGATGGTCCAGACAAGAGCTCCGCTCAGGTCCCAAAGGCATCGCCCCCCTGTGTCAACCCCCCAGCACGATGGCTTGTGTCCCCTCCCCTCTGACGCGCCGGACCCACATAAATAGGAGGCTCTCCAGATCTGCGGCACACTCGAGCTCAGCCGCTCCAAGAGCAAGTACCTCCCCTCAAAAAGCACAACAACAAGCAGCAAACGAAATGAGTCCCAGCATCACTACCGAGGCCAGCCAGCCTCTCACTGCCAGGTCCACCGTGGCCCAGAGAAAACAAGCCAACGAACTGAGAAAGGTAAGGGAAAGACAGAAACTGCAGCTGTTTATTCCTCTTTAAAATGTTTTCTGATTTGACTCTTTTAAAGTACAGCTGAATAACGTTTTTCGTCACTTTTTTCCAGACTCTCAAACCCTTGTTGGAGAAGAGAAGACGTGCTCGTATCAACGACAGTCTCAGTCACTTGAAAAGCCTGATTCTTCCTCTGGTTGGCAAAGACAACGCACGCTACTCCAAACTGGAGAAAGCTGATATTCTGGAAATGACCGTCCGCTTCCTCAGAGATCTCCCATCCACTCCTGTCAAAGGTGAGCATCGTCTCTACAACTACGACATGCATTTCACAAACTATCTTATTTGAGGTTGTAGGCTATAAAATGCAATCCACTGATCAAACCTCTTCTCCCTCCAGATTCCGCAGACAGTTACAAGGAAGGCTACAAAGCCTGCCTCCAGCGCGTCTCCGCTCTGCTTCCCAAAACGAGCCTGGATCAAGACGCGTGCCAGCGGGTCAACGACTTCGTCCAGCAGTCCATGTCCGCCACCGTCACCCCGACCTGCCTGAACTGCTGCGCTCAGAGCTCCAGGACGTTCCCTCAGATCCAACAGAGACTCCTGAGCCTCAAATCCAGCTTCAGCTCCAGACTGGAGAGCCAGTCCCGCAGCAGCAGCAGCGCAGTGGCTCCCATCAGAGCGCAGCCAGGCCCACAGGCTGTCAGCGCGGCCATGTGGAGACCTTGGTAGATTAGATGGACATTTATCTCATGCGTGTTATTTATTTTGTGATGATATTAATGCTGTTTGTATTCCAATAACCGTAGTCATTGCTATTAAGAATTGTTGGAGTTGCTGTATGATGATTTAATTGAGCTCATTTTGCGTTTAATGCCAGAGAGCACACGAGCACAGATCTCAAAGAAACTGAAGTCTATGGACGTTTTTAAATGCAATCCTCTTTGGGGTTTCAGAGATATGGGTTGTAGACAACACTTTTGTAAAACCCCAAGGGTTATTTTGTTTGAGGTTTGCACGATGGACTTAAAAGTATTTTGGTCTGTGCAAAAGAATAGTCTGTAAACACTATGTGTTAAGTAGGATTGTTACTATTCATTGACATTATGTAAGAAAAACATGTTTTGTGACACTTCAAATGTTTGTCATCGACAAAAGCTTTTCAATAAATATTCTCAACGAATATGGCTTTGTTGTTTGATCTTTGATTTTTTTTTATGGTGGTCTCGAGTCTATGATTAAACCCAGACGTCTTCCTGAGAGGAATCTCAGTGACATGAAAGGAATAAAAAAAGGCGCGCAAACGCATAAAGCCACGGGTCAGCCTGAGCCCATTGATGCTGATGAGCAGCTGCTCCATTGTTGCTGATGTGAGGCGCCTCTCCAGTTGCCGCCAAAGTGGTGGGAAGAAGTTGTGGACTGGTTGTGTGATGGGAAACACACTGAGATGACTGCAGCTGTGAACTACAATGACAAATTAGACACAAACCAAAAACACAGGCTTGTTTCTCAGTCATTTTGTCAGACTACCTCCCATTATTAACCCCATCAGTTTAAGGCTTGGGTGTTTTTCTAGTATCATAAAATTAGTATATATTAGATATTAGTACTCTGTTTCCAGGTTTATTCTTTATCCTAGCACAGGATCATGTTTCTTATTTAAGCTTCTTTTGCACAAACTCCTTCTCCCTCTAGACTTTACTGGATATAAGTCACATTCAAAAGCCTCTAGGATACAGTTTATACATGCATTTAGCCTATGAATAGTAGAGGGTTTACCGTCTGTTTAACAACAACGAAACAACAAGATTGTTCTCCATGAAGCAGAAATGAGTTGTGCACGAATTACACAATTATTATGAATATATCAACATTTTATTAAACGGGTGCAGAACAATAATGATCCATTCCAATAATTGAATAACTGAACAATTATTGTAGTATCATTTATTAACATGCAACACTACATGGCTTTGTTGTAAGACATCATGAAGAACTATGGAGGCTTACAACTCCTGCCCTATATGCATTGCACAGGTATCTAGTGCATTCAGAAAGTATTCAGACCCCTCCACGATTTTCACATTTTGTCATGTTGCAGCCTGATGCTAAAATCGTTTAAATAATTTCCCCCCCCCATCAATCTACACTCAATACACCATAATGACAAAGTGGAAACAGAATTTTAGAATTTTTTGCAAGTTTATTAAAAGGGAAAAACTGAAATATTACGTTGACATAAATATTCAGACACTTTGCTATGACACTTGAAATTTAGCTCAGGTGCCTCCCATTTGTCTTGATCATCTTTGAGATGTTTCTCCACCTTGACTGGAGTCCACCTGTGGTAAAGTCAGTTGATTGGACGTGATTTGGAAAGGCACACACCTGTCTATATAAGGTCTCACAGCTGACAATGCATATTAGAGCAAAAACCAAGCCATGAGGTCAAATGAACTGCCTGCAGAGGTCAGAGACAGGATCGTGTCGAGGCACAGATCTGGAGAAGGCTACAAAAAATTTCTGCTGCATTAAAGGTCCCCAAGAGCACAGTGGCCTCCATAATTCTTAAATGGAAAACATTTGGAACAACCGGGACTGTTCCTAGAGCTGGCTGCCTGGCCAAACTGAGCAATCGGGGGAGAAGGGCCTTGGTAAGAGAGGTAACCAAGAACCTGATGGTCACTCTGTCTGAGCTGCAGAGATCCTGTGTGGAGATGGGAGACACAAAACCATCGCTGCAACACCCCACTGATCTGGGCTTTATGGCAGAGTGGCCAGATGGATGCCTCTCCTCAGTGAAAGACACATGAAAGCCAGCTTGGAGTTTGCAAAAAAGCACCTAAAGCACAATCAGACTGTGAGAAACAAGATTCTCTGGTCTAATGAAACCAAGATTGAACTGTTTGGCCTCAATTCTAAGTCTCATGTCTGGAGGAAACTAGGCAACACTCATCACCTGCCCAGTACCATCCCGGCGGTCAAGCATGGTGGTGACAGCATCATGCTTTGGGAGTATTTTTCAGTGGCAGGGACTTGGCGACTGGTCAGGGTTGAGGGAGAGCTGAAAGGAGCAAAGTACAGAGATATCCTTAATGAAAACCTGGTCCGGAGTGCTCATGACCTCAGACTGGGCCGAAGGTTTACCTTCCAACAGGACAATGACCCTAAACACAAAGCCAAGGCAGGAGTGGCTCTGTGGATATCCTTGAGTGGCCCAGCCAGAGCCCTGACCTGAACCCAATCAAAGATCTCTGGAGAGACCTGAAAATGGCTGTCCACCGACAGTCCACATCCAACCTGACAGAGCTTGGGAGGATGTGCAGAAAGGAATGGCAGAAAATCCCCCAAATCAAGGTGTGCAAAGCTTGTCGCGTCATATCAAAGAAGACTTGATGCTGTAATCACTGCCAAAGGTGCTTCAACTAAATACTTAATAAAGGGTCTGGATATTTATGTCAATGTGATATTTCAGTTTTTCCTTTTTAATAAACTTGCAAACATTTCTAAAATTCTGTTTCAGCTTTGTCATTATGGTGTATTGAGTGTGGATTGATGAGGGGAAAAGATAAATTTTACGTTTTTAGCATAAGGCATAACAGGCATAACAAAATGGGAAAGAAGTGAAGGGGTCTGAATACTCTGAATGCACTGCATATGGTAATCCTCATTCATTTTGTTCACAGGCAGTCATTACTTGTATACATGTTAATACTTTTGATATGAAATCAACTTGTAGGCCTGAAACATGTTTGAGACAGATACCCAAATCTTTTTATTCAACATGATGTCCTTCTCCTGTGGTTATGAAGCTGAGAGCAGGGACTCTTGAAAGTCCATGTTGGTGCATTTAAGGATGGTCCAACATCCTGGATTTGAACTACAACTTTTTGAATTTTACTAACAAATTCAGTTTAGGCACTATAGTTGCTTATGCTCTGTATTAATCACTGTATGAGTAACTTTGAACATCTTGGATGTTGGAGAGTTATTATGTCTCTCCTGGATGAGCTGAAACCAGTGGCTCCAGAAGATTTTCTAAGGAAAGAGGTTAGTAATAAAGCAAAGGGACAGGCAGAGATCCAAAACCACACAATGGTTTGTTGAAGCACATATTTTAAGTCTATCTTAAAATGATAATAAAATGTCTCTATGTGCATTAAAGATGCAGTGAAATCTATTCTTAGTGCGACTTAAGTGGAAGTGATACAATTCAAATATTCAAAAATGCATCCTATTTTTCAGGTGAGGCTTCATCAGTCTAAGCTGGTATCAACTAAAGTTATGTATTTAAGTCCCTCTTTGTGGTTTCAGGCAGTGTTTCCTTGCTGAGCTGCAGTGGAAAGTTACTTAACACAAAGGTCTTTTAAGAAAATATGAACATATCTTTGAAGTTGTTAAGGTTCCTTGTTCCTATAGAGACTAAATGGACCTGTTTTGAGTCGCTTTAGACAAAAGCATCAACGGCAATATCTTATACACTCAGCTTCCAGTTTGTTAGGTACACCATGCTAAAACGAACGTCACCTATTACAAAAGCAGCACATTAAATCCTACCTTCATGAAGGCTATAATTTTCTTAATCAAAAACTGTTTTACAGAGGTGTTGATTCAACTTAATGATTATTTTGGAGGCTGCAGTTTGTAGTGCTGTTTAATCATGTTTGGTAATAATGTGAGGCGCTTAATGTCATTGATATTAACATGGTGGACAAAGAAGAAGCACATCCCAGTGTAATGCAAAAACTACAACTACCAAAATTACCATAAAAGTGAATCAACACTTCTTTAAAACAGCTTCAACAAAACCTGAATAATTTCACCTTCCTGAAAATGGGATTTGTTGCAGGACTGTTGTATTAGACTGGGTTCATGTGCATGAAAAGATGCATTCGACATTCCACATTGTTCTGCTTGTTCTTGGATGACCCACTTCTGGCTTCATCAGGTCATTATACTAATTATTATTATCTATGCACATTATGTCTTCAAGGAGCCCCTCCTTATTACATTTAGATTTTCCACCCAATTTCATCCAATGGCAATGCAGCAAACAGTGTGTCCTTTAAGTAGCAGATGAGGGTGTGGAGGTCCAAACGAGGTCAGGGTGGTGACTGCATGAAAACAAATGTGGGCCAACTTCCTTCCTCCCTACTTTCAGCCATCCTTGCTTGGACCACAGCCCTCTGCAAACTCAGCCTTTGTTTGATCTCAACTACACTGTAAAGTTTTGCATTGCAAAGATTGCATCTTGCACGACTGTGACGTTATCATGACAGACAGACATAAAAACACCTGCCAGTGCCTACCTGCCAAATACCACTTCTGTGGTAGTTCTTCTATATAGGTGTATTCAGGACCACACGCACACACACACAAACACACCCACAGGCTTAAAAGGTGAAAACAATGCCAGCCACGCTTTTGCAGCTGGTAAACATGGGCTTGGGGGGAGGGTCTAATGAAAGATGCTATTGAGTTGCATAATGGAAATTGTAGGATCCAGTGATGTTGGAGCTTGATTCATACTATAGAGAAAGAATATCCTGCACTGATGCTTCAGTTTTGACCATTACTTTATACAGTGTCAGGTCAAATCAATTGTATTTATATTGCCCAATATCACATATCAAAATTTGTCTAAAGGAGCTTTACATCTGCATAATATACAACACTATGTATGCTCAGACCCTGGACTGAAAGAAAAATAAACTCCCAATAAAGCCCCTCTAACAGGGAAACAATGGAAGATTTCACAGGAAGAGCAACATTGGAGGGATCCCTCTTCCTGAAAGAACAGACATGTATTAGATGTCGTGTATAAATAAAATGACCAACATAGTAAAATTACAGTATCAACAATCAGAATGACTGAACTGTAGATATATAAAAGAACATATATGAAGAATATGGATCCAAGAGGATGTTGAGCAACTTCAGGTGTCACCAAACAGATAGAACCTGAGCTACATAACCTCCTCTCCACTACGGAGACCTAGAAAGGGGACCACACAAACACAGAGGAGGCAAGACTAAAGCAACCCAGAGACACTGAGAGGAGAAAGGAAACAAACACAGAGAGGAAGAGAGAGAGACACAAAAGGGGAGGCTGAATCTACTGGAGGATGAAGATCCAGAGAGAGACGAAAAGAGACAGAGGGGCACACAGCTTGGTTTTGGGAAAACAAACAAACAGATGATAAGTATTAGTCTTAATAGATACATAGACAGTGGCTCCCCAACTTTTTCAGCAGGGCCCCTCTTTTGTAGATAACAATCCTTTCAAGCCCTCCCACCCAGCCGAGGGCAAGATATGCCTCATTATATTGTCTTGTCTTTGTCCTGATAGTTGTCGAGTTTGGTGTTGATCCATCTTCTGCTACTCCCCACCCCACCCCCACGCTGCATGAATGGAATACTGAGATCCACTCAAGAAGCATTGAGGTACATAGTGAGCAAAAGATGACCACTGTTTTAGAGGAGTGACAGGCCCTGAAAGCAGACTGAAAAGGTTAAAAACGATTTGATATGTATGAAAAATCTGAAAGTGGTTTCTTAAGTAAAATAAATAACAAATAAAAAAGAAATATGCATTGTGGGTCCCAGAAATGGCTAAAGATCTTTGAACAGCTTAACTGGTCTGGGGTTGAGGTGGCAGGTTTTTTAAAGAGACATAGTCTCAAATGTTGTGAGGACTCACTGGGATTCAACATTTTAATATAACAGTGTAGATTTTTACAGGTAGCTGGAGATGAGGAACTCATCAAGTATCTAATCTCATCTATTTTCCTACAGAAAAAGTCTTGCTCGCAGACGACTGTTTAGAGTAAGTTTGAATACAGAGTCAACTAGGATTGTGTTAACTGTTACTGATAAAGCAAGATAAGTAGGGTGCTTTGGCTGTGGACAGAGCGTGCTTGTAATTTGATACTAACTCTTGACATGAGAGGTAGAAAACTTTCAGTTTTGATTCACACCATTTGTGTTCCATTTTTCTCAGGCCTGCTTAAAGGTCCAATCTGTAAGATAGCTGATTTATCGAGCCTAATTCCCAACTCTTCAAATACTGATGCTTTGGGTTGGTAGGTCGGGCTGGACACCGACACAAAGTATCAGATATGAGGGATTGGGAATGAGACTCAACAATCAGCCATCTTATAAATTGAGCCTTTCAGAGCGTGTGTTTCATCAGTAAAGCAGGGTGAAGACCCCGATGAGTGCAGACTGGAGACTTGAATGACGTTGTTTAACTCACTGGCAGTTTTCACCAGAACCTGTAAATGCAGTGAAAGGCGGCTAATTGATGGACCAATGTGGCAAGTAGTAAACACATCAGCTACTGAGGGTTTAGATTGAATACAACAGTGAACTGACACCATGGATGTAATAGGAGAGACAGGCAGAGAAGAAATCTCAATCATGTGATAAAATCAAGTCAAGGGTGTTACCACTCAGCTCTGTCACAAACAATACAATGTTGGCATTGTAAGTTTCTGCAAACCACTGATACATACATTTGTACGTTTCATCAGAATCAGAATCAGAATCAGAAATACTTTATTGATCCCCGAGGGGAAATTGCATGCCTTACAGCTGCTCCCATTCAAAGTCCCAGAAATATGCAGAAGAATAAAAACGATATATAAACAAGAACAACAAAAACAGAACAAAAATACAAGAAATGTATATTCTACTAGAACATATCCATATATACAGTGTAATAATAATAACAATAATAACAATAACAATAACAATAACAATAATAATAATAATAATAATAATATGCAGTGTAATAAATAATTCTACAGTTGAAATATGGTTATTGCACATTAGAGAGAAACAAAGTGTCCTCCTATTGACTCAGAGTGTCTGACACTCAGAGTGAGGAGTTGAACAGTTTGATGGCCACAGGTAGGAATAATTTCCTGTGGCGCTCTGTGGTGCATCTTGGTGGGATCAGTCTAGTACTGAATGTACTCCTGTGGCTGACCACCACGTCATGGAGTGGATGGGAGCCATTGTCTAAGATGACATGCAACTTGGACAGCGTCCTCCTCTCTGACGCCGTCAGAGAGTCCAGCTCCACTCCCACAACATCACTGGCCTTGCGAATCAGTCTGTTCAGTCTTTTGGCGTCCGCTACCCTCAGCCTGCTGCCCCAGCACACAACAGCATAGAGGATAGCACTGGCCACCACAGACTCATAAAACATCCTGAGCATAGTCCGGCAGATGTTGAAGGACCTCAATACATCTCATAACAACATTTCTACAATGGAGATGGGGTGAATGCTTGGCGCGAAACTGGATGGGTGTTTTTAATGAGACACTGGGATATTTTCAGCTGTCTTAGTGGCAACAAAAGCAGATATTTTTGATGAAATGTCAGGACAAAATGCAGCCGTGTTTGTGGTTTTGCTGTAAGCATAGCACTGCCACAACATAAAATCGTTTCAACATATCTGTGGTTTGCAGAAAAGTACATTGCCAACATGTATTCTGACGACTGGGTTGGACAGTTGCAGTGAATCAGACACGTGGAAGTGAGAACGGGCTGAGTGACGAGGTTCATCTAAAAACTGAGTGAAACCAAAAGTATCGAGAAGCACAGGAAAGACTTAACTTGGACTTAAGTACTTAGAGGGTCGAAGGCCTTGTTCACAGGTTGGGGATCTCATCAGAATGAGTAACAAGGACTGAAATACAATCTTAAACTTTGTCTAAAAACTGCATTGTGGCCAGGTGGTCTATAGGGCACTACAAGGCGGAATCTTTTCTGTTCTGATGAGTGGTAACAGATTGCATAACAGGTGGGACACCTCCATGTCCAGCTGGTATAGAAAGACACAAAGAGCAACTTCAGTTACAGCATACTGGAGAAAATGTATTCTCATTTGAATGGATGAAAAGTCTTTGCTGCTCTTATAATGGAGATAACCTATGACTCCATTTGTGTGTGCTTTCACTCCATTTTAAACCTTATTTGTTGAAAGACTGGATGAGTGACCCTCAGTTTGATGTTCTGCAGTCAGCTACAAGCCACAGGTTGCTTCTGGCGCACTGAAAGCTTTGTTCAATGGATGTTGTTGGGTAGTTGTTGATCTCTTTGGTGTGCATGTGTTTGCACACTCATTTCTTATCTGATAAACTTAAAAAAATTCATTGTGTGAAAACCAAAAGTGTCATAAACACTAAAATCTGTGAATGATGTATTTTTTTTTTTTTAGCAGAACAGATACTTGTAACATCAGGGAGACACAATATTCCATCTATATAAATACAAATGACTGACTGTCCACAAATGCAAGTATCAAGACAGCTTTGACATGGTCCTCCGCACAACTAGTCAGTCAGAGAAAGGACTGTAGAGGATAAACACACATAAACCGTCTACTGTAATTAGGACATTTTCTTAATGGGACCTTCTTTACTCCCACAAGAGCAGATCAGACTGAAGTGTTGATCTCCTGCTTACATATCCTGAGAAGAATTAGAAAAAACGCAACACATGCTCTTTCATTTCGGTCAGTGAAAAAGTTAAGATCTGTTGATGGTGTAACATACAGTACTGTGGCGCTTTCTTTTGTCTGAGACTCAGGAAAAACACAGAAGCTGCTGTTTTCTCCCAGCTCACATCATGCTGCACAAAAGTCAGGTGGAGTCCCGTTCGCTGTTTCTCCCTCCATCCCTCCCACAGCCCGCGTGTGACTCTTAATTCCCATGAAGTGTTGGAACATTTTCAGACAAAGGCTCCCTGTTATCCGGCCGGCACAGATGGGTTACCGACGCCGAATTTGCTTGAAAAGACAAAAGAGGACTCTAACCGTAAGAGCAAAAACGGAGGAGAAGTGTACCTTCCCCCAACCCCACCCATCTCCCTCATCCCCCCCCATCACCCCTCCGTCCCAGCGGGGCGGTGAGGGGCGCGTGCAGCAAGTGTGCCTCTCAGTTTCAGGACAGGAGCGCTTGGCTTTGTTCAAGCGGCACAACAGGACTGTGTCTACATGATGGTGACCTTCGCAGACTTTATTTTCTGTTTAATACTCGAAGCTGAATCGCCCCGAACTCCATATAAATTGTTGTAAACTTTAACATCATATTTTGCCATAAAAAGCGACAAATCAACTGCCTGGGTGGTGTTGAGCAGTGCGAGATGGAACACATTTAAAGCCAATAGAGGATAAAAAATATGAGTCCAAGATCCCTTTGCAAGGCGTCTGCATGACTGCCTTTGTATAATATGCAACTTTGTATTCGTAATTCTGTGTTGGTTTTGTGCTTCTATGTTGGGAAGTCCGAATAAAACCACCAGCAGGCTTTCCAAGGTTTCCAGTGTGCGTTTTCCATTTTCCATTTTACGCAATACTCCTCCAAAAACAACCTTTCGACTGAGTCATGCAGTCTGCTCTTCCAGACAAACATCCTTCATCTCCACCAACAGATTGAGCTTTGTGTTTCGTCATCACTTTATAGTATTGATAAACAAGCATCTCATGATAGCTTGGACGCTAAAATATCCAAGAGTCAAGCTGAAGGAGACAATTGCAGGACGGAGTTTCCAAACAGGGGGGGCGAGGATGGTTCGTTTCGGTTGGACACTGACATAAGAAGCATGCAGATGGGGCACCCACGCCAAAACTGCGTGGAGATCATGTGTCGTGCGTGTGAAGTTTATAGAAAAAAGAGCGTGAGCACATGCAGCGCTGTTTGAGTGTATGTGTGCGCGCGCGCATGGATGAGAGATGGATGCAGGGAGACTGGCTCGTCAGGATGCTGCTGTGGTGCAGGAGGAGAGTGTGGGGGGTGGGGTCGATGGGTGTAGGCTGGTGGGGTTGAAGGCTCGGTAACAGACAGCCATCTGGTCCCCGTGGCGCGTGCTGCGCGCGTGGTTCCCCTGAGTGCAGTGGTATTTGATGGGTTGTCATGTCTCTCCAGTTTTTATTTAAAATCTGACCATCTCGAAGCTGCAATTCAAAGTTTGATTCATTCCTCGCAGGGCACGATAGTTGGTTATAACACACAGCAAGTCCAAGTCCACAATAAATTGTCTAAACATTTAAAACAGCTGATGCAAACGCAGGCTCATTTCATATTTCACGGAGGCTATTGTGATTGAAGTACACGCTCCCTCACTACCCACCCTCTGTTCTTCAGCCCCCACCGCACTGCGTGAGGCGTTGGCAGCACCGGGCAACACCCTGCAGGTATAGAGACTCCCCCGGGCAGACAGAGCATAAAAACGTCATATGCAAAACTATTGTTGTCAAAATCTAAGAGCAGATGTTATTTGAAAGTAGCGTGGCTTGGGTATGAGATTTGAGAGTCTGCATCTCTGTGGACACTTTTCCATACACGCAAGCCTGACCCCTATGCCAGTATTGTATGTACTGCACCCTGTTGTTCTAAGTGCACATATATTTACTTATAAATGTAATTTAAAAGACATATAATCAAACTTAAAAACACAAAATAAAATACAGTTAAACCTCAGTGTCGAGCAGCAACTGGAAATTCAGCAGGCAAACACATCTTAATAATGCAAACTGAGAAATTGATGTTGCGGAGAAAATAGTATTTTTTCTGTTGTCTGCTTTGTTTCATAGTTAGAACACAAAATATATGAATGCTTTAAAGCCTAAACGCTCTACTGTAGGTTTTTGTACAGCACACATTTGATAAAATAACAAAATACTGCGTTGCGTAATTACGCACCATAACTGAGTGTATATATGTTTTACAAACAACTCATTCCGTTTACTGTATATTAAATAATTAACCTAGTTGTGTACTATTTAATATTTTGTAATTTGAAGAGTTTGGAGAATCAGTGTTTGGTTAATCGGCATTCGGTGCGTCCAAACTTTAAGCATCTTTACGCACATACTTCCTCAGCTTCTTGACGCAGGTTTTGTTTGATTTGGTCGATGGATCATTACGCAGACACGCACCGCAGTTGTCACGCATGGATTAGAGAAGAAGACAGATGGTTATCTTGCTATATTTGATGGTTTTGTGTTGTTTTCATCGTATACGTGGCCACTCCAAATCGTATAGCGATGGCTTGGGGGCGTACCCGTGACGCACTGGAACCGACGCCACGGACCTGGATAAATACCGCAGCCCTGGGCCGTTAGAGACACATCTTCACCAGCTCCTGCTCTGAACACTCCTCTGGCACAAAGACGAAGCTGAAAATGTCTCCAAACATGACCTATGAAGCTCTCCCGTCCTTTTCTCCCCGGCTGACTGTGGCCAAAAGAAAAGAGGCTCTTGAGCTCAGAAAGGTAAGCGAAGCCTCTGAATTTTACTTCAGTATCTTAAAAAAAATCTCTGATGTTTTACATTGAATGTGATGAATGAATACTAAATGTTTTGTGTTCTTTTCAGACTATGAAACCACTGATGGAAAAAAGAAGGCGCGCTCGTATCAACGACAGCCTGAACCATTTGAAAAACCTCATCCTTCCCCTCACAGGCAGAGATGTAAGTTATTTTATACATTTAAATACACACAATCTAAGATTGTAGATCTATTAAGTCAAGGCAATGTTTAGGCTTGTATGTTTAACATTTTCTTTTTATCATTTTCTCCAGAAAACTCGCTACTCCAAGCTTGAGAAAGCCGACATCCTGGAAATGACTGTGAGGTTCCTCGGCGACATCCCCCCTGTTAACACTAAAAGTGAGTTCTGGTTCTGCTGGTTTAAAAGCCTTTATTGAAATATAAATATATGTAGCTGATTCTTGTAACTTTTAAAACAACGAAACTTACATTTTATTCTCTTCTCAGATTCCGCAGACAGTTACAAGGAAGGCTACAAAGCCTGCCTCCAGCGCGTCTCCGCTCTGCTTCCCAAAACGAGCCTGGATCAAGACGCGTGCCAGCGGGTCAACGACTTCGTCCAGCAGTCCATGTCCGCCAACGTCCCCCCGACCTGCCTGAACTGCTGCGCTCAGAGCTCCAGGACTTTCCCTCAGATCCAACAGAGACTCCTGAGCCTCAAATCCAGCTTCAGCTCCAGACTGGAGAGCCAGTCCCGCAGCAGCAGCGCAGTGGCTCCCATCAGAGCGCAGCCAGGCCCACAGGCTGTCAGCGCGGCCATGTGGAGACCTTGGTAGATTTCTTCAGTTCAACTCTGTGAAAAGACTGTAAAGTGTTTCATATGTAGAAAACATGTTGAGATAGCATCACTTGTAAATATGCACAGTGATCCACCGCCTCGTCTCCGTTGATGAACAGCCAGAATTCATCGATAAATCGTATTGGTTGAGTATTATATACTTCCGTTTCGCGCGCGAGTCTGTTGTCCTGTATAAGTTGACAAGTTTAGACGGTCGTAGCCTGTTTCTTTTAAATCTGCATGTATGTATACGTTTAATATTTAATCCTCTTTGCGGATTAAATGATTAAGGGCTATTGAAACAGCCCTGTAAGACCCAAAGGGTCAGTTCGTATAAATTTGCACTATAGACTTCAATGTGTGAGTCTGTGCAGATGATCTTTGTAGACATATTGAATGTCACTGTGAGTATCTCTGTTGGGATGTGTTTCATTTTTGCTATTTACAGCAAATGTTGTATATATGTTATATATAAAAAAACAAATAAAACTGCGATATAGTGGTGAAATATTGTCTTTTCTTCTTCTTTTGTAAGAACATTGGTCTAAACAAGGATAAACTGAATGTGTGTTGCATTCAGGTGACAGAGACAGAAAGAAGCTCACAAGAAATATATTGTGTGCTCATCACTGAGAGGCAACAAAAGATGATTTGAGGATGAGTCTTTCCAACAATAGGAGCATAAAACCAAAGGGAGCTTCAGCAGAGTGAACTGAACCTGGACAATCTGATGCAATATTTCCTTATAAGGAGACACCTCTCTGTTTAATGAGCACAGGCCTGTGTGACACATCTGTCCACAAAAAGCCGTTAGTTATTGGGCCACCGGGATGGATGTTGTGGTCACACGCGCCCACATCAGGACACAAGAAGTACTGCACCCCTGTGCATCACGTTGGAGTAAATGCGGTCTCTGCTGCCCCCCTTTGGCGGGTGTAGGTACTGACACCGACCACTACATCTCATCTCCTAACACAAGTCGAGCCGGTTTAAAATCACTTTGAATGAATAATTCAAGATTCAACTCAAAATATCTGTTTTTATTTTGTTTAAATTATGAATAATCAAGCTTCACTGCAGCATCAAACAGCTGTTACGCATTTCCGTTAAGTACTTTCCCTCCACATGAGTCATTTGTCAGGGAGACTGAGACCGGAGCAGCCGGCGGACACTGGAGGAGCCTGCTTCCCGCTCACATCACACAGAAATCTCGCTGCAACACGAGACCGACAATCCCCGAGACCTCATCACCTTCATCACCACCATCACCATGTCGGCACCGCAGGCCCGCGAGGCAGCATCCTCCCTCCAGTTATGCAGGTAGGACGTCTGTCGGGACACATTAGCACATGTGTGAGCAGCCTTCTCGTGCTAATCACCTGCGGTTGATGGACACATGACGGGAAGCGAGCGCGGCTACCGGCGCCGCCGCTCCCAGGATGATAACCCAGATAATCCGCCTCCTGTCCTCTTATAAGACACAGGGGGCTGCTGCGTCCTGCCGGTGGCCCATAATGTTTCATTTAGGCTGGTTTATGACAAAACAAACGACGTGTTTTCAGGGCATTCAGCCTGTGGGCTCCCGGCGGAGGTGCAGACAGTCTGTGCCGCATGTCGTCTGTGATGACCTCAGCACGGTTAGCACCGGGAGGACACGATCACAATACCAAGGACACGTTAAGGTCGCCGTCATTACAAAGAAACTCCAATAAAAGTTGTATTTTAAAGCGGAAGCTTGAATCATTTGGCTCCTGTTAAGTAGTCTGGAGTCCAGACTCTGGACCGACTCTGGACTGTGTCGGTGAATCGCGTGTATCTGATCCCATGTTTATCTCCCCCTGAAGATAAAGACAGAGGGAGGGCACTGAGAGCAAACAGCCAGCTGTGTGTACTGTGGTTTCGACTGCTGCCTATTAAAATACCTTCGCAATGAATTGGTTTCATTTCCCAGCCGCATGCTCGGTTTGTTGTACTCGTGCTCACCCGTGGGTGGGGCTGAGCAGCTCAGCCACAGTACAGCTCTGTCTGCAGGAAGTCCCCATCAGTCCAGGTGAGAGCTACCCCTCACAGAGAGATGTGTGTAGTCTCATCCATAGCAGTGGTTAAAAGTAACTAAATACATTTACTCAACTACTGTACAGTTTTCCTGTACTTGCACTCTGCTTGAGTGTTTTTAATTTTCTGCTACTTCACTACAACTCAGAGGCAAATATTGTATTTGACAACTAAAGTCACTTGTTACTGTCTAGTAACACAACATGCAATCAACAAATACATTATGTTGTCGTTATAGATTATGATCTTTATTGATGGGAGATTCACAGGCGTTCCAGCAGATAAACTATAGTGATGATGTGCACTTTTATTTTTGCTACTTTAAGTATATTTTGATGCTAATGCTTACTTGGACTTTTAGTGAAGTAAAGATTTAAATGCATGACTTTTACATGTGACAAAGTATTTCTGCATGGTAGTATTACTACTTTTACTTAAAGCAACATTATGTATAAATTGGCATTTCGTATTGGCGCCCCCCACAGTTTCTGAGTGCAACACCACTGTCGTAAATACAAATCCCAGGTCTGTAACAATTTGTCAGACGTAATGTAGGTGCTAACTACAAACAAAACTCATTATGTCATAACAATGTTATGTGTTGAAAACTTGTATGTTGCAGTAAACATGTATGTAACGCTGTGATCCTACCTTCTCATTGAAGTTACATAGTGCAGAAACAAGTGATAGAGGTGCGGGGTGGCTGAGACGGAGACACCATTCATCCTATTACAAGACAATGTACCATCAACATGATTTTGAAGCTGTTTAAGGTAAAACATTACAAAATTTTGCTTTAAAGGCAAGATCTGAATACTTATTGCACCTCTGGTCTACAGCATGTCTGAACTAAACATTATGTTGGAATTTTTATTCTCCCAAAACAGCACAAAAAGTAGTTTAATGACTTATTATGTTAACAAATTTCTAGTTTTGTCTTGTCTCGTTAATATGGTTGATGAATGATACTGACACTAATCGGTTCATCTGACACCCCACCACTAGATGTCACTAAGTCCTACACACCTGAGGATTTGAACATATCACCTGCCCCTGGGCTGCAAACTTAAGTGTTGTCTCTCTTGTCCTCTTTTTTGACTTTGTTATTAAGTCCTTATCAACAGACCTTTTCCATTCCAGAGATACATCTTTGTCCATGTAATTTCGTATGTGCTTTTTCAGGACTATGCACACTTTCACGGATTATGTGTGTTTGGTTTCTTACTACTGCTTAGCTACAAATGTGGTAATTTAGGCTTAGTACTCTGCTCACTTGCAAGATGCTTTGAATGAGAGCATTAGTGAAATGTCTGAATGAGTTGCCGGTTTGGGTAATTTTGTTCAAACACAGTTGTGAGTGTTTGACAAATACCTGTCTTGCTTGGTAATGTAGGATTGCTTGGGTAAACTACAGTTGATGCAGATTTCTCTCCACCTCAGTCAGTCCTTTGTGTCTTGCTGTGTTTTTACTGTCGGGACTCGGGACGGAAATGATTCCAAGATTTGCTTTTCTGAAGCTGATTCAAGGTTTTTGCCACTCTTCTTCACGACACAGGTAAAAGTTAGGTGTTTGTTTCAGCAGGCAGCATAAGATTGTGATTGTGATTTATGAATTTGTTCATGACAGCTCTACTTTGTTTCAGTCAAGAAGCTTGTAAGCTATATGTTAATGGTGTAACAAATAGCTAACCAGTGAAAATTAATGTAAATAACAAAACATAATAGGTCAACATCACAGCAGTTTGTGTGTCAACTCACTGTTGGAGAGCAGAGGGGAACGAGAAAGCACAGCTGGTATCAGTGTATTGATACAGCAGAAAAAGAGTAATTAAGCCCTTTCAGATCTTCAAAAATTATCGACTACTTCTAACTACACGTGTTTGTATCTAACAAGACATGACTAGTTGCCAGGATAAAATGTTCACACTTATCATTTTTGTATCTTCGTAAATGATTGTGGCGCTACACCGCTCGTAACAGGAGTGATTCCCCCAGTATGTGATCCTCATTTTGGAATGTACAGGGGACAGGATTAAAGAGAGGGACTTTCAGACTAGTTGGCATTCACCTCTAAGTAATTTCTGGGAATACCACTGTAACATTTTTGTTAAGTTTCAGTTCCTCCTCCTTAAATGCTTTATCAGTGACTGTAGGTTATGCTTGTGTGCTAAGGTATTTCTTACCTCTCAGCAGCGACACACAAACCATAGGTGTGATGATGACAAATTTTATTGGTCAACTGTTGTTTGTTTGTGCGTCAGTCATTGTGTTGAAATCCAGTTTGACCAGTCCTGACGGTTAAGGCGGGTTCAACTGCATGACATCACTCACCACAGCAGCGTCAGGGCCCCAAATCTCAGGAGATGTGAATGAAGAGATCATTCAGAAGGGAAGTGTGTTAGAGAATCAGAGGCGTAGTCAGCGAGAGTGCAGGGATGCGTTGTTTTAGGCCTCAGAGCAGCAGGGCAGCAGATGAAGTGTATAAAAGACAAGCGAGTCAAAGTCAACAAGTCAGCAGAGATGTCAGGGATGTTGGGGAGGCTGGAGCTCAGCAGGGCTCTAAACATCAACTCAGCAGGTAATTCATCTCTGACACACACACACACACACACACACACACACACACACACACACTGTGATGCTGAATATAGAGGCGACTGTCTGCTTCACTCTCTCTCTTTCCCTTGACACATAAAAAATGTGCTTTTTGGGAAATTGAAGTCGTTACAAGAATACTAAAAATACTTCTAATACTAAATACAACTTTAACTACAGCTGCTGTGTCAGAGGGGCGTTGTTGAGGCTGTAGTTTGTGATGCTGTTGATGGATTGGAAATGTTTTGCTTCATGTCAAAGAGACAGATAACCGATATTTGGAACTGATATTCATTTGCAGTAACAATGAAAATCTTCAGAACAGCCAGTGATGGAATGAACCTGACTACAGTTTACTCAAGTACTGTTTTTAAGTGCAATATTGAGGTACTTAACTTGAGTATTTCCATTTTCTGCTGCTTTATACTTCCTCTACACTTAAATTTAGTTCTAGTTACTTTGCAGATTCGTATTATTTTATTGTTTATAGGCTATTATTGTGAAGTGTTACTAATCAGTCGTGGGTGGGACATTGCGTAAGAGGATGCTGCATCAGAGAAGTGGCACATTAGAAAAAAAAATAGTTTATTTTATCTGCAATTTGACAGAAAAATCACCAATACTGATAATTGGATAACTGCTGAATACTGGCCCTGATAATCGGTCAGGCTGATAATCGCTCTACCCCTAATACAGTATATAGTACAGCCTCACATCATATACTATATGATGAACATAAAGGTCTGACACTATACGTTTCACAACAGTAGTATTTATCACAGTGCTGCCATGTTAGACTTAATTTCAATATGCTGGAGTTTCTAATTGACTTTCTGGTCACTATGTGTAATACAGCAATGTCATGTGTGGGGATCCTGATCTGCTCTTGATGAACTGTTACTCAGCGTTGAAATGATAAAATTCATTATTTTAACAATATTGTGCAATCAGTTGTATTAGAAGTAGGGATGCAGACGATTTTGTTGATAAATGTTGCTACCCTCCCACCAGAAACCGTATTTTCTATGTGATTAAGTTCACCCAGTGAAAATGCCATGGTAGTAATCAGGTGAATTCTGTTAATGTTTATTTGGTACAATGAATATTGTTCTCAACAAATGTCACTTTTAAGCTTTTCTTTAGTGAGTTGTTGTAAAGTCTTGTAGGATAATGTGCCTATGTGTCCTGGGTCATGACCTTCGCCCAGGAGGTACCTGTGTCTATTGATTGGTTGGTTGGTTTGCCAGCAGGATTAAAAATCTACTGAACGGATTTTCCCTAAACGTGGATGGAGGATGGGTCTCGGCCCAGAATAGACCCCGTTAAAATAAATGTATGCATCTAGCAGATTGAAATGTGTTTTATATGATATTGAATTAGGCTTAATGGAATTAAAGGAGACTGGTGGGTGTAAGGGAAATTCTCCTTGTTGCTAATTCTCTGAAGAATTTCAGAATCAGTATCATGAATCAGATCTCTTTAATACATGCTGCATGGAGAGAAGACCCGAAGTGTTCTCTGTAGTCTTCCAAATGTTTCCGACTTAAAAACAAGAGAGAAGAGGTCACATACTTTTATGACAGTTGGTAATTACTCCTTCCTTACCACCTTCCTGTCTAATGGTGTCACTGGGGACACTCTTGTGAATTCCTTGTGTGTCTGTGAGCAGATTAGATCATAACTGGTAAGACAAGTTCAATCCACACACAGAAGAACTGGCTGAACAGCTGATGTAAATGACAGCTTGTCGCACTGTCAGTGATAATGGTACTGGTGACAGGTGAGGCTGGAGTCAAAAACACATGATACCATCAACTGTGCAGAGAATATTTCAACAATGTTGAGCAAAATTAGTCTTGCGCTCCGTACATGTGCAGACCATACAACAAGTTCAACTCGTGTGACTATCTATAAGAACATCACAGCAGATATCCCAGCCTTTCATCAACAAACATGTCAGATTCTTATCTTTTTTTTTTTTATAGATAATGTTTCAACAAACTACCTGTCATACATTAAAGCCTACTTCCACTATGTACACACTAAATCACACACCTATGCACATTTTGTTAACCTGTGTTAGTGCCGATGAACACATCTTCAGCCCTCCACAGCCCAAGTTGTGGGCTCATTCTTATTTATTTTAAAAATTAGTATTAAGGTGCCTGATTTTGTAAGAGTGAGAAGAGAAATGATGGTTCAAAATGTTCCAGCTTCCCACTCTTCAAAAGTTGAAACCACGAGGTCAGAAAGGTGAAATTATCAGTTTGCACGGCTGGTCAGGTTTTCACGTTTATTAATCAACAGGATTTTATTGTCCCACAGGTTATCAAGAACGTCTAAAACATGAGATGCTAATAACGCATGTAATCTGACCATCAGATCCACAGTCATGGAAACTAATCTCTTTACTTCATGCAGGATCATGCGTCCAGATGACGCCAACATTGTGGGGAACGTCCACGGCGGCATCATCCTCAGGATGATTGAGGAAGCTGGATGCATCATCGGCACGCGGCACTGCAACACACAGAATGGGGTAAGAAACCCTGACTATATTCAGACCCTACTCTAAATTAAAATAGGAAATGTTGTTATAAGGTTCATTATAAGCAGCTGTCCTGTAATGATGTTCCTTTTCAAGACATATAAACTAAAACAGGTAACGCTTTATAATAACCATCATCGATATATTCGGCATATTTGGTTAGTTAAACTTTAGTTAATAGTTATTTGACTGTTAACAAACAATGAAATGCTTTTTAAACCATTTTATTAAGCAGTTGTGAAGGTTTAAAAGCATCAGTTCCAACTTTATTATGGCCGTCCAAATAATGCTTCTAAACATCAGTTGCAACTTTACAGTAAACACTTGCCAAATTTACCATTTATTAATGATGGTAATAATGAGTGTTACCAAAAAAAGGATTATTATCATTACTTTCATTAACCATTTTTTCAATCAATTTGGAAAAGATGATAAGAAGAAAAGAAATTAAAATTCAGTAAACTAATAACCTTCAAAGGGAAAAATAAAGTTTTGGTAGAGTTGTGTGTAATGGGTCATTGCTTTACTTTAGTATTTAGAGCTAAAAAGCTTTTAGAACCACTGCTATAGAGAACATAAAATGTTTATTAACACATTCTCCAGCAGTAAAAATAGTTGATAGTGTACGATAGTCTCATTAGTCGTGCATTAATATAGTTGTTATTCAGTATTGCCTCACCTAGTGTTGTTTACCTTCTCGCTGACTCGGTTTTCATTTTCACCTGGTGAACTTTAACCGACTTTTGACTTGCATCATTCGATTGTCATCTCACATGCAACAAGAATGTTGTCATGTTGTGCTGTTCAGATGTCACTGTTCAGATAAGACTAAGGCAAACACATTTTTTGGCATCTTACCAAGGTTACAGAGTGCTTCTGAAATAGTCTTCTAAAACACTGAAGTCAAATTAAATCCTAAAATTACTTTCAATTCCTTTGTATTTTTATTATGCTGTACAATATTTATGAATGTTTTCACCTCAAATTCAGTCTCTGAGGTTTATATGCATTTTCAAGTCAGTGGTACCATCACAAACAATTAATCAATCAAACTTTATTTCTATCACACCTCTCATACACACAGGTTAGTACATAATCAAAGTGCTTTACAGATGAGTAGAGTAGAGTAAGTAATAAGAGCACACACATGTCAACAGTAAAAAAAAATCACACTTTGTGACAACCTTCCTTTAAACTACATCATTTAAGACAGGCAAGTTCAGAATTTGGGGCAGTCATATTTTGTTCTGACGTCTGTGATTAACTGATTTTGAAGCATTTAAAGCACAAGCACGTTTAAATTGGTAATAAGCTGACATTTTATTCTAGGGGGGATATTAAAACAATATTAAATATTCATAATGCTGTTAAACATCTGGTTGGAATATGATGAGTTTACACAATGAACCTGCTGCCTCACCTGTGCAGCAGCGTTCACCTTTAGCCTCATTCTCACCCACATCACTGCAGAGTAGGTGAAAGAATGACAGACATTCAGGTGATAACACACACTCAATGTTACACACCCACTAACACACATTTTGTAGACAAATATTTGTCACCGCCAGTACATGCTGTAATAACTCAGGCTTTTCATTACTGGTTACTCTGTTGGTTATTTTGTCTATTTAATACATGTATTATTTGTTTTATAAAATGACATAATGAATCATAATTTCCTTAAAGTCCAATAAGCAGTCTGAAGCCCAATCAGATTTAAGTGACAATAAAATAGAAAACAGAGATTTGGAGCAAATCCTCACATTACAGAAGCTGGAAACAGTGAATATATGAAGGTTTTGCTTGACAGACATCTGTGATTAACTGATTTTGAAGCATTTAAAGCACAAAGAACTATTTCACGTTTACACTTTGAACAGCTGCTTCACATAAAAACAGCCCGTGTGAGCCAGGTCATCATAATCAGTTATAAAGTATTGTCTATCATGTCTATGTTTACGATCTGAGTGTCTCTGACCCTGCCTGTCTTTTTACGCTGATAGAAAAGTTGCGCATATTTTGTGTGTATTATGTATTTATCTTTAAAAGACATCATGGTACCTTTAAACCTGTCTGATTAGTGTCTCTATGGTGTGGCACTGGAGATACTGTGGTCTGTAGATTTATACCATCTCCACTCCTGAATCTTCACCTGGCTTTGCACTTGCTCACTCTTAATGAATTAAATGCAGTTCAGATGAAGAAAGGGAAAGATTTTAATGATGCAAGCTGTTGATTTCTTCCATCAGCCCCTCACTCTTTGCCTTGTGTTGTCTGGCACAGACTTTGTTCCTTTTCTTGCCTCTTAACACAGTTGTAGATATCATTAGTTTCAGGTGAGATACATTTCTTAAGGGCGGTAAGTTTTCATTTTACAGTTGCTTTTTTACTCTACAGCACAAAATGACCCCATTAGAGAAGAAGTGGATTTACAGGATAAATATATAATAACATTTTGTTGTGGATCAAAATAACCAGTGGGTAGTGATGAAAGTGATTTTTGTATAGAGTCACTTTTTCTCTAATGTTGTGAGGTTTAAAGTTTGCTGTTTCTCCTCACAAGGACCGCTGTTTGGCCGCTCTGGTTCGGGTGGAGAAGACGGAGTTCCTGTCCCCTGTGTTCATTGGCGAGGTCGCCCACGTCACCGCTGAGATCACTTACACCTCCAAGCACTCACTGGAGGTCCAGGTCAAAGTCATGGCTGAGAACATCCTCACAGGTGACTCATTTTGATTCAAAGTAAAGTAAAGTTCAGGCATCACTTTAACTGTTCGATAATACGTTTAAATTGGTAATAAGCTGACATTTTATTCTAGGGGGGATATTAAAACAATATTAAATATCCATAATGCTGTTAAACATCTGGTTGGAATATGATGAGTTTACACAATGAACCTGCTGCCTCACCTGTGCAGCAGCGTTCACCTTTAGCCTCATTCTCACCCACATCACTGCAGAGTAGGTGAAAGAATGACAGACATTCAGGTGATAACACACACTCAGTGATACACACCCACTAACACACATTTTGTAGACAATATTTGTCACCTCCAGTACATGCTGTAATAACTCAGGCTTTTCATTACTGGTTACTCTGTTGGTTATTTTGTCTATTTAATACATGTATTATTTGTTTTATAAAATGACATAATGAATCATAATTTCCTTAAAGTCCAATAAGCAGTCTGAAGCCCAATCAGATTTAATTGACAATAAAATAGAAAACAGAGATTTGGAGCAAATCCTCACATTACAGAAGCTGGAAACAGTGAATATATGAAGGTTTTGCTTGACAGACATCTTAATCTGGTAAGCAGATCTCGCATTAGCTGCTGATTTGTTTTCTAACAATCCACAAATTGATTAATCAACTTTTGATTTCAGTTCTGTTGTCTTTTTGCTCAGATTGGTTTGCATTTCTCTTGAAGTCTCTCTTTGCTAAAAGTGTGACAAGGAAGGGAGGCTAAGTAGAATCTAGTAAAAGGGGCGCTTTCTTATAGTTTCAATAATTTTTGTCCAAATCTTTCACTGTGTCAGGTCAAATCAGTGTAATATCACGTACTTTAATCTAAGAGTCTGCTTGTTCCCTTGATTGTCAGACAAGCTCAAGAGTTCAGTTAATAGCAACCATGCATTATTCCATAAGTCCACTACCAGCAGATATGCAGTCATTCTGTCAGTGTTGTCGGAGAGTGTAACATGAGAAATGTTCAGTCACCTGCAGTCACAGAATCAACTTACTGCAGTTTTAATGTAAGCTAATTTATTTGACAGATTCTTCATACTGTTTTTCAATCCTGTTCCTGGGGGCCCCCTGCCCAGAAAGTTTTAGATGTTTCCCTGCTCTAACACACCTGATTAAAACGATCAGCTCGTCATCACACTCAAAAACACTGCTGTAGTAGATTCTGATTAAACTGAGTTATTATTATCAGGGTGTAATATTCTACAGTATAATTTACATTTGTCTTATAATTGATGATTTTCCCCACACATCAGTCTAGTAAGTGTTCATTACATGACATGTTTGACTATTAAAAACTGATAGAAAAAATTGTGACAAGATCATAAAACACACACTTACAGTATATTGCTCCGTGGTGTTTCTAAATCACACAGCTGAAACCATTTCCCTTCCTTTCCACTTTACAAGTGCAGTTTGACAAGCACAGGTGGTCCTAATAACAGTAACGATGACTCAAGTGTCTCAGAAAGTCATGACGGTGTGACAGTGAGCCCGCATGAACAATACAAGGACCCTGAAACTGAAGCAGCTAAATGGAGTTCAGCCATGATTAATTGTATTATTTGGACCAGTGCTTTTCATACACTGAAGTCGTAATGTCTCCCTGTTTTATCCCTTTTATCGGTGTGTCGACTGTAGAGAAGACAGGAAATTAAAAAACATCTGCTCCATCAGTTTTTACACCCTGCTGCACCAAACTTCATACCCTCATGATTTGCGCTGGTTCTTTGTCACCTACGGTGTGTGTACAGAGACAGCTCTGACCCTGCAGAATGCCGCATGCATCTACAGTTTCTCATTTGATTTTATTACATTTGTCAGGCAGAGTCATTTTTGCTGCAGGTTGCCATGTTTCATCTGACTGTAAAGCACAAAATTCATAGCAGTTAGTGCCATGAATTTGGCTAAATTTGGGCTGGAAAACTTATGTTGAAGCTAGTGTGGAATCATTAGTGTAATTCTGATACTTACTCTCATTATATGCAAGTCAAGTATTCACATTACCCACTATTCCATTGTCATTCGTTTGTATTTCTGGACATTTCTTATGTTTTTAAAAATCCCCTCCCTGTGATGTTCCGCTGTTTGAACAGTAGAGGGCAGCACACATTCAGTAACTCTCTGCTGACAAGCATGGCAGATGAAACACAGCTTTCATGAGGCGGTGCATTACAAGCTGTGACAGGGGAATAGAATCTAAGAGCCATGTTGGTTTCTAGTTTGCCAACTGATGCAGTCTGTATTTCTCGTTTATTATGAAGATATGTGCACATTTGATGTACACATTAAAACACACAGATCTATATCAGCAGGCTTACATACACACACTGCCCTGAGTCCCTTGAGTAAAGACGGAGGGAGGATCACATTGGGCTGACCCAGCATTATCTCTGGACCTTTAAATGTCAGTGGCAACAGCGATGCACCGACTGTCTGTAATTAACCAAATGTAATCTTCTGAATGTACTGTTACTGCTTCAATTCATGGCAAACTGGGAGAGATGATATTACACCTTTAAAGAAGTATAGCCACACAATATATAATGGTAGAGCTGGTTGTGAATGAGTTCTGTAGCATAGGGGCAGTTTCTTGACATGTTTCAAAGGAAACCTTACTTTGTGTATATTTTTTGATGGATCTGTAGTTAGAAGGTACTGTAACATCAGAACAACCTGGCCGTCTTCAACAGAGTGAGAGAGGCAGGAGACGAGACAGACTGAGGGAGAGCAGGGGAGTGAGACAGATGTGAGGCGAGAGGCAGACAGGCACATCGATGGGCAGAGAGACAGCAGAAAGAGCAAGAAAGAGTGAGAGAAGGGTAGAGATAGAAAGAAGGAAAGGAGGTGTGAGAAACAAAAGAAATATCCCCTAGACAGCCGTTGCCCTAGCAACAGGCTTGTACTGGTTGGTTGGCTGGTTGCTGGGCTGGAAGCAGGTTGATGGAGGCGGAGGCAGAGATATGAGATGACAGGTGGAGAGCAGCGTACGTTACATGCAGGCATCGGCATGGACAGCCCGCTACAGCACACGGCCTGTCGGGAAGGACCCCGAAGAAGGACGATCAGGAAAAGAGCCAATGGAAACAAGGCATTGAACGCACCGTTTTGTTTGCTGCACATCATAGAGATTCAGGGCTGTGAAAATAAAATAATAGGGCTGCACTAATGATTATTTTTTACTGTTTATTAATCTGTTGATCATTTTATCGATTAATCAATTTGTTGTTTGTTCTATAAAATGTCAGAAAATGATGAAAAATGTTGATCCAAAGCCCAAGATGGCGCCCTTGAGTGTCTTATTTTGTCCACAACTCAAAAATACTCAGTTCACTATCACAGAGGAGTAAAGAAACAAGAAAATAGTCAAAGTTAAGAAGCTGAAATCAGAGGATTTTAACTTTTCTTTGTTAAACAATGAATCAGTTCAAAATAGTTGGCGATTAATTTAATAGTTGTCAACTAATCGATGAATCAATTAATCTGTGCAGCTCTACAACATAACATGGGCAACATATATTTGTGCAAAAACAAAGTAAGAAGTTAAAGTTAAAGCATATTTAACCTTTTTTCTGTTAAATTAGCACACATTTCACCATATTAACAGTTTATGTTAACAAGGGTTGTGCATTATTCTGTAATAGAATAAAATAAAATAAAAACAGATGCAGGTCACTTGATCAGCCATTTCTCAGCCTTACAATGAATATGTTTTAGAATCAGAAAATAACCAACAGCCAACATTTTCAGTGCTGTTCGTAGTTAAGAAGTGCACAGCTGTGCATATATGAAACAAAAAAAAAAATAGAGTTAACAGTCTGAAGTCTAAGGGTAGGTTCACTGTCAGGGCAGTGTGGGTGTAGCTTTGTACTTTGCTGTTGAGCTCTCTGGAGGTTATGTGGGTACAAACACAACATCTGTGATGGGATTTGCTCATTTTTCTGTCCCAATTTACATATACACGATATCTGTCACCCTGATTCATAAAGTATGTGACATCACCTTGTGTCAGTCTAACAAAAAGAAAAAAAATACAACATATATTAACTATTAATCCAGATTTAGGAAAATGAATTACAGTTGAGATTATTTTTGCAGTACTATTTGTCCTGAGTGAGCAGATTAGTTTGTGTCCTGAAATCAGAAAAACAGGCCGCCTCGGCACAAGGAGAGCCAGAGGAGAGGCAGCACCTTGGTGGTCTATTAGGTCATACTGTAGCTACAGGAAGTAGGTCACATTTGTGTAAATGTATGGGTGTGTGTATTTGAGTTGACACAGCTGTTATCTGTATGAATGTATGGATGCCTGTGTGCTTCTGTGGATTTATTTTTATCCAAACCTCAGAAGAATTGTTCATTCATATTCACAGTATGTGGAGCTGTGTAAATAAATGATTGTGAGTGCATGTTTTGTGTGCATGTTTCGGTTTTAGATGGTGGATTTGTGCAGGAGCTCATCCAATGTCAATAACTGTGAGAAAGGTTTATGATAAATGTGTGTTTCTCTTTGCACTTTGCAGTTAGATGCATAATTTTGCGGATGTGTGTTTGCTTTGCATGGTGGGTGTGCACGTCCATACTGTATACATGCATGTGTGTGCATGGGTTTGTGTGTGTGATTTCATCAGTGTTTGGCCCTTTAAAAGGTTCCTGCGGGGCCGAGGGGGAAGAGAAGATAACGGGAGCAGACATTATTTGCTTCTGTCATGTCGGCTTAGCATCAGACCTCACACACTGTGGCCCAGTCAGACACGGACGCCAAGTGGATGTACCTGCACACATGCTCCAACACGACGCGCTCACGTACCCAACACATACTGACACACACATGCGGTTGTGGAGGGACAACCTGCGTGCATACAGAGCCTGATATGCGCATCCTGACACATTCTGCATAGAAGAAGTCACACACCTACATTCTCACACCCACGCAGATGCACACTGAGCACACACACTTCCCTTCTCTCTAAAAGAAGTCTCACACTGAGGCAGGACTGGCAGGCTTGTACACATAGATCTTTTCTCAGGCAAATTATTGAAGGATGGCTTGAACAAGAACACTGAATGTTCCTGTTGGTTGCAGACTTCCAGATGTTGTTTCTGTTTTTATTTTTATGCACCTTTTTGCACGTTAGGAGGATCTGCATTTGCGCAGCAATGCATGTTTTTGCAGCTTCGTCTGTTTACGTGCATGCACCTTATGCTGTGCATCAGTATGTATATTATGGTCTGTGTGCATGCATCTTTGTATTCATGCATTCATGTTTATGCCACATGTGTGTGCGTGTTGGGGGAGGAGGCAGGCATCCAGGTTCCACACTCAGTCAGGCAGCATCTCGTCAGGCAGGCCTCAGTCACGGCCCCCCAGGGGAAGGCTGCCTACTGTGGGCACGAGCCGTGATGATTGTCCCCGCTGGGGGGATTGCACATGCGCACTAACTTACACACATGCGCAATCATACACATACCCACACACATCGGCACACACAGATTTGCATGTACCCATGTATGAAGAAACATACATGAAGATAAACGTACATACCTAGAAAACTGCACACAGTCACAATCACACACACGCACCCTAGGTGATGTATAAAACATGTACACAGACACACACACACACACACACACAATAAGGCATTTGTGCACACAGGCACAAAGGTCTGCTACCACACTTGGGACAAACACACATGCACCCAAAAGTCCCACAGAGGTAATAATGCTTGTGTTGCATGCACACTCAGGCACATATTTGCATAAACAAGGCACACACACATCGTGCCACCTCAACACACACACACACACGCACGCACACACACACACACACACACACACACACACACACACACACACACACACACACACACACACACACACACACGCATAGACAGAGCTGAGAGCAATGCATTGTGGGTTGAGGCTTAAAATAAGCATGACAGTTCCTTCCATGATCCTGGTGGGTCACACAACTGCACGAACTCAATGAGTGCGACATGAACACACACACACATACACAAACAATCAACAGAGTATTGTTTGAGGCTTATATTACGATCATTGCTCGCAATTAGTTATTTTAGTCAAATAAGTCGTTAATGCCCACAGCAGGAGGAAAAAGCTTGTGACATGATGTAAAATGTGTTAAGTCTAAATGTAAGCAATGAATAAAATATGTAAAAACAAACAAAAAAAAAAATACTGTAAGACCTTTAACTATTAAGTATGAGGCCAGCTTGACTTTTGGAGCACGGAAGAATTTCCTGAGGGCAAAGCCGAGGTCTGTAACAGCACAGACAACACTACGGCACATTAAAGGTCGTCTGGGTACAACAGAAAAGTAGATTTGTGCAAATCACTGCGCAATCCATCGAGTGAGGAGTAGCATTTGTTTCTTTTTGTTTCTTCTTGAGAAAAGAGATGAAGTCTTGTACAGTTGAAATATACCTTAATGCTTGAATGGAGTATTGGATATCCCCTTTCAGTCAAAATGCTCCATCCCGATGCTCTACTTCATCTGTTCCTATCAGGCTGTACCAGCCCACAGTGGGGCTGCATTGTAGTTAAACGTAATGGAGCCTTGGCTCAGCACAATGGAAAATCTGTGGTTTTGATCATTGTGATCAAGCACTAAGAACGTTCCTCGCTGCACTGTCTCTGAGCCTGGAAAGGGCTTTTCAGGAAGGGGAAAAGAAAACAAGGGAGTTTTTCTGCTCAGAGTAAGAATGAAGGGTAGTGGGTACAAGCCAAAGGGGAGAGCAGCGAGGTGAACAAGTAAAATACAGCGATAAATCATGTGAAACTGCTCAAGGTGAACGGAAAAAGGAAGAGATTGTTGGGAAAGAGAGTAGAAAAAAAGGAGGAAAGGAACAGCTAGATGAGAGATTTAAGATCTTAGGGGAGTGAGGATTGGGATTCGGGACTGTTGTGCATTTAGGAAATTTCAAGAATGATATCAAGTAATGATTGATGCCTTAAACTTAGATTAAAGGGGATTGGATGATGCATAAGTAGTGCTGGAGGGACTTTTCCCCACTTAAGCACCCTTGTGAATACTCAAATCAGTCCCCAAAAAGGCTCTAATTTATAATTAAATATGATGGAGCGTAGTGTTTGGGAATTCTGCTGCCTATCATATAGTTAAAAAAAGCCTGTGTGTCTAAGTCTGCTCCACAACAGCCACTGATCCTATTTGTTTTGTAGTTCATGCCTAATTTGCTGGATTTTTGTCCTGCAATCTGCTGAAAGTTGAGAATTTTGGAGTAGACACACCAGATGATCAGTTTGACTTGTTTTGTACTTTCTGTTTCCTGTATAATCAGCCAAGTGTTTCTAGTTTGATTGTCCGCTGTGAAGTATCCTTCCTCTCACATGCTGTTCTTGCACGTTCATGCACTCAAAGGACTGCTGCACCAACATACCATCAATTAAAAAAAAGGACCTGCCACCGCCAGGTGCCATTTGTCTCAGCTGTCATCACAGCCGCCACAGTGTCCTTTAACATTCATGGAGCTCTTTGTTCTAAAGCTGCCGCCGGATGAACTTGAAAAACCATGCACAGAGTCACTGAGCTCTTAGCCAGTTTATTGAGCATTGTGCCATCGAGTGAGGAAATTTGATTGAGCAGATTTGTGGAGCTTGTGTTCGGGGTGGATGCAGCCAAAAACCTTCCTATTCACTAATTCATTAATACTTACTAAGCAAGCCAGCTGTCCCACCAGCTACTTCATACTGCTCCCTCGAGACTGAATCCAGTTTTCTGTCATCACATAGAAACCAACACATACAAGAAACCCATTCGTCACGATTGATAAATTAAGGATGAGGATGAGGATATAAGATTTTATCGAAGATCTAAAAAAAAAATATTCTCACAGGAGTGACTTGAAAAATGTCTACCTCAATAATATACAGTCTTATATTGATATACTGATTTATCTTGAATTGCTGGGGGAGCCTGCATCCTTCTGATCATTTCAAAATCCTCAGCCTGTCATCATGGCTGGAGGCTTGTCATTCCCATTGTGTACTCATCAAAAAACGTTAAATTTGATGTGTGTAGATACTATGGATACCAAGCTAAAGAACAACAGGGAGATGAGGTGTCCACCATTTATTTATCCTTTATTTATGCAGGAAGACATGTGATGCAATAAAGATATCTGTCCCTTAATGGAGACCTTTTATGCCTTTTCATTTTTTTCCTTTCCTTCAGTGTTTTCATATAGCTTTCTGTGCCTGTACAAGACCTTGAAAGGTCAAGGTCCGCCCCAAGAGAAGCTCCTCTCTCCCACAGAAAACACTGCTCCTGAAATGCCTCGTCAGTTGTCCCGCCTTTAATCCTGTGACTTTGTGACATCACACTATGTCATAGAGTCACATATAATTTATGCCTAGTGGCTAGTTTGGCACGTAAAAATTTATTTAGCACATGTTCTCTGTTGTAGTCAGCAGTGCAGACTCAGGCGTGTGTGAGCTGACCAATCAGAGCCGACTGGGTATTTGGGAGAAGAGGCCTTAAAGAGATAGGAGCTAAAACAGAGCGTTTCAGACAGAGGGGGAATACAGTACTGCAGCACTGGACAGTATGAGAAAACTGACGTGTTTTTTGAGCATTAAAGATGAAGACACAAACTTAGATTTTTTGATAAAGGGAAAATGTTTGACAAGACAGCAGTATAGTGAAGTACTATAGTGTTGCAGAGATCACAAATGTCAAATCATCATGATTTTAATAGTCATTTCAGTGAAAATCAAAATTGTGATGCAAAAATTAATCATTCCCATCACCGTGGATCATATCGCAACATAATATCTGTCAAAAAAAAGGCAATATGATTTTTTATTATATTAAGCAGCCCTAGTATGCATGTAGTGGTGAGCTGCATGTTATGACTGTCTCAAGCATGAGAAGTGATATGTGCTGTTTTTGTAGACATGCTGTAAAGGCATGAAGAAGGCTGCAGTCCAGGCAATGACATGGTCAAACGTTGACATTGTCTTCATTTGATGCAGAGGGATTTGAAATTCAAAGCCAGTTCCCTGGTTACACTCTGGTTAGAAAGGTCACCAGTCGGACTGGGAATGGTTCCCCTCAGTCCCTCTTTCTCTCTTGCTCCTCGTCCTCCTCCTTCTCCTCCTCCTCCTCCTCCTTGTCCTCCTCGTCCTCCTCGTTCTCCTCCTCCCTCCATCCTGAACACAGTTCACTTAAAAGGTCCAGCAGGAGCTAATAATAGACTGGAGTCACTCAGTCTTGGTAGAGTCAAGGATATGTAAATATGCCTTTCTGCTGTGGGCAACTTCCTGGTTGCTGGCAAGGGCAGGAGCCAATGAGAGGAGGAGAGGAGAAGCGTGGTCGGCATGGCAACGCGGCCCGGCTGTCTGCACGGTTTTAACTTGGGTGTAAAATGCAAATGTTATTCCCCGAGAGTGCCCAAAGCGGCTGCTCTAACGCTCTTCTTTTAACTTTACAATTCCTTGATCTGGACTCACAGTACACACAGTAACGTCACAAATCTTCATTTTCAACAAGGTATTTTTTTAATTTATGAGATGTCCTATTTTTATGTCCACGTAGATGCACTGCACATGTATACAGCTATAAGTTTCTTTGTATTATAAACAAGTAAGTCTGGGTGAAAATATGGGTTAATAAAGCAACAATAAAGGAGATTAAAGGAAACATTACTTTAATTCCATAGCATCAAATAAAAATAAATCTAAGTGCCAGCAGTCCTAATAAGAAACATTCAGTCTATCAGATGTTGCAGAAACATGTAAAAGCCCTTTAACACTTTACGACAGTGATTTCATTTGAACCTGCTGTCTTTAATCTGTGAGCCTCCCTTGCGTGCTATAACAACACAACCTCAAAATAGCCCCCCCTCCCCCCCACACCCCCCTCTCTCTGTTAGCGAATTAAGAGAAAAAGTGTAGGCAGATATCGCTATGGCAACCTCTCTGCCTGATTGCTATGGGATGTGATTTCCACGAGTTTTGTCTTCTGGTCTTCTGGTTCTTAACTTTCTGTAGGAAGGCAGAGCTAATGCTCCAGCCCCCGAACCACCGAAACGTTTCACGCGCTACTGTACATGGAGGTTTATGGAAATGTCAGAGCCTATATTTATTCACAGGAAGCGATATGCGTACTTCACTCATTGATGATGAAGATGGTTTTATATTTATTTATATTCACAAGAGAGGAGAATCTAAGGGATAAAATGTTTAAGTGACAGCACTTTCAAGATATTCACACACAAGACAAATAATGAATAACATCCAGAAAGAGTTTAAATATCCACAGATAAACCAAAGAAACACCGAAATTGTCCACAACTTTGAAAGGATTTCTAAATGCTCCAATAACGAGCATATTTACTTACTTTAGGTACTTTCTTATTGCTAAAAGGTAACTTTGCCCCAAAAATGTAAAAACCTGAATAAATTCTCAAGATTTCAGCAGTTTTATTCAACTCCTGTGAATACAAAGTAATAATTTATGCACATGTATTAACACCCACATATATTCTGTTTTTATTTTTTTGCAGGACTAAAAAGATTGTTGCGCTGAATTGAAAACTCGGACATAATGGAACAATTCAGACATCTTATATTTTAACACACCAGAGACGACACCTCACTGACTTATAATGTGATGTAAATATTTGTACTGAGAACCTAATGAGTGAGTTGCCATCCCTCCATTTCTTAATCACAACATGAAAACGCAGGATGTTCAGGATTTAGGGATTATGCTAAACCTTGCACTAACCAAGGGACCGAGTTTAGCGAATGTGAGAGTGCGTTCTTCTGAATAGACGTGAATGATTGTCTTTGAACAAAGACCTCATTTGTTTTCTGCTCCTTTGTTTGCAGAAGAAAGACTAATCTTCAGGCAGCGCCTCTGGATTTGTTAAAAACTGGATTGGCTTTTATTGGGGTATTAATAAAAGTGTCTGTTTTGACAACAGCTGCTTCAAAATTGTTTACCCCATTGTTTGTTTTATTTTAAAGGACGTGTCAAAACTTCTTGCTTGTTGGTGTACAGTCACAAAACTCTGAGAAAATTACATCAGTTTATTTAGTGGAAGAAAGCTTTAAAATTATTGACTGACATGTTTCTTTCTACAAGAATTCAACCATCTCTCTCTCTCTCTAACTGCAGGTGCCAAAAAGCTGGCCAACAAGGCGGCGCTGTGGTACGTCCCCTGCTCTCTGAAGAATGTCGACAAGATCATGGAGGTGCCGCCCATCAAGGTACATGCAAACTCTTGCTCTGACCTTCTTGGACCAAAGTTTGGCATTTCACCTGTCAGCTTCTCTGTCTCTATCTGATTCTGTCCCTCTATATGTATCAGAAATGACCCGATGAGAGGTCAAGATAAGGGACTCCATGAGAGAAACCATCTGGTAAAAGATAAAAATATTCACATTCAACAGTGTGAAAAGTCTGTCTCACTGTCACACGTCTTTTATGTCTTAAGCCCAATTCATACGGGACTGGTATTACCAGGGGACCTCATGAGATTTAGAAATTACCACCCCAAATTTGTGTGTCATGTGGCGCATTCACATGGGATAAGTGATGTCTGTATCTCCTGGATGTGATGTCGAGGCTGTGTGTAACACAGACCTTCCGTTCTTCAGCAGCCACGTTATTCACAGCTCAGAGTTAATTTGCCCACTTTCAGCATGTGTTAGAAGTATACTGTAAATATACATTTTAAGCTCATTTTTAGATCAAGTAAAAGATGCTTTGTGGCTGTACTTGAATATGGCAGCTTTTTGTTGCTCCTAACCTTCTCTGTCACCACTTCTAAATGTCAATACAGCTGACGTCATAGCACAGCTGTTGACTGCTGTTAAACAGATTATGAGCCGCAGTCAAATTTACTACTTGTTCAGTTGTCTGACAAGAGAAAACAGATGTTTGAAAGGCAATGCAACCTTCACAGACAATTTAAATGATACTATTTTCCCTTGACCTCTGTGTTTGGTAACTTGCGGGGGAATTTTTACTTTACAAATTACGGACATGGCAGTTTTCCAGAGGATTAAGATTACAGACATCCTCCATATTCGGGTAAATGTGTACACCTGTGCATAAGTTCACACTGTATTCGGTCTGTCTGCAGTATGCCAGTGCAGAGCAAGAGGAGGAAGGCAGAAAGCGCTACGAGACTCAGAAGAGTGAGAGACTGGAGACCAAAGCGAAGACTGAAGAGGTGGTGCCACCTCCACCCAACCCAGGTAACATCCTCTCCTAAAGTTCTCAAATCAGATCCTAACATGCAGTTAACATACAACAGAAATCTGAGGTATAGATGATGTTCCTGCTCCCATATGGATTGAAAGACGATCGAAATATAAGCTGAAATGATTTCTTGACTAAGTGAAAGTGTCATCATGATGCCTGCAAATAATTGAACACCGCCACTTACCACAGAAGCACTGTGCACGCCTGAATCAATGTCCAGTTTTGATGTTTTTGAGTGTAATAACAGAACATTACGGTACAGGACACCATGTGCTCTTTCATTGTATGTATTTGCATTGATGTACCTTTTATGACTCGATAAGGAACTGTAGTGTGGTGTTTTAAGTAAATATTCTCTTAAGTGCAATGGCATTTTCATAGCTGCCTCTGATAACTGTTAGATATCTTTGAATTGTTGTTGTGGACATTCATATGAAGAGGGTTTTTCTGTTGTTACACTGAAACAATTATTTATGTTGACACTTTTGCCCTTTTAATGTAGTCAGTCATCATGACAGTGAAATTAATAACTGATTCTCTATTTTGTCATGCGTACTCAACCACAGAGGATCTACCAAAAGGTATGTTAGCTTGATTGGCAGGGTGCATGTCAATACAGTGAGGTTTTTGCAGGGCAGCATGTAGTTTCTGCTTGTGTTGGCTTGCATGGGCAAAATACGCACTAGAAAGTTTATCAATGCAAAATTTGAACATTTCTTCACATTTCTTTCATTGTGTGTGTTTGTTTGCATGGCAGAAAAACACTCAGTTGGCTTCAGCCAGTCCAGTCTGATCCATTTGGTGGGCCCCTCTGACTGCACACTACACAGCTATGTTCATGGAGGTGAGTTTAACCATTCTTTTTTTAATTTCTTGATTATATGTTGAATAGCTAAGCTTGTGTCTTAATTTCAGAAAGTAATGGAGTCAACTGCCTATAACATTTTGCTGAGAAAAAGTGGGAAACTTCAATAGGCCTATGTAAGGCTCAACAATTGACCCCAAAAATGATCAAAATTTCAATATGGCCAGGTACGATATCCAAATGCGAAATCTGTTTTTTGAGGCTGAAGGTTAAATCTGTGATACAATAGCATTATAATGAAGTGCTATTGTGCCGCAGACATGCAAATCTTGTTCTCCAGATGTAAGAAAACATGTGTTTGGTGGTACAGAGTCCAACAAATGTCACATCACTATGATTTTATGTTATGTGAAAATTATTATTCCCACTCATCGGGAATCATATCACAATCTTAATCTGTCAAAATATTCACATGGACTTCTTTACCATGTTGTGCAGCCCTCGCACAAAGCATATTGATATTAGCAATGAATAAAATGACTACCTGGAATATGAGACAGGTTATTATACAGAAGTCAAAGAAATCGCAACCAACTCTCTGCAGCTCTAAGAAGCTTTTATCCCCTTTTAGCTTATTGTTTTGGTTCTCCTGCTGAGCACTGTGTGGTTGAGTCTTCAAGCTCTCACCACCTCCATGTAAACACTGTCACAGCCAATACCAGAAAACAAGCTCAGACAAGCTGAGCGTGCACTTCCTGCCCAGTGCGAAAAAAAGAGAGCTGAGATAAAACAGGGATGGATCAAGAAAGTCATTTATCTAGCAGCTGAAATGAGTGTTTTGTTTTTTTGTCTGTGCCTGCTGGATGTGAAAGTAGACATTTCTTTACCAACAGGTTGCAAACGTGTGGTGCATCTAGCTTGTTGTGGAGTTTTTCTGCCTCCTGGCTGTTAATAATAACTCGCCTTTCTCCGGTAACGAAAGTGTTCAAAAACATCAAAGAGAGGTTGATGTTTTTTTAACAAAAATATTTTCTAAATTGCAGCGACCAGTGCATTAAACCCTATATACTAACAGATGAGGATGATATTCCTTGTCCGAGTAATCTGACCAGCGTGTGTCTGCATTTATCTTTGTATTGTAGAGACCTCTATTCAGACTCACTGAGTCTCTTTGTACTCTTTGTCAGCAGGGAGAAAAGGATACAGACTTTCATTGTGAAATGTACTGTATATATTTGTCTGTGCAAGGAACATACAGTACATCTCTTATAGTGGCTACATATATGTGTGTGTTCACTACACACCATAGAGGCTGATGCTGCTTTAATCTCCAGAAAATGTAAATATTTGTGTTACACACCCATATGTGTAACTCACAGGGACATATGCCAAATAACAAATGTCCAATACAGCGACTTTAGTTAAGTACAGAGTGATGATCGTAATTTATTTGGTACTCTTACAGTATTCAGCTTAATGCAAGTTTTACTGCTTTATGTAGTTTAATTCAAAGTTCAAATGTACAACCACGCTGTGATCGATAGAGCATGCTGACAAGCATCCGAGCCCAGTGTTTCCAGTCTCCACTATCTGTCTGATTTGTTTGTCATTCTCACACATGTGAAACAAAAAGACCTCATGAGCAGCATCAGGCTGTTTGGTATTCAAGGCAGCGACAGTCGTGACCATCCACAGCCTCGGTACAGTATGAAAATCCTGTAGGTGAGCGGAGAAAACAGAGACCCCTGCAGCAGGGAACATATAGAAAGGAGTTAAAAGGCACAGAGAGCTTGGTGAAGGGATGAGAGGAGAGGAAGAAGAAGAAGAAGTAGTCAAAGCATGGAAAGAGGTGCGAGGAACAAAGAAACATCTGTAACCAGTGATCAAACATTTCACTCTTGCATATACAAATACAGTACACTTTCATATGTGTTTACAGTTTGATACTCCATCTTCAGCAGTTTGCTTATAAATTGCAGACAAGGTTTTTCCCAGTTTTATAGCCTTTGGCATCATCCTCCAGACTGTACTCTGGTACAGCGTGTCCTGTGGCAGCTCTGCCGAGGCACAGAAGAAGAAATACTACTGAATGTAATCCAAAATGAAATGTCCTTGAGAGAGAATTTTATGGCTTTTTGTACTTTGTAGTGAGTGATTGTTCTGTATTGGTATGTGTGTGTGCACTGTTGTTGTAGTTGTGTGTTACTTGCATTGACAGCCCTCTTTGCTGTTATGAGCTGTAATGGTGAAGAACGGAATGACAAGTATGAACCAGGAAATAGACGTCTAGAACAATAAATGGGAAAAAGAAAGTGTTTGCAGCAGGAAATTTATGGTGCTGATGCCGTTTCCTGTTCTGTGCTCCGCTGACGAGCTAGACGACTCAGAGGCTTCAATTGTTCCTCTATGACTCATCTTCTGACCTCATTAGAATTTATTACCGCGCCTATCCAATCATCTTTTTTTGAAATAGTTTTTATTGGTGAAATGCATAAACAAACAATGAACACCCTGTGCCAGTGTTCAACGACATGGTGTTTAGGGGGCCTGGGAAAGGAATGAAACTTTGTCTGTATAAAGTGACGTACTTGATCATGTCACACTAGATTTAAGACAAGAAGAGTCAAAGCTAGAAAATATATCACCATTTTAGAGAAATGACTGACACATATCCACACCAGAGAGTAACATTTAATCATCTTTAAATAGAAAAACTCTTTACTATTTGGATGGTGCTTTCAGAAAAGGCATTTGGACGCACCTTGCTAGGACATATCCACAAAAGCCTTTTAACTGATCTGTGCGTCTGAATCCTTCATTACTTCTGTTGGCTTTTTTTCCCTGTTATGTTTTTATTGTTTCTCCCTGGGCCGTTTTCCCAGCTGGATTTGAGCCAGGTTCCCAAAAAGGTTTTCAAAGTACTTTGGAAAAAATGACAAAGTACACAAAACAGCAAACTAAGGTTAAAAGCGAGATAAACTATTAATTCGATGGCTGTATATCCAGATTTGATGGTTAAGCCACACGTAACCAAAGACCTGGTTATCTGATGTCCCAAACAACATAAAAAGCAAACCCTCAGTGAAAACCTTCCTGGCTGCATCTGTAACAAATCTGACATTTTATCAGCACGGAACAGATGCTTTTTTATCAGTTGAGGTATATTGTTTCTGGCAGGATATTCCTGCCTCATACTGCCATTTCTATTGAGGTCAGCTATGTAAAGAGGCCATCAGAGAGACACCAGATAGTGAGGAAGAGAAACAGAAGAGAGATGTTGACTGAGGAATAGAGGCAATGAGAAAGAGTCAGGACAGGACGCCAGGATGGCAGGGAGGAGGAGGAGGGAGCAGGGCGGGACAAATAAGTGTTGCACGTGTCGTGGTTGCCTTTTTAATTTGGCGAGCTCCCTGAGAATTCTGTCCAATTAAAAATCAAATGTGGAACAAGCATGCGGGTCATTTAGAATACACACACACACTCACCGCTGCTGCTCGCTCTCTCTCTTTACATGCCATTGCTCATTAGGCAATGTTCCCTGTTGTTCGCTGCGGCTGCTTTCACTACACTTATTTTGTTTACATAACCGAGTCAGGTCAGGCAGCCAGGGTGCTCGTTCTCTCTCACTGTGTCTTACTCTCTCTCTCTGTCTCTCTCTCACTCCCCTCTTCTCTCTATACTTTTGTTGTAGAAAACCAAACTGACTTCTGCATGACAATGACAGACTATTCACTTACTGTATGTCTCCTTCTTTTGTGGTGTGGAAAAATGGCCTACTTAGCCGGAGCCTAAGGAGGCATGCAGCACATGCACAAACACATGAACATTCAAGAACACACATGCATTCGTGTTCATATTGTGAACGGACCCTGTGGATGCATACATTATGCACCTTGCAAACAATTCTCCCTTATTTTCTCTGTAGAACATCATCTCTTTAGATCTTATTAATATTCCATTGACGTGTCCTGACTGACTGACAGCAGATGGTAATAGCAGACAGAGAATGTGACACCACATCCATCCAGCCAGGGATTTGACAATTATGTCACTGACGCTAATGCGGGCTAATACAGTTCATTATCAATGTAATACCATCTATTTGGTCAGGAATGATGTGGCAGTGATACAAGATCACATGCTGTTCTGTGAGCATCACAGAGCCGTTTTTCAAGGATTTATTTCAACATATTTTCTCACTTACCTCTCGTGGTGTTAAGCCATGGAGAAACTTTGCCAAGGTTCTAAGATATCTGTCGGATTCATGATCAGCTGCTGTTATTAAATGTCATTTTTCAATGGCTTGAGCAGCACAATCAATTCCTTTAATCCCCATATACTTACCTCATAAACTGGTCAGTCAAAAGTATATGCACGATGACATACCACCAGGTTTAATGGATCACATTTGTGGAGCCAACATTGATCAGTTCATTAAACATGCATGTGCTGCTTGGCAGTAAAGACAATTATCCTGCACACTGTGTTGGAAACATTTCCGATAAATGTTTCCGGCGCCAGATGTTGGAGGGTCAAGGCCTGCGACTGTACGCCCCTCAAATAACAGACATCTGGGTATGTCATGAAAGTCTCCAACATACGGAACAGAAGCCTGGAAATTTTCTAAATGCTGGAATAGATCAGAGGATCAGGAGCTATGACTCGATTACTTTTAACTTATCATTCTTCCCTATCTTTGTTGCTTGTTCTTTACCTTTCAGTCTGCCCAGTTCTCCTCATTATCTCAAGCTCTCTCTTCCTTCACTCCCTGCTTGCTCTCCTCCTTCCTCCATGTTCTGAGGAAGCGTACCACCTGTTTCCATGGAAACAGCGGTTGATTGCCACAGGTGGACACAACTGTAGTCTGATTAAAACAAATATGGCAAAAATGACAAAAATAAATCATCAATAGAGACACGTCGTTAGATGTTTGTATCTGTTGAAGATTTGATAAATTTTTTCATCGAAATAATCACTGGACAGTGGTTGTGAATGTGTGTGTAAAGTGAAATCCTTGCATGTATCTACTGTATGTGTGTGTGTGTGTGTGTGTGTGTGTGTGTGTGTGTGTGTGTGTGTGTGTGTGTGTGTGCGCGCGTGCACGCAAGTTAGCGGGAGAGAGGGTCAGGACATGCATAAATTTAGTGCAGGATGTCTTGTGTGTCTGATAGAGTTCAGCCAGAGATTGCCTGAGCGCAGGAACACATCCATCACTGTGGCTCTATATTATCTGTCTTCTGCTCTGATCTATGCTCAGTGGGTATATAAACATGTCACTGCCTGAGACAGAGGAATTCAGAGAGACAGGGATATGTCCACTGGAGCTTGCGTGATCGACCTTTGTGAAGAGCGTGTGTTTGTGTGTGTGGATTGCTTCAACTACCTCTACCTTTAGCCTTCTCTCCTCCAAAACTAACATTGATTCAGAAATAAAATACTGATTCTGCTGCAGTGGTGGAGCCTTCCACAGACTCAGGAGAAGAATCTTTGAATGTCAGGACTTCCAGGCGAAAACCAGGCTCCTTGTAGATTAAATGTCTTCCTACCCTGGTCGATTGAATATCAATTGATGGAGAACTTCAGTAATTCCAAGGAATCACAAAACAAATATTTACCTCAAAGAGGGTAAGAGGAAGTAAATCATTAAAAATATGAGCAATTAAGGTATTAACTAGAAACTGAACTACAAGTAAAATTAGGACCCATACTCTAATAGTACTACCTGGTAATACTCGGTACATGGTAGTGCAAGTCTAGTATACTCTGTATATTGTTTTGGCATATGTCATACAGGCCTGGATGACCTCAGAGCTTGAAACGTACCAACTCCCTTGCTTCCACTGGGATGACAGACAAGGGAAACAATAGCCATCACAATCATTAAAACTGGTTTTAATACCAGGTTTTGTCTAGACTATATATAGAAATGAATCTATATCTATCTGCATAAATGTTAGAAAATAACATTAAATTAAAATTTTCCTGCTTCCTGATGAGAGTCCAATCTGCAGGGTGGTAAAGCTGTTTCTATTATGTGCAAGTGAAATCACTGAGGAAATGTGGAAACACAAACACAACAGAGCACAGAGCAACCTCACCATGCTCAGAGCAGTCATTACTTGAGTGAAGAGTTTGTTTATTTGTGCTAAACGCTGACGCAGAATCGATGTAAAAGAGTAAAGGCACCAACTTTAATGACCTGCACCAAATTGATTCAACACAACAACTCAAAGAACTGTGTAACAAAGCCTGAGCGTTTGTGTGTGTGTGTGTGTGTGTGTGTGTGTGTGTGCAGTATTCAACCTAGACATGGAGAAACAGACATACTGTACAATATATAAGTTGAGTGACAACAACACACTGTTAGTTTGTCTAGTCTTGTCTGTCAATGTGAGGCAGTGTGTGTTTCCCTTCATTTACAGTCAGTTTTCCAGGAAGTTGCATTTTTTGTAAATGCAAAAAATGACCATCAGCAATTGGTTCACACACATCTTCTATTGTTTGTAAATGGGAAACCAGTCACTCTGACTGAATGATTAAGGGCTGAAAGAACTGTATAATGGGCTATCAACTTATTCATTAAATTTTTTAACTCATGAAACATGCAGAGGAGGTGATTTTTACAGCCTTGGAAGATTGCTAAAGCTCTTTCCATCAGGCTGTGTACAGCCTCAACAACTTCCACCGATCACAGGCAACTTGTATCTTTCCCCAAGCCTGGATGAATGGAGGGTTGAGGTCTCCATCCAGAGCCAAAAAACTGCCTCTTGGTCAGGTGACAAGGAGACATATACTGTAACACCACCAGAGCCTGAATGAAAGCTGGTATAAAGAAGAAAAAGCTGACAAGTCAGCAGAGACTAGAGAGGGACCACAACACCAACAACGCTAAAGACATGTGGCAAGTGATCCAGAGGCCACTATGCCGGTTGAGCTAAACACATTTTATGCTCACTTTGATCTCCTCAACAAAGACTCAGCTGTAATGTCTACTCTGCCTCCAGTGGACCGGCCAAAGTCAGTATCCAGAGCAGAATGAATATGAGTAAAGCCGCTGGGCCTGACAACATCCCTGGCCCTGTACTTAAAACATGTGCCAATCAGCTAGCTTATGTTGTTATTGACATTTTTAAGAAATTATTCTCATAGGAGATTGTTCCCTCTTGCCTCAAACAGCCATCATCACCCTCTACCCGAAAAGTCTGCAGTGTCTAGTCTTAGTGACATCAGTGGTGTCTAATGCTGTTTGTTGAATTCAGCTCAGAATTCAATGCAATCTGCCCAATGAAACTCAACACTGGAGCCCCCCAGGGCTGTGTGCTCAGCTCCATGCTGTTTTTCAAACAACAATGAGAGTTAATTATCGGGAGGAAATCAACAGTCTTGCACAGTAGTGCACAGAGAACAATCTAATGCTCAACATCAACCAAACCAAGAAGCTGATTGTTGGTTTTAAAATGAGGAGGCAAAGAAATACCCATGTCTACACCAGTGGAGGTGAAGTAGAGATCCTGTCATGGTGGTCACATATCTCCACCCTGGTAAAGAAGCTCAGAGGGCACTTTTAACGAGAAGATTTTTAAAAAGGTGACAAGGCCTTTACCTTCTACCAATTTTATCTAGGTAACAAGCTGATATTATCCAAACATAATATGGAGCAGACATTTCAGCTGTGTAATGAACATCACCCAGTTCAGAACAGAACAGAAATCAACCATGAAAATTACTATTTCAAAGAACAAGTTCTACATTTAGACGAGAAATCGGCAGGAGTCCATGACCTTTACCATCACAGCCAGAGGTGCATTTCATCTGAAAGCCCTTTATCTGACAGATTTTCCATTACAGGAGTCGTATCTCAGTGATTTTCCCGGGCCTGTGGGGTGCATGAAGGTTACACTTTATCAGTTTAACCACAACGGTGCTTGCTTGCAATTTGCAGAACTTAAGGCCACACACTAATTTGTTAAAGAGTCTAGTAAAGCACACCACAGCTGTAATGGTAAAATATATACAAATATGCAGCTTATAGGACCTTCTAGGAGGATGTGGGTGGATGGCTGCGTGGCAGTAATGTTAACAGGAGCTGTTTCTATAGTAACAGCTCATTAGGAGGCAGTTTGAGCCGTTTGATACTGTCCATGATTAAAGCTCTTGTTGGGGAGAGGATGAGAAGGACAGAAAAAGATAGGGAATTGTCAGCGGTGGATAAAGGTGGGCGGAGGGCAAGAACAGGGAAGAAATAGAGACCAAAGATGGAAGGGGTAAGATCAGGAAGTGATGAGAGGCAGAGGTCATGCGTGCTTTGCTGTCGATATCTGTTGGTCTCACACTCTCTCCTCCTTACATCAGAGGGTGCTTTGCACAGTGTGCTGTGTCTGAGCTGGTTCTAATCAAAAGGGCTTGAAGTTAGGAGACAGAGTTGATGGGCGACAAGAGCTGCCCGGGAGACTCCCTTCATGCCTGTTGCCGATTGAAGGCATTGTCCGCAGAGATTTGGGGAAATCGTCAGAAGGAATCTAATCACAGAGGTATTCTGCCCCGTGGCCAACTGGGCTGCACTAGGGACTTGGTTACTAATTGCCCTTTTTTCCCCATTTGGAGTGAGCTGTCTTTCCTCTTCATACACACCAACTCCAACCCCCATCTCCCCCTGCCTTTTGAGTTCCCACCCTACGGCAAAGGGAGAGTCATAGTGTGCCATGTCACCCTGTGAATGTGTAATGCCAGGCCCAGGGCTGTCTTGGCCTCGCTTGTCCTCATTTGCAGTCTCACATTGAGCCTCACTTCAACCTTTTACATCGACTGTACAAGGAGAAGGTTTTTCTTTTTGCAGGAGTTGCATTAACAGTTGTATGATGGTAGTGATTAATAAAGACAAGCATCTTTGGTACTCAAGGACAGTGCAGTTGTCCACTTGATTTGACTCGACATTTTTATTCTAGTGCACCAGAACAACTAAATAGCCAACACAATCTTATAATTCGTTTGTGGAATGAAGACGAGCCAGTGCTCCCTTTGGAGGTCTAGTAAGATAAAATGCTATGTGTCCACTAGATGCAATATAGTGCATGAAACGTTTCAGAGAACTTTTGCTGAAAATGGCTTCCTGCTTTTAGGAATGATAGGAACATTGAGACTGAACCCCACTGTAATATGTGCAAAATGAAAACATTGAGCTAAGAGGGTTTGAAATGCTGCAGAGTTGGGTGACAATTCTCTGTGAGATTGTAACTGTGAGTGAACCCTTTTACGTTACATGTAGACTTGATTCATTATTAATCTATGAAATATTGATTAGGGGAGTTTAAAGTTAAGGCAACAGAAAGTAGAGCTGCCTGAAGATTATCATAAGGTTTTAATAAAGGTGAATATTGCACTTAAAAACTCAACAGGAGGATGTGGATCACATCCACATTTGTCCTTCTTTTCCCCTCAACAGCTTAATGAAATGTTGCTCTTCCTCTCTGAAACGAAGAGACATTCGCATTCACATCTACGGCCGTTGTGCTGCTGCTGCTGAGGAATGGTAATGAACCATTTTGGGGAATTGCTCGAGCTTTCTCCCACAATGTGACAAGTGTGTGGTGAGGAAAAATAAGCAACAAAAATTCCAACAATTTAAATAATGAAGAATTTTATCAGTTAGCGTTCATAATTGCCTCCCAGCACTGCTATCAGAACTAATTCAAGCAAGACAACAGTGTTTTCAAACATCTACTACCACATACTACTGATAGCTATTCTTAGGCTGTGCAAAGTCTCTCAGGGAGTGTGGTAAAGTAAAGAACATGAGGAAAGTTGGGTAATTACCCCCCCCCCCCCCCCCCGAGACACACACACACACACCCCACACACACACACCAGCCTAATTTTTTCAAGGCATCTGAAGAGCTGCTAACACTGGGGAGCAAGAGGACCAGACCACGGGAACCCACTCTCACTGCTCCACTGAGTCTCAAAATCCCTCAGAAATACAAGGTCCACAAATAACAAAGTGCTCTGTACAAGTTACAGAGTTCATGTCATGTCATTAAATGATATTCCTGACTGTTCCAGTCTAGCCATTTACTTCATACAGCAGCATGCTGAGTGTGGCTTTCTCTCCATTCTTTATTTACCCCGGAATTATCTATAGATCATTTAATTCTGATAAGAGTCCTCATTCAATTACAAGAAAAAGAAAAAAATGTAGAATGTAAAAAATTGCAGCTTATCTGGCTCAGTTAGATCATGTTATTGAATGCTAACCATAGATTTCATTTGCAATCATTCCTGTATTGTAAATACGACTTTATTGTACTATACTGTATCTGATTAAGCCAATCCAGCAGTCTTTTCAGAATGCTTATAATATGGATATTACAGCAAACGTTGCTTAAGGCCAAGAGATGTTCGTGACGTGGAAAAATGTTCATGGTTTGTGGGTCCTTGGGGGCGCAGTTTCCCACAGTTTGAGGCTTCTCAGGGAAGGTACTGGACCATGTTAGTCCTTGAGAAGGAGACAGTGCGATTCAGTAGCAGCAATAGGAAACCAGGCTTCAATATTACGGAGTGCAAGGCCGTCTGACTGTCTGTCAGTTGACATTTACTTTTAAAGTTAAAGAAATAGATAACCTATAACCCTACAACATATTAATGTTGATGCTCTAGACTAAATTGATGGTCTTAAAATGTACTTTCTCCCTCTTTAAACATACAATAACTGATTTTTTTAAAACACAAAATGTACAAAAAGTTGATGTGAAGAACAGTTTTTTATGCTTTATATTGCTTATTACATACACAACAGTTATGGAGCAACATTAGCATTAATGTGGAGTCGTATTTTCTGTCCATCAGGCAAATCTAAGTCCAATATTAACTCTCTTCTAGCTCTGTTTTGGTCTCCACCATCTCTTGAGAGAAATATGTGGCTCTGAAACACTAAATGGTGCACTGTCTTCACCAGCTAACTTTTTCTTCCTGTTGTTTGGTGCTGAACAGGTGTTGGGTTTGAGAGATTTTTCTCTGAAGCTGCATGCTTCTGCTTAAAACAGTGCTGATGATAGCAGTGAGATAGAACCAAAACAGCATAATTACAGACCCGAAAACCAAAACAATTAGCTAGAAGTTGTTATAAAGGTCCCTAGAGTTCAGCAGAACTGCGGAGCTGGTTGATAATTCTCTGTGGGTTCATCACTATGAGCAACCCCTTACATGCACAAATAGTCACGTGATCCTTTGTTGATATAAAAATATTGATTATAGCTGCTGTCAGTGTTACTTACCTTATCGCAATGCTCTTAAAGTGATTTAAAGATGAGTTGTAAATCATCAGCAGTGAGTAGTGAGAAAATTTAAGCGGGGGCCACTTTAACAAATCAAGGTAGTATGTCATACACTCAGTTTAGCATAATTCAACATTTATGTCCAATTTCATCATCCTGCCAGGTCATGATCCATTTCCATTAACTCTTGCATGCTCAGACATGACCACTCCAGGCTTTGACTAGCAGAAGCCTGCTGTGTCTTGTACCCAGGGGAAATTTTCAATCTTAGGTGAGATCCCATCAATTTTCACAACACAGCGGAGATGGGAAAAGATAAACAAGATGGGTCTTGGAAAATGTCTCACAACAGGCTTAAGGAAGGAAGTGATATATTTCCTTGCCCACACACACTTTAAGCCTGACATGCTGTTGTCGCCTTTTTGAACATTGGTCACATCATCAGCCTTAATCAAAGAGCGTTTTTTGATAGATGTACTTCTCCTATCAACAGGGTTTTGGTTTGAGTTAAAGGTGATGGAGCCTTTCATGTGATGGAGAAAAAGATCTGTCACTTTCACACTACCTGGCCTGAGTTTAACCAAATAATCACACATCAAAGCCAGAGCTTGATTCAATTTCTCCACCATCAAGTTATTTTCTATTTTGATACATCCTGTTGGAAATTTAAGTGAGTCTTCTTTTACCTCTGAGAAAGATTCAGCTTTGACAGAAAAATAAGTTTACTTTCCAAACCGAACCTGTGCACGTATCAGTATAATCAGCCAAATGAAATGCAAGTGATGCACTGGCCATTTGGGATAAATGATGTCAGAGTAATGGCATGTTTAATATTTAATCAACTCAGCGGGCCCACTTTTACAGTGAATGCTGCATTCGGGGGCAAGCAGCACATTCTGTTTGTACTCCCACACATTTGGCTGTCATAAATAGAGCCACACAGTGCAGATGGTAGGAGCCTTTGGGAGCCAAACCAGCCATCAGCGAGCAGACTTATTGATTTTCTGTTGCAGGAGAGATACAAAAAGCAGCTCAGAGGGAGTGATTGGTGCAACTGGAGTGTCTAGTGAAGGTTTGAATATCTTTAAATGAGCATACTACCTAACCGTTTCTCCTACGTGAGACACAGATGCCACCCTCGTCCTCGCTTCTCTCATCTTAAACCCACCCACTCCATACAAGATGTCCCACTTTCTGCGAGAAACCCAAAAACAACTGTTTCCGTCACACATGAGGAAAGCTGTAAAGGCTGTGTGTGTGGCACACGCAGACAAATGCTGGTGTGGATTTGTGAATTCCTCTGCGTCGACTCTGTGAGCTCGCCTGCTTTATAAATAATGGGCTTCAATCCTGACTGTAATCTGTGAAGATGATTTCCTGTTGAAAGTGTTGGCAAAGTGCGACGTAAACCTTGTGATGATGGAATTTTTGATGTGCTCACACATCTTAAAAGTGTTGCTTCACCCAAAATGTATCTTTTTATTATCAAATACTCACCTCCTGTAGGGTTGAAAGGTGGCGGTTTAGTGTTTGTAGTTTAAAATCTCAAACCGAATGGCTTCATTTCACTGACAACAGATTCATATTATCAAGTTTTCATGGCAGAGTACAAATTATTAACCACAATAACAACCATAATATCTAGAGCACACAGTCATAAATAAAGCTTTTAATAACAAATTAGCATGTCTTCTTCAGATAAAGGCACTGTGCTCCAGATCTCATCTGTTGAGGATCGTTTTCAGACTTCTCCTGCAGCATAATGATTCTACTGTCCATCTATATGTTTGTGTTCAATATACCTTGAACCATCCTTTCTTTGTCAAGAATAAGGCTTAACATATTGGTCACACCCAACAAACACAAGCAACTAGCGCTAACAGTCTATCAGGAAGTAGAGCTGCAACGATGAATCGATCATTAAATTATGAGCGAATATTTGTGAATATTTTCTGGTTTATTTCCTCTATGACAGTAAACTGGGTTGTGGACAAAACAAGACATTTGATGATGTCATCTTTGGCCTAACACTGACATTTTTACATTTTACAGAACCAAGCAACTTATCGATTAATCGTCAAAGAACATAATGTCTCCTGTTCAAAAGTCACATACTTTGTATGCACAAAAAAATGAACTGCCTCCTTGGACTTTATGGGGCAAATGTAGCAACTTACACCTCCTCAGTCTTTGCTGCAGAGGACAGTCATTAATCACATGACTGCGAGAGGTCACTTCTAAGGAAAACGTTAATGAGGTCATTTTACACATTAAAACAAATGACTAATGCTGTTGATGTTGTGGTGAGGACAGCCTAGTGTTTGCTATATGCTGTCAGCTGAAAGTGAGTTAGTTGAAAGTCTGTTGAAATGCTTCTCGCTGTCAGCTGATACACTAATGAGTCTGAATGAGAAGCTAAAGTTAAGGAAATGGCAAGGAGACTCATTGATAATTTAGCACCAGGTGAATAGTTTTCTAATTGCATTAGGAAACCCATTAACTTTAACTTCAGACAATCTCATCTCAGTGAAAAAGTGTCTGAAACACGACAGAGAAACCCGCCAACATAATGACTTCATGTACCCGGAAAGGCTTGTTTTGATTCAAAGAGAAATGTGAAGTTTCACTGGAGATGACAGGTGTGCAGTTCCTGCTTCATTATAAGAGGTTTTGCACAATTTTAGCTTAAGGTCCTTTGAAACAACAGTTGACAACACAACCTCATCTCAAGGGCAACTTACTGACTTCTTCTGGAGTTTTTAAATTGCCTTATTTTATTTAATTGATTATGTATCAGGAACGAAACAATGTATGTGTTGCATTAGGCATCTCCACCAGATAATGTACGCTCAATAGTCATGGACCTGTACTGTATGATCAGACTTTATAACAATAATAATTTAATAACTGATAACTATGAACTAAGAAGTCTATAAACAAAACACTGCAGTTTATTATGTGACATGTTGTTGACGAACAGGAAAGACTTTGTGTGAAGGTGATGTTTTCAAAAGCAGTCACAGTAATGCCAGCTGCTCTTAAGATGAGCAACACTAGTAGAAATATCTGGTATGGTTTCTCTGTATATCTTACAAAAGTCAAACTGCGTGTGTGTGTGTCTGGAACAGGTGTGACCATGAAGCTGATGGATGAGGTCGCCGGCATTGTGGCAGCTCGGCACTGCAACACCAACATTGTCACTGCCTCTGTGGATGCCATCAACTTCCATCGCAAGATCATGAAAGGTGAGGATGATGTTATAAATACACTCAGAGCTTTAAGTCACTGATTAATACAGATATCCACAGGTTGAAGGATATATGTGTATACAGTATCTCTATGGAACATGTACTGCAGTGTTCAGGAGCTGCGTCATCACCCGTCATGACTTTGCTTCTCTTGTACTTTTGCCCCCAATAATGAACTGCTCTCTCTAAAAACCCAATTACATGATAATGTGGAAAAAACTCACTAGTCTATAAATTGAGCTTCAGGCAGCGTCGTTTTAAATTGGGTGAGCCAGCGTTTACAGTCGTCACACTGTTGCTAATCATGACCAGTTGTGTTTTGTGGGGCTGCTGCTACGTCTGGAAAAACACTTCATTGTTATGATTGAACTATTTTCCATTACCAAGCTTCGTCTTCTGAGCTGTTACCTCGCTCTTAAAGTGATAAAATCATTGATACTGCGTTTGCCACAACCCATCTCAGTCTGACTTTTTCATTGTGGACAGATTCTGAACCTCTTTTTTGAAAGTTCATTCAAGGATCACCAACACCATTATCCACTTAGCCTTTGCCGTCTTAATGGGGAGAAGTGTCCATTCACAACGGTGATACCTTTGACACTGCTCTCCCATTCTGAAAAGGTGAACACTGGGTTAAAGGTTTTACTGGAAGTGCAGTTTGGACAAATCAGCAGTGCTTGTAAGGACAAAGAAAAAGTACACAAATCCAAGAAGGAACAAACATGTACTCCGACAAATACACACCCACAGACCAACTGGATCAAAGCAAGAGGAGTGTTAGACATACTGTACTTGTTTCTTTGCTGATATGTGGTGTAATAGATATTTAAATATTGCTGACCTTGTTAATGTACTATATGTTGTGCTTCATCCCCCTATCTCTCATTGTGTTTTCTCCATGCGTCTTCCCTGTAAACTGGCCAATAACGGTGAAACTCTTGATAATATTTTTGCACACGACAGTCGTGAGGTTGAAACACTTTTGAAGTAGCTGTTATTAAATACTCAGGGCTTGACATTAATGCTTGCCCAGGAGCAAGTTAACTTTTTTTGGGGGGCAAGTTAAATGCCTAGAAATGTGATGCTGATCGTAATGCTTTCTGTAAATAAACTGTGCGGAGTTTTGCCAGCTGAGCTGTGTGTGCGGTCAGCCTCCCCACCAAGCGTCAAACAGTACTGATGAGAAAAAACGGACATACTGGACGCTATAGAAGTTAACTCTAACTGGGGTTGAGAATGTAGTGGACAACATAATGTTACTATTGTTAAATATGTCCGGACTGCCACATGCGAGAAACGTACCTTTGCCCAGAAGCTAACTGTTGTGCCATTCAAACTCGGACCTCAGTGCGATCATATCCCTTTTAGAAACTTTGTTATCTAGTCTGGAACTGCAGCGTCTTGTAGAGACTTGTAAATCAAATCCATAATGATATATCTGACTGAATGTCTGAATGCCTAAGTACTGCTAATGAGAAAAAATGTACAAGGATGAACTGCATTTTGACCCAAAACACTGGTAGTTGATTACTAATGAAAATTGTTGCTACAGTTTGGAGATTTGAGTTTTGCTCATTAGTATTTTTATGGAATCGAAATATTTCAAGAGTGACTGAAAGCAGTCTCCTCAAAGTGCTGTAAAAGCAGTGTATTACATTTATGAGTTACAGTTTTTCTCGGCTCAGTGTCTGTTCTATCTGTTCATGTGCTTGAGATGATGTGATACAGACACCCAGTGCTAACATCAGATGTTATGATTACTGCAGGATATGATGTTAACAATGGACCAGCTACATCTGTCCCCATTGTTGAATTATGAAGTGGTAACAACATTTTTACAGCTCAGCTGTAACTGTGCCAGGTCAGCTATAAGTCTGCTGCATTCACTGTACATGTATTTTTCACAGGAGAATTCACTCAAATTAAAAGCATTTTTTTAAAAAAGGTAGTAGCTAAGAGGGACATCTTAAATACACCTTTCTTGGAGGTTCAAGACCTGAAAAAACAGTACAGATTGGTTCAGATCCATGTCCACCTCTTTCAGCTGCTTTGAGCTGCTCCAGTTGCTGCCTCCGTCTGTCTTCTGAGTTTAGGTGGTGCTGACATGATTTCCCCTGGCTTCCACTGTGACTTTGGTGTTATGTCACCAGTAGATTTCCCATTTTGCTTTAGGTGGTCAGACAAAAAGCTCAAGAGGTGTGCTTAGGAAAATTATAGTTAAGGATTAAAAACAAAAACTAAAAAAAAAAGAAGAAATCATCCAGGATGCACCTCTACTGTAGATCTATTTCACGGATCTGTAATCAGCTAAATGTGGATAATATGACACGAGTATTTCCAGCACAGATACTGTAGAGGTTGAAGTCAAACTTTTTAAAGGATCCATACTATCCATACTGTCACTGTTCAACACGTAAATTATATGCATTCAACTTTCACTACATATTTTACCCCTGGTCATCCATGTTCCCCTGCAGTTAATTATTGTGTCCTCGCCTGAGCCTCTCAGGCATAATGTCCTCACAGGAGAGTAGTTCCATCTTCCACCATGAGACCATAGATGTCAAAGTTGAGATTATGTGGTTTTTTTTGGGGGGGCTTTGCAGTTACCAGCTAAAATAGCAGGACAAGCTTGGAAAGCTAAACACAGGGCAAAAAGCCCCAAAAACATGGTAATTGCTACTTCCTCATGAGCCAGCTGGATGCAAGGAGACCAGGTAAACTTGTGGAAGGCATTCTGGAAAAAATAGGAAATCACTAAAAGGCAAAGGCAGATTTGTTTATATAGTATAATTATTACACTTCAGGTAATTATTCAGATAACTCCTGAGAAAGAGATATCATGTTGACACCTGTCGATGGGAAAATATCACAAGGTGGTACATTAGATTTTCAGATTTTCAGGTTTTACTTACTCTTGACAACGTCAGTGTGTGGAGTACAAACATAAAACAAAACAGCAATACATCAATACTGAGTCATAAACAGTGAGGAGTATGAGAATTAATCCATATGCCAACCTGTGTGAAACTAGAGGACCGCACAGCAGCATACACAAAGACAAATTAACATTTATTACAGCGAGATGAGAAGTTAACACCCAGGACATAAAACAGACGGAGGTCTGTGCCTGTACATGGCTCATGTGGAGGATGTTCAGATGATTTGTTTATGAATTTTTGGAGGTCCAGCTGTGTCTAGCCTAAACAGTCCACTTAACTAATTGCACAGATTTTCCATCACTGTAGAGCAGGGCAGGTTTATTATATGATAAAACCATCAGAGGAAAAAAACACATGAGAACTGAATTAAAACACAGAAAAATAAAGCACAGTTTCAGAATGAACTTAACACTTAACATGTCTTCATGAAGATCCCAGATGTTAACTTGCTCAACAGTGACATTTTATGTAAAACTACAAGGATCCTGTTGATTAAATGTATTTTCTAGAAATGATTAGGTATAGTTATTGATAATAATAAAATATTCATTTTTATAAACTTGATCCCGTGAAATGTACCGTTGTTTAAAATATTTGTTCTCATGCATGAGCAATGTAAAAGCAGAACAAATTCAAGTTTATTGATTCAGGAAGATACTGTGCATCTGAACCGAACAAGCAAACAAATGATCATGGAGCTGTTCACGGTGTGACTAAGGGGTTAATGTGAAGCATCGCACTATGCTTACAGAAGTTGTCAATTAATTGATTTATTAACTGACATATTTAAAACACAATTTCAAAAGTAATTGCATTTGCAATTAATGTATGCAATGAAAACATTAATAGAAATAAGACAATTAGCATTTAATTAAGCAATTATGATTGATGGTTGTAAGTGATTGTTGGAATTTTACTTTTTCTTATTTTACATACTAATGTGCCTTCCCATCAAATTCCATCTTACACCTCATTTGTCACCTAATTTACTGTTTACAGTTTCTGTTTTATCAACACTTTTGAGGTCCGATATGCAGAAACACAATTATAAATCTGAAATACTTTTCTTTTGCATTTTTGAAATGAAATGCAAGGTTGTGCATAGTTTAAATATTAATAAATTCTATAACAATGCCTGGTGTAAAACTTTACATAACCAAATCATTGAAGGCTGTTTGAGGGCTGAAGTGTCAGTGTTTCACTGAGATGACATCTACGTTGAGTGGATTGATTTGTCTTTGCAAAGACATATAAATAGTTAACCTGAGTGGAGCTGAGACACTTTGTCTTTTAAACATCAGAAAATGGCTGCACTCATGTCACAACTTGTGAGTCACTTGTTTGTTCATGTCTTTTCTTGTTCTTCGCCTACACTGCCCCCCCCAACCACAGACTTCAGACGTACTGAACAATAATGTGTATTATTTGGCACTGAGAATATAAGTCTGCAAGGTGCTGGACACTGATGTACCTCAGCAGTGTTCAGGCACTGCGCTCCTCCGTTATACAGCAAAATGCCCAGAGGTACAAAGAATGAGAAGAAAGGCAGATGACTTCAAAAGGGGAATGCTGGATAAAAAGAGAATTGAGAGAAGGGGGTGCTAGAGGTGAGACAGAAAGTGTGCTAGAGAAATAAAGGGAACAGCATTGCATAAGAAATACTCAACAATAATGTTCTTGTTCATTGATTTTAAATGTAATTAAATTGATCTAGCATGATTTGCACAAGCCTGAAATTCTCTAAGGCTGATATCTCTAAAACTCTGCACGTCACACCAAAACAATCTAGATGGATAAATAGCACTAGAGGTAAGAGGAAAAATATGTATTTTTGATTTTGGGGTGAACTTGCCCTTTAAGTGCCTTTATGGTATCTATGCTGAGTAAATGAGCACCAGTTCTCGCCATCCTAACAGATATTAGACAATATTATACAGTATATATATATATATATATATATATATATATATATATATATATATATATATATATATATATATACTGTATAATATTGTCTATAAGGGATTAAAAGGGCCTTATTACCTATTAACTAACACTTAAAACAGACCTGAATGTAAAGTGTTACCTGCTTAATATATATATGTATATATATATATATATATATATATATATATATATATATATATATATATATATATATATATATATATATATATAATTTAAGACATGAGCCAAAAATCTGTTAACAAGTACATAATAAAGCATTTATTGAACTTAATAAGGCATTGTCGGTAGCTGCAAAAAACCTAGTTAACTCTTAATGAGGGCATAGTTAACTGTTAATAAATGCTTAACAAGCTACTTATAAACCTTAATCAGGTGACGAAAAAGCTTACTGCAGGTTTAAAAATGACATAATAGGTAATACCATGCCAATAATGCCATTATAAACATTTACAAGAATCTAATAAGGCTTTTATTAACGTTCTAAAGCATCTACTGTATTAACTGTTTACATGTTTTTATAAGGGCTTATAAATGTCTTCTAAGCCAGCAATAAATGTGTTTATGATGCTATTATTTACACTGATATAGTTATTAATGTTAATGAGCATCTATAAGGACTTAAAAGGGTCTTATCATGTACCATCTCCAATGCCCACTACATGGACCTCAATACAAAGTGTTACAAATGAGCCTCAGAAATACATTAAGTTGAGATTTTAAGTGTATCTTGGAGGATTTCTTGGTTTTGCATAAATCAAAGAGTTCTTTGCTGTGGAGTAAATTTACAGTACAGTGTGTGACTGAATAGGAGACACTTTCTTTGAATCCCAACAATAAAAGAAACAATCTATTCTGCCAAATGTGTTTCTGGAGAAATTGTCTGAAGTGACAGCCGTTATTTCACCTGCATATTGCCTTGTTCCTTTCTTTTGTGTCCTTCTCCGACCACTTACTGATTCAAAAATGCAATTTCCAGGAATAGAAAAGAGAAATAGGAAAACCTTAACTGTACTCACGCAGGCTGCAGCTAAAATAACAAAACTACCTCATAGGTATTACAATCCCAGCTGAGTATGTGCATACAACATAAAGGCCCAGCATGGACTGTTGCAGATTAGCTGCATTAGACAGCTCCTCAGAGACTCGTTGGCTGACCTTCAGCGCTGCACGAGTCCAAGATCTACTTTCTGCGTGAATCAATTATTAATCATGAAGGTCTTTAAAAAAAATCACCCAGTCTCATCAAGGGCTCATTTTTTGTGTAATGTCATTGAGCAGAGCACGCTTCACTGAGCCTATACATCTGTGCCAGAGGTAGTTTACTTGGATGAGACTGGACTCGCTCCTGGCAGTAACATGTAAAAACACTCAATGGGCCGACGACAAGGAACAGAATAGATAAATTCAGTGTATGTGCTGGGTTAGCAAGCCACATGGAAAATGATGGATGGTTACGTCACTGAAGATCATCCTTATTGCTCATATAATTATTGCACTTAATCACCTTTTCACACTTCTTCACTCAGTGGGAATACATTATCACCTTGACGTCATCTCTCACATCTCTTGTAATAGCAACTATCTGAAAGAGGGCTTGAATTAAGGTTTGTAGTTTTATCTTTTTTCATCACTCACCAAAAAAAATCTCTCATCGCTCTCATATGGTCCCCATTGTACAGAAAACTACCTTAAATAAATAAAAATACAAACCTCAGGAATGCCTGTTTCTACATGCAGCTGACTGGCATTTGGGAAAATACAGTAGTCATCATTAAAGGTGGCGAAAAAAAAGGTTTTGTAGAGCCAAGGACGTATGATAATAACAGGACACTCGACTCCAGGATGGTGCCTGTTCATTTCAATAGAGGTTGGTCACTCAGTCATCAATCATAGACCATATTTGCACGGCGGCCTTTTTCTTCTGACGTCTTGCTCAGGGTGGTATGCTCATTTGCTGGGATATTGTTATGCTGCTGTGCTGTAAAGTTGGTGGAGAGTGAAAATCTGGAGGAACATAGGCCATATTTCAAGGTAAAACTACATATTTGGTAACCCCTCAGCTAACGTTAGCATTCTACCACTGCCTAGCTAACATTACCGATTGATTACAGTACATCCTTTTACCTCCAGGCTGAAATAAATGTGTGCGAGATGTGCATATATATTTTAGAAATTAATTTATGCCTTTACTTTTGTTTTGTGTAACACTATCAGATGGTAATGTTAGGTAGGAAGTGGTTGAATGCTAACCATGGCTAGTTACTAACGGAAACTAATGGGCTATTAAATATGTTGTTTTACCTTGAAATATGGCCCAATGTCCCCCAGGATTTTCACTATCCATTGTCTTTTCAGTTGTTGATCAATCAGGGAGCAGTGAAATGATAACAATTTGTCAGATTCCAGACATTGTACGAATTACAACCCTGAAAACAGCTCTACAATACTTGACTGTGGAAAATGGCCGCCGTGTTAATATGGACTTTTGACTTGACTTTTGACTTGTTGAAGCAAATGGACAGAATTATTCTCACACCTTGGTTTTGAAAAGGTGCCACAGGAAGTCTGTTGACAATAAATTTTAAGAGCAGTAACCGAGGGTGGCAACACAAATTTATGAGCACAAACAAATTTACTAAGAGTCAATGTTACATGTGCTAACATGCAGTGATTACCACCTCACACTTTATGAAGAATGTGTTAATATGACTGAGTATGTGTTAATATATGAGGATTTTAATTAATGACATAGACATATTTTTCTCAGCTTTATTTTATTTGATTTACGACACAACATTTTGCAAGATTGATATTAAAAAACAAACAAAAGTAAATTTAGGGTGTACAGACATTCATACATTTACCAAAAGACCAGTAAATCTTAATGTATTAGTCTTACTATGGATGTCTGCAGCCTTTAGGGATTCCTCCTAGTACTGCAGTCTTAGGTTTCATTTTTAGGAACACTCTAAAATACTATGCATATAAAGAAAGACTTCAGTCCATTAGATTTTTGCCTCAGGACACAACCAGAGAAACAAGTAGTTTGCAGATTGTTTTCTGCATTTCTTCCTCCAGGCGAGAGTCCTCAGACCTGAACAGCAAAGTCTGTTGTTTATCAGTGCTTACTATTCCAACCAATTATTTCCTGATGGTTAAAGCCTATTCAAGCCTAGACAACATAAAACTACTAGGTCAAGGTTAAAGAGGGATTGTGGTCATGATCAAAAAGAAACTTCCTAGCAAGAGTGAAAACAAACAATGGTCACTGGTGTCAACACTCTGTGTACTTCTGTCATTATTTCAGTGATCAATCAGACAATCAGTGTTGTCAGGTTTCAGTCTGAGGATATTCTTGAGTTTGGAGAGAGTTTTATTAAGAGTTTCCTGCACGAGTACAAGAGCTCCATCACTGAACAGCATACCACTGAAATTTCAACTCCTGTCGAAATTGTTTGCAGGCCGTACTTTGATAAGAGCCCTTTTTTCATTTCCCATGTACGTCTTTTATTATTTATGACTTTGACGGTTTTATAAGATCTCAGTCACATACTCCAGATCTGTCCTAGACTGCGGGGATAACACCTTGTCTCCTCGTCTCTATGGCAACAGCAGTAATAATACAGTACTGGCACATCAAAGAGAATAAAGAAACACATCAGCGATGCCCCGTACTATTAGTTGACTGTTTTTTGTTCACCTCCCTGCAGAGGTAGAAGAGCATAAACTTTTGATGAGCCAAACGCATTAGCTGCATTAGATTGGGCTCATGTACAGGTCAGCATATGCTCTGCAACAGTGGACATAATGTATAGTTATACTGTAAACATTAACACCTTAAAAAGCCTCAACACGGCTTTATTTGCACATATTGTCTCACTTTTCGCTCATACTTTTAGCCACATAAAAATCTTTGCTGACTCTCAGTGGAGCACCCTTCAAGAAGTTCATGATGCAACAACGTGAAGCAGATTGCAAGGGCAGATCTGAAGTTTTCCTCGGTTGACGATGTCAATATACCAGCCAGTTTCATGTTCAGCTCGTGTTTAGTGTTACTATAAATGAAGGTCCCCAGTTTGATTGAAACATACATTCTTTAAAGTGGATATCGTTGTGTTTAGTTAAAGGTTTCAGATGATTTTAAGCTTCAGTCGTTGTGGTGTGAGAGAGAGGCAACTTCTTCTTCTGAAACTTTGAATAAAAACAACATTAATTTTCCATGAATGGCTGTAGGACAGAGGCGCTTGAATCAAACATAAAGATTTTTTAAAAGTTGAAGCGCTCTTGGGAAATGATAATAAACCAAGATGAAAGCAGTTTCAGACGCTCTTCCTTCCTTGCTGCAATGTAAATGTCTTTTCTGGCGTCATACTTACGTACAAACCAGCGTGCTCCGTGAACGTCTAACATGTTTTTCTCCTCTTTTTCCTCATCTCCCTTAGGCTGTGTGGTGACGGTGACGGGGAGGCTCACGTTCGTCAGTAACAAGTCTATGGAGATTGAAGTGTTGGTAGATGCTACCTCATTGGTGGAGGCAGAGAAGGGGAAATATCGCGCCGTCTCTGCCTTCTTCACCTTCATCTCCCTGGACAAGGACAACAGGCCTCTGCCTGTCCCTCCTCTAAAGGTTGGTACCATCATGTGTCTGCTTTCTTTCTTTCTTTCTTTCTTTCTTTCTTTCTTTCTTTCTTTCTTTCTACTACTTTCACCTACATGCATGAAATTCAGACCTACAAAAATGTGTCAATGTGCCATGACCTGAACCCAAAAGGATGTCGGCCATTTTGAATTTAGTGCTCATTTTTGCCAATTTGCAACTCTTGTACTTTTTTGAACTCCTCCTGGAGCTTTAACCCGATTGACATCAATTATTTGACTTATCCCAAAGTTTTATTGCATAAAAAAGAATCAGGCTACTGTTTTTGTTATCATTCCATTCTGCTGAGGCATCACCTTTAAAGTCTGTACACCCCTTTTCAGTTTTGTTTAGGATGAGTGCTGACAAAGATTCAATTGGAAATTGGAAACTAATCCTTGCGCGACCAGCTGTATTGAAAACACGATGTTGTTATGACAACTGCTTTATATTCAACTCAGATACATTACAAATTAATTGATTTCGCTTGTGAATTTGAGTTATTCTCTAGTTAGTTTGCAGGGAAACTTTGTTTCAATAAAAGAAGTGGATTCTTCATCACATCCCAATTTAATAATCACAGACTCTTCGCTTCTTATTCAGGAAATGTAATCTTCTCAGTTTCTCACATTTTTACCGTGATAACATTACTTCAGTCAGCGACACCAGTGACCTTTTGAATGCTCAGAAAAAGAGGGACACACTATCGGTTATTCGCAATTTTTTCTTGTCAGTGTCTTTTCTGTGCATTAAAATCTTTGCTGTGTCTGCGTTATCCTTAAGCACCAAGGGCCGAATGTTAATATCTCTGCAACATCCCTGGGTAACAAAGTCTGGCTGACTCAGCACCTATGGCCTGGATGTAAAGTGTGCATGTTTACCTGGACAGGGATGCCTCCTGTTTGTTCTGGCTCGGCAGGATACAAACCTTGTTTATATGCAAACACTGAACGCTCGGGCCATCTGTTTTAGTCAGCACATTGAAATTATTTCCTGGCGCCATCCGCATGCCCTGATTGTCTCTGTCATGATCGCTTTAAAGCTCGTCCAACTTCAGTGTGGGAACGGGATTTAGACAATAGAGGAGCCATTTAAATCACATTTAAAGCACAAAGCAAAGCATTCAGTGGATTGAAATGAAAATTTATTTAAAGCTAAAACAAAGGAACTTACATTTTATGTTGATTCTAGCGGCCGCTTTGGACAAAAGATGACGATGGTGAAACAAAGTAAACTTTGTTTTAGTGCTGTACCACCAGGCTTCAGAGTAGCACTTTCCTCAGACTTAGAGAATCCTCAATTTATCCTCAGTACTCTGCCTTAAAAAGTAGTTATAATTTTATGACTCGTGTAAGTCAGAATCCAACCCAGTGACGGGCAATAAAAGGAGACATATTATGCTCATTTTCAGGTTCATAATTATATTTTACTACTAACAGGTTACATAATAATAGGTTTACATGCTTAAGTTCTCAAAAAGCACATCAGTTTTCTCATACTGTCCAGTGCAGCAGCACTGTCTTCCCCCTCTGTCGGAAACGCTCTGTTCCAGCTCCTGTCCCACTCTGCTCTGATTGGTCAGCTCACATAAGCCTGACCCAACACTGCTAACAACAACAGAGAAGCTGTGCTAAATCAGTTCCAAAGTAGAAAACAAAGTATGAAGCAGCGTTTGATAGATGTGGTAATGAAAGCTTTTTGCTCAAGCAAAGTCCTTAACAGTTGCATGGGCTGAGTGGGCAGCTTCAGTGAGCAGGTCATTATTCTCTCAAGTGTAAACTTGTACAAAATTCAGAGAGTTTGCGCCTGAGCTAATCACTCAGTACTGAGTAAGGCAGGAAAATGCATTAAAAGACCATACAGCAATATTAACAGTCGAGCACAAAGCTCTTTTCTCTGTTTTCTGGTCTGATGTTGTGTGTATACAACACATAGCTGTCTCACTCACCCTAAAAATAAAATGTGGTGCATAACAACATGTCCTGCCATTTTTCAAGTATCACAAGCGTGTAATAAGAAATTTACAGGTAGAAGTTTGGCAGCGTGGTTGTGAGTGAAGCGTGGAAACGGGTTGTAATAAGTGTGTTGACCTCTCATACCATAAACATTCGCACACACTTAAAGGTGCAGCGTCAGACAGAAATGTGCATTGAACGTGCATCTCCACCAACCTTTTACAAAAGCGCCCGTCAATCCTCCAATTTCCATTTCACAAAACCGTCCATTTGGTTCACCCATTGTCTCCCTCGCTCCGTGCATTCATTACCTGGTTCTCTGTCCCGTGCAGGCCGCTCATGGCTTTTGTTTTAGTGGCAGGGAATTGCAGCGATGATTAGAGTCATTGTAATTTCTCCGTTCACCTCAATTTTATGAAGAGAGGGGCTAAAAAAAAATCGCCTGGTGATTTTAATAATTCATCCTCAACACTATAAATGGAAATCTAAATGGAGCTTGGGCTGCCAGGGCTCTGATGTAGCACGTCAGATAAACAAGGACAGAAATAGGGGAAATTTATGTGTGCGCATGTGTTAGAGAGAAAATGTTGGACAGAGAGGCGACGTAGACAGACTTTATTTGTTTGTGTGTAAAAGAAAGACAAATAAAGCTCTAATGCATGTGGAGGTCTGTGAGTGAGAGTTGGCCTTGCGTGTGTCAATGTGCACGTGCTTGAACAGATCACTGAGCACAAATGTGTTTATTTATATGAGCGAGAGAAGGAGGACGAGGCTCAATCAGGGCTATTTCTGGCTTTATAACTATTTACTGAGGTCTTAAACGTGGGATGAGCGAGGTGGTGCCCATTCAGACTCATATGGATGGCAGTAAACCTATTCATAGATGTCAGTCCCTTGGTGTGTATGAAGGAGATGCATCACATCCAGGAAATAAGATTTAACACGTCAATCCAATTAACACCTGAATTTCCCCTAACAATGGAGACGGGACTGTGAGGGATGGAAATGGAACGATGACGTTAATTAGCCTAGTAAGCCAGACAGTACAGAGTTGAGCCAAGCGTGACAAACATTTGACCTCCCTATCCTTCTATCTTTATCTTACCTTGGGCAGCTGCCACCATTTATTGTTCTAAACAGTCCTATCGAACTGTATTTAATACATGTGCTTGTTGTGATATTGTTCCAAATTTGAAAAGTTGAAAAGACAAAACATTTAAAAAAATTCATTGTAATTAGTTGTGGGCATGATTGATCGATGTAGCAAGGCTGACATTCTGTCAAAAATACAATAAATAGGAACAAGTACAATAAAATATTCATTTTACTGTTTCTTTGACAACCAGAGAACAAAAGATTCCTGTCCTGTTCCTGATGTTTCTTATGTCTAGATTAATTTACCACCTTGTACGGCTTTTTGAAGCTGCAAATCAAGGCTCAAGTTGTATATCTTTACTCGTCAAATAGCTATTTATTGGTACGATTTAGTACAATCTGGTGGTGTGGCTGTGGACTGTGACCAGCTGAACACCCCTCTCGTCACTCTCCCCTATGGTGGGATTTTCTAGAGATTGGCTAGTCTGTTCTGGGCTTCTGTAGAATCATGGCGTCCTCTGTGGAAGAGGACCTGCTCCCTCCGCAGTTATAAAAGATAACGCAAACACAACCGTTCTTAGTTTCAGATGATTATACACTAATGAAAACACAATTGTGAATATATGTTCTATTTCTAACCCTAAATCCTTCACACAGGACTTTTAAAGGAATGCACCAACTTTTTAGGTTTTGGTTTCTGTAATGTACCTGTTTAGTCATGTCCCTGCTTTTGATGCTTTGCCCTTTTGAAAAAAAAAAGTTTGACATTTGGGAAATAGGCTTATTTGCTTCTTGCCAAGAGTTAGATGAGAAGATTGATATCACTCTGGCGTGTGTATGCTAAATAGGGTTAGGCGAAGTCCTGGGTTTGTGAAACTGGGCAGCTTCAAAAAGAAAATAATAAATGGGACATGGAAATGTAGTGCATTTATCCTCAACAACGACTTCATGCTTCTTGCTGCAGCCAGTAGCTGATTAGCTTGGCAAAAAGACTGAAAATGGAGAAACAGCCAGCAAATTAGCAAGCTTTAGAGTCGACCTTTATTATGTTTTAATACGGCTCTTTCAAGTCTTTTCGCTAAGCTAGGCTAGCTGGCTGCTTGCTTTAGCTTCATATTTACCATACAGACATAGAGCGGTATCGTATCTCCTCATCTTACTGTCAGCAAAAAAGTAAAACTTGTTTCATACAACTTATGTGGTATGGTTTTCTAAAAACAAATCTGCCCCTTCCTGCTCCCTCGTCCTCCTTAGCCAAAAGATTTCCCTGTTTTTCTATTATTATATTCTGTAGGACTTTATTCTTTGCCTAGCCATGGTTCCAGTGAGGAGCTTATTCAACATGTGCCTCATAGTGCACTGTGACTTTGAGTTCTTCATAAAGACCATCTGTAATTTTGGAAATCACATTAAAAATGACTCAGTAAGTCACTTTGGTGAACAGGATTTGCCACTGTAAGTGGCTAACATGTTCAGTGACACCCAGCTCCACGTCTTCATATCTACCTTGAGTGAAGCTTCTCCTTGGTAACCAACTTAATGGAAGCTCAGATGTGGACTCATTTTCTCACTCTGAGGCTGAAAGTGTTCTTTGGTTTGGCATTTCTCCAAAATCTGCAGCACACGCGTCATGTATGTATATGCTCCTTTATATACATAAAGCTCACACGAACCATCTGTTCAACTGAAAGATAAAACACCCCCATGTCAAAGCTCCCGAATGAAATTTACATGACATTGTGGCAGATTTTGCTCCACTTGTGTTCTATAAATAGCCTGATCGAAGGGACAGCTTCTGCTATTTTCGACTGCAGGTGCTTTCCCCCTCATTCTCTCATCCTCGCTTTCTCTTGTGCGAGCCCGCTGTGTTTTACTATTTTTAGATCTTCCTGTTTTAGCTCAGCAGGGGGTTAGGGACTCTGCGTTGGGGGTTGTAGATGGGCTGTCACTAGCGTTAGTGTACTGTGGGTAATGCTGAAGTAGGGAAAGAGGACAGCAGGAGCAGAGGGGAGGATATCGGGGGGATGCCTCGCCTCTCTGCAGCAGTACCCTTGAAAAGTACTGAAATAATGTATGTGCACACTGGGATGGCATGGGAATAATCGAAAAGGCCTGGAAGCACCGTTGAGCAGCGTATGTCTCTGTTGTGTTTCTGATGGTTTTGATGGGTTAGCAGTCGCCCGAAGGTTAGAAAAACTGGCTTGTTACCAGAAGGTCAGCACTTTGAATCCTCGGCCAGTGCCCAGTCTGTGCTGAATACCAGCTGGTGGTAGAAGGATTCGGTTGTACACTTGGCAGAGACCGAGTGGTGGATGTGTGTTACAATATGAATGAAAAGGTGGTTGTTGCTTACAACTGTGTTCACATTCAGCAATCATTCAAACATACGTTAGGTTTGGTCCTTCTCACATCTCGCTTTCTCTTTATTCCTCATCATGTTTAGTTCTTTGTTTCATGGCATCTCTCCTCCTTCATCCCCTTCTCTTCATCTTTCCCTCCTTCCTTCTGCCTCCCTCCTCGCTGGCAGAGACTCAGCTGGCCTCCCGTGACACAAAAACAAGCCCGGTTGTCATGGCAACCTCCCGTAGTCCACATGAAGTGATGCACGTTTATTTTTAGATGCCTCCCATTCAAGACAATCAGCAACGGGTTAACGGGTACACTGGTGCCAGAGTTGCAGATATTTCTGATGCGGTGGTTATCCGAGGCACAGCACAGAGCACATCATACCGATGTTTGTTCTCATCGCGTCTCAGTCCGTGCACCTGTAAATGATGGCTTATTATGAATTTTGTGACATTTTATGAATGTTTTTCACTATATCTCACTCATAAATATGCATAGAAGCCTGTACGATTTTCTAAACACACAGCCCAAACTAAATTACAGCCAGGTCTCTGTCTGTTTTGTGAAGAAACACAACATCGTAATACATTTGTGAGTGTCAATAAAACACATTCATACGTACGACTGACGAAACAGGAGAAATGTTGTAAACATTTTTGGTGTATTCTGTCTCTTCCAGTTCCGGTTTTTAATTTTCTACATCTCCTACAGTGACCCTCAGCAGTGCCAGAGAAGGAGCAGGAAAGTGTCACTTTTAATTAAAAGTGGGCCGACAGGCACGCAAACAGAGCCGGCTAGCACTGCTGCTCATTTATAACACAAAGTTCATACAAGTAGGAGTGCTACTGATTTTCTTCTTTATTGCTTTGAAGCCTTGAAGCAAAACATAGCTATAGCTCACTGAAAGCCATTTCTGTCTCGCCTGTCTTAAAAGTTGTGTTTCAGCCCTTCACATTATTTAATGCTCTAAATTACTGTCAAACATTTCTGAAAGTATGCAAAGGTAATGTGTATATTGTCCACTGAGATTTTTCAGGTGAGGACTGTGGTCCATTTATTTTTGATAATTGCTTGAAGGATGCAAAGTAGTCCATTTAAAATTATTTCACTGTGCTCAAAGTCACCTGGTCGTGGATGGTGTCAGAATAATTTGAAACATTCACAGCAGGAATATTTTGCTTTGATTTAATGCTTTGTATTCCTTTATACCTACATAATGTTCTCAGAAAAAACAAAAAAAAAACAAACCCAGAATACATAATAACTACCTTGAAGCTGTATATATCAGGTTGTCACATATGCAACTCTGCAGGTTCTGAAACTGTGAGGAAGGCCAGATTATTAAAGAATTTGGGAAAATTGCTTTACAGGCTGAAACAACAAAAAGAGAACACCGGCAGCATTAAATATTAATCGTGACTTAACATACAGGTTCATGGGCAGCATGGATCCTTTCATCATTCAGCAAAAGCCAGCACAGAGAATTTTTTATGTCTACAAAGGATTCTCAGGATTGTCTAAAATGTCGTCCTTTGTGTGCGAGTCTCTCTCTCTCTTTGTTACACACTAACATGTAGGTTAGTGTCCAGGCTCATACCAGTCCAGATGGCTATTATTTGTCTTGAGCCAGTTACGTTTGTCTTAGTGCTACTTTTGAGACACTGGCGTTTGGCAGCGCCACTGAAGCCCCTTGCACTCTGTTGTAACAGCTTGTGCCAACACAAAGGAACCCCTCTGGCATTTTGCTGGCATCATCCGAGCAGTCCCTTTTACAAGCCCTGTCCCTGTTCCAGGTTTGCACCATTTGGTTTGTCACACTCCATTCAACTGTGGCCCTAATGGAAGACCAGCTTACCAGGTGAAACAGCTGTTTTTCTTGGCTATCCGAACCCATCAGCCAACGCTCTTAGGTCTGACTTTGTTTTGGTTCCCAGTTGACGAAATTCAAATTGATAATTTCATACTTTCCAGTGCCATGTATTGCTTGAGGATTGCTTGATCTTAATTACTCATCTGTTTCAACCTTTTAAACATGCAAACATTAAAACAATTAAATACAGATATAATGAAATTAGAAATACAGTTAGATTTAGAATTTCTCAGGAAGAAGACAAGAAGCAGATTGAATTTACAACACGTTGCTGTTGCACAACCTGTTTATCTTTTTCAGGTAATGCAAAGACAGAGTGCAGCATCTACATTTTTAGGGTCATAGGTCAGATAATTGGCAATGATTTTTAAGTTATGAATATCACCTGAAAAACACATACTGTACTAATGACAACATAACCGCTGTTCTACCTTTAACGCGTTTTGCTAGGTTGTCAAAAAAATTTAATGCTTTTTATCTCCGTTTCATAGTGAGCGTAGTTACTGCGGTTGGCCTTTGTTGGGCAGCTAACAGTAGTTGCAACTTTATAATGGCAATCCAAATAATGTTTATAGATAGGGTTTATAAAGCATTTCATTGTTTGGTAACAGCGAAATAACTATTAACTAAAGTTTAATTAACTATAAATGTATTAATGATGGTTACAGCATTTAGTTTAAAGCACAGTTGTACCTGAGTACAGCCTCACAAAGCTGTTATCATGACTGTAGACTGTAGTCTTGTTCAAAGAGAAGCCATTGTGTTTTACACAATGAGGGGCCTGTATTAACTTTTGCACATACAATCACTACAGTCATGCAAAATATTGTACATACACAGTGCAGATTCAATGTAATTCATTATCCACTACTGCGTCCAATGCCAGGATTAACTAGATGTAAACTATTACTAAATTACAAAATACTAGAGAAACATTAACACAATAATCTAAGTCATTATGAGTTTGAAGTTGCTAAGGGACCATTGAACCACACTGCAAACTGCCCTCATAGTACAGTATGCTTCAGGTAAGATTTATGAACCAAAACATTTTGACATGTCATTTTCAGAAGTTAATGCAGAATGTTCTTGTCGCCTGAAATGTAGAAAGTGGTGGGATTGGAGACAATTGAAGACACTATTAAACAAGCATGACTTCTTTTTGCGAGGTTGATTCTGCATTGGAGAGTCACCCGTTGTAGTTGATGATCCTGCATAATCATAGTTATTATACCAGAACCACTGTGGGAATACTAATTACATGGGGACACCAAAAGGACATTTTGAGCCTAGCGTTGAATCGTCTCATTGAGTTATGCAAATGTGATCTGCATATGAGCCCCCACACATAATGCGTGCACACGTGTAGCCTGGCAGGAATGCATACAAAGTCTAAGCAGGAAAGTAACGTGCACACATTGACTTACTTATGGACAAAGAAGTAGAAGCAGGACTTTGTAGATGTGATAGCTTCACTTGGACCATCATGTCCTACTATTACTGTAAAAAGAGTAAAAAAAAAGCCATTCTTAAATGTATTTAATTTACTTATATTTTTCTTAAGCTTAAGACGTTGTACAGAGGGTCTGAATCACTTTATGATGCAAGTCAAATCAGATAGTGAGCATTTTCATTGGTTTTATGTGGCCAGGTGATATAAGACTGATATCATATTAACTATATACTTGGAAACCAGTTCATTGGACTGAAAAAGCAACGCCAAAACCACAGAATGTAAGACAAATGGCACATCAATCAACTGCTACTAACTAGTACTAACTCCAGCATACCGATCGTCAATGATTACACTAACAGTCTCACATCCTTCTCCGGCCCAAATAATCTTTCCTTTGCTTTGAAACTTTAGAGACCCCTATCTCATATTGTTATTAAAAGTCATTCTTCATTAGCAGTAGTCAGGTGTACAGTTCCTTTTAATTGGCACGTTCATTAAACCATTTCAAGCTGAGGCTCACCATGGTTTTAAAAGTGTAATTAAATAATGGTTAGTACCTCAGGGGCCTGAGTGGGAGAGAGAGGGGGGAGGGAGGGAGAACCAGAGGAATATGAGGGGTTTGAGTGTTAGAAATAATGACAACAAAAAGGTGCAACCAGCCTGAAGACATTGTTAATAAACATACCAAAAAGGTCCAAATGGCTGCATTTGACTACCATCTGGGGCCAGATGCACAAAACTCTGTGCACATAATGAGAGAAATATGCTTACGCATTCTTTTTGTTTCTATGAAGCTGTGCTTACGCTTGATTCTGTTTTATAAACACTGATCACAAGCTTCATTTCCACTCCCACAATTATCTATAAACAGAAGTAGAAAGAACCTTAAACATCACTTTACATGATTGATTCACCACTCATTAGACTGAATAGACTGAAAACTGAAAACTGACTCAAAGGGGAAAGAAATTGATTAGGTGAGCTTAAATACTTTTTGTGTGGAAATTGTGTGGATGTGTTGTGGTTATAAAACGGCATTTTGTGTACAGTAAAAGCTGTACGCATGGTTAATGTGAATACACATCATGGCCCCTGGACTAAGCACAGTACAGTTTGTACCAACCTATAGCTAATAACAGCTGTCTCCAGAACATTATGTTGACTTCTTATGATGTTATACAGTGACACCTCGTATCAAAAAGCCGTTCGTCTTTGTCAACTGTAGAGAGACAGACATTTTTCCCTTTCACTGTTTCTCCCGTTTACATTTACACACATTCCTGGTTTATTTTGCTGTCGTCGCACGGCTGCAGTTTGTCTGAACTATTTTTGTGCTTGTAATGAAGTCATTTCAGACCAGTGTTTTGTTAAATGATGGATGATTGGTACGCCCAGTAGCTGTATTAAAGTAGGGTGATTAATAAACCTCCGTTTGGTGTCAGGATCCAGAATCGCCTTGTCAGGTCTTGTTTTAATAACACGGTAATGGTGAGCTCACTGTGCATTGTGCTATTTGCAGTCCAGCTGGAAATGGTAACTATACCTTTCTACTACACTGCATGAATAGATGGAGGCTGTTTATTGTAATAGAGAATAATCAAGGCCTTGTTTCTGTCTGGCCACAGGTTGGTGACCACTTCAAAAGATAATACTTGCTTTCTTTGCAATGATAAAGTAGTACAATCATGATGGCTTGTTACAATATACAGCAACTTCACTTAAAGGGGGATTCCACATTACCCACAATGAATCTTGGCCACTGAGTGAGGCAGTTTATCAGATAACATGCTGCTTCTTCTGGAGCCACAAAAGGCTTTATACTTCTTTATACTTTATACTTCTTTATACTTCTTTTTCCACATATGCAAAAGACCTGTAAACACACTTTAATTTGTAAAATTGGTGGAGTTGCCCTTTAAGTATTTCACTTAAATATGTGATGTTAGTATATTTGACAGAGCAACACTTGTTTTGTATGTATAAATGATTGGCAACCAGCAACACAAAGTTAAAAACTGATATTCCTCATGCTATTTAAAAGGCCTCTACAGACATTATACTGTTTGTTATTTGCTTTTATATTCATGAATTTGTCGGTTTGTAACTTTCTTACACCAAATCAAGATTTCAGATCTCCTGGTCATGTACACGTTTAGAGTTTACTGAGTGAATTCACTTTTTGAAAAGTAGATTGTATGAGCAGCGATTCAGCTTAAAATGTTTGGAAATACAGTGGTGCAACTTGGTCTCTTTTTCTTCTTTATTTTTTTTTTAAAAGTCAATGAACTGGAATTATCGATTACTTTCAGTTGAATGGCAAAAGCAAAATTGACTGAGCAGTATGTTGACTGTTATATAACAGGCATGCAACAAACACACCAATATTACAGCTGTATGCTCTTGGACCTGCTCTACAGAGAATGTACTCCCACCGGTGTTCGCTTTGTAGCTTAGTGTCACTATTTTAATTTTCTCATCACGTTTGAGTCATGACCCCTGGGCTTGTCCCTGGCATGATGTTTTGTCATATCTCTTACCACCCTGCTCACTCCATAAACTTAAGACGCCATCTGTCAGCTTTGCTCTCACAGTGCTGCTGAGTGGCAGGTGCTCCTGAATCTGCCAACCACCTGCTGTTTGGACAACAAATATTCACCATCTGAACATGTCACGAACACTGTATTTTATACACCAAACATATACAGCATGCATGCATGCTCACATACAACACCCTCCCCTGCTCCCTTAAAGCAGCATGCAGATGAGGGAGTGGGAGAGCAGAGCAGCACAATAAAACAAGTGTTGACACTGTCACTGGTGGTGGTATTGTTGTTTAAGTCACGAGGTTGCCAGGCAGTCTAATTAAACTGTGCAGGCTAGCAAGTGCTTCCTCCCACGAATCAGCAGCCAAACTGAGCTAAGTGAAGGAAAAAAGAGAAGATGTGTTCTTCACAGGCTTGAACGTGCTGCTCCAAATAAAAACAGACGTGGTAAAGTGATACATAGCAGCTGCAAATCCAGGGCTTACCAGAACTCCTGGGTGTGATACCAATATTTTTTTTACATGCTAAAACCAATTGAGACTATAACACCCTGTTATGGAAATAGATGAGGGTGCTCCAGCACAGTACAATGGTACAGCTGAAAAAGTTCAACAGGGGGGCTGTGAATATCCATTTGCATGTGCTGCAAATTAGTGAGTGATGACTCAGTTGTTGTTTAAGAGACAATTTGAATTAGATGAAAGTCCAGCCTAAAATCATCTTCTAAGCATCCACATGTCGTCAATGCAACATTATGTAACTTTTTTTTTTTTTTTACCTTACAATGACTGCTTTGAAAGTTTTAAAGACATACTGTAACATTGTAATTATGTAACCGGTTTTGTTTGTAGTTAGCACCTACATTACGTCTGACAGACGGTTACAGACCTGGGATTTTTTATGACAGTGGTGTCGCACTCAGACACTGTGTGGGGCACAAATCGCACCAAATGCCTATTTCTACATAATGATGCTTTAATGTCCTGCAAATGTCTTACAAATCACCTCATGTGGTTTCCTTCAACTTTTACAACTCCCAACTTAGGGTTGAGTGGTACAATGACTTCTTAAAATGTATCCATATATTTTCAAATGAGAGAGATAAAGTTTGATGTCTCGCTACGTAACTAGTTTCTTCAGTAAAGGCATGCCAGTTTGCATCTCTCCTCTCTCACATTCTCCATGCACCCCTTACTCGAAACTTCACCATGACAACTTGTAGTTGAAATAATCTCATGTAGCAGTGTAGTGATGACTACTAAGCAGTCATTGGTCATAAGGTGTTGAAGGGGCGTCATGGCTGGTTTGATCCCATCGTAAGATGGTCTCTAGTGTCTGTCATGGTTTGGGGTTTTATTTTGTGATTTCCTGTTTTATGTTGAAAGTTTATCCTCATGTGTCATGTTTTACTTTGCACTTCCTGTCTTTGTCTGTTTTCTCACCCTTTCTCTGTATACGCCTGTGTTCCACTAGTTAATCATTCCTGCGTATTTAAGCCTCCCCTCACTCTTTGTTGGTTTTTGGTTTGCATTAGTTTAGTTTTTTGCTTGTGGATTACTCTTGTTACTCTTTACTTTTGTTTTTTTGCCTGCCTTTTGTTTTGGATTATTGGATTTGGGACCTGGACATAAGCTATTATCAAAGCTTGCTTTTAGTTTTGACCCACCTGCCTCAGAGTCCTGCATTTTGGTGTTTTGTAGCTGTATATTTTCAAACAGGAAAGAAAAGCCTGTCTTTATCTACATTTTTTTTTTTATCAGTCTGTTTAAATAAAAGTGCTTACAACTGAACATTTAACCCACCAAGATACATTTTGCATCGCCATTTCAAAAAAGTTGTGACCCTGTGTAAAACATTACTGAAACAGAATGTGATAAATTGCGTCTCCTTTTTGAATTGAAAACGGCATAAAGACAATATTTTCAATGTTTTACCTCATTAACATAATTGATTTTTGTAAATATATGCTCATTTTAAGTTTGATGCCATCAACATGTTTCAAACAAGTTGGGACAGTTGGTAACAGGTGATAGTACTATGATTGGGTATGAAAGGGGCATCCTCGAAAGGCTCAGGTGTTTACAAGCAAGGATGGGGTGGGGTTCACTATGTGAAACACTTGATTTTATAGAAGATATTACACATGGGCTTGAGAGCACTTTGTAAAACGGCTGTCGGTAAACCCAGATTATTTGAAAATGATTGGGTTCTGTTTTTATTTAAGTTCTACACAGCTTCTCAACTTTGTTGTGCTGTATCCTTATACTATGCACATACTGTGTCTTTCCAAGTTTCAACCATTCATCAAGAAGATGAATGGCAATTACAATGGCACAGACTGGTAAATTAGATCAGAGCTTCAAGCCCACGGTTCATATAATAACAGCGGGGGAAACATCCCGCTGCACAGTGCGTGTAAATGATGAATGTGTCTGAAAACAAATCTTTTGTCTTTTTTCTGCTTTCTTCAGATCGACGGAGAGGAGGAGCAGAGACGTTTCGAGGAGGGTAACGCACGTTACCTGCACAATAAAGCAAAGAGACTGGCAGAAAAGCAGCAGCAGTGATGCCGCTGCTCACTGGAGTTAAACGCCTGCAACAGCAGTATATCAACCCCACAACACACATACAGTATGAAGGGAATAAAAACCCTCTCTCCCGTTCTGTAACTGTAGCATCCTGTTAAACCTTAATCTGTGGTTATATTTTCTTTCCTGTACTATGCACCAAAGTGTCCACATATAGCTGTATATGTATGTAAAAGTATATTTTTATTGATGTATGAAGACTATTCATGATCACTGTGCAAAGTGACGGTCTGACTGTACGTAGAAGACAGAGTAATATTTTATCTGAAGAAGATTTTTAAGTATGAAGACCTCATGATCGGTGCAAAGTGATAGTCTGAGCGCAGGGAAAATGATGAATAAGAGAGTGAATAATAATTAATTAAAGATCCAAGTGTGAGTCTGGCGCTCTCGCCTCGTGTCCTTGCTAGTTTTGATGATGATGATGTCATTGTCTTGGGCATGCCTTGGCAGAGAGGGCACACGCTATCTATCTTTTCAGCACTGTGTCTTTCACAGAGAAATCAGGGGAGCTCGGGGGCTTTGACTCAGCTCGCATCTCTCCCACGCCCGCCCTCCCCCTTCTCCCTCTCTCCCTCTCTCTCTCTCTCCTCCTTCTCTGCCTGTCTGTCACACTTTGACTCTAGCGTTGGCTCTGCCTCACCACGATCTCCTTTCCCTCTTCCCTCTTACCGTCATGTCTTCATCCGTCTCCATTCTCTCGCAATGTCACTTTCTTCCTCCTCTCATTCACTCCATTTGTCCCCCTGTCTCCCCCAGCCTTCTCTCCGTCTCACTCCCTTTGTCCCCAGATGAGATTTTAGGACTCACAGGAACCAGAACTGGAAAGAAATGCCTCTGTATGGGCATCTTTCTCTTTACATATCGCCTGGGTTTTTGCATGTGTGCACAAAGGAAGATCAGAAAGATGAATTGAGGTCAGCAGCAGCCAGTGAGAAATCAATATCCATATGGCCATGCTAGGACTGAAAAGGCTGTGATTATTAACCGCCCATAAAAACTCCTGTTCAAATATTTAGCAGGATCGGTTTTTCATTTGAGTATTGAGAGCACTCTAAGGCTCACGTCTGATTTGTCAGGAGGAGTAGGTAGGCTTCAATCCTGTGCAACAGATGGCAAGGAATAATTTGAGATCAAAACCAAAGTGAAATGAAAAGATTAAAGCCCAGTAAGCGAGCTTTGTGAAGAACAGAGAGCCACACGGGTCTAAACCTCTGCAAAATGGATTTTTGTTTGGACCTTTGCTCCTCATCGTGCTGCTTTCTTGCCCAGACAGAAACTGATTTGTCATTGGATCTTGAAGGTTACTGTTTTTTTTTTCCCGTCTGTCCCTCTAGTACGTGTGCTTTTCATTTCTCCCATGAAAATAAAGTTAGGCTCAAGCTGCACCGGGGGGATATATCTATTTTTAACCCCAGTGAAGTCAAGGCATCTTGTGGGAGAAGGAGAGCACGGGGAGGAGGGAAAACACAATACAGGGAGACAAGATCCATCTTAGATGCTGAGACAAGACTTCTGGGGAAAATGAGCTTATTGAAAAACGTCTGTCTAATGTACAATGTACAACTGTCCCTGCTCTGAAAACATTCAAGAACAATGTCATTCCTCATCATTCACGACAATGTTCATTACTGTCCATGGCCATTTCAGCTGGTAGCAGCTGGCTCAATATGTAGAGACACAATATGGTAACCATGGTTACTTATGTGGAAGAACAGATTTGAAATGGAAGAGATGCCATTATCAGAAATAGATGTTTCTCTTCCAGGTAGCAACAAAAGTCTGCTGTAAATCGTATTATTCATGTCTCACGTGTAAATAATCTTTGTACCTCCCATGAACTGCAGTGTGCATTCAATACACTTAAGACAATGGCACCAGAGGAAGCTGCACGTCAAACTGCTTTTTCCCATCAGAGAATAATGAAATGAAGGCAAAAAAGCTGATCACAAATTTCCTCTCATGTCTCCGCATCTAAATTAGGAGACTATCCTCCTTCTCACTGCTATATCCCAGTGTTGAGAGACTGACAAGGCTACTTATGATGAATGATCCTCTCGTGCAGGAGAAAAACCGTTAAGGATTCTGAAGGAAGGATAAATGATAAAGAGAGGCGGTGTTGAGAAAAATCTCGGCTCTCATTACCAAATGACCCGCTTTGCATTTCCTCCTCATCTCCATCGTCAGTCATTTGCTGACAGCGGGGGCTTCTCTTCCACACATGAGACGAGACACAGAAACCTGAACCGTGTTCCACATCATACTTCAAGGTCACCCGTGAAAATATGTCTGCCAATATTTGTAGGAGGCTTCTGTTATGTGTGTTGGCAGAAGTTGCAGATGCTCAAAGACATCGTCCGTGCACAGAAAACAGTGCGTTTCAATGTTTTCTTTTTTTGTAAACGTTTTATTTGTGCTTCCTGGAACACCTTCACAGAGCGGAGATACAAGTCCTACATTCGGCCCTCCTCTGTTATCTGGGCTGGGAGCCAGCAGGGCTTTCCTTGCGGAGTAGGTGATGGGCCGTACTTTGTCTGGCCTGGAACCTCCCTTTCTTTCAGCCACAGGGGACCTCACTGGGAGTACTACTAAATTGGGCTACCTCTGTCTGCAAGGCACACAAACTCGGCGGCGATGCTGAGGGGACTTGGGAAAAGTAGATTGTAAGAGAGCAGACATGAGCAGGACTTTCAATACAGTGTTAAGCTTTAAAGGGCTGCTGTGTGTGTGTGATGTGGTGTGTGATTGTGGAGCTGACGGTGAGAGTGGGGGCAGCCCGGTGCCAGCGGAGCCAGTGGGCGGGAATGCCTTCTGTTGCTTTTTACTTCCAGGTCACCTAGCATCAAACAGGAGAGGCTAGGCATGGACAGTCTGATTCTTTTAACAAACTCTCCTGCCATGTCCGGTTCTAATGATGGACTTATTTGAGTCTAAAGTACAAAAATAAAGCCCCCCCCCATCACCTGTCTTCATCCATACACTATCACAGCCAAGAAAGAACCTCTCCTCATTTTGTTACACAAGCGTCATCAAAAATTATTTCAGCTATTAGCAGAAATATATTGGATTTGTTCGCTGCAAGCCATTCATTAAGCATAGCATGTAAATGGATTGCTAATTCATGCACCCTCGGTCCACCTCGGTCCTGACTCACCCTGACGACTTAATAATGAAGATCTGAGAGTCTCAGAGATAAAGGTACGTCGAGCAGGGCTCCTGCAGGGTCACGTGCACTCAAATGCAACACCGCTGTTCACTGGGATAATGACTCGGACACGTTCGTAAATCAAATTGCGTCATTCGCTTCAGAGTTGCTTAAAAAAATGTGAATCTGACATCACGGAGGGAAACTTGGTATTCCTCACCCTCTCAACCTTTTCTGTCCTTTGTTCTCTCTCTCTGACACACACCTTGTGGCTGCACACACAATCAGCGTCCGTTCTTTCATCTTGTTTTCATCCTCTCAGTTTGTGTGGCATCAAAAGGGTCGTCTCCTCAGCTTTGAATTTTTAAAAAAATCCTTAAAAAAAATGAGGGTTGTCTCTCAAAGTATCAAACTGAGCCCTTCTGAAATAAAACATTAAGGCCATGCATTGCAGCAGTGTTCATAACTGTTGTAATTCATTGAATCAGCTGAAAATTAGTTATCTACATGATTTATCTCTGAAAATGGTTGTTTGTAGGATTTAGTGGCATCTAGAGCCCCCTAATTTCTGTCATTGTGTCGTTTTATAACCTGGGTCATGTTTGCACATCCACCATTTCCAATTACAGCGGGCGCAGTGACATCATTAGTCATCACAGCTTTAAAATAAAGTCCAACAAATCAAGCAACATGACTGCTCAGACAAAGTGGAGTTTTAAAAAACTCCAGTTTATCCAACTTATTTAAACCACTTATTTTAAAGTTAAAGCAGCAGTGTGATGAAACTGTCCATCGCTCACAACACTGCAGTATTGAAGGTAAGGGCAGGTGCTCCAAGTTGAACCAGGAAGTGTTACGGAAAATATAACAGCATTTGCAGGAAACTTAAAAGAATAAGTTCACCTAACAATGAAAATTCAGTCATTATCTACTCACCCTCAAGTTGATGTAAAGTTAGGGGAAGTTTCGTAGTCCACAAAACATTTCTGGAACAGCTGGATGGAGACTAGATGGGGACTTTTTTAAATATGTAAAAAACAAACAACTGAAAAAAACACAACATTGCTCCATACAGCTCTTCCGAGTCTCTGGAAGCCCTGAGTCCAAAATTGATTTAAAAAGATGTTGTTTACATCCTTTTTAAAGCTGAAATCTTCACTGTAGCTGCTAAGCTACTATCTGAAGTGGGTGCTGAAGCTTTCAGGATGGAAATTGCATCTTTTCCAATCAATTAGGAATCTTGTGGCTTCCAGAGACTTGAATTATGTTTTTTTTTCCCAGTTGTTTTTAATGTTTTGAAACAAGTCCCCATCTACTTCAGCTGTTTTGTTCAGCTGCAGGAGAATGCTGCAACACTGTTTTGCTGTGAAGCTCCAGAAATGTTTTGTGGACTGCAAAACTTTTCCCAACTTTCCGTCAGCATGAGGGATGTGCAGATAATGACTAAATTTTCATTTTAGGTTGAACTCATCCTTTAATGTTCTCCTTTGTTTTCACAGTATGACATTTCTTTCACTCAGTTTTAGCTTTCCAGCAACACTAACTTACATTTTTCTCACAGAAATGATTAGTTTAGAACACATGATCAAACTTTGGACTTATTGAAAACCAGTCTCAGTGTTTCTGTGTTTGTGGTAAATCTCATCAATAAAATTAACAAAAGAGAATTAGGTAGCAAGAGATGCAACACTTCTGAAGATCTTATAACCTTTGAAAGGTTGAATGATATAATTCCACTTTTGATGGACATATAAAGCCACCGAGACCTTGTCATCTGGTGTTTATGTTTTTCCTCTGAGGAGGCAAGAATCTTTTTGCAAATCCAGCAAATCTTACCTTTAAATGTGCAAACAAGACAAATCTCCAGCATATATTTAGACAGAATGTGTTGCTCCTTTTGCTGTCCCATTATGTGATGTGAATAATGAGAGGAATGCAAACCTTGAGGCTGCAGCAGTGTAGCTTTAGGTTAAGTATTAACTGTATCAGCTGTGAGGCTCAGGGAACATTTCTTACCTTGCCTCAGCACCTGGAGCAGCTTTTCTTTGTAAGGCACTTCAGCTCTAACAGCCTGGCTGTGTACTGCAGGGGCAGCTCCCAGGTGTGTGTATTAATGAATGGAAAGCAGAGCATGCGCTGCTCATAAGACCGTCCACAGAATAAGATTAAAATAATCCTTATAATAGTGGCAACCCCCCCCCCCCAAAAAAAAAAAAAAAAAACAAGGCACAAGGGACCTCTGTGTTTCTCTCCTCTCATGTAGGCCCTATTAGTTTTCTCACTGGGTACAATCTAAGCCCTGAGGGAGGAAAGCCGCTCTTACAGAATCATCCAGGGAAGGAGCCTTACATAACAAGTCGTATAATGTCAATGAAAAAGGGCCCATTTAAAGGAGCATGAATAACATGAGAAAATAACGTGCCTTAATGCGATTGATACTTATGCAGAAGTCCTATTAATAAAAAAATGTTTGGATTATAAAGATTTTGCGCAATTTGGACACTTACAGCCAGCTGCAATAGGCTGTTAGAGCCACCTTAATGAAGTCAGGTTGTAATCATTTAAATTAGACCTTTAATGAAAGATTATGCTTCGTGTTCATTCAGGAGCTGCAGGGATAACATGTTTTTTTATTCAGTGATAAATGTGCAACATGCAGGAGCAGTTCTCGCTGTGAACAAAAAAAAAAAAGAAAGAAAAAAAGCCGACCTCTTCTCCATGAATTATTTCTTATTGCGGTTCACTCCCACGGCCACGGAGCGTCTGACCCGCGAGCGCGCCTGTGCTATCGGGAGCGCGCGCCAATCATGCCTCATCCGTCGCTCGCGTCGCCAGTGTCGGAGGAGAGAAGAAGAAATCCATCCTTTCGATAGAAATACGCGCTCTTTCAGCGCTCCTGCTGTCGTGCGACCGCTTCCTTCGTGGTGAACAAGCTCAGATTTTCTTTAAAAAAAATTCAAACTCGATGATTTGTCTTTTTTTTCAAATCCCTCTCGTCAATGAGTCAAAGAGGACAAGAAGACACGGGAGTACAGCTGTGGTGATGTGGTGTTCAGGGGCTCATCCTTCATCTCGCAGGTCATTCCTTTAACTTGCTCAGTTTGGGGATGTAAACGCTGGGAAGACACGTTCACGGACCTGAGCTGATGTGACTCAATGAGAGTGTTTTCATCCCCTCCCCCGGAACAATGAGCCCGCTAGGAGCCTAAAACGTGCCGTGAAAGGTAAGATTGAGCCTCACACCAACCGCATGTAATGATCTCACTCTCGCCGATGATTAGCTCATTTTGATAACAACAAAACAAACAAACAACAACAACAACAACGACGACTAGTCTTCGTCCAAACAGGTGGTGTCCTGTGGCACGAGCAGCTCAGCTGATGGAAGAGAAAAGGCAGGTATTTGAATTAAAATGAGACATTCCTGTGGAGCCACCGTGCAAATGTGACCTATTTTGAGGAGTATAATCAAAATGCGTGCAAGACAAACGCGGAAGAGGAAGTGGCCTAATTGAAAGATTGAATTACAGATGTTACACACTGTAGGCTCTGTTATACATCGATTTAACTGAGCGAGGAGCGTCTCCTACATAACATCTGTGTGCAGGATAAAGAATGGTAATCACACAGAGCTGCTAGGTGTGGGATTACTAGAAATAACCAAGATCAGACACTGACCTAATACTCTGTTTGTGATAGATAGAAAAACGCACCAGTAATTGGAACACATCACCCATGATAGTGTAGTTACTTATGTTGATTATAGGCACACACACACACACAAGAGGCACATGCACGCTGATTGCAGCCAATTTCTGCAACGTGCTGAGCACAGTTTCAGCAAAGCTTCACACCTCCACTTTTGTTTAAAGTCAATGCAACTTTTTGTGTTCCTTTATATCAAGATGCAAGAGATAATCTAAGCTTATTATTTGTAATATCAGGATGCTTAAAAGAAAAGAAATATAAGTTTGGGACACCAGCCATTACAATACAGTGTTGGTGCACATGACCAGCCATAACTGATATTATTCACTTCCAGTCAATCAGCTGATTGGCTCAGAGAGAGGGTGAAGTCATCATTTTAGTTAATTTATACAGTTAAATACAAGCAGTGCTTGTTCAAAACATGCTGTTCTGCATGTATTATCTGGTACTGTAAGAGGTGTACAGATCCAGTCTGAAACCTCCTGAACTGCGTACGGACTCATCGGGCCGCCCCAAACATGTTTGATATTCATTTACATCAATACTGTCCCGAGCCTCACCACAACAACCAATGAGAGAGGCATCCTGCAGCAGCTGACAGTCCAAAACACTCTGAGGCTAACATTATCTAGTATACAACTGTTAAAATGTAAGCATTTCTCCACTTGGACTTAAACGCTCTGCTTTTTTTTTTTTTTTACCTCACTGCAACACGTTACTAGAGTAAAGTTGTTGCACCACACTAATCTCCATTTTGTTTTGTAGCCCTTGAATAGAAAACTTGTGTGGACCTAAAAAAAAAAAATCAATATTCCAGCACACACAAGGATGCGATTGACACTATTGTTACATACTACTAATACATTAAAAACAACAGTGAGCAAATTACGCATTTCGTATGTTGCTTCGTCATATACTCACAATGAAGCAACATAGGAAACACCAGTTTTTTAATAGAAAACCTGTGTTGACCACCTCTCCCCACTGATCCAGACTTGTTTGACCTTTTTGTTTTGTTTTTTCTCTCTGCAGTGCGTTACAACAGCAAGTTGTTGGAAAGCTAATCTCAATTTTGTTTACGTCTACTTCCCCATGAGATCATGTGATAGGAACCATGCATGAGCCCCGCTACAGAGCCATGAAACCAGAGTGTTTAGTGTTCATTCAAAACGTATTAATATCGAACATGTCACTTCACAAGTGTGAAGTAGAGATATGCAAATTCCTTGCGTAATTGTTCCATAGTGCGTGTCTTACTTGTGCACCAGTAACAACAGCAGCTCATGTTAATGACAAAACTCAGAGGATGAGCAGGCAGTTGATCTTGGCATTCTTTCAAGACCATTTATCACATTTCCCATTAGAGAAGTCACAGTATAAATAGATGATAGAGTGGATCAAGCAGTCACAGGTCAGAGAGTGGCCGTGCAAACCAATGATCACATTTACTGCTCAGAGAAAATGCTGTAGCCTGCATGTGACAGTTGCTGCTACACCACAAAGACTCAGCACAGATCTCAGTGTTTCGCAGGGCATATGTGACATTTTGTTTGTCACACGTTTTGCTCTGTCATTTTGTGACCGCGTTAGCCCGTCTTCACACTATTCTATTTTTTGCTCACACACAGCACATTGACCGGCTTCTGCCATCCCTCAGACAGCATTGATTGGTAATGTTGCATTTATGACAATGAGATGAATATTAATTAAGATTGTAATCATTTAAGGATGCTTTAAGTCAGCCAGTTTGGATTTAATGATATTTTTTTTTTGATAGTATTATTTGTACCACCTGAACTCACCTACATTTCCTGCTTGTTTCTGAGACAAACCTTCTGCCATATGGTGCCCAGTGATCCAGCTACAGTCATAGCTGGAGGTAGCTTAACATAAACAGGAAGAGAGCCTCTAGGGTTACATTTGTGATGGAAAATTCAACTCCTTACTCATGTGACATGTCGCACAGCTAAGAGAAGTGCTCACAGTGTGCCTGGGGAACATCAAATAGCATGCTGGATTCTGGCTTGTGACCTTTTAATACCTTGTTGTACCTTATTAGTGGATTTGTGGCATCCTATTGACACTGATTTCACCCGTGTGGCTGGTAATCTGAAGTATTTGCTGCAGCTCAAATGCAGGAAGGGAATTATAGAAATGACAGTAGAAGTGACGATCAGTTCTGGGAGCTCACTTATTTTCTAATGACTGCACACAGTATTTAAGAAATTATGTGAAACTTGGCTGCAGTAGTATTTTGTAAATGCATCTTCACAGGTTCAGCAAAATAATAGGCACTCTCTGTGTCAAATGCAAGTGAAGTAGTCTAAACTTACTTAGCTTTTCAATAGTCTAGTGAATTACAACCCGTTTGGAAGTTGCTCTAATTAGTTGTGGGTTTTCGATGTTTTACCTCTTGAAGCAAATAAACATTGAGGATGTCTCGATAACGACAGACTCCATTTTACTGCCCTGTGAAAGCCAATTAGAGCTGCAGTATTTGAATTCCTTTTTGTGGTTATGGCTCCTTCAATGATTAAAGCACCTCAGTGCATAATACGATTGATATCATTTGATGGGTATTTAATCAGTGGTACGAAATCCAATGCTGTAATATATATTAAATGCTGCACCAGAGTGATTGAATCAGCGATTGCAGCCTTATGGCAGCTCTGCTCATAAGAGGCTCTCTGACATCATAGTCTAATCCAACCTGATTTATTAATGACTGATTAACGCTTCTGTGACCTTTCTAATGTAAAATAATGGGCAAATGTTTGAAAATGTGTTCATACTGGTGCCAATATGCTACATGAGTTTCAAAATGGATACTTGAAAACAATACTTTTCTTGATACCTTAATTTACAGCCCATTTATCTTTTTCAAAAGTCTGTGATTCAAAAATGAGTAATAAAAAAAAGACTTAACTGACTAATATTCTTTGCTTTTTCTGTTTTTGCTGGTTCCACTGGTGGAAAATAACTAAGTTTACTCAAGGACTGCACAGGTTTTGTGTTTTGAGGTATTTGAGTATTTCCATTTCATGACACTACTTCTACTCCACTACAAATCAGAGTTCAGATATTGTACTTTTTCTCCCCCGCAATTACTTGACAGCTATATTTACACCAGCTATTTTACATACTAATTAAGAACTTTTAAAAACGTGATGAATAAAAGAAAGCTCAAACTACCCAACAATATATGAATTATAAAAAATGAACTGCTTAGTTGTTTACGTAATTTCATGCTGAACATTTTATGGTTCCAACTTCTCAAATGTGACAATTTGCTGCTTTTCTCGTTGTTTGTTTTGAGGTTTGGACTCTTTGTTGGACAAAACAATACATTTGAAGGTGTCACTTTGTTTAATTGGGACTAATAAAGAATAAATGAGCTGATCAAGAAAATAACTATCAGATTATTCCATAACAAAAATAATGCAGCCCAGTATGAAATAATTAAAGGTGACATGTATGAGATTTTGAACATTACAGCTGCTACAGCTATTTGCTGTGTAAAGATAGAGTGAAGTAACGGTGTCCTGAGCAAAGAGAGAATCAAGTCACACTACCTCCGTGTGTGTGTGTAATCTGAGTTTCTCTGTTCTTTATTTTGACAGCTGGACGGCTCATGTGCGCATGTTAGTGATTCTGGAGAAAGTTAGTTGATTGTTAAGCCTCATTACCAGCTCGTCACAAAAGTTAGTATTTGATGACCTTGGAATGGGACGCAACAATCATTTAACTTTCTCCAGAATCGCTTATTGCACATTTAACCAGCAGAACTTTCACTCGTAACAGTATGTTTACAGTGTGGTAGGAGTACTTTTAGTACTTTCTCTGGTACTAGGGAGACTGTTCACACAATACTCAAACCGTATTGAGTTTCATTGGTGACCTTTTTGGTGTATTGATCAGGGAGGTTGCCTGGCATTCAATAATTTACTGGTTTGATGTAGAATCTGCGGAAGGAGGAAACAGATTCAGGAGAGAAAATGTCTCAGCTTACCTCTCTCTACAGGAAGGTCAGAGGTCAAGGTCACATGAGCACCTTTGGAGCTTATTATTTTCTGATGACTGGAGCTGATAGTGTTACACTGGCTTGGTTTAGCGACTTCAGGGGAGCAGAGCTGACACGGGCTTGAATCTCGGCCCTCTGTTTGGAGCTGCCAGCTCACTCTGCCTTCCTGCTGTGCATTAGTGAAATGCTGTGATTAAACGGAAGGGGCATTTGCTCACAACATGTTTTTGTTGTTGTTGCAGTCCTTGAGTACGAGTGCCTGTGCACATTTGCTGTCTGGTGTCATATTCTGTAAGTGGATACTGGATGATCATTACACAGAATATGAAATGTAAGTTGTCGTCTCTAATAAACAGTCAGGAATGTCATCCTACTCAAATAAAACTGCGTCCAAGACAATGTTTAATTCATAGCTGAAATTATAACAGTTTTTGCAAACTGAACTTTGGCTCTGAGTAAAATGGCAATTAGGACATAAAACTCTGAGAAAATGGATTCAAGCAGCTTTTATTTTTCCAGCAAGCAACAGATTAATGTTTTTACTCATTCACTAAAGCTTGAAAGACCAGACAGGCCGTTAATAAGCTGTAGCTGAAGTATTCCTCTTTTAATGAGGCTGGTTTGGGCGGTAGTTGGGCAAATTAACCTCCTACACTGCATCTCAGCATTAACCTAATTGTTGAAAAAAGCTATTGTAGTTATTTGATTCAATGCCAACTGTAGATAACTACAAAGACTAGCAAAATAATGAGGTTGAAGTTGTTAATTATATATACAACATATTATATTGAATGCAGATGATAGGGAATTGACCAACTTCAGAAACAGCCTAAGATATGAATGTAAATTGGTGCTGAACATATTTTTGGGACTGAGGACCTTACAGACTGAACTCTGAAGTCCTCACTTGTCCATTCACACATTTATAATAAGAGTGCAAAGTGAAGTAATCACACTGTACCTCAGTTGGAGGGAAATGTGTTGTTTCCCGTTTTCGATTTTGTTTGATTCGGGCTGTGTCAACTCTGCTCAGCGAGGTCACCTAATGATCATGCCATTACTGTGAAGCAGCTGACTCAAGAGAAGCTGGGGAAATGTAGGGAAATTTAATGTGCCATTATCCTGTAATCACCACATTGGGATACGTTTGGAGATACATGGACTTGATTTAAGATACCACATGGAGGATTGCTAGTAGAACAGCACAGCAGGGCCAGGTTAATGGTTTAGCATGATTTGACCACTATTTCACTATAAGTTTAATTAACTTCAACTGATTACATTAACTCTAACTTTTATTTGGATAATTCTTGAGGAAACACGTAGTTAATATGATCCAAATGTGATGTCCTTTCTTTGCTGAATGTTTCCTTCTAAGACTGAGGCAGTTGCTATGCAACATACACAATAAGAGATCCAGTCTGGTTCCAGTACAGTGGAGCAGAGCGCCTTCTGTGATAGTGGTTTACCAATGGCTCGTCTTATGAAAGGGTGATAATAACATGTCAGTTATTGGTGACGCAATAAGCCCTCTGGCTGTCATGTAAATGAAAAACAGTCCTAAACTAACTGATTTTGACTGTGGTGGGAAGGTTTTATTACCCCCGCCAACGTGTCTGTATGTTGGTTGGTTGGTTTGTCAGCAGGATCACACAAAAACTACTGAGCATATTTCCACGAAACTTAGGTGGATGATGGGTCTCGGCCCTGAATATCGTGATAGGGTGTTTTTTGACATTTTTGTTCATTTGTAATAATGCATGGATCTTGACGGAAAAATAAATCAGCCATGTTTAATTTGCTGGTATCTTTGATCGTTAGTACAATCTGATGCAGATCCAAATAAATATCTGAATCTAGTGAATTTAAATCTGTTGATTAGGCTTGATTGAATTAATGGAGACTATTGGGCCTTGGTGGAGGTATGCACTCAACTGAGTGCCATTCTAGTTTTGGTTAAAAAGTTGAGCAGGTTGCAGTGCTGGCTGCTTTATAAGGTTTGTGATACTCTGCTGTGCTTCCTCCTTTGGGTATAGAGCCCAGCGTGAACACACAGAGGGAGGAACGACAGAGGTAACAGGAATCTTGATATATCTTAATTAAGCATTGGCCCATTTCGGGCTTTGTATTTGCATTTTGAATGGAAGCACATATGATAAAACAGGCAGACAGTTAAGTGAGTGAGGTAATACAGTAGGTAGGCGATCCTGGAAATTACTCTCAGCCAATCACAAATGGGAACGAAAAACAGGCAATAGGAGGAAAGAAGTACTTAGTTTATTTTTATTTTTTCCTTCCATGGCTCCATTATCTGTGTTTGTGACAAAGTAACCCCACCCAGTAAAAGCCATACGGAGCTGTCATCTAGTTTTCCATCCTTTCAGGAACATTTCTTGTTAAAACATATAAACCAGGGAGCTCACAAATATTAACCTCCTGGGTCTTAAAGAGGTTAATCACCTCTGTTGTCAGCGGAGCCTCTCTCTGCAGGACAGTAGGTTAAAGCCGGTCCTGCTTATCATTTGTCATGCAAGGAGGAGCATCTCCTGGAGTCTCATTGATAACTAGATAATGAGCACTCACGGGAGATGAGTAAGATTGATAGTGTTTTGGCCTCAGTGGGCCATTGTAATCCCTCATAGGGTGAAGGAGAGCTCACCACTTGCACCACGTGTAAACTGGCAGCATCAAAGATAATATATTAAAAAAAAGATGAAAAAAAGGTTTCAAGGGTTTCTACTACTATATTGTTGTGTGTAAAAGTATAAAAATGTGAAATAGTCATTGTCCTGTAAGAATGTATCAATTGGTAGAATATGAATATGTGTTATAATTCTAATTATCTGAATCTAGTCGTCTAAATTATTATTTCCTTTGCCATCAAAGACCATTTTTATTTTTATTTTAGTCTAAAGTACATTTCCTACTCTTGCTTTAACTACTGCAACATTCTCTTATTTATTCTTTACATAATCCCCATTTCCTCTCACTAGGAGGCCATGTCTCCAAACATTTTAATAACCTTCAACGACCCCCTCTTAAAGTGCTTCTGGCAAATCATCTCCCTGGCTGAATGATCCTTTGGTCCACACAGAGGGCAAATGGAAAGCCCGCAAACTAATTGTTTTTATCTTTACATAAAAGAAGTATAACTTAGATGGTCAGGATATTTGTTAATGGCATTTCACCAGTCCACCAGGCCTGTGAATTTTTTTTAAAACCCAGAGACAGGGACATTACTCGACTTGATGACATGTTGTGTTGTGATCTGTTGCACTGGGTTTCTTTTGGGAAGTAAAACACTGTAGTCGAAGGTTATGGAAATAAAAAAACAACACAGAGGCCCCATTTTCTGAACCAGAGCAAGAAACTTTTGACTGCAGCACATTAGGCAGACTCCCTCCGTGTTTACCTTTCACAATAAGAGTCCTTGATACCAGTATACACTGCACACATTTTTTTCAGGGGGAACTTAAATTCACTTTAAACCATTTCAGTAACAGGCCACTAAATAAAATAGCTTACAACATGTAAGATAAAGTGGGATATACTGCGATTATTTTTCAGTTGGATGTTATTTGTACGAAAATGCTCTGTCCAGTAACAGAACGCTTTATTTTGAAACTTGTTTGAGTGAGAGTGAGAGGAGGTCCTGTAACCTGGTGCAGTTTTGGAGAAAATGTGAGAGTTAGGCCTATTTAATAGACAGTGTTTTATTCTGAACATACAAATGTTTGTGAATGCTGTCGATTATAGTTATAGGGTTATATAGAATTGGAAGCGACAGGTCAGACTTTTCAGAAATCAGAAATCAGAATCGGGCAAGAAAACTGCAATCGATGCATCTCTGTTAAATACCAAAGGCATCACTGTGAATATTTAATTAAACCAATACATTACCCTATAAGAGAACTGATGATACTCAATAAGTATTAAGCATGAATGTAGCCTCCCTGCTACTAAAAGATTTTTCTGGTGGGACATTTGACAAAAGTGGCACTTTGTAACGGGTGGCTGAGGTTCATTCAGCTGCAGTTTTCGCCCAGTCATGTTGTTAATGTCACAGGGTTTGTACGAGGCAGCAAGGGCAAAGACCCAAATGCAGACAAGCAGGCAGGCAGGAACAGCTCAGTGGATTTATTAGTAAAATAATGATAAATGGACTTGTATAGCAAATGTCCAAACTGAAGTAGCAGGTCAGGTGGGAACATCTGCAGTCATCTGGTGGATGGAGGGGGAAAGGCTATGACTACAAAGCATCATAGAAATGCAGGGACCTGATGAAGGGGGGATGTGGCTGAAGAGAGGGACACAGGCAGGACTGAGGCAATCAGGATCTTTTGATTGTAGGGGTCAATGATGATCACCTGATCAATAATTTGGCGTAAGAGTATCATAGGCATGTGTGCTTGCAACTACAAAATTACCTTTTATAATCTATGGATCAGGTTTTTAAATCCCCTGTAGTTGCTGAATATCATGAATAAGAGACATAAACAGACAATGATATTAGATCTCATCCAGCATAACTAAACAAAATGTAACAGGATGTTCACAGACAAGAAACAGAATTTATATAACTATAAGTCAGACAGCAGTGCAGTACCTTTTAGACATTTTAGATGTATTATAGTATAAGTGCTTTTAAGCAGGACAGGGAAATGAATGACTGCCTCTGACATTTCCTGTACAAGGCACTTAACCCTCAAAGCTGCGGAGGACTGTACTTGTACTGGGCAGCTTACTTGCATGAGTGTTTGTAACTGTGTTAATGTGAAGTGCTGCTGCAAAAAGCATACCTGCTGACTTGACTTTCAAAGTAAAGCACCTGTCATACGTAAGCATGAGAGATGTAATATTAAACACCGGGGCTGTGCTCGGGGGGAAAGCTGTGCAGCCTCCAGGGGCAGAGTATTTTCCGCTCTGACAGCTCCAGGAGCGAGTGGCTCGTCGGGCAATAAGACCCCATACATCACACCTGTCAGCAGGGGCTTATAAGAGAGGTCCACTCCCTCTGTCTACTCCAGCTCCTGCCGATTTGAAGCTGAGAGATGTGGGTCAGTGCCACACATGTACGCCAAGCTTTCACTCTGTACCACGCCCAACACACTGACCGACATTGTGCTGATGAGCGTGGTTAGATAGAGCCTTAATAAATGATCATGTTCCTTGGAACAGGTTTCTTATTAATTACTGGTCTGATCTCATGCAGACACACAGTCATCCATTTTGGCCTTTGTTTTAACAGATAAATCCGTCTTTATGCCTGCCAGATTCTGTGTAGGCACACTTGTCTCTTCCTCTCTGTATCTCAGCTGATTTATAGTTTGAGATGAAGAATAAAAAAAGTGTTTGGTCCCATTTTTCTAGCAGTCCAAAATGTGACTAATGTGCAAAGTGATATGTTTGTCATCCAGGAGATGAAAAGCACAGTTCCCTTTGCAGCACCACAATGCTAATGGCATTTCTCTAAATGCTTCTGTAGAGACTGTCAGCCTTTACACAGACGGATACATTATGGTAGTGAATGGCTTAAACTGTGTTTAGAGATGAAAAAAGAAATGCAGAGTAATCTGTATTGAAAAGCACATCAAAAATCAAATAAACAACCATCTTGGCAACGCCGCTGGGAAGTTATTCTGAGCTAACAAGACCGGGCTCCAGACTTAATGAACAGGGAGAGAATGAGAACCATAACTTCCCTTTCAGTGGTCAATGGGACTACAACTGTAGTCAAATCTGATTAAAAAAAAAGAAAAAAAAAAGTTTGGTGACTTTGCCCTAAATGGCTTTTTTCACACAGGTTATTCTTCAACTATGCTTGTACCAACTTCTTTTACAGCTCAGTCAAAGACTTTAATGTCTAATGTTTGAATATCCCCATCCTACACGCTACATTCTGTACATTATTCTTCTTTTCAATGCTTATTAGAGCTCCTTCTTCAGGAGCACCAATCATTTGTGACTGTTATGAATCTCAGCTGAGTGCAACAACACAATTGGCGGATGTTTCCCGGTTCGGCTGTGATAAAGCAGACAATTGACACTTGGGAAGTGGCGGGATATGTGTCAGACAACCGTCATGTATTCAAAATGCTTTAAGTTGTTTGTCTCCTCTCTTATAACGTTTCTGATTCTAGTACATACAGGAAGCCTATCAGGAATCCTTTTGGTGATTTCTAATATTTTCTGCAGCTTTCTGAGGAAAACTGTTGCTAATTCTATTTTACAACTATCTCACTAAAATGTGCTAAAACATTGGCAGTACACTACTCAAGCAACTTGGAAGACTGTGCTCGACCTTTGCCACGACAGCTTGTTACACCCAAAGGCAGTATTTCTATAATTTAGTATTTTAAGCTAAGTTGATTTTATGAGCCTGTAACCAGATTATTTGGAGCAAAGTCTTTAGCTCTGTTGGTGTCATTGTTTGATGGCAAAAGTATAAGAAATCCACCATATTTTATCCAGTCAAAATATCAGTTATTTACCGTTCTCTTGCTCTAAAGTGATTCTTCACGTCTGGTTGTAAACAGTTAATGTAAGCTAGGCAAAGTGAAAAATATGTAATTCTAAAAACACATTTGAAGCTACCGTGACATGTTTCTGTCTCCAGATCTTCCTTGTACGAACCACCTCAATAAATCAATGCCACCCTGTTAATATTCAGTATCTCGATGTTAGAGAGAGAAAGTCTTTACAGCGGGTGTGTTATTGTCAGCGCTGATTTCCCCTGTGTAGAGGACAGATTTGGCTCGAAGGCCCAGGGGATTGTGTGTGATCGAGCTGTTAGTTCCACTATGGTTAGCAAGCCCGTCAGTCAAGTGTTTAAATAAAACCAGTGCTACAACTACTACCACTGCTATTCTTGTTACTACCACTAATACTCCTACGACAGCCACTACTTTGACCAATACTACGAGTATACTCTTTGTACTACTCATCCATCACTACTATCACAGCCGATAGTACTTTCTTAAAACAGTGTTTTACTTACTAAATGTAAAAGTATATAATAGTGTCCAGACAATTTGCAGTATAGTATGTGATTTCTATAATTAAGCATCATTGTTTTCATGAAAAGTAGTTAATTTAACTGGATTTCCACACAGATTTTGTGTCTAACAAGTTGTTGCATTTCCTGTTCATGGCAGGTAACAGTACACAATTTATTTCCCTTTAAAGTCGGCTCATGGTATGCTCACGTTAAGAGAAAGTGAAGAGAAATATGGAGAGAAAATGCAAATGAGCAGATGATTGTGATCCAGAATCCTTCAGTAAATGGTTAAACAGCAGAACATTTTTCTATAATGAGTTAGGAATGAGCAAATTGCAAAGATTTTAGTGCGTGTGGTTTGATAATGTCAGAGTCTGAACAAAGTCTCCTGAGTTGTTGCTGCTAGTGTCTGTGCACTTTCTCACACTAAAAGCTGCTGTAACTGATGTTGTGGCTTGTATTAAAGACAGTTTTCAGGTTTCACATCATTATGATAGTAAAGGACATTTCCAGTGTTAGTACAGGTGATGTGAAGATCCTAAGAGTAAGATCTAACATTTGGATGAGAGGTACTAGAATGAACCGGACTCATACATGCTGTATTTGTCAAAGATATATTTGTGCAGCCAAATCCAACGGATATATATCTCCCTCTTGACCTTTTTTATTTTCTGAGTCTTTCTGAATATTTTATGGAGCCTTCCGCCGACTTTACACTTTCATCCTCACTTATACAGGGAGAATAGTTTTCAGTGGTTCAGTCCATTATGCATGTTTAATTCAGCTCATTTCCGAGGAATTACCCTCATACTGGATGATTCTGCACCTCATGATTTACGTCCATTGCCAGTGTTCAGTGCCGATGTGTGAAATAGTGTGCCCTTTAAGTTGTAAGGGGGATTGTGGTGGGTGGTTATGTAAGGAGTTCCACTTAAAATTAACATTTGCCTTTTTATTGGCTTTATTAGAGTTATCCATGATCTTTTCCTAAACTTAGTATTACCTTAGTTTCCATGCCCAGATCTTGTAGAAAGCAAGATTTTTAAAATGTCACTGAATGTAATCTAGGGTTTTCTTTAAAGGGGGATTCTGGTATTTTTAAACCTGGGCCTTATTTACATGTTTTGGTGTGTAAATGATTCAAACTTACCAAATGTTTCTGAGTAGGTCCAGTAGATCGCCTCAATGGCTGCAACGTAATCCTCTGAGGCATCTCTGACTGTGTCTGACAACATTACGGAAACAATTCCTACAGAGATAGACTTGTTTTGGTAAATAATACGATTTGTTCGAGGAAAAGTCTTGCTCTGAAATCTCAATGAGATTGATTGAGATGGGCGGTTACAGTTGTGGAGTGTTAAAATCAGTTAAGTAATCAGCCATGACTTTGGGAACAAATTCTTGCTGGCAGTTCCTCTACATAGACTCTGACTCATGTTTCGACTGTCATCTTTCTGCAACAACGCACATCTCGCAAAATTTCAGAATGAGGCTTGTCTTTGAATGAGACTTGTGTTTCTGGTTACAAAATTGATCTTAATATTTAACAAAAAAGGTTTCTCTCTGTAGGAATTGTTTCCGTGTTGCCAGATACTTAAATTAACACACTCAGCCTGTCGGTGGCAAATACGAGCGCCATAAGTGGACATAACTGACAATCAGAGTTGCATTGTTACATTGTTGCCATTGCAGCCTTGTCATGGCTGCCAACTGAGGTGATCTACTGGACTAATTCCAAAACTTTTGGTAAGTTTAAATCATTTACACATATGGGGCCCAGGTTTAAAGATATTGGAATTCCCATTTAATGTCTGGTGATAGGGCGGGTTTCATAGGTATTAGTGTGTTGATTATTACGTGTCATAGGTTTCTATTTCATTAACCAGCTTTTCTTGCTTTTTTTTCTCATCCGACTTGCACAAGAGAGGAACGTGGTGAAGTTTAGATTTGACACTCAAACAAAATTGGATGTTTGCGCCATAAAATATGATCCTCTGTGTGTAATTTGTAGTCCAAGCTGGTGTTGTCCTTCAGGTTGTATTGCAGACTTTACCCACATTGTAGACATAATTAACTGTGTCTACATTTTCCATTTCTGATCTCTGAATATGCTCTGTGCAAGAGCCATCTTGAAGGCAGTGTAGCACAGCACAGTGATAATCGACTTTTCTTTTTGGTTTTGGTCTGGTTCAGTGCTGCTCGAGGAGACTTGGCTGGCTAAATTGAATTTCAGTCAGAATGACAAATTTGGTAAGGTGGCAGTGGTAAGGTGCTGGCAAGTCGTGCTCATGCTCTGCATCAACACTGGTATTAATAGGCTCACAGACATCTCGAAGTCATCTGTGAATTCTCACTGGAGTTTTGCATCATATAAGGTAACACATCATACCCCTCAACACGTCTTATTTCTGAATATGTGAACAAGCCGTGAATGCTAAGTAGCTCAAACTGAGGTAGAGAGTGAGTTAAAGGCTGAAATGATCAAAATAAAAAAGAGGCCAAAATTGGATTAAAGTTGACATCATCACCAGCTAAAAATACCTTCCATGTATTGTTTTAAATCTCCACAGTACCCCTAGCTGTTCCCAGAGGTAGGAAAACTGCAGTTACTCGTAAACATCCTGGAATAACCTTGTTAGACTTTATTGCAATTTCTTGTATTAATTGAAAGCTGCCATTGTCCCTCTGGAGCCTCATGAGTCACCCAAGCAGAAGGGCTTAGAGTGTATTTTCTGCTGCTCTCTGGCTGCGTCGGCAAATTACAAACACAGCTGGACAGATAGAAAGGGGAATTGTTTTGTATGTTGTGTCTAAGTTGAAACATGACTTGGAGCACACTGTTCGTTAAGTGGTCTTCTCTGTAGTGTCTCAGTGGCTGCAAGAGGTATTATGTGACATTTTCTGAGCAATTCCAGAATAACGAATGCAACTTTTTTTTATTGAACATGACTCAAAATAAGCCGAGAGGCCAATTCCTTCACTGTGACTAAAATGTTGTTTTCTTCTTTCTAGTTCATTTTGTGATTGTAAGAAAGGCAGCCTAAAATCCAAGTTTGATGTTAAACCCCACCATTTGTGATCCATAAAAATCTGAAGGATTGATCTCTACACTGTATATGCAGTATGCAATATAATAAAGATAGTTTCTGGCTGCTAACATACATATGCCATGCAGAAAACAGATAATATTTAATATTGGGAACAATAGTTAAAAGAGTTAAAGGGAGAGATGCGGGGGCTGCGGGGTGAATAGGGCTTAGGCCTGCTCTCTTATTTCTTAATTTCTGTCTGCTTGAGAATTTAATTTAGCATATTTTAGAAAACAAATAATTAGCTGTCTCTGTGGCTTGACAAACCTTGAAACCCCACCCCTATGTAATTGTTTTAAAAAGATTTGATCTTGCTAAATGGTCAGATGGTCATGAACTTTTGCTCTTTGGTTAGGCTTAAATCAGCTGTTCTAACCCTAACCCTACATTTCTGGCCTGGAAGACTAAAACAATAAGGTGAAAGTTTCTACAAAGCCCAAACAGTTAGTTAGTAAACAGCTAGTAATGTGATGACTATATATACCAGCAACCATTATGTTTCCCTGGTGTCTACACTTCATAGTTACGCCGACATGTAAAGAGGTTTAATGGAAAAAGTGTTGAAAGGGGTGCTTACATTCACTTTGTTGATCAGCAGCTCAGAGACTGGTGAACAATGCTGAGTGAATTCATTTCATGCTCCTCGCCAAACACGCACATGGACAGAGATATATAGTACATGCATTAAAAGAAAAGGGTCAAGGTGACACAGTAAAGCATATTCCTGCTGTGGGGAAGATGGAGAGGAGGGGGGGATGTACAGTCCTGCTCACCATTATTGGCACCCATGAAGTTTAAGTACATAATGTGGAATATTTTCTGAAAAAAATGAATCAAGTGAAACATTTTTTTTCTATAGAGAACTCGTGTTTGATACAAAAGAGCAAATGATAAACAACAATATAAAACAATTAACAATGGGAGGAAAAAATAGAAAAACTTAAAGCTTGCTGTGTCACTGGTATTGGCACCCTTTGTTGTAAATCAGTATGGAAACACATTGTGACTCACCTGTGGTAAATCACAAATGAGAATCATCTGTGATAAATTGTCTGTGCCCATGTGACATGAATTAGCCAATGAATGATGACTTCCCTGTTTTAAAAAGCCATCTGTTATCCCCTGTTCCTTTGTCACAATGGTGAAGACAAAGGAGCTGTCTGAGTGAGTGCGATAATTGGCAAACACAAGACCTCCAAAGGGTATAAGGCCATCTCCAAAGACCTTGGTGTCCCTGTTTCAACAGTGCGTAATGTTATTAAGAAGTTTGCCAAGCATGGAACTGTCAAGAACCTCCCTGGGCGTGGGGGGAAGAGAAAAATTGATGAGAGAAGTCTTCGAAAGTTGGTGCGAATTGTGGAAAAAACACCACGTCAAACATCCAAAGACCTGAAGGCCAACCTGGAACAGTCTGGAGTCATGGTTTCAACAAGTACCATACGCCGCACACTAAACCAAACAGGGCTTCATGGGCGAAGGCCAAGGAAGACATCACTGCTGAGGAAAAGACATAAAAAGGAACAACTAATCTTTGCCAAAGAGTACCTGGACAAACCACAATCCTTCTGGGAAAATGTTCTGTGGACAGATGAAACAAAAATAGAGCTTTTTGGCAATGCACACCAACAGTTTTTTTTATAGACGACGCAATGAAGCCTACAAGGAAAAGAACACCCTACCAACAGTTAAGCATGGTGGAGGATCCATAATGCTGTGGGGCTGCTTTGCTGCATCTGGTACTGGAGGCCTTGACCGTATCACAGGAATCATGAAATCAGAGAATTATCAAGAGATTTTAGAGCGAAATGTCCTACCCAGTGTAAGAAAACTTGGTTTGAGTCGAAGATCATGGGTCCTCCAGCAAGGCAAAGACCCAAAGCACACATCCCAAAGCACGCAGGAATGGTTGAAAAGGAAAAAATGGACTGTTTTAAAAATGGCCAGCCATGAGTCCTGATCTCAATCCGATCGAAAATCTTTGGTATGAGCTGAAATCTGCCATTGGGGAAAAGAAACCTGCAAACGTTCAAGAGCTTGAACAATTTGCAAAGACAGAGTGGGAGAAAATACCAGCTGAGAAGTGCAAGAAGCTTATAGAAGCGTATAAGAAACATTTGGAGGCTGTCATCACTGCCAAAGGGTGTGCAACCAGATATTAAAGAGGGGTGCCATTATTGCTGCACATGCTGTTTTTTCTGTTTCTTCTTTGAAATTACAATATGTAAGTTAAAAAAACAATTTTCTTTGTTAAATTACTTTGGACCTCCAATTAAAAGATCCTGATGATATAAATTTGGTACATTTCCATTTATTTCTGACGATACTGTAGAGGTTATGCAAAAAATGAAGGGGTGCCAATAATGGTGAGCAGGACTGTAATTGACAGAGAAAATACAGGTGCAGAGATATTGGCAGCAGCTGTGTGGTTAAGCAATATACGAGAAGGTGAAAACATGTTTTATCAAATGATACCGAAGGCTTTGAGGGAGCTCATTATCCACTCCGGGTCAAAGACCTGAAAAAGTCTTGAACTGGTATTCTGACCGGCTGAGAGACTCCTCTGTTTAGTTGTAATTGAAAATGGTTCTCACTGTGGCCACACTTAAAAGTAGTGTATGTATTCTTCTTGGTACTACAAAAACAGATTAGTTGTGTTTTCCTCAGTTGAGGTGTATTTTGGAGAGATTTGGTTCAGGCTGTGGTGGCACTGTTTCTGTGTTTATTGTTTGACTCAGGCGAGGTTTCGGTCTACAGTAAACAGACAGACTGCAGCTTAGTCCATCCCAACCACCTGGGGATTCCTGGATCAAAGCTATGAATCATTCTTTTCATATCCCAGCCTGTTTTAATGTGTTGTGTTTTTATGGTTTTTGAAGGTGTGATGACACTTTTTAACCCAGTGTGTTTTCATTGATCGTCTCATAGTGCGATGTTAGTGAAACCGTTGCTTTGTTATTTGGTTTGCTGTGTTTAGATTCACACCACAATATTACAGTTGAACAACCTGTAAACAAAAATCACATGGACCATGAGTCATTTTTTGTATAAGGCAGAGCTGGTAACCTGATGTTGCAGAGGGGTGATCATAACAAATCCATGTCTATTTTCTCTAACTTCGACTATATCCCTAAAATCTGTACAACCTAAGCTAAAAGGTTGTGTCGGTCAATAAACCATAACAACAGTTACAAAAACCAAAAGAAGTATAAACCAGAGCAACACAGAGACCCTGGGAACAAAACAGACAAAGAGTGACAAAGAGAGAGTGAAAGACTTAAATACACAAAGAAGGTAAGAGACAGGTGAAACTGAGCTATCAAAAATGGCGGGAAAACAGACAATGACAGGAAGTGGAAAGCAAAACATGACGCACAATAATGAATCTACCAAAATAAAACAGGAAATAATTAAATCAATAACCCAAACCATGACACTACATTGGTATTTTTGCTTATTGTGGTCATATATCTTGGAGTATCTTCATTGGCTTAATATGCTCACAACTTAGAAATACACTATCATAAAAACTGCTAAATACGCTGCTCAAAACAACCAACTCTATTTATGTTTAGGGCTGCCCGTGTGAGGTCCGTTTTCATAGGGTTAAAAGTTATTGTTATTTAAGATAAAGCTGAATATAAGACTCACTCCAGGCTTTAGTTGCCCTCTATTCTATTTATTATTCTCTGATTTCCAAGAATGAGACACTGCTGGCTGTCGGATGTCACTGTGACCTCGTTTCCAGTAGTAAGTGTGGTGATGTAGTTCCATTACTTCACTCCAAATGAACTGTGCCACACACAGACTTTAAATTTTAATTGCTACTTTGAACCTAATTGGCGCAGCTCTCCCCTGATCAGCTGCAGTTGTAAAGCCAGGAGTCTAATGCCTTGTCACAGCTTCTTAAGCCCTGAGAACATTTCCTTATCCATATGGCTACACAGGTCCCAAGGGGCATATATATGCTGCTTCTTAACATCCTGCATTAGCATGACTGAATCTGATTGGCTGACAGATGTTTAGGGTGCCACCAGAGGAAAGACATGGAGGGAGGAGGATTAGATCAGTGGAAGAGAGAGCAGGGTGACGATGACGTGGTTCTTGTCATTTCCAGTGTCCCCTCTCAGGGGTCTTGCCTGCAGCACATCGGTGTTTGGACAAGCCAAAAGACAGGAAATAAATGTGACAACACGCTCCAGCTGTGCCAAGCATTTTTCACTCCACAGTGGGGAGACCAAAGTCATCCTCTTCTGATGATTCTCGAGCAGGAGCTGTGATATGCTGGAAGTGGCCCTTAAACACGGACTAAAACTGTAGCCAGCTATGTCTTCTTGCTCCTTGTAACAGGATTGCAAAAGATTCAGTTTTGTAATGTCACTGTTTTTGAGGATGTTACAGGAGTGGGACAAAATAACAAGAACAACCCCTAATATAATGAAGCCCTGAACATCCAACACTAGAAACTGTTGCCTTAAGAAATGCCATAGACTTGAATCAATACCTTATTTATCATGAAGATTAATTATTTAGTCTACAATTTGTCAAATGATCATCACAATTTTCCTCAAATAGCTGTTTTTTCTGACCTAACCCAGAAGATATTCAATTTAAAGTGATTTAAAAGCAGCAAATCTTCACATTTCAGAAGCTGGAACCAGTCGATGTTTTGCATTTTTTTTTTTTGCATAAATGACTTGAACTAATTCATTGTTTAAACTATTAGCATTATTTGTTTCTAATTGACTGCAGGATTAATTAACTGAATAATTCAGCATTAACTGGAAGCTTTGCAAAAGGGCATATATTTCAGGATGATGAAATAGGATTGGATTTTTATTACCTCCACCAAGTGCCTTGGGCGGAGGTATGCACTCTACTTAATGCGATTTGAGTTAATTCTGTTATTTTCTCCATCTCCTACAACATTTTGATGTGACTTGAAAACAACAGCTGCATATTGTGGCTTTATGCTTTTCTCTGTCCTATCGCTTGCAGCATTTTTGAAATAAGCCCTGCTGAGTGATTACTGTTGTGTCTTAACCACATGAAATGGATTGCTTTCATTATTAATGGTAATAGTTCAACTGTTGTGATTAACATAACCCTATTAGTTCACTGGAATGAGGGATTATGTATGATGAAGGATTATTTTGAATTGGACTGTCTTTAACTGTCTCTGAATCCCTCTTTTCTCTCACCCCCTCTCCAGCCTCGGGCTTGTAAAGGAACCGGCTCGGCTCCTCCATCCTCCCCTCTAACATCCCACTGCGTCGCACCACTTCCATGTCCTTTCCCTGCTGTGGCCATCCCATGGAGAGTGCACGCCCACCCAGATAGGATGCCTGCCTCGCCTGATGCCCTGCATCCCCTCCTGCCCATCACCACCTCTTCCTTCTCCTCGTGTGTACCTGCTCTTGCCAACAGTTCCTTGCGGCCCCCCAGGCTCCGCCCTTCCCCGCTCCAACATGGTGGATGAGGTGACCACCATGAAGGATGACGTCATCAACGCCAACACGCTGGCTTGGCTGGTCTGCTCGGGGGTATCCATCCTGGCCAACACTTGGAGCATCCTTAGCGTCAGCGCCAAGCAGAAAAAGTGGAAGCCGCTGGAGTTCCTCATCTGCACGCTGGCGGGCACGCACATCCTCAACATGGCCATCCCCATCACCATGTACTGTGTGATAACGCTTCGCCGGCAGCACTCCAACTACGAGTGGAACGAGGGTCTGTGCAAGGTGTTCGTCTCCACCTTCTACACTCTCACGTTGGTCACCTGCTTCTCCGTCACCTCGCTCTCTTATCACCGCATGTGGATGGTACGCTGGCCTGTAAACTACAGGTAAGACACCCGACTCAGTTATCAAAAACTGTTTCTGTTTATGCCTGTTCAGATAATGTTGTCAATTCAGGCTGCACCATTTCCAAAGAGTAGTTTTTGTCAAATTACAAACTTATGACTTGTCGTACCCAGCAAGGTATCATACCACTACAGATAACTTTGCTTATACTCTGGTCATGAGATATATGTGTCTGAGATTTCTGCCTTCCCCATTCAATAGAGGTAAAGTGAATTTATTTTCCAGAAAAAATGTCCTGGACCTCACTGCAAAACGGTTTTTATGGAGGTACTTTCTACAGAATAAATAGTCCCCATAAAAAATATTGACAGTGTGTTCTTGGATTATGTCCATGACTACATACCACCCGAGGCAAGTGAGAAAATATGTTTATTTATAATTAAAGGGGAATGGTTAAAGATGTGTCATTTCAACATACAGTATTTTCTGTAATTATGTCAGAACATGAATCTGTATTTTACTAATGTAGATACTGAGTACTTTGCCTTTTTAACATCCAACCATCCACTTTTCTAATATTCTAAGCAGCAGAATTGAATTTGATTAAAAGACATTTTAAATTCTACCATCCTGCAGATTCCATAAACGCAACATCCGCCAGAGCCACCTCGAAACACAGCATTCTGGCATTCAAGCTGCAAATTTTCTGGCACCTCGCTCCGTCTCTGAGCACATCCCTCAGATTGGATGGGGACGGTATTCAGATTGGTGTAAATTGACAACCTGTTTACATCAGTTTTTGGGAATGCTCTGCATCAGGTGAAATCTCCCTCTGCTGCCAACACATCTGCTGGTTGCAGTTATTTGGGGTAACACCGTGTAAAACCCTCTAGACTGAGCATCTGCCAGCTCTAGCTTCCAGCTTCATTTGGCTTCTCACAACAAGTGATATTACGAAGTAACTCTGAATAATAAAGATCAGGTTCACCTCACATTACCAGTTAGCGCCCTGCTGCAGTAACACCATTTTGGTCTTGTTAGACATCTGCTGTTCACACGCAATCAGATGTTCTGAGCAACATTGCTGCTTCCTTTTGAAACAAGATTTTGATGCTATTTCTGTCTGTATTCTGGGATGTACAACTGCTGCTTTAACATTACCTGTTGTGATGATTGGTAACAAGCAACCATCTTTTTGTTCTCATGAGATCCAGGGCTTTTGGCTACTGTTTGATTTGAAAATTACACTTTTTAAGAAGACATACGGTTATGTTGGGATTTATCTCACGTCATTATCAGAAAGGAGGAAACGTGTTTGGATTGCTATGATTTCTACAATGTTAAACTCATTTCTCATTTCAAAACCAGGGATTTGTTGAAGGATGTCTTTGATTTAAAGGGGCCCTGTGGAACCTCTGTGTTGTGCTGGAAGCTGGTTGTTAGTTTTTGTTGGCAGACTCCATCTCCAACCCAATGTTCGCTTCTGTTGCTCTCTGTCAGTGAAGAAGAGAGAGGCACTTAAACGAGGCACTTGATTACAGGTGAAAATTCTCATGCTTTGGACTGTCGCAGAAAATCTGACCCAAGTCCTTCACGAAAAAATCCACAGCAGAGCAGCATTTAACAACTTAAACAAATCGTCCACAGCCTTGTATAGGCAACCGAGAGAGATGGGAAGGTCTTATTTTTCACGTCACGTTACAAACAGCTCACCTATTGCCAATAAAAAAGTGATTATAATACACGTAAATTATTACATAGGGCCCCTTTAAGCTTGGTATTTTATCTGCAATGGAAAAACACCATGACGGTTGGACAGTAACAAGCCTAAAAGCATGTAAATCACATATAACGGCTAATATGCTAGTTTGTAATTTGCAGTTTAAGGTGACCTCACCTCGAATCTCACCTCTGCAGTCTTGGCTTTCTGATTTCTAGATATTTTCTGGTCATCACGTACAGATCAATCATTTGAAGCTTAATGCATGTCTACATATGAAATCTGCACAATTTGCACAATACATGCAAGTTACTTTTTGGGTGATTGAAATGGTGCAGAAACTGGTGCTGTGGTTCATGTGGTGAAGATCAGTATTGTGTTGCATCGCTCTTCCTCCCCTGCTGAAAAACAAAGAGATTGTACTTCCTGTGGCATCAGGCCTGCAGATGCTCAGCCTGCAGTCAGCTTGGCCAATTCTGCAGATAAGCAGACGTTCAAATAAGATATGCAAACTTCCTTTTAAATCTATGCTCAATCTTGCTATCTATATTGCTCGTGCAGCTGTCATTATTGGCTGATGTCCTCACATAGATATCAGGCTTTACACTTTTATCTCCCTCGTCTGCTCCCTCGCTCATCTGACTATGTTCTCTCCTGCCTGGAAACATTGACTTTCCACTCAGCGTCTCCTTCTTCTTTTTTCCAAGTCACTTTTAACAACGATATGGCAGAGTGATAGCTCAGGCGATGCACCGTGTAATTGCTGTTCATCTTTCATTTAAATCGCTCCACGTTCGCCCTGCTGAGGTAGCACGACTGCCTTGTCTCTGACATTAACACACACCGAAGGCCTGAATTATGAATTCCAACCTTGTACTTCGGCAGCTGTTCTCATCACCCTGCGCTCGCTATCTCTTAGCTGCTCTGCCTCTCGCAACGCTCTCTCTCTGGTAATAGATTCAAGCAGCTTTGTGACGTAACCCTCCCCATCATATGTACCCCAGGCACATTCAGGAAAGGCTAGCATAATTACTCACAGTGACAACAAGACCTACTTGTCTTTGCACAAAGCCATAGTGCAAAGACAGAGGCTACTGCTGCCCCCTCTGTGCCACTCATATTGTGTCAGTGCATGTAAGCTAACACATTACTACATTAACTATATTTTTGACATGTTTTGTATGTGAGGGGTTACATTCTCAGTGCTCTTCCAGGGGATTTTAATGAGAGGAAGAGGAGGATAGCCGACATGTGCTCTGGCTCTCTAGAGGGAGACAGGTTTTCCTGCCAAAACTGCTCCAGGACGAGTGACGCTTACCTGAGAATTTACTGTATTCCTTTCCAACACAAATGAAGGAGGAGAGGTACATTTTTGCGAATACTGTCTGAGACAGTAGAGTTTTAGAGTAAAGTTTTAAAAGCCACATAATGAACCCTACCTAGGTATTCTACAAGCTTAAAAAGGATTGGCCTCTGTGTATGATTTGTTGCTGATGCCATGAACAGCTCAGCAGTGCTTTAGGTGCGAATGTTTTGGCAGGATAGCACAGTCTTTCGTCAAGTTTGAGAACACCACTAACTGCCTGCCGTATTTTTAGCCGTACGTGTGCAAACCTTGAGAAGTGCCACACCGCCAGAGGACACAAACACATTCAGCAAATTGCTCGACTGTAACAATTACTTGGAGGTGAGAGGAAATAGAAATCCCTCCGCCTTGAAATAGACCTAGATGACAAATAGACCGAGGGACGTGAAAAGCAATCTTTTGCCATCAGCAAAGCATTGATTTCCATCCATTCATCTCCAGTTTATCTAGGTGATGGTGGTGTGAGATAGTGCCTTTTTTCAGCTTAGATGTCCCAGGTGCAGACCTGCCATTTTGTGGCATTTTACAGTATTTTACCAAAGCTGTAGTTTTACAAAGGTTCTTTACACTGACTTTGTCAGTCACACATATTTCTTCAGTATCAGTGTTCTCTGTACAAAATATAACTGTACATTGTAATAGAGCTGAAATGATTAGTTGATAAATCAATTAGTCGATAAAAAGAAAATTAATTGCCAACTATTTTAACGGACAAAGAAAACCAGTCGCCCAGTTCAAGACTAAGTTGCAGGACATACACAGCAGAAAAAAACCCAAAGCCCATTTCACTTGTAGACCTGACAGCAGTTTAACTTTTTGCTAAAATCTGTGGTTATGCTTCCAGGTTGAGTAACACCAAGAAGCAGGCGGTGCACACAGTGATGGGTATCTGGATGGTCTCCTTCATCCTGTCCACGCTTCCAGCAGTGGGCTGGCACGACACTATCGACCGCTTCTACACCTCTGACTGCCGATTCATTGTGACTGAGATCGGTCTGGGCTTCGGCGTGTGCTTTCTGCTGCTGATCGGCGGCAGCGTGGCCATGGGCGTGATCTGCATCGGCATCGCTCTCTTCCAGACCTTCTCCATTCAGGCAGGCCACAATGCAGACAAGAACAAGTTCAACGTCCCCACCATAGTGGTGGAGGACGCCCAGGGGAAGCGCAGATCGTCCATTGATGGATCGGAGCCTCTCAAGACGTCACTGCAGATCACCTACCTGATCAGTGGGATCGTCTTCATCTATGACTTCCTGACTGGCTTCCCCATACTGGTGAGTTGCCTGAACATGATTGCAGTTTGTGATGGATCTGGTCGGAGAACCAACCAGTTAAAAGACCTGGTTGTTAAAGCAAAAATTCCAATTGAATTTGTGTATTACCATGGGCTAACAGATTTTGCCTCTCATTACTTATCATGACATTTGATTCACAGAGCTAAGCATCTGTCTTTCTAAACCACTAATCCCTTGTGATCTTTTAAAAAACCCAGAAGGTCGTTAAACAACACTGCCTGCTGGTTGGAAGGTATTTCCAGAACTCTCAAAGAATCTTCTGATCTGCATGTCAGCTGCAAAAATATATCTCCTCGCTTGTTTCATTTGACAAAACAAAATTAAGAATGATCATATATGCCAATATAAAATAATGGAAATAGAGTTATAATAAATAATTGTTCCAGATAAGAAAACTCCCAGCGTTGGTAATCGTGAACAATAAGAAGCATTTTTAAAAAAAAAGTCTATTTATGTCTATATATTACTCACAGTAAGAACTTGTGAGTAGATTGAAAATACTAAAATGAAAATTGTGTTTCTCAGATGATGTGGTAGCAAAATGCTGCCGCCCTCTTTGAAAACAAGACACTCTAACATACAGTGAGGTGAGGTTTTTTGTGACCTCGTCATCACTCATACTTGTAAGGGTAAGGGAGGTTAATTGAGACAGCACTGGAGAGTGAAACAGTGGACAGGGTTGGTCGGGGGAAAAATTAAAAATTAAGATGAAAATAAGGGTTTGGAGGGTGGAGTTTATCCACTGCAGCTCCTGTAACCATCCCATACTGTTTTATTATTTACATCAACCTAAATGTTTCTGCTCATCTGGGCCTCTAAGTAGGTCAGGCTAAGTGTGTACAATATGGACAGTGTGTGTCTATATATACAGTCTATAGTGTGTGACTACTGGAGCAGGGGTAAGGGGTACTGATTGTATGCTGTCTAAGATAATATCAACATGAATATGTTAGCCAACACTAGAAAAAGCTCCAGGTTAGATGGAGTTCCAGGTTACATTCAAGTACTGGAATCATCTTCCCTCTGTTGTCTTTTAAGGAAATCCAGACTTCGAAAACAGAGCGCAACTTCCTTCTACTTCCCAGGAAACCTGATCCTTAAAGTGCATTATCAATGAGTGAGCTCTGTTTCAATGTGTTGCCATTTGGTTTGCAAATTCCACCCTCAGGTTCTCATACATTTTTAAACAAGTCAATTCATTGGTTTTCTATGAGGACTTGAGAGCCTGTAGAAAGCTCAAGGATTATTGCTTTTGATGCAGCCAAAGCAGCCCCCCTGTCATCTTAAAAGCAAGTCATGGATGGAGTTTTCTCTATAGGCAAAATGTCCTTTGGTAGTTTTTATTATTTCTAAAGCAAGTAACCTCTGCTCACGTTTAACCCACATGGCTGAGGTACTGTATTTCATTGCTTTAAAAGTGGATATTTTAATAGTAGAAGTTTTGTGAAATGAGGTTTGAGTTGTAAGTGGAAGAACATTATGTGTCTCAAAGTGCCTCAGTGTCAGTTCATATATAATACATTGTCTCAGTTCTGTTATCATCTGCACAAGCCATCTGTTAGGAGTCATTGTCACATTAGACAAACCTTTTTTAATTAAGTGTTGTGCACCTGAGGCAAGCCAAACAGAAACTTTTGGCTCAAAAGCATCACTATCTGCACGAGCCTTTAATGCTGAAATATGAAACACTAAGCAAGGAAACTATATCGCATTATCAAAGGATCAATATGCTGTGTTCTCACTGTTTGGTTCAACTCCAGCTAAGATTTAGCCAAATCACCACACATCCTGATATAACAATAATAATAGCAGAGGTTACAAAGTGCTTTGATAGACAAGCAAAAGCAGGAAACTCAGGACAATATTACAGAATAAATACCCAACAGTCAAGCCAAACAGGGAGGCCTTGTCTAAAGAGAAGTTAAAACAAGAGGGCAAAACATAAAATGTCAATATGAGTAATTACAAGTAAAAGGAATAAAAGTAATAAAACAGGCAAAATCAGGCAAAAAATAAGAAAGCAATGAAAATAAAGAGAGAAGAAGAATACGATCAATAAAGGATAATAAGAAGACATCACATCAGAGGAATTAAGAACAGATAAGTAAGAACTGTAAAACGAATAAAAGATTATAAATAAATCAACATTAAACAAATAAAAGAAATATTGTGTGGACAGATCACAAACCTCAATGGAAATGTGTTAGTTTGAGTTATTAATAACATGTTTTACTGTTTTATTGTGAGGATGAGAATAGCAGTGCAGGAGAAATTAAAATCTGAAGGCTTTTCTCAGTTGGAAAGATGTTTTCTCTCTTCTCTCAACGAGCTTTGGTGAGAGTTTGATTTACCAACAGACTGACTGGTTAAAGTTTGTCTGTGATATACTGATGGTTCGTCCAATCGCCTGCCAAGTGCTTTTTGAAAGTGGCGGCTCCTTCCCAGATGGTTCTGTTTAACAAACCATCTGGTACGTCAGGTTACTTTAAAGCCTCAGGCTAGAGTAATCTTTCCAATGCTCTTAATACATGAATTCTCTCCAAGAAACAAACTCAGTGGGGACCTCATAACAACTTGCAGGTCTTGGCTTTTAAAGTGATCTTAAATTACGCCTTAAAGTCATGTTTCTGTAGAATTATACAAATCTACTCTCTGCTCTCTCAAAAATGGTCTCTCTTTTAATTTAATAAGCTGACAAATAGATTAATTTGGACGTATTTGCTTCCACCAGACACCTCAATGCTTCATACTCTTATCAATGTTCCTCAATAAAATACTGATTTTACTCAAATCAGCTCTTGCCCTATATCAAGTAAGGTCCTTACTGAAAGTTTGTGGAGATGGTAGCACATAAGAGTTTGCACCAAAAGGGGAATGTGAATAAAGGTATGGAGACTGAATGGATCCTTGCTGGGAAGCGCAATTACGCAACACTGATGAGCTCACAGGTCTTTAGGCACCACAGCTGCTGTTTGTTATTCAAAGAGAGACAGAACACACGGGAAAATGCTTTTTATGAATTAGTGAATAGTGAATATCAGTGTATAAAGAAACATGAATAGTAGAGATGCCACCATGTCTTTGTATAATGCCTCTGTCGTAACTGTGTGCTGCTTAATTAGTGTGTGTGTCACATTTTTACTTGTCAACATCACGCCTCCATACAGAGATGTTTGAGTTCAGGATCGGAGGTGAAACTGCCCTCTTGTAGTGGATAAGAAAAGAGAGTGAGGTATCACTTTTACAACAACTTCCTATTAGGTTTCTGTATGTGTGTGCATGACAGAGTAGGGAGCATAGCACCAATGAAAGCTCATATTTCCAGTGCTGTGGTAGAAACAACAAAACGTCTGCTTGCTGTCTTTATTACCTCTTGTAATGAGCTATTTAAATGCATGGAAAGTTGAAACACACACAGACACGTATGGTGTTACACAGAGAAATACTGAGGTGAAGATATATGAACAGACCATAATAGAATCACCACTGTGGGAAAGCAAAAAAACAAAACAAAAATAGAATTATTTGATCACATTCTCAAGAGCTGGCCGGTGAGTTGATGTACTACTTACTCACAACGTTACAACTCCAAAGTGTTATCATCGGATATCTGTTTACTTAAGAAATTACAATTATGCAACACCAACACTTATTATATAACTGCTAGTAATACTAGTGGTTGCATCATTACCTCTGCAAATAGTCTCGTAGTAAAGTTTGTGAAAGTCATTTGATCACTTTCATCGGTTGTTTTCAGCTCATATTTAGAGTTTAAAACACACTGCGGTCCACTGATAAGAACTCACCACTTATGAGCTTTTCAGAAAACAAAATAAGTGCACGCCAGTGGAAAATACATTAGCTATAACAAAAAAATAAGCTAGTTTTTCCACACTGGGGAACATCATGACATTTTCTGATGTCAGAGTGAGTGTTTTAAGTGTTATGCTGGGTCTGCATTCAATTATTCAGCTCTCTGGATGAAAGTGTGTTAAAATCAGAAGTGCATGTGTTCTGATAGAAAGACAAAACAAGAGTCTTTTGTTGTCTCCACTGTCCTGTCTTTTTCCTGGTAGTTTTTCAGATCGGGTCAGCACAGTAGACACACTAAGATCAATATCAGGTTGAGACTTCATAACTTCATTAAGTCTCGAAGTGATGCTGCTGTGTGTGGCCGCTGCTCGAGTTCAAGGTGTGACCAGAGGAGGTGATAATGAGTTTGAGTTAATCAATCTGATCAGTGTCTTGGCCCCGATGCATTAGAGATGAGGATTAGACGCTGATCCTGTCGACTTTAATGATCAGATAATGCTCTCTGTTACTTCACTGAGGTACAGAACCCACATTATCTCTGATGCTAAAAGGGGTCGTGCCCGAAACAAGGTCGCCTTTCCCTACACTGAGGAGCAGTTCAGTGGATGAATGCAGAGATGAAATGAATGAATAAGATAATTAAATGCAACTACTTTCATCTGTTGTTTTTTCACTACTAGTCCAGTTTGAAGAAAATGATCATTAGTTACAGCACCACTTCATATGTGTACTGTATGCTGTATGTCACAACATGTTTTAAGCCTCTTGTAGATTTGGTTAATTACTAACATACTGCATAGGACTGGATCTGAGGGATGACTTTCAGTATTTTGTACTCTCAGTGGACACAGATACAGCAAATATCTGTTAAAAGTTTTAACAGGGACATGTCTCATGTCAGGTCTTTCACTGAATTGAGGCCAAAAACTACACAAGTTTCAGAAAACGTTCTGTAACGCAGGTGCTGTCATGTTAATCTGAACCAAAATCATTTCCACAGCAGTATTTGTATGTAGTTTTGCATGTTTTCTGATTCTGTTAGTTGATGTTTCATATTCTAAAAGTAGCAGGAGTAGGTAGTTACACCATGTTTTGTCCATAATATTACATTTATTTACAGAAATTTTCTATAATGTGGTTTGGACTCTGAACTGTTGTTTCAACCGGTTGCATGACATATTTCGCTCATTTTCACGTTCATAATTTTATTTTGGGTTACTGCTAGAATTTGTTTACATGCTCTAATGCTCAAAAAAATATAAGGTTTGGTTTTCTCATTCTGTCTATTGCTGCAGCACTGTATTCCCACTCAGCCTGAAATGCTCTGTTTTAGCTCCTGTCTCTTTAAGGCCCGCCCTCCTGAATACCCAGTCTCCTCTGATTGGTCAGCTCACACACACATCTGAACCAATACCACTAACAACAACAGAGCAGCTGGGCTAAATCAATGTCTCCTTTAACCTAATCCATGACACTTTCTGGTGATCCTGTGGGATAAGTCCTCTCAAGTCATGACTGTATCATAGTACTTTATTGTCTGGAACGTCTGAAATTTTGGTTTTATGGATAAATACACCTATTTACATGAAATACAAAAAGAATTAAATAAAAATATCAATTTCAATTTTGTCTTTTGGCAAATTGACAAGATTTATGTCGCCACACAGTACAAAATTTGATTATATCTTCTCCAACCCTTTGCTGACTCTGCCAAGGTGGTGAGCTTTGCCAGTCTGAAGTTTGACCGCTCCTACAACTGGATGGTGCTGTGTGTGCTGTGGTGCTCCATCGCCCAGTCCATCCTGCTGCCCATGTTCCTCTGGGCTTGCGACCGCTATCGGGCTGACATCCGCATGGTGTGGGAGAAGTGCGTCGCCATCATGTCCAACGACGACGTGGACGAGGGTAAGCAACAGTCATGCGTCTCCCTCCTGTCCTACCTCTTTTTTCCCTCCTCTTCACCTGATAATGACAATAAGGATGATTATTCCTATGTCCTAAGACAGCTCAGTGTGCTTCCAAAGATAATTTGGTTTACTTTTGCAGAGACACTCTGAAGTGAAATTGCAGATAATTTGCCTGAGTTTACAAAATCCAAATGACAGTTAAAGACTGGTTTGGACACACAAACTCGTTTGTGTTGAGAAGTGTTCTGAACTGTCTTTGGCCACAGGAATCACAGTGACAAATGTGATTTATCAACCAAAATAGATTTGTCTCTTGGCCTAGGGAGTAGTTGTACTGGGGAAATTGAGGGCAGCAATATTGCAGGAAGGGAACAGAGGTTAGTATCTAGCTAAAAAAATCTTCAGTTTATGACCTGATGTTTGATGGAGATCTCCTCTGTCCTTGTAATAGCATGGTGTCATCTCTGTGATTTATAATCCTCAGCAATTCATTTATTTGCATTGCATTTGTGCAATTCACAATACCACTTTCTTATTACATTATAACTGAGAATCCAGTGGACAAGATAATAAATGATCAGACCTCCATATGAGCCAGTTAACATCAAAGATTTGTGACAAGAAAAGCATTTTTTTCCTAATGTTGTAGAGAAATGGTGCTGCACTGTTGAAATAGCTTTTCTTAGTGTGTGTGAAGATAACTGATGCTGTCAAATCACAGAAAAGCTTGTGATTCTTGAGAACGCTAGCTGACAGTTGACTAAGTAACTGTCAGCTAGCGTTCTCAAGAGTCACAGGTTTATCATTAGATAAGAGATTAGGGGTGTCACGATCTAGGAAATCGATAAAAATGAGCTTTCAATTTCGAGATCGAAAGCAGCATCAGCGATTCTCACAGGATTTTTTTCTCTCCATCACCGCCTTCTTGTGCACATCCAACGAAAAAGACGACACAGCTAGCTTTCTGGTAGCCTGCAGATGCACGTCTAGTCAATTGTCGTGTGTGCATGAAGACGATCAACTGACTGAAGGTAATTTCAACCGCCTTGAAGATGGGGGTTTACTTTCTTTTTCAGACATCCTTTATAGTTTTGTTTGGGAAGGGGGTTTACTCAGAACAGATCTGAGAAACCGAACTTTGTAAAAAACTGAAGTTTTATATTTTGTTGTTTATTGTTAATCCCAGAAGGGTGGTAATTTTTTCTTTTTACATTTTTTTATCCATGGAATCTTTATTGTTGTTGAATATTATGTGACCTTGCCGAAACCTAATACGCAAAATGTCACCAGGGTAAAGTCATGGGCCTACCCCTATCTTTTTAAAGAAGAATTTGAAAACGTAAATGTCAGTTGTCAGGGCGTTAAAAGCAATGATTTGTTGAGCTTTACAAATCCAGATGCGATAGTTTAACAAAAAACAGAGCCATCAGTGCAGAAATATATGTTTAAATTGAAAATGAATCAAAATCGGGAATGACCTTTAAATCAAAAGTCAAACTGAATCATGGATTTGGAGAATCGTGACGCCCCTACAAGAGAAAGGAGAAATTGAAGGAAGATTTCTACCTCATGATGCAGGTTTAAATTGCTCCTTGATTCTGGAGCACCCATGATTACTGCAGCTTCACACCCTCGACCTCTGTGGCTGCCTTGCTTGGTGTTCCAAATATTAAACTGTGCAGCTACTGTCTGTCGTTGCTATTTTCTGTCAGACCAGTCGAGCTACAAAGTAAAGACACTAGAAATAGTGATGCTACACTCTGTGTTAGTGTCAATAATCTTGGCTTGTCCCCAATCTTTGATCTGAACTGGCTTCAATGTATGATACAGGATAACCAAAATATATTGATATACTACAAAATTGCTATGAATCTGTACATTAAAGTGATACATGAAGTGATTTATTTACTGTATTTATCCCTTTTGGGGGGACTATGGACACCTTTCTGGCTCAAAATAATGTATAATTATAATAGCAAAATAAAAATCGAAATAAATAATCATAAAGCTAGCATAATTTGTATTTTATGGAACATTTTTTACATATGATGAAATGGTTACAGAGGGGTTAATACCTTTTTATAATAGCAATCAAGATTATAGTGTTTGTACATGTTGGTTGAATAAAGAATGATATGTTAGTTGGTTTCTTTTGAATGGCCATTATTTCTAACATTATATTTTGTTGTAGTTTGAGGTCTGAAATCAGTGGTCAAATGTTATCATGTGACCTATCATGTGACCTTTGTTGTCAGGAAATGTAACTGAAGTGACAAGTGTCTGTGTAACATAACTTTCTATACTAAAATATATTTTTCTGTGTTTTTGTTCGTGGTGTATGCTTTATAAAATGCTTTACTGTACCCTGCTATGAGATTGATGTAAAAAAAAAAAAAAAAAGGAAAAAAAAGAAGAAATATTGCTGGACAAAGGACATATTTACCTTGCAGCACTGTTTTCTTTTTTCACTCCGATGCATTTAATCTGGGCAATCTTCCTCTACAATTCCCTGGCATGAGAGAACAGCAAAATAAATGGTTCCCCATTTATTTGTTTGGATCCAGAGTGAAACTGGAACGATTGCAGTAAAGCTGAAAAGCACTTTCATGTCATTATGATGGTCATATTTCCCTCAAGTCACAAAGGGATACACACAATTTTTTTCTGAGAAAATGCAACTGAAATAGATACAAAATGAGTTATTTTTATACATTTGTTTATTTTTGTTTTCTCTCTTTTTTTTTTGTTTTAATTTATTTTTATTTGTGGACTCGCACCTACTGGTCAGATTATAGTGACTTAAAGCAAAAATTATTTAAAGGCAGATTCTTAATCAAACTGCATTCAGTAAATATCTGACTAATAGATACAAATGAAAGAAAGTGGTCCAAGACTTTCGTCTTCCATCACACTAATGTTAATGTACTCCAAGAGGGCTGAAAATGAAACATTTCACCAAAGAATCACAGACACTTCAACAAAATTTGGTCCCAAAATTAGGTCACATGATAATCACAGAAAGGCTTGTGGACTGAGTCCATGACCAAATTTATGCAATTCATGCAAACTGATGACAGTATGAACCATCTGTCTTTTTCTTCTATTGGCACTGTTTAAACTCCACCCGATCTGAACCCCTTCTCTCCTGTTTCTAACCCTCCAAACCTTCTGATCCTCTCCCTCCTGACACCCTCCCTGATAACTGCTCATTGTCCAGCAGGAGCCATAAAACAACACAGGGCAGTCCATATTCTGTGTGACAATTAACACTGCCAGTTCTCTGCTTTTTTCCAGAGGGCTTGCCATGTATAACTCATCACAGTTGTATGTATAAGGATTGTTTCCTGTTTATTCCAAAGCCTCTGACTTGCATGCCAAGCTGCCTGTGCAAAATAGCTACTTTTCATCTTTCATCTTTTTGGCCAACATTTTCCTCAAGATCAGCATTTTGCACCCATCTCCAATTGATCTTAAATGAACATGAATGCAGTAACTGCAAAAATAGATAGATGGGTATTTACACACTCATACACATTGGTTTTTTTTAGATTTTGTTCAGAATGTAAGCCCTGTTCCTTCAAAGATTCTCTATGCAACCATTTGGCAAGGTTTTTGAATTCAGAACCAATCTGGGGCCTTTTTGATGCCTTTACTAAAAATAGAAATTGAATTATTGGACATTTTTTAAGCAAAACATTATTTGATCTAAACCTCATATTCCTAAGCAGACCCGTAGGAAAAGTCAACAAATCAGAGAACGATTGAACTTGTCTCTCTTATCTATTCGTCTGTCTGTCTGTCTGTCTTGTGTATTGAGTTCGTTGCTCTCTAATCCTGACGCTCGTGCTTTTCTGCACTTTGCAGAAAACAGCCAAGATGGAGGAATTCATGCTGACTTAATATATGACAGACCATATGACTATAGCTCGGCGCCTGAAATCGTGACGATAGACCGTAATGCCAAGTATGAGTTCTCAACCTTAGAAAGGGGGGTTCCGCAAGGGTATCCATTGAGGGAACAACAGGAAGATAAAATGCAGTATTTGCAGGTATATTTTCATTGATTTTCTTCATTTCTTTTACTTGATCAATTGAACTATTATCAAATGACACTTCATTGCTTATGTGCATGGTGAAATGGCCTTGTGGGCCCTGACAATATCTTGCTTGAATTTTCTGGAATCATCAGACATTTTGTGCAGCTATCTCTCCGAGAGATCCTGTCCTCATGACATGAATCAAAAATATACTCCTGCTGACTAATGTTCGGTAAATATGACCATCGGCAGTCCCATCAACATATTAGATGTGCTTCATTTATTATTATCTATTGTGTCCTAGTCATGCAGTTCACTACATTTTTATTTTGTAAGAGGGTAAGAGTTAAGTAACTGACTTACCTTCTACCTTTCAGGAATCCCTCAAGGTTTCAGGAAAGCACTATAAACATCTGCTCATGTTCTACCCAAAAGCATTGTGTCCATTGTATCCAGCATCCATCACAGACAGATGCAGAGCTCTGAAATGCTCCTTTTCAGCCTGCATTAACACCAAAATGTGTTCTAACATGCAGCCTTCTAGGGCAATTCAAAAAACCCCCGTAAACTACAAATTCTGACCTAGAATCAGATATCAAATCAATATTGATGAAATTCATTGATTAAATCAGTGATGATGATAAAAATCTTACTGGTCTTGGCCTGGAAGACTGTGGTGAGGATATGTATCTTTAGAATCAACTGATGCAACCAACACAATATTAACATTTAAAAAACATCTTAACACTGTGTCATCTTTGTCAGAAACAACCTAACAAGGGCTTCAGTTTTCTCAGGACAGCCTGCAGCCCAAAACGTTTACTTTTACTTGATTAAAAATAACCCAAAAGTATGATATTATAATGGACATCTGAAGACCAGTGCTCCTACAGGATTGGATCTCTATTCAATTTGACATTTTAAGAAGCCTTGAAACAGAGATGTATACAGTAGCTATCACTTCATGAGACCAAACCATTACTCCACCCATTGTTTTTGTGTCCGACACACCTCTTCGCATGACAGTGGATTCAGTTGATTGTAATATGTAGATATATATTTAGTAATAGTTAGCTGTGTTACTCCTTGCTGTATATGTGTGGTGGTAAAACAAATAAGGTGCATTTTTGATTTCAGTTACAGGAAGACTGGCTGAACTGTGATACGGTCACACTACTTTTGTTGCTGCTCCAAGGGTGAAGGCCCAGTTAGACCATGAATCAACAAAACCCTTCAAATCATTATCAAGTAGCACCTCCATTTGAGAAATGCTACGGCACTTCTCAAGTGGTTTGATTGCAGAATAAAGCCTCTTTGGCTTTATTGGCTGTTGTGTGTTGGTCTCTCTCTCTCTCTCTCTACATCCTGCCAAGTCTGTCCTGCATCCTAACTCATTCTAATGCCTGTGCTGCCCTCTGCTGTTCAGCTCTCCCACCTAACCCACTCAATGCTACTGTATCGTCTGCTGTCTCATTTCTCTGCATTTACTAAAACCCACCACAGGGGGGCAGGCTGATATCAATCTTGTGGCTCTTGACGTCACTGTGACAAACCCTCTCTCTCTTGCATAGTTGTCAGAACAGAATGGCATGTGAGTATAACATGTAGGGAACTATTAACCTTTGCATTTTTCATCTCCAAATAACGGAGGTGAACAGTAGATCAGTCACAACCTTATTGATGCATGTTAGAGTGTTAAAACCTTCATGTCTGAGGGATTATATTAAAAAATAAGTTAAAATTGCACTCAACTTGTTGGACAAACAACTTATATTTGGGACATGTAGGATTTTACACAGAAATAATGGCTGAAATCAGTGTATCAAAAGTAGAATGACTTCTGAAACTAGCCTGTTTTCTGTATTGCAAACACTGAAAAATGTATTCACTGAGCTTTATGTCATCAGCCAAAATATTTAAGCAGAGCAGTTGATTGGGACCACTTCAAAACAGTGTTATATAACCTTGGAGAATCCTACATGTAATACCCTTTCTAATTGATAATGTAGGTGTATTAAAATCTATAATGTTATAGCCTTACGTGTTATTTATATAATATGCAGTGGCACAATGCCTACTGATTGTTGTTGTAGAGTTCTAGGTGAATGAATGTCAAAATGGCCGATAGACTGAAGGGTTTGGTCTGTGTGTTGCGTCCAGGTGCCCCCTACAAGAAGATACTCCCACGACGAAACCGACATGTGGACCAGCGACCGGATCCCCTCGTACCTTCACCGATGGGGCTCCACCGAGGACATGATAGTGAGTGCCCACTACAGCTCCACCTTACCGCGCCACGAGAGGCGCAGGAGCAGCCTGGTCTCCTACCACGAGGAGAGCCACCATCACCATCACCCGCACCGCAAGCGGCGACGCTCTGAGGATAGTATGCACTCCCTCAAGCACCTGCCACGTGTGGTCTGTGGCGGGGAGCGCTACGAGGACGAACTGCGGTGTTTCAGCCGCGATGAGGTGATAAACTTTATAGATGAGACGCCGCTGCCGAGCCCCAGGAAGAGCCCGCGGCGCACATCCACCATCTCACTTATCCCCAATGTGTATGAACAGCAGACAGTCATCCTTCCTCACTTCCCTCTCACAGACTTTGAGCGTGAGCCTCAGGCGCTCAGGCGGCTCTCAGAACACAAAAGGAGCAGTAGTCGGGGCAACTCGCCTGAGGGTTCCCCCAACCCAGACAGACCTGTTGGAAAGAAGAGCCCCGGGGCTTGTGGCTCTGGTAAAGGCTGCCGGGAGCGCCCGCGAGATGGCAAACATCAGTGTGAAGGTGGCTCACCTGGGCGCAGCCAGCAGACTCCAGGGCACTCTAGGCCAAGGACAGGCGGTGGAGCCGGGCCTGGTGCTGGAGCTGGAGCTAACTGGGGATCTCAGAAGCACCTGAATAAAGGCGAGAGTAAAGGAAGCACAAACAGTTTTGTAAGCACGCCTTCGGTATCGTCCTCGGGATACATCACGTTTCACTCTGATTCTGTCGGCTCCACAACCTAAAAGCAAGCTTTTCCTAGTTAATATCAACATTATGACTGAAGTTATTATGAACATGAAAATCACTGGAATTTTCTTGGTTATGGGAAAGTGACCTACTGGATTATTTGGCCTTTTTACATGTGCCAATTTTCTGTTTTAATATAAATACCACCAATACCTGCTATGTTAAATGGCTTTGGGAGCTTTGGACATAATTTCTGAATGGGCCTAACTTTGATTTCATATGTTGGCTGGTGAAAGGGTTGGGTGGTCCTGTTATTCAGCTTTCACATCACAGAATATCCACTGATACTTTTTTTTCCAGCACCGGCACAGATAACCTGTTTTTAAATAGGGTGAACATTCCCACACCTTGTTTTTGCTGTTTGATGTTGTTTCTAATGAAATGCTCAAAGAATTGGAGGAGGTAGTTGTTAGGGTGGTGTTTCTTTCTTTCTTTTGCACTTAAGAACTTGAAGTTATTATTTGGCCTGTAATGACTGTGTGTTTTGTTGTATGGACACATTTGCTTTCAAACCAAACTTTCCTGAATACTGCCCCTTTTACCTTGAGATTGACACATTATACATATTTATTTTATTTTGATCATGATGTACAACTTTTCTATTAACATTGTTATTCACAACACGTGAAACACTTTTATCAAGCACCCCATGTTGAAGTAAACTGAGAGTGGTAATCCCAAACTCTTTAATGCCTAGTTTTACAGTTACTGTGTGAGATATTGAGATATAACGTGAAGACCCCTAAATTCTTAATGAAAATGTGAAGTCAGTTTTAAAGATTGACATCTCATGTATATATGAAGGATAATGGATTTATGGGTTTGGTGTACTTTTCTGTTTAATGAGACCTTTGCTGAGAACGTTTTCTCCCAGTTTTTATTATTCCAATGTTTGTGTTAACTTGGGCATCATCAGGCACAACAGTTGCTTACCACACTGGATATTTACGAACAGAACATCAGACCAGTACAGCAGGTAATGGTGCTTTATCCTCATCAAATGATCACGTCAGCCTGACCTCATCCTTTAATCTGTGTCAGTAACGTGTTAGAAGCACCAATAACGTTTGTTTTTTTAAAAAGATTTTTCTAAAAGATGTTAACTGGTCCAAAGGTAGAATAATCACAGACTAACTATACGTAGCATAACTTAAATGCTGGTGTAACAACTAAACCCACAAAACAATCGCATGAATTAGGAACATTGTGATTTGAATGAAAATGTAATATAATTCCTCCTGTTTATTTTCTCATAATATGCACCTAGACTGCTAATGGTCCTATTCTGTGAGGTTCTTCAAGTGTGAAGTGACTTTTTTGTACCTGATGTATCAAAGTCCCATGAAGTAGCCTAATGTCAATTAAATTGTTAGCATTTCCGGAGCCTCAGTAAGGGATACTGTGGGAAGTTTAAATTAGATGCATTAATTTTTTTATAAATATATATTTGGAGAGAGAATGTGATTATTTCACATTATAGCAAAGTGTAAAAGTTCAAGAACACAAATATTGTTACTAAATTATCAGTGAAATGCCCTATAAATGTCCAATAATTGTCATTCAGCACACTCACTCAAAATGGACGATAGAGTGAATTAACAATAGAGCTAACTTTACAAAGTACACTCTTAAATTATCAAGTAACTTCTCATGTGACAATTATCTGACTAAAAGAAGTGAAAACTCTTCTACTCACAAATAATAGCAGAACCAACTTTGGGCTTTGACCTCTCATGGTCACTACTAACATGAATGTACTTGCACTAATTAGGTGTAACCTGTAAAAGACATTATTAAGACTATAAGGACAATATGAAATGGAAATATCCCCTTTGACAGCCTTATTAGTTGTGGAACCGTTTTGCTGTTACCATCCAAGTAATAAAGTTGCACATGTTTTCACTCATCTGCGGTCATTTAAATGTTTAGTTTGAATTCTCATGTATTAGTGTACCTCTGAAAAGTGCAGCCTATTCAATTGGACAAATTAGCTGAAATGTATCTTTAGTTGGAGGCAGAACATCACATTCCCCTGTCAAACTTTGCTATGTCATAGAGTTTTGCATTTTGTTGTGTTTACAATATTAAAATATAATTTTGTAACATATTCAAAGATTTATGACTCAAATATGAATGATGTTAAATGTTTTGATTTTCTTGTTCAGATGATGACTTTGTTAAAAAGATATGACTGATTAAATTCACAAGATGATGCTTCAGAGTGTGTTTTTGGAATTTTGGGGCAGATTCACCTTATTTGTTACGTTATATGTTTGTTGTGGAGCAGCAGTATGCATCCATTTTAAAGTCTCTCTTTGCTTTATGCTGATTTTTTTTCTGAGGAGTTTGAGCTCACCATAATGGGCACAGTGAAGTTTCTTCTTCTACTTGTGGCCACATGAAAGTGACGCCCAGGCAGGTCCCCAGAAGAAGACCAAGGTTTAATGCCAGCTTTCAGTAGGATATGGCAAGAAACACATCTAAATATTGGTCGAAACAAAATTTTGATGATATTGATGATTGATTGACATATCTGTTTTTCTTCTTGTTCCTACAGTTGACTATTTGAGCTTAAGACTAGAAGGCCGTTTCCACATTCATTGCTGAAAGTTTTCTCTGTGCTCCCTGAAAATCTGAATTTAAGAGATAGGCATATGGCCGCGATTTGTGACATCACAAATAGTCTTGGAGCCAACCAATAGTAGTGTAGGGATGCCGTATTTTTGTAGGCTAACCCGGAAGTTAGCATCTCCCTGGTTCCCTCGACAAAAAGCCTATGAGATTTTTGAATTGGATTTTTGAATATCGCCGATAATACACTCTGTGACAAACACAAATTGATTAGACTTACAGGTTTTGTTACCACTAAGCGTCTTACTACACACTTATGAATTGATACATCTGCAAGTTGTAAAGCTAGAGTTAAAATAGTTTGTAATTTAAGTCCACCTGTTAAGAGGGACTAGTGAGTAGATGAGTCTGTGTGTTCCTGCTAACTGATTTCTGGCTTTTACGACTACAGACTACACCATTCTATATTCAGCATACATGTATAGCCGACAAGTATCGTGGAAACTTGAATGAATGGAAGAGGATGGACTTTGCAGTGAAGAAAGGAGACATCTTGTGTTCAGCAGGTAAACTTAAAAATATTTCCATATTCATATATTGTAGACATTTAAATGAGGTAGAAGGAATAGGTGCAATTTTAATTTGGTAATGTGGAAATTATACCTTTTCTGCAAAAAACAAGTTAGAAGCATATTAAACAAGTTTTAAGGATGTGTTAATGCGTGTGTGGAGGGTAGCTTTAAACATTATGTTAAAAGTTTATGGTAAAACTTTAGACTGAAATGTTTCCCATCATGATTTCACAAAGGAAAAGTCTGTCAGTAGCCGTCAACGAGGCGGTTGCTATGGTGACAAACATGTCTCACCTGTTTCATCCTTTCACAAGTACGTAGCTAGTAAAAAAAAACAGTAAGTAGCTAGCTTGTTACTGAGTTTAATTTCGCTACTTCCCTTCTACACTGAGGTACACTGTTTTGTATTATGTTATGTTTATCTTTATTAAGTTCAATTAAGGTCAGCGTCATTATTCAGTGCATTTATTCAGGTGACGCTGTGATGTTGGTAACGTTAACTCGCCCAGGTGTATTAGCTAACATGCTAAAGAAGTGTGCGTTTAGCCAGTTAGCCACATGTCATACATACGCTAGTTTTGGCATATGAGATACACCGGTAAGAACTGCTTGTGCTTAAGACAACGGCGTCTACTTCGCCCTAGGTTAACTTCGTTTGAATGAATTTGTCTTCATCCCATAACAAACATCTCTAAGGATTATTGTACCTTTTTTATTGCTTAAAAAACACGAAGCAACAACGCTCGACCCGTCTCCATGTGTGTCTTGCCGAAGAGATGGTCTTTTATGCTGATGTGACTCGATGAAAATAGGACACATGACACGTCTAACTTTACGGGGCCGTGTTCAAGTGTGAATTCTGTATTTTAAGTGAGTCATATACGTAGCAGAGTGGCGCAGCGGAAGCGTGCTGGGCCCATAACCCAGAGGTCGATGGATCGAAACCATCCTCTGCTAAAGTGAAACATTTTCATCCTGACAGGAGCTGCATTGCCTTTTCACTGTCACTCCTGAACTAACATTGTTGTCTGTGTAACTGAGAATACTGCTAACTGTCATACACAACTACTTAAAGGTGTGCGCAGCCTTGAATGACAATAGGCTCATTAAACCATATACTTTAAATAAACAAATGCAATTAGGTGGTCTATTCTTCTTTTAGTTATGCGAGGCAAATTACTCTCAAAACTAAATAAAACATATTCAGTTCTGCCTAAAAGAAATGGTCACGTTTAAACTAAGAGCACTTTTTTTATTTTTATTTTTTTTTATCTGATGCAGGTTTCTAATCAGCTGATTCTGCTCTGCAGCCCCTGGTCCCAGCTTTGTGGAGAGGTCGGAGCTGTCCGATGCCTGAGTTGCTCGCAACAGTGAGCATGGACACGGCTCTTTTGACGTGCCAAAAGGTAATTCCACGGTGTGCTGTAGGTCTAGCTGTACACAGCCTGCAACCAAAGCCAGCTCTATTGTATAAGCTTCACGCTTAATTTGTGTGAGTCACATACTGTATGTTTCAATTGCACAAGCCATCAAGTGATAACACTGCATGCGGCAGGCAATACTCGACACTTGTGCTCAACCTGTCCTAGCAAGGACATATTTACCAGCAAAATGAGCAGGGACCGGAGGGCTCTGCAGCGCACTTCATCTACGTCTGCTCTCTTAAGAGCGCTTGACTGGGTCCAGTCTAATGCTAATAACGCATTCTCTCTCTCCCTTCGGTTCTCAGCTCTAATATACGTCGCTATTATAGTGCCAAACCAAACTAGGTTACTTAAACAATGCCGAGAAGAGTTCATAGAAATTCTCAGAAAAAGTTTAAGGGCATTCAGTGTGGAAGTCACGTGGCATTTCCTTTCTTGGATAAAACAAACTTTTCTTGTGCCGTGGGCTTCTGTTGGTCTCATCAAAGAGCAGCTCTGACTTTGTGGGGAGAGAGTGTTTAGAAGATTTATAGACGGGATTTATGAGCTGGGCAAATGAAACAAAAAGCTGGAATAACAAATACTTGCCAGAAGGGTGTCTGGAGCTGAGTTTAGTTGTTATTTTTGAGGGTAAAAAACGTTGAACCAGGCAGTGTGTACTGTTTTGTGTTGCGCAGGATCACCCCTCTTCCATGGGGCAGCAGTGTCTTTTCAGCATGTACCACCCTGAAAGAGCTGTGGGCGTTTCAGCGATTCTCCTCGCTGTAAGGTGCCATCCTTTCCTGCGCTGCTCCTTAGAGACACTTTATGACATCCCTGCCAAAGCAGCGGAAGAAAACTATGGGGCACTGTAAAGGAGCTGAATGACACACAGGTTTGCTGTCTTGGGCATATGGCCTATACAATTGCAATTACTTTTGTTGCATGCAAGTTGCATGTTATACTGTATTCTGTTTACTAAAAAGTACAAGAAAGCTGACCCTCCTACTCCAATTTGTCATGTCATTTTCAGTAAGTTAGCCATTTTCAGATGAGACATTGGAGATTAGTTTGCTGTGGGTGAATATATGTATTTTGTTTAATTTAAAAAAGCAGAGGAAGGATTAATGGAGATTAAAGTTATTTTAAGAATTGGGTCTTGCACTCCAGGGAGTAATAAACAGTCCTCGGGGACATAATGAAAAGGGTTACTTCTGACACTGTAGGTGTGGAGCAAATCTAAATGATGTTTCAGAAAAGCTGGTATCTATTAAACTGACAGAAATTCAATTTCAACCTTGAGCAGAAATGTTTACTTTCACAACTTTTCTGAAATTATAGCCTCACCGTCTCCAATACCTACCAGAGAAGACAGAGAACAGAGCATGGCGTGTAATCAGTAGCTTATAGCAGAAAATTGTTGTGCTGTCCGACAAGCATCTGATTTGCCCGCTACTGTTGCGGTACTTATGCGTGAAACCAGAGAAGAATGGAGGAAACTATAGTCAACCCCCACTCTCCTGGATCTTTTTCTTTTCCCTATGTCAACCCCACAAATTATAGAGTTTATGTAATCAACTAACCAAATCTTTAACACAAAATTATATAGATATATAGACAGATTTTCTTTCCATGCCCGCACCTGCTGGGCGTACATAATACCAAAATGCCAGACTCAGAAGTCTTCTCATGTCATTTTCTTTCACTTTGACAGATATAAGCACGAAATCAAGATAGCTTCTCAGGCCTACATCGCAGCTACCCAACAATCAATCATGTTTTCACCCACCATCTCCCTCTTTTTACCGAAATTATGTCGAAAAATCATTAAGATCAACCACCAATTGCTATAAATCACATGTTGTAAGAAACGACCCTTTCCACGTAAGTTGAAGGTTAAGATGTATATGCAGCTTAATAAAAGAGACAACGTATTCGTTCTTTCACCAATTTTATTAAGAAAATAAAACATATACAATTTATAGCATATTGTGTAAATCTATACAGTGCAATTATAAACATTTAATCAAGCTATGACAACTGTGCCTCTACCAAGGCCGCCACATGTGCTGCTGAGTGTTTGCAACTTCATTCCTGTGACTGACAGAGTGAAACTTCTTGTGACTTGGACTTTTTTCATGAGTGTTTTGTGTGGGCGCCACAACAAGGGAAGCCTGTTTGTGTCCAGATGGCTGTCGTGCGTCTTCACTCGGTAAAGAAGGAGATGTGACTGCGCTGTCGCGTTTCACAGATTTAGATTTAGCTGATTTTCTCTCCTCAGGGCCAGCTGCAGATGGAAGAAGTCTCCGCACCTCCTCCTGTGTCTCAGCTTGGCCCAGGCCGCTGTCCATGGTGCTGAAGACTTCCTCCCGTCCCCTGGAGCGGCAGAGTTTACTGGAAAGTTGCGATAACATCCAGCGGTCGCTCCCGTTCAAGTTGTCTGCCATCATGAGGTATTGGTTGACGTTTGCCAGGCAACTGCGGAAGCCAGTTTGGTAATCAGGAAACTCGGAAGCAGTGGCAGTGCCTGAAAGCAATGGAAAGACATCATAAGGTGAGAAACACGCAGACTTGAAGCATCCATAAATTCACGTTTAATCAGCCGAGTATTTTTATATACGGCTTGGTCTATTATAAGATGTGAGATTATGACTCACAGCTCTGAATCTTTTGGAGGTTCCTTAGATGTTTCACAGTGAGCTCCAAGATATCGGCCTTTTCCAGTTTGCGCTTTCGAATCTGAGGAAAGAAATAACATCAAATAATTATTACTCAAGCAAATGATTATCACTTAAGCATCAATTGCATTAAATCTGTCCTGAGGTAAAAAAATAAATAAATCGTGTTTTAAGTTTTAAAGAAGGTGCCCGCATACTTACACTAGTGCTGTAGTAGCTCTCCAGAAGTGATTTCAACTGGTCCAAACATTTGTTTATGCGAGCTCTTCGTTTCTTTTCCATGAGTGGTTTAGACACCTGTAAAGAAAAGGCGGGTAAAATTAACACTGCATCAAACAAACGAGTCATTTATTTGTTGTTTTTAAATCTCCTATGGTTACATCCAGTTCCTCCTAATAAGTTACTCTATATACCTTGTTTCCAGCGACGGGTTTGGACTTTTCTGCGCAGTCTGTCGATGCCACCATTCTGTTTGTCTGGTTTCCTTGAAGTTAATCTCTTTCCCTCTCTGGCGCACGAATGAAGGAGGTCACCCTGAGTGGATTTATATAGAGACACCCACTTAACATCTCAATGCAGACAGTCCCGCCTGTCTCTTGCGCTCAAGTGAGCAACACTGGCGTTGTTTGACAGCCAAAACAGCCAAATGCTTAGACGCGCCACTGAAAAATGTTATGCTGTTTATAAATATATTTAAAATGGTTGAATGTTTTGTCATTTCTACCCATATTCGATTTTTATTACAAATCCGCTCAACTGTAAGTTTTGTCTGAATCTGTTTTCATCAACTTACTGTTAAGATATGCAGGGCCTTCAGAATGCAGAGGAATAATCAGACAGAGTTTATATATGTATATCTGTTAAATACGTTATGAAAATCTATCTACAGCACAAGACATACACAGGCCATAAATCAGGTACAATACATGGCCTACTGCGTAATGGTTGTATTAAGTACAGATACCCAAGAAACAACGTGTGGGGCAAAAAACTAAAGAGAAGCGTAAAAATGATACACATAATGGCTAATCATAATGGTTCTGCTTAGTGAGGATGGTGTGGGCACTATTCACTCCTGTATTCAATCTTTTATATGTGAGTTTCACGCCACCAGTTCGAAGGCAGCACCGTGGTAATTCCCTGCGTGTCCCCACAACATTTCGATTTTCTGGTGGCCACTTGTTGTAAAAGTGTTACACCTGCAAATAGTCAGACCAACAGCTAGCCTACTTTTTTTAGGCATAAGGTGCAGCTACGCGTATGTTTATACACATCAACAAACAAACATGTAACGCACGAAAAGAATACCAGATTTTAAAAAACTGTTAACACTTTAGGATTCTTTGGCTATTGTGCGTCACCAGTTTTTGTCTTCATACCAGGCGCGGTGAGGCACCGAGGAGAATCGCGGGCCGCCCCTTGTCCTCGGTCCCTCGCCTCCCGATTTTCCACACTGCTCCCTGAAAAGGGCGAAGGCTTGGGAAAGTCAGACCAGCTGAAACAATGTATTGACTATAGGCGCACTGCAGTCCACTGCGCATCTTGTGCTCACAGACCATCTGAAAATACTAAATGGGGGGAATTAAAGCTATAGGTATGGTTTGCAGCAGTGGTGGAAAGTAACTAAATGCATTTACTCAAATATTATACTACATATACTAAAATGTTGAGGTACTTGTACTTTCTATTTTATGCTACTTTACACTTTTACTCCACTATATTTTGGACGCCAATATTGCATTTGTTACTCCACTACATTGATTTGACAAATTTAGTTATGTGGCAATACAAAATACCAATCAACCAATAAATTATGATGGATTGTTATGGATTAAACTACTTGACAGAATATATAGTAGTTGAAATTCACCCCCACTTTATCAAATGCAACACTGCTTACACAATGACGTGTCACAAATTATAGTGTTCAAACAGATATTATTCAGAAATGCACCATATTAGCACTTTTGGTATACTTGAACTATATTTTGATGCTAATACTTACATACATTAACTGAAGTAAATTTTTGAATGCAGGACTCTAACTTGTAACAGATACACTATCGTACTGCTACTTTTACTAAATAGAAAGATCTGAGTACTTCTTCCACAACTGTTCTTTAGTAAGTCTATATTTTTTTGTGCTGCTGCCTGTCTTGGTCAGAGCTCCCTTGAAAAAGAGATTTTTAATCTCAGTGGGACCCATCCTGGTTAAAAAAAAGGTTAAAATAAAATAAAGTAAATAAATATAAAATAATATTCAGATTTGGAATGCTAGGCCTTGGGAGTGTCGTTATAAAGGTGAAGGTGTCCATTGTATTTAGTTATTTAGATATTTGGGGTTACTTGAGAATATCCAGAACTAAAGAAAGTTGGTAAAGATGGAGCGTTTTGAAAGACACGCGACAACACTGAGAAAAGCTTTCTTAAACTGCCCAGGTCTTCTTGCCTGATCCAGTATACAATGCGTGTGTTAAAGCGACTGAGGGTCCGGGTAAAGGAGGGGCATCTGTATTCAGTCTGTGGAGAGCGCGCGTCAAAAGAGGCCAGTTTATAGTGGATAGTGCGCCATTGATCTTTTCTTTACGTCTGCTTTGTGACCACAAACGTGTGGGCATCAAAAGAGTCCCTCCACTTCTAAAGTGAACCACTCTTCTCTTCATTCCGTTTTGACAAGATAAACCAGACTTTCTGTACAATCTGCTGCTTCATGTGAACTTTTATCAAATTTTTTAAATTAGCAAATCTATGTTGATTGCCACAAAGGCGCTAACAGATTTTGTTTTTAAATACTGTAGCTCAAACTGCACTATCTGTATGCTGAAACCTACTGAGCACGGTAATTTCGTTTATTAACTGCATATCATAGGTCTACAATCGATGCATTTTCCCGCTGTTAAAACGAGATGAATTGGCCTTTCGCAACTAAATCACAGTTTCACGTGGCAGCTGATAATTCAAAGAGACAATAGAAGCATAGGCATGTCAGGTTTGTGTCAGAGGACACTAATTGCGTAAAATGTACCGAAAACTTGCCGACCGCAATTGTGGTGTTATATACTGAAGCATTTAATTGGTATGAAATTTGGCCGAGGTGCTCCGATGTAAGTGAGCTTTTGTCCTCCCTGGACGCCACATTATCTGCTTTTTCACGCTTGGTTTTAACACAAGACCGTGGAGCGTTGATTTCAGCATGGAGCCGTGGCATCACAACTGTCGCCTGTCTTGTTATTCTGCGCCACGGTGTAGAGATTTCACCGCTGATTATTCGGTATAATTTCAATTAGTGTTTCCTGTCTGGGGTCAAAAACGGGAACTCAGATTTGCAAAATGAAAGGAGGGGTTGGTGTTTTTTATGTGGGTTTTTTTTTAAATAACAACTGGTCTGCAGTGAGGGAATGCAGCCAGGTTTGAAACACTGTTTCCTTCCAATACCTCCTCACTCCTCACAAAAGTCGTTATGTCATCATCTATCCATAAGAATAGCGCAACGAGAAACTTGTTTCCCGAGTGGACATAATAATGCAAGTGCCATTAAATGACAAGTTAAGTGTATGTTTATAAAAGGGCTCGGGCTCTCGCTCCACTTTCACTTTTCAGCCCCAGGTCATTCATTAACCCTTGCGGACCTTTGTCATGGATGCCTGCCGGCGGGGACCTGACAATGCTGCTGTAATAATTGGACTATTGGGGAACTTGTTAACAACAATTAGTGAAGCAATTATGCAATTACTGCAATAAACTATTTTCTTCTTAGAAGGAAACTGAGACATTTGCAAGCCAATGGTTAGGCCTATACCCAAACGGTGGGTAGCCTATAATAGAAGCTGAAGTGCAGGTTATCTACATCTTTCATTTAGGCTACTTCTGAAGAATACAATATGTTAATACCAAGTATGTTTACGAATGACAATAGATAACAAAGAATACTGTGTTTGAGCAACATTAAAAACTCCATTATTGCAATGACTGGCTAGAATATAAAAAAATAACCATATGCATTCCGATGTTATCACCTACACTTAAATACTAAATAATAATTAAATAGGCATTATAGGATGCAGGTCATTGTATTTTGCAGAGCAATATTTAAAAAAATGACCAATGTTTTAATTAATTTCGTCAGTATATATTGTAGCCAAATGCATGCATTATCAGATTATAGCATGTCTGCATGCCACAGCAGAGCGCTGTTAAAATATGCAAACACAGGGCCATAATTTGGCGCACCATGAGCGGAGCAAATCGATGAACCGCCTTCTATTCAGATGGACCTGAGGCAGCAATGGTGTGACCAAAACGCTCATTGTGAGTAACAAGGTCACAGTAAAAAGAGCAGGTACATGGACAGGTGCACTGGAAAAATATTAGAAATATAAACAGGATTTTCTGAAAAGCCACGCGACGGACCTGTTGACGAAGCTCTGATCAAACATCAAATAGAAATCGCATCATGAATTTCTATAGACTGGTCCTCGGGTTATTTAAAGACTTCTTACTTTGGTTTGGGGATACAATGGCCGCTGTATGCCTGTGTGTGCCGGGGTTACCGCATGAAAAGACGAGAGGTGCACATTAACATCGCTTAAGGTTTTCTCAAGGGCCGAAATGAACTGACTGGAAAGTAACTTTATAACTCGCTGGAGGATGAAGCCTTTGTCGAGCTCTGAGCTCAAAGACACAAGTGCCTAACAAAAGAGGAGAGCCATTGTTAAACACTAAAGCGCATGGGTATTGATGCGCCTTGAATTGCAAAACATCTGCCATTTACTCTGAACCACTTGAGCAAGATTTGAATGAGAATAACCAAGCATCCTTTAAGGCACAGTATTTAGCCGTGCGTAAAACAACAGTTACCAGGCATATGACCAACGTGGAAATGAAGCGTTTGATTCGAGATTAAAAGCATATAAAAATAAACCTTGGAGGAAATGATTTGCTATGTCTTGTTGTTTACATGTGAAGTGCAGATAAAGTTCTACTGGTGAGATGCATGTCTTTACGCGCAACGTCAGCCTCTGTAGATTAAACCCACAGTGTTACACAATAGCACGTGGACTAAAAATTAACTCCAACTAATTGTTATCGCTGAAAGAGACCCAACTGTATTGACAGTGAGTAGATGTCCACTTAAACATGAATTCATTGAGTCATTAACTATTCTCTCTGTTAATAATTACATCTATATTCTCAAAGACAGGACCAGCAGTGTTTTAGACGTGTTTCAAATACATTGCGCTTGATTCTAATCTAATAACTGATCATTACATGCGGACATCGGACTAATGGAGACTTTTTAAAGTTCGGGGAAATATGAGAGCAGATCTGTCAACATCAGTCTTAGTGACCGGCGAGGGACCTGCACTCTGATTCAAAAGAAGAACATTTTAAGGCAAATCCCATATGGCCAACCAAACGCAAATGGCCTTTACTTAAAGTGCGTTTTGTTTTTGCTCCAGGCGCAAAAGGAAGGACCAAATGCTGGCCAAGTTTTCCCAGGGTTTTCTCTTTATCTGACCAAAGTGGAAAATTGAAAGGTACAAGTGAAAAGCCGTGGGGCGTTCCTCCAATTTTCCTCGCTCCATATTTTGTGAAACAGAAATATGTGTCCCCTCAGCAGAAATGCTGCTTTACTCGACTTGAACAAAATAATAATAATAAACAAATCTGTAAAATAAAATTAATCAAGGCATGTTAGCCCTTGCTATTGCAGGAGCAACTACTGCTTTTTAAAAATATTTAGACTAATTCAAGATTAAAGTGCTTATCACCCTGTAACTCTAAACAGTTGGAGTTATTTTAATCGTCCCATGCTGCGGAAGTCTCGAACTTCTCACATATGAATGATCACGCTAAAATTCTGTGTGGCAACGTGTGTGGCGAATGTAACTCTGAAATTGGTATGAAATCGTCAATTTGTTGGTGTCAGCGTTCAGCTTTCCAAACGCGCCATATGCCATGCTAAGTGGCACTATTTACCAATTCGTTCCTAGTTTCACGGTCCATCCTCCCCTTCTCCTTGCCAGGAAACTGAATAGCCACAACAAAATGGCAATTTACCCTCTGGAATTGTCACATACCCCCTGCGGTAAGGCGCTTTCCGTTTCACTTTGTGGGGCACCCCGGCCTTGCTGTGCGTCACGGCGTGAAACTTTGACTTTCAAATGAAGACAGAAAATGGTCGACCGTCAGTACTCAGGTCAGCGTTGTTGACTCATCACTCATTTTGTCAGTACGAAGTCAACCTGTCAAAGCAACCAAAAGGTACGCTGGGCTTCATCTTTAAAAACAAACAAAAAAAAAAGTAATGTCTCCAAATGAAACATGTTGTCATATCATTGTCAGTACTGGCATTAGGGTTGTGTTTCTCTATGAAGATGTAATTGATTACAGAATTAATGAAGTTCCAAGACTGAACAAGAAGATTATAGTTGCTGTTGTGTTTTCCCAGTGAGTTGGGACATTGTTAAGTTCAGGTGGGCAGATAGGGTTGGTGGTTTGATTCCCACTGGGGCAACCTGCTCTAGAGATGTCTGTTTTCACTGTACTGTAAACTATTTTTTAATTAAGTTTGCTGACAGCAAATGGTACCCATCACCACAGAGGTGTATGTCCACAACATCTGGCCGAGAGATCATTTTTTAATTTACAAGAACATTTTTCTGAGAAGTATCAGAAGAACACTGGAATGAGAAAAACCCACAGATAACTGCATAAAACCTTGAAAAGTTAGTTAAACATCACTTCGTACTTCTTCAAACAGAGACTTCATTTGAGCTGATTTTCCCCTTATTTAAGCTTTAATTCACATCATCCAGTTTCAATTAGGCTATACGTTTCAGTCTAATTTATTTAGGCAATGAATATGGCTTAAAGAAGAAGGAGGGGTAAATAAAACTGTGTGTTTATTATCTGGCTTTTATGTTGGTGAACATAAAAGCTACATACTGACAGAGGAGGATTAAGTCATACAAGTATGTGATGGAACTGTAGTGTAGCCTGCAGACAGCATCACTGTGAAGTGGTTCCATCATGTGGTGACATTGGTGTTACAGCAACCTCAAAAAAACGGATGAATAAATAAAAACACACATTCCGTTATATGTTTCTTTATTGAATCACTCTTACTGTCATATAGTATAACTGCTGTACATGTATATTAATAATTTGAATGAATGAATAATTTTATTTCGGTTACATTATGTTATAAGAAACAAAAAATATTTTACACAAATTTCTTACATTTAATAACTGAAAAAGGAATAGGTTTAATTTTGCCTATCCTATATCATCCATAAAATAACCTAGAACCTAGAAGATTAGTGGTAGCCTAACTTAAACATTTAAAAAATAAATACATACATTTTACTTGTAAAATTTAAATCGTTCATTTAAATTGTAATCATTTTAAATAATAATCCTTAGTCTATTTACATTTTAAGGCTTTTTTGAAACTCCTCAGAGAGCTACACACTTTCAACTCATCACTAAGTCCATTCCATAGTTTGACCGCCAAAACTGACACACATCTATTGGCTTTTTACATTGATTCTAACTTTGTATTTTTCAAAGATTAACAACTGTTTTAAATGATAACATCCTTCCCTAAATGTATTTTTTCTTTTAATACAGACAGGAAGGCTTTTGTTCTCAAAAAAAGTATTTCTAATGTTTTTAAATACACAATATCTAGAAATTTTAAGGATCCTATAAAGATGTGTTAATAGATACACTGTAACAAGCTTTGTTTATACTTCTAATTTATTATTCTGATACCTCTTAAACGTAAAAATGTACACATACATGTAGAAATCTGAATTAGTACAGAGGCTTAGTAGAATTAACTGGATGTGGGTTTTCACTAAATGCCCTGATGCTGTTAAATTACATATATAATTGAAAATATGCTAATCTAAATATTTTACTTTGAAAGTATTTTAATTTAAATGGAAAAAATGTCAATACCAACAAAATACATTCAAGGCACATATTCTTAGAAATAAGACCTTCCAAAGTTTGCAAAGTGCTAAGATTTCTTCTACTCAATACAGAATTTAGTTCTAGCGTTTGTAATGACAAGCCTGCTAAAACTGCAACAATTTGGAGGGAAGCCATTACAGTTAGTATATGTTCCTCATGAGTCAAAAAGATAAATATTCAGTACTTTTCATTTAAAAAAAAGTCAAATTATTAGCATTGCATTTCCAAAATTCATAATGTCTGAGGCACATCAGGTCTTCTGTCTATGGATCCACATATTTACTGGAAGCTCTACTGGCTAATTGTTTTGGTATAATTCTGAATGAGACCTTGGAAGTACTGCTGCGTGTTTTTGTGGGGTTGAAAAATTATGATGTAACATTTTGGGAGAAAATACCACAACAGAAAGGAGTAGAGACTGGAGAGTACTGCTAGAGCATTAAGAGTTTGGATGTACTTGCCACGGTAAAGCATGTATACAGTGGCAAAAATGATCCAGGTGAGGATCAGCAGGATTAGGCAGAAAGTTATTGCTTTGGCCTCATTGTAATTTTTTGGGAGATCTTTTCCCATGTAGGAGAAAATGAAGCAAAGACAGCACAAAGATGAAAGTAAAATCATGGAACCAGAAGATGCTTTAAGATCAAGATTACAACTAAGTATTATTTTGTCTGGGTACCAAACTGTTTCATTGTAGGGCTCAGATGTGTCAAAGGAATAGGCAATAAGAAGTAAGAGTGCCTGAGTAACAAATGCCACAGTGATGACCAGCCATTTTCCATGATATTTCATCCACCATGTTTGAAGCTTGGGGAACTTGGCGGCTATTTTGAAAATGCAAACAATTTGAAACGAGCGCACAACAAAACATGCTAGACAAACATTGTAAAACAAAACAAATGGCAAGAACCTTAAGATACAAAAGGAAGTTGTTGGCTTGTCAAAGTAAAAGAACACACTAATACTACACAGACTGAGGCAGCCTAAAATTAGGAAGCACATTGGTCCCCCAGCAGATCTGACAATAGGTGTGTTGTAGTTGACAGCAAAGAGAACGGACATGGCTGCTGTGAGGCCCACCAAGACCCAGGTCCCGACCATGATCATTATAGCTCCTCTGTCTGTGAATGGGATGTACTCCACCACCCGCAGATTGCATGATGTGCTTCCTACTGCAGACCATTCTGTCTTCTTGCATTGGATGCACTTGTAGGGATCTTCTGTTTTACACAAAAAAAGGAAAAGATTTTCAATATATGAGAGGAATAAAATTAGTGAAAGTGTAAGTTAAGGTCAACTTTTGGAAAATCCTCAGTGTAAAGAAAGAGCAAGATTTTATGTCAGATTTGTTCTAGTCGTTTATAGTAATAACTTCCCGGGAAGTAACTGTAACAAGACTAAGAATGTATTGCTGATTGACAGGAAATGGGTTTATTTTGCTGTTGAAGATAGCAGTGAACCCAAAAAAACACAATTCATTGCATGGCCTCTCATATATAAAATTCACCTGTGCTGTTGACATAAGTTCCATTCAGACAGATTTCACAAGTGAAGCAGCATTTGTGGATTCCATCTTGCTTTTTTGCATGTCCTACAGGACACTCTGGGGAACACACTGAAGTAGGCACCTGTACAAGACAATTATTTAGCAACAAATCAAATATCAGTTATGCCAAATTAATACTGTGATGGGTGGAGACAAATAAGGGTGAAGTATCAGTTACAAGGCATCCAGCATTTAAAAAGTTTAAAGACTTTTTGTAAAATTAGACATTGAGTATTACATTTAGACATCCCTGCAGATTGCACAATGGACAATTGGTAGTGAAAGATGCTTTGTGGATACAATGGTATAAAGCAACGATAGGATCAATAATGCTATTATGACCAGTAAAAAATATTTTCGGGACAAATTAGACTGCAGAGGAAACAATGCTCATACACAGACACACAGATCCAATTCCAGACGTCCTCCCAAGCTGATTAGCTTATTACTGCCTCAAGGCCAGCAACATATGCAGGAACACTCAAGAGGTGGCAACTTAGGCTGAGCTGCCCTGGAAGCCGGCTGAAGAGCTAGATGAGGTCCAGCAGCTGGAGTATGGGACAGGAGCAGGTGTTGGCTGGATCACCGACTGGAGATCCAGGAGAGCTGGTAGCAGCTCTGTGGGGTCATTGAAAGGTCTGGGGTGCTGGGCTGCAGAGACTTGCAATGATGTTGGGGCCCAGGACAACTCTTCTTAAGTGGCCAGCTAGCTGGGATGCAGGCTGGAATCTAGCATTCCGGAGGCTAAAAGGCTCCAGGCTAGCATGGTGGAAACCAGCTGGTTGGGAAGCAGGCTGAGATGCAGAGGTGTTAAGGAAGTCTGTGACCCACACAAGTAACAAGTTCCTCAGTTTAGGCTTAGAAGACACTTCCCTGCCTTTCTGTGTTCATTACAAGATGCTTAGAAGGACAGGAGGGTTGAAAAGGAATTCTGATTGAAGTTAATCAATAAGGTGTCTGATAAGGTGTCTGCTGACTCCATGACTACTGTTATACTTGTGCAGGAGAAAAAGGAGAGCAAGAAGTGGGTCCAAAGACAGGACACCCGAGGCAGAGCTGAAGCAGGTCAATGAATTTGTTGCACACAAAAACAGTACAAAAGCTTCCAATTCAATTCAATTCCGTAGACGGTAGCCCAAAAGAGCAAACAAATCCAAACACAAGCAGGCAGGAATCAAAATCCAATAAACAGGTCCAGAAAAGCAAAGCAAAGATAAAAAAAGACTGGAGAATAAGCAAGACAAACTGGGGAACACACACTAAAAACACTAGAGAGGGGAGGATAACCAGGAGCAGTTGAAACCAATCAGGGTGTGGCAGACAAACAGATGAGGAAACACACAAAGCCATGAAGTGAAGTGATTTGCAATGATGAGAGAGGTAAGTAAAAAAATAAAACAGGACTCTGATTGAATTAATGAAACAATGAAAACATAACCTAGGGAGCAGAGTGGAATATGGCATGCGGGCACATATCCTTGTAGGAAAGAAAAATTATTTAAAACTTTTGATATTCTGTTAAAAAAATACCCATTTTACTACACATATTGTAATAAGGGAAAACAACATACTTCTCCGTTCATGTACCACTGAATTTTGCTGTTGTTGATGAAGAAAGTGATTGTTGGGTATAATTCATAAAAGCCGATCTCCTCTGCATCACCACTGTGGTTCCAGAAAACAATAGAATAGGATCCATACTTCGGGTCACCATTCTCATCAAACTGAATACTCTGGTTTAAAAGTGTAAAATTGGACTTCTTCAGCTCTGCTAGAACCTGGTGTGGGTACAAAGTTCAAATTACCATTACTTTTTTTTGCTTGCAATAAAAAAATATATGCTTATTACACATAAGCATAAAGGAAGGAAAAAAATTAAAATGCTCTTATTACATTAAAAAATATATATATTTGTATACTTACCATATGTGGGTACACTTTAATATTCCCATTACATCTGCCAGATCCACATTGCAAGGTGTGATGTAAGGCATGAGCGATGCCATATACAGCAGAATAAACAGGAAAAGAGAAAGATGGATTTGTTGCAATTATATCTTCTGCGCTCAGGCTACTGCAGTTGCAAACCTGATTACAAAACATATTTTGTTCTGCATTAAGACAATTGTTCTGGCTTTTGGAAGCATAGATAAAATCATTGAAACCAGGTATTGTCTGTAATGGCTGTGACAACCCAATTACAGTTCCAATATTTTTTATTCCTTTTGTCTTGGGGAGCCTCTTGTTTAAGGACCAGCTTTCCCCTGCTATCCACACCTTGTTTGTGATATTCAGTTGTATTGCTGACTCAATGAGAGCTTCAGCAGTCATTTCAGGAGTAAAAACAATAATGATGTATATCCTCTGTGCCTCTATCTGTTTGAATATTTGAGAGTAATCTGGCTTGTCACCGAGGCCTTTGGTGTATGCCAGGCAGATCTCAGTGTCTTTAATCCTCTTTATGAACAATTCCCGTCCATCAATGCCATAATCATTATCAATGTAAAGGAAAGCAACCCAGCGCCAGTTGAAGTGCTGCACAATGTTAAAAATCACTTCTATGGAGTCTGTATTGGAATGCACTGTTCGCAGAAAAGAGGGGAATTTTGCTTTTTTTGAAAAGACAGAACTAGAAGATCCATAGTTGACCTGTAAATAGAGTGATAGAGAAGTTAACTTTTTCCAGTGACAATTCAAAATAAAAGCTGCTTCAAATAAAATAAATGACAATAACATTGGCCTATACCAGGGTTTTCGACAGAAAAGTTGTTTGGCTAGGTGGGTGGGAAGTCGTAGGAGCAGCTTCTCACTAAAAGGAGAATAGATATTGTACACTGTATTTCCACCTTAAAGTTCAGTCCACCTTAAGTGAGCCTGAGTTGAAGCTGTCATTTCCCCAGGAAGACTTTAATTGGCAGGTGGAAAGCAAGACACGGGAACTTGGCATGGTTCTTGTCAGAGCATTTATTCACCGACAAATAGCCTCAACTGTATATACACTGCATTGCTATGTTCATAACTATAACATTACCGCTTCATACTCACCGTCACATACACTCCCTCCTTTTGTCTCTCTCAACTGCACACTCACTCACGTTATGCACAACACTGAGATATTTTGTAAAAGAGTACGCTATTTGTATAACACATTTTAGTTTAAGAAATGTCTTAAATATACATTTTTTAAAAATGTTAAAACTGCTTGGGCCCCAGGAGCTGCTGATCTTGCAATACACCGGCGGAAACCCTGGTCTATACTATGCTGCATTTATATGAAAAAACTTACCATAGGAATGAGATCCACCATGAACAATGGGGCAACCGTCAGGGTGTGAGTGCTTGAAATAGGGCCAACCACTGCAATGACTTTGGTTTTGTATGGACTTGTTTGTTGCTGGTGTTGTTCATGCCAAGGTTGAATCATGCCATTGACTGAGACGAAGTTTAAAATGCTTGGAAAACTCTGTGTATCTGAGCAGTGGTCAAATATTTCATAGCCCAGAGACACATTTGGCAGTAGGTTGGTAGAATTATTGATTTCCTCCACGGAGAATCTCATCAACTGAAACATTCGATAATGTGTAAGACTGAAAGGTTGACTGAGGAAAGAGAAAGAACAACAGGAGAAAGGGATTAGTTCTTAAGAATTTGAAGTGTAGCCTCAAAACCTCTCACTTGCAAGTTTTGCCACAGTGCTTTAAGCACTTCTGTTTGTGAAGGCTGAAATATCACTGTCATTCTTGGGATCCCGCATGGATGTTGCAGTTTTTTTTAATGAACAGAGACTGAGGTAAGATGTAATGTTATACAACTTATTCGATCATGTAGCAGTTAACTGGGTCATTTGATATTCTTTGTTTGATCTTGAGAAGGCATCGACCAAGATTTAGTTGCTTACCTGGAGCAGTCGATGGCTTCTGGTCTGTCATGGTAAAGAGGTGCGTTGGCTTGATGAATATCAAACAGTCCACCTATCAAAAAATCTCCTTCTAGATGGAACTCTGAGGCTGGGACAGTGCATTGTGCCAAGGCATGAAAAACAAATCCCAGGAGACACAGAAAAGCCAGGCAGTGTTTCATTGTTGCAGTTGTTGTTTACAGATCTGATGTGAAACTGATGTGGTACAATTTGCCTCTGCCTTGTTATGAGACACAGGTGATGGCTATATCCATCACCCAATATCATTTCCATGCATGTGGGAGTGCATGGAGTGTGACAAATGCATTACTACAAATGGTGGGAGGAAAGTTTACAAATCAGCATGCAAAAGCATCTAAACTGCTGCTGCACAGAACCCTTGTGATGACTACATACTGAGTGTAACAATCACCATGAGCAAGCAAGTTTAACACTATCATTAATAAATATGATAATCCTCTAAGACGATACAGAAGTCCTTTCAACAAATTGGCAAATTCACTTTAGTTTTCCAGCTCTGTGAGACAGAAATGATGATGTTTAAATTACGATAACAGAAAATATATCTATGTTTAAAATGTTGCAAACATGTTCCCTTTACTACAACATGTGGCATACTTTCCTCTGTACCATTCCCAGGTTTCAAGGACTGGCATTGATTTGTGGAAAAAAAATGTAGGGAAAAATGTCTTTAAGCACTTGACCAAATAGTAAAAGTATATTAACAATGAAAAACATTTGAATGGTTTTAACAGTAACAAGTTTCGACCTGTGAACATCATGGTGCAGATAATAAAAACAAATGATGATAGGTAAATATTATTCTATCACATTATTAAATAAAAAACAGATTAAAAAGAAACTCACTATTTCAATGATGTAGTATGATGAAGTATTGAAATAATGAAACTTATAAAATACTATCTATACAAATCACATGGTGATATGCTTTCCAGTTGACAGCTGCATCCACAATGTCCATCAAAAAGGGGTTAAAACCTATTTCTAAATTCAGACCAGGATGTGAAAAGGCTTTAAATTTGAAAATCCAAGAGATTATCCACTAAAAAAAAACTTTTTTAAATTTTCCAAATGGTCACTAACTCAGACTGTCAAACACATTGTCTTCCTTCCACCTTCAGGACTTTCAGGGGCATATTTCATAATTGAATGGCCCTTAAAAAGAAATTTATACTATAATCATGTTCTCAGTACAGATGAGCTTGTAAGATCATACTAGATGTGTCACAGGCAAATTTACACAAATTACTTGAAACCCAGTGTCTTTGGTTTAGGCTAAAAGACCACCTCCTCTTACAAATCATCCCTGCACGATTTAATGTTGGACTGCACAGGTAATTTGAAATAGGAAAATTTGCAATCAGTCAGCAGATGAAAGTGATTAATGTCCAGGGCTCTCACCAGAATTTGAATTCAGTCAACCTGCTGGTGTAAGTGCGGAACTCATCGTTCTGCATGGTAGGAAGGGATAGGCCTCCATGAAGTGAGACAGACTGAAACTCAGTGAAGTTAATACACAAGGTGAATCAGCTTTTACCTTTAACCATGACTTAGCATTAAGATAAAATGTTATCTCCAAAACACCACATCAAGACCATAAAACCATGTTTCATAAAAAGTATAGAAATGTATGTTCAAATTTTTTACATGACACCCAATTACTATTAAAGTGACATTATTCTGAAAATTGTTGTGGATGGTGGGTAAGGCTCTGGACAATAGTGGTGCAGAGCAGTCATTGCTATCATATTTGCGCTTCAATTTCAAGAAGTTAATCATTGGATAATCAACACAGTGGCCCTACTGTGAAATGTAATTTTCTTGGATGTTATGATTACATTTTAGTTATTAGATGTAATGCTCTTTCCATGCAATGCATAGTAGTTGCACATGTCCAAGTACAGTTTAAGGCAGGTGATGTACCAATAGAAGAAGACGTTTGACACACTGTAGCTCCCTAAGTGCCATTCTTTGGCACATCCACAACTGATGTTTCACTTAAAAGTAAAACATAACACACATACAATTGTAACAAATAAATGTCAAGAAAACACAAAATTATAATTAATATTACATTAATCTATATTTTTGTCTCATATGTATATACATGGGTTTTCCTTCAATGCATTTATCATTTTACACGGCTTATCAGGGTTAGCTCCATCAGTGATAGTGACAGTGACAGCGACAGCGACAATGCAATCTCAAGTTACGCACTTCTGATATATTTTCTTTCATTATGTCACGGTGCTACTGTGGCAGCCCTGTTGTTTTTCTGTGTTCGGTTCTCCTTACCTGCTTCCCACCCCCCCACCCCCCCTTTTCTCCCTCACCTGCTCCTTCTCCTGTGTGTGTGTGTGTCTATGGGCGTGGCAGCAGCAGCAGCAGCAGCAGCAGCAGCAGCAGAGTGGCACACCTGTTCCAGATCAACTCATCGCCCTCTGGCTTTATCTACCTGGTCTCTCCACCACTTCGGGCTAGATTATTGCATCCCTTACAGTGACTTCGGAGTGCTGCCATTTTGTATTTTCGTGTTTCCTGTTTTTTTGCCTTTGTGCTGATTCCCTTGTCTTGGCTCCTGCAGAGATCTTCAGCGCCGTTCTGTTCGGCTTCCTGCTGACCTGCTCTCCTGTGTTCTTCCATGCCGGCTCCAGTCAACCCTGCTTGCCTGCTTGCCTGCCTGCCTGCCTGCCTGCCTGCAAGTCTAGTCTCCTCCTCAACATTATCTTCCGGAAATCAGTTTGCAATTCACTCCCAGTCTTTACGCTCTTACCTCACTAAAAACACCTCTGCAGAACAGGCTAGCTATCTCCAGGTAGATGTCCATGAGGTATATTTAAGAAAGAGCACCAATCTTAAACCGGTGACAGAGATGTCTTCTTCTCTTATCACGACAAGGACCATAAAGGGCATGTGATACCACTTCCATCGTTCAACCCTGGGAAGTTTGGGTCTTATTCTAGACACCTCATCTCCATGTGCTTCTTTAGTTTGGAATCCATAGTATTTCTTGAATTTTCCATAAGTTTCATGTCTACATGGACCAGTTAAAAAGGTCCAATTTAATAGGTAAAAGTCGCTCACAGGAGTGCGAGCATCATCGACTAGAGGCCTATGTTCCTATAAATGGCAGGCATTCAAGCAGTGGTGTCAGAACCAAAACATACTCCCATTTCAGTGCTCTATTGTACATGTTTTGGCATTCCTTGAGGAGTTACTGGATCGCTCCTTTTTCACAATTATGATTTCTATTTAAGTCATGTTGGCTTTGATGGTGCTCAGCCTCTTGCAATACGTTTCTTAAAGGGATTTAGATGCTTGGGGTCCAATCCAGTCCAATTCCATCATCCCCTCATTGGATTTTGCTTAGGTGCTTGATGAGGCTCTTTGTGGTCCCCCATTTGAGCCCATCGAGTCAGCAGATATAACTTTCATGTAAGACTGCACTGCTTTTTGACCTCTGCAAAGTAGGTGGGCAATCTTCATGCTTTTTTATGTGCATCCCTCTTCAGTACCCGGTTCATTTTAGATGGATCCAAGGTTACATTGCACCAGAATGCAGCTAAACCAAAGATTATCCCTGCAGCCTAAACTCTAAAAACAAACAACAGTTTGCACTGATCTTTGAATCAGTGCAAAAATTGAATCATGTTTTTCCTCCCCACGGCCAAATGAAAAGCCCTCTCTAGCTGAGCAGATTTGTCAAATGAATCCTCTGTTATCCACTGTTATGCTAAACTAAAGGGTAGGATGGCCAAATTAAACTGCTAAATATGACTAGCGTTAGCTACGTGTAGTAGTACAACATATTTTATGAACAGCATTAGCAGTTGTAGCCTAACCTTCGTACACGAGTCCACTATTGGTCACATCACAATTCAGAGTATGCCCAAATTCATTGCTTAAGTAGAATTTATTTGTAAATGAAATGATACTCACTTTGAACGTCCATTACATTTGTTCAGCCTCCAGGTCCTCTAACACACGGCTAACTGTCTGAACTTGGCCAGGCATGAGGTGGGGGAGGAGACTCAAGGTGGAGAAAAATTAAGTTATAAAGCCAATTTTATTAAGTTACTACAACTTAAATTTTGTTTTCAATCAATCAACACAGAAAATTGAGTGTAAATTACACACAATTTTAAGTTGTTGTAGTCACCAACATTATTGTGTCAACACAACTCATCAAATAACGTTTGCAACTTGAAAGGTTTATCTAAATCAATAAATTAGATTTTTTATCTTGCAACCATGCATTTAATTAAGTGGTGGTAACAAGTCCCCTGAATTATCTTTTAGAGTGCATAACTATGGCTTTGAGCTCTTGAGGTTTCACATCACATCACATCACATTTCATTCATCATCCCTTCATACTTTGACAGTGGCGACTTAAAGTGTCCACAAAGGTATATAATAATAACAATAATAATAATAATAATGATAATAATGATAATACATTTATTTTATATAGCTCTTTTCAAGGTACACAAAGACACTTTACAGGTTAAAAAGCAGGATAATAAAAACAACACACTAAAATCATAAAAAAAGAGAAGTTATACATTAAAAAGGGCAAGCCAATGTGCGCCAGCGTCCGCCATCTTGAACTCGCCATGCACACACTGGCAAATGGTAGAATACATCAGGGCTCTTTATTACCCCAATGTATGAGTTTGATATTAATTAATGTTGAATTTATACTTGAACAAAGTTGAGTAAACAAATCCTGCACAAGTTGAAACTTTTGAAAAACTGCACAAAAGCCTTAATGTCCTGCATCCTAATAGCAAGCTCAACACAAAAACATGTCCCCCATGGAGAATCTTAAGTAACATACTGTATGTTCGCTCCCTGCCTCTGTTTGAGTGTTTGAGTACAGTTTTAAGAATTAGCCCTACCTAACAGAGCTAAGGATTGACACATACTGTATCAAGTGTGTTTGTCATCCTGTAGCCAGTATCACAGTGTATTGGTGCCATCGTGTGGTGAGATCAGTGTTACAGCAAACACACAGACACACATCCAATTTCATATCTTTATTTAACCACTCTTAAACATAACCTACTATGATTTTAGTCCACTTAAAGTATAGTGTACATTGAATAGAGATTTAATAATAAACTTATATTGCACCTTTAAAAACAGAGTTTACAAAGTGCTTTGACAATCAAGCAAAAGCAGTAAACTTTGGTTTACAGAATAAACAGTCAAGCCAAACACAAAGAAGTCTAGTCTAAGGTGAGTTAAAAGAGAGCAGAACAGAAAATGTAAAATCACAAAAAGTCAATATGAGTCAAGTAAAAGGAATAAAAGCAGGCACAATCTCAGAAAAGGAAGAGAGAGAGAAGAAAATAAAATGTAAAAAAATAAATAATTACAAGAGTAAAAACAATCAAGGCCGATTACAAGAAGACATCACATCAGAGGAATTAAGAAAAGATTAAAAGATTATGATCAGTAAAAATAAAGTAAAGGACAATAAATAGATTAAAGACTTAAAAAAAAGCGACAAAGGACGGTAAGGCAAAGGAAAACGACATCACAAGGGAGGAATTAAAAACAGATAAATAGTCTAAGACTAGGAAAAGGAATAAATGATGGAAGAATAAAAATTCAGTTAAAAAAGTATGACTTCACATAAAAGTCTATAAAAGTGGGTTTTAAAAAGTGATTTAATCCATATGCCAACAACACCACAAGCACATAATCTCTTGGATTTAGTTATTCAAGAACAAAGGTTGAATTTATAAAAACAGCTCTTTCTCAAGTGTAAGTGAGACACATTTCTGACCTGGTATTATTCATGAACTGATGATAGTTCAATATTGTAGAAATTTCCGCTTTGAAATTATTGAGTGCCGATATTTATTTTCCTCACTAAGAATTTAATTTTGACGATTCAATAGTGTAGCAAGTAAGTTTTATCTTGAAGATACATACAGCTGTATCCACTATTTAATGTGTCAGCTTTATCTGTAATTTGCTTTTTAATTTGGCAAAAGTATTGGGTGGATTATTTGAATGGAAACAGTTAGTGTACAGCCTCTCTGTAATGAGCATTATCACTACAAATAACATTCAAATCAGGGCAAGGCAAAAGACCCTCATGCTGACCAAATGTCAAAGTCTTGCTACACAGGATTTTAAGATTTCAAGATGTATTGCTCATTGATTTATACCTCATAAAAACAACAGCCAGATGCTTTAGAAGGCTAAAATGGCAGGATTACTAAAATTGAACCGAAAATATTAAGAAAACCTGAGGCACATCAGGTCCTCTGTCTGTAGATCCACATATTTACTGGAAGCTTCTACTGGCTAATTGTTTTGGTATAATCCTGAATGATACCTTGGAAGTACTGTTTTGTGTTTTTGTGGGGTTGAAATATGATGATGTAACATTTTGGGAGGAAATACCACAACAGAAAGGAGTAGAGACTGGAAAGTACTGCCAGAGCGTTAAGAATTTCAATGTACTTGCCACGGTAAAGCATGTTTACAGTGGCAAAAATGATCCAGGTGAGGATCAGCAGGAGCAGGCAGAAGGTTATTGCTTTGGCCTCATTGTAATTTTTTGGGAGATCTTTTCCCATGTAGGAGAAAATGAAGCAAAGAGAGCACAAAGATAAAAGTAAAATCACGGAACCAGAAAATGTTTTAAGATCAAGATCACAACTAAGTATTATTTTCTCTGGGTACCAAACTGTTTCATTGTAGGGCTTGGGTGGGGCACAAGAGTAGCAGATAACAAGTAAGAGCGCCTGAGTAAGAAATGCCACAGTGATGACCAGCCATTGTCCATGATATTTCATCCACCAGCTGTTGAGCTTGGGGAACTTGGCAGCTATTTTGAAAATGCAAACAATTTGAAACGAGCGTACAACAAAACATGCCAAACAAACAGTGTAGAACAAAAAAAATGGCAAGAACCTTAAGATACAAAAGGAAGTTGTTGGCTTGTCAAAGTAAAAGAACACACTAGTACTACACAGACTGAGGCAGCCTAAAATTAAGAAGCACATTGGTCCCCCAGCAGATCTGACAATAGGTGTGTTGTAGTTGATGGCAAAGAGAACGGACATGGCTGCTGTGAGGCCCACCAAGACCCAGGCCCCGACCATGATCACTATAGCTCCACTGTCTGTGAATGGGATGTACTCCACCACCCGCAGATTGCATGATGTGCTTCCTTCTGCAGACCACTCTGTCTTCTTGCATTGGATGCACTTGTAGGGATCCTCTGTTTTACACAAAAACACAAAAGAAGGACTGAATGTCAATATATGAGAGGAAGAAAATTAGTAAAAGTGTAAGCTATGGTCGACTTTTGAAAAATCCTCTATGTAAAGAGAGATCAAGATTTCATTTAATGTCAAATTGACTTAAGCTGTTTATAGTAACAACTACCCAAGAGGTGACTGCAACAAGACTATGAATGTATTGGAGATTGCTAGGTTTATTTTGCTGTTGAAGCGACAGTGAACCAATCAAAAACACAATTCATTGCATATCCTTTCATATAATTTACCTGTGCTGTTGACATAAGTTCCATTCAGACAAATTTCACAAGTGAAGCAGCATTTGTGGATCCCATTTTGCGTTTTTGCATGTCCTACAGGACACTCTGGGGAACACACTGAAGTAGGCACCTGTACAAGACAATTATTTAGCAGCAAATCAAATATCATTCAAGCCAAATGAAAACTGTTATGAGTTGGGACAAATAAGGGTGAAGTATCAGTTTTTGCACATATCCAGCATTTAATAGGTTTGAAGACTTTATGTAAAATAGAACGACCCTATTAGACAATGACAATTGACAATTGAGGGATGAGACTGGGATCTAAGGCGAAAAGGCCTGTGGGCTGTAGAGGAGTAGAGCGGGATACTTCAGGCAGACTACCTGGAGGCAGGGCAGAAGTAGAGCTGGACCCCTCAGCTCATAAAGTTCCTCTAATAAGTTGTCTCCTGTGGCCCATTGCACCAGCGATACGTAAATTATGTCTTAAGTGAGAGTGTAAAGTAAACAATACATTGAACCTAGTTAGTTTGATACTAAAGCTGTGCTGTTGTTTGGCAGCACCACTGAGACACAAGATTCATCTTAACTACCCTGGCGTAATGTCCAAACTAAGCAAACTATTGTTGCAGAAAATTACATTTTCACTTCCTGTGGCCAGTCAGTCAGAAGCCCTATAGAGTGCCGAAGTCATGCCCCTTCCAGTGGACCCCATGGGACCTTAAAAATATGTGTGGTAGTGAATGGAGAGAGACAAATGATTATTGGATCCCATTTGAGTTGTGCCATGAAGTAAATATATGATGTGTGTCAATTGAAAAGATAATTTTCCAACTCAAGAAAGTCACAGTTGGTCTTAAATAAAGTAAAATATCATCTAGTTTTGTGTTAAACCACTCAGTGGACTACATAATCTCGCTCAGCACATGTCACCAACAACAACATGGCCGCTGCCTTGGCACAGAAAAGGTTAGGGTTAGGGTGAAAATCACAAGACATCTGGCCATATTAACAACTGCAGTAATATGAAAGGAGAATTCATCAGTTCTGTGAGCTGCTAATATACAGGACCAAGTCTACAATGTTTACGTACGGGTTTTGGTGACCGTGCAACGAAACAATGTCACTAATGCGACTGTTGTGTGTGTAGTCTTTATATTTACATATTTTCACAGCCTTATATTTTATTAGTTTTATGGCTAATTGCAAGTTTCTCAAGTTGAAAAATTTGCTTTTAAATTGACAAACATCATATGTGTAAGTCATTGCACAATCCAAACAGGAACAACAAATTATTTGTCTCTCTCCATTCACTACCATCCCTTGAAGATCCCATGAGGGATGAGTGACTTCGGCTCTCTATTTTAAATACAGTGTTTATTACTATGTTGTCCCTCGTGCCCAGGCTAACGTCTGAAAATAACTTCTGTTAACTACTGTTAATCATCAACAACACAATGGTATGTGAAATACAAAACAGAATGATATAGCCGGCAACCTTTATCTACAGCTAGTGTGAAATAACAAAATAACAACAGTGACATAGAGTGGTGACATCATCAACTACAACATACGGTAATATAGCAATCCTCTTTTGTTGGGCAGATGAAGTTGTAACAATATAAGAAGCACACAATGACAAGCTACACGTGCAAACTGTTATAAAGTAGTAGTTAATTAGAAAGTTATCTAACCCCATATATTTGCTAGCCAATACTATAACATTTGTGCCTTATGTCAAGTTAAGACGCAAAACAGCTGGTAAAATTTGCTCCTCCTCATCCTTCAAGTTATCTTTCAAAAAGATGCGCCATGCCAGCAGCTATTTTATGGAGGACTTTACACTCATTTTAGCTAACTTCCTGTCCGTTTTGCAGTTGGGAATCCCCTCTCTCCTCTCTTTGTCACCACACTTGCATGACTCCTTCCTTTTTTTTGAGGCATTTCTCTTTGCGGTTAAACTGGTATTGGAAATGCAAATCAATACTATGTGGTTTGACTCAGCGTGGCTAAAAATGCCACACACACACGCAGACATATCCTTGTGGAACGGAAAAAGCATAATACATTTTTAAATCCATATCACCACAATTTTCTAGATATTGCATTAAAATACACATTATACTAAACATATTGTAATAAGGGAAAACAACTTACTTCTCCGTCCATGTACCACTGAATTTTGCTGTTGTTGATGAAGAAATTGACTCTTGGGTATAATTCATAAAAGCCGATCTCCTCTGCATCACCACTGTGGTTCCAGAAAACAATAGAATAGGATCCATACTTCGGGTCACCATTCTCATCAAACTGAATACTCTGGTTTAAAAGTGTAAAATTGGACTTCTTCAGCTCTGCTAGAACCTGGTGTGGGTACAAAGTTCAAATGATTCAAATGAGTTCATTACTTCTTTGTGTTCACAATAAAAATAATTATATGCTTACAGATTATTACATTATTTATATCAGTTGTATAAGGTAAAAGACAAAAAACTAATAGATTTACCTAGATTTTTTGACAACCTCAAGTTGGAGCAAAATTCAGAGAGGAGCAAAATAAGTCAAATAAGCTTAGTAAATAAAAAACAATCTTAAATGATTTGTATACTTACCATATGTGGGTACACTTTAATATTCCCATTACATCTGCCCGATCCACATTGCAAGGTGTGATGTAAGGCATGAGCGATGGCATATACAGCAGAATAAACAGGAAAAGAGAAAGATGGGTCTGCAGCAAGTACATCTACTCCTCTCAGGTTACTGCAGTTGCAAACCTGATTACAAAACATATTTTGTTCTGCATTAAGACAATTGTTCTGGCTTTTGGAAGCATAGATAAAATCATTGAAACCAGGTATTGTCTGTAATGGCTGTGACAACCCAATTACAGTTCCAATATTATTGATTCCTTTTGTCTTGGGGAGCCTCTTGTTTAAGGACCATGCGTCCCCTGCTATCCACACCTTGTTTGTGATATTCAGTTGTATTGCTGACTCAATGAGAGCTTCAGCAGTCATTTCAGGTGCAAAAACAATAATGATATGTATCCTCTGTGCCTCTATCTGTTTGAATATTTGAGAGTAATCTGGCTTGTCACCGAGGCCTTTGGTGTATGCCAGGCAGATCTCAGTGTCTTTAATCCTCTTTATGAACAATTCCTGTCCATCAATGCCATAATCATTATCACTGTTAAGAAAAGCAACCCAGCGCCAGTTGAAGTGCTGCACAATGTTAAAAATCACTTCAATGGAGTTTATATTGGAATGCACTGTTCGCAGAAAAGAGGGGAATTTAGCTTTTTTTGAAAAGACAGAACTAGTAGATCCATAAGCGACCTGTAAGTAGAGTGATAAGATAATCAGTTTTTATCAGTTTTTTATCAATTTCAATGACAATTCGCAATAATAGTTGTTTCAAATGAACAAAATGACAATAACATAGTCCTATACTATGCTGTATTGATATAAGTCTGAAAAAACTTACCATAGGAATGAGATCCACCATGAACAATGGGGCAACCGTCAGGGTGTGAGTGCTTGAAAAAGGGCCAACCACTGCTATTACTTTGGACTCTATGGACTTATGTGTTTGTTGCTCATGTGGTTCACCCCAAGGTTCAATCATGCCATTGACTAAGATGAGGTTTAGAATGCCTGGAAAACTCTGTGTATCTGAGCAGTGGTCAAATATTTCATAGCCCAGAGATACATTTGGCAGTAGCTTGGTAGAATTGTTAATTTCCTCCACGGAGAATCTCATCAACTGAAACATTCGATAATGTGAAAGAACAAAGGATTGACTGAGGAAAGAGAAAGAACAACAGGAGAAAAGGATTAAGAATTCAAATTGCAGCTTCAAAAGCCCTTATTTACAGTTTTGCCAAAGTGCTTTAAACATTACTGTTTGTAAAGTAAAAATAACTCAACCAAGATGTATTTAGAAAAACTCACCTTGAGCAGTCGATGGCTTCTGGTCTGTCATGATAAAGAGGTGCACTGACTTGATGAATATCAAACAGTCCACCTATCAAATAATCTCCCTCCAGCTGGAACTCTGAGGCTGGGACAGTGCATTGAGCCAAGGCAAGAAAAACAAATCCCAGGAGACACAGAAAACCTAGACGGTTTTTCATTGTTTCAGTTATTGTTTACAGGTCTGATGTGAACTCTAATGCAATTTGCCTCTGCCTTTAGAAGGTTATGAGACCCAGTGATCATTTCCATGCATGTGGGAGTGCATGAAGGGTGGCAAATAACTATAAATGGTTGGAGGAGAATTTACAAACCAGCATGCAAAAGCATCTAATCTGCTGCTTGACAGTTTTCCGGTAATGTATACAAACTGTAACAGAGTTTAAAAAAAAAAAAAATCTGTCTTCCTTATTGATTATATATACCTGTGTGACAAATATGATGATGACGAAAACAGAAATTATATCTATGTTTAAAAATTGTGCATTACATGTTCCTTTTGCTACAACATGTGGCATACTTTCCTTTTTACCATTCCCTGATTTCAAGGACTGACATTGATTTTAGAATAAAAAGTAGGCTTTAGGCACTTGACCAAAGAGTAAAATTATAAAATAATAATTGTAAAATATTAGAAATGTAAAACATTTCTATGTTTTACATTGCTAACCAGTTTCAACCTGCAAACATCATGGTGAAGATGAGTGTCTAATTAACAAGTGCATCCACAATGTCCATATTTAGAAATATTACCTATTACTTAATTCGGACCAGGATGTGCTGAGGCATTACATTTGAAAATCCAACAGATTATCCACTAAAAAGTTTTTTTCCACACACTGTCTCCCTTTCACCATCAAAAGTCTGTCATTGCATGGCTGATGTTCAGCAAACTGTTTTGTCTTTGTTTTATAATAACTAAAACACAAAAGGCTGTTAAGCAATAACTCTTGTTGCAGGGCATGTTTCGCAATGTAATGCCCCTTTAGAAGAAAGTTATACTATAAGAATGTTCTACGCAAGTACAAATGACCTTGTAACATCACACTACATAGCGTCACAAGCAAATTTACACAAATAAAATTAATTCAACCCAGCATCTCTGGTTTAGGCTTAAAGACCACCTCCTCTTACAAATGATCGCTGCAGGATTGAATGTTAGACCACACAGGTAATTTGAAATAGGAAAATTTGCCATCACTCAAACGATGAAAGTGATAAATGGCCAGGGCTCTCACCAGAATTTGAATTCAGGCAACCTGCTGGTGTAAGGGCGGAACTCGTCATTCTGCTCCGTTGCAAGGGATAGGCCTCTCTAAAGTCTGACATAGTAAAGTTAATAATAAAGAAGAATTATATATGACATTTAACCATGACTCAGCATTAAGACACTCAGTCACCACATTAATACCCAAAACATTGTCTCATAAAAAGTATAGAAGTTTATGTTTTAATTTCTAAAAATGACCCAATTACTATTAAACTGACGTTAATCTAACAATGTTCATAATCTATACAAATTGTTTGTTTTTTAGATTAATGGACAATAAGGTGGATCAAGCATCTGACAATAGTGTTTGGTGCAGAGCAGTCATTGCTATCATATATTTGCACTTTAATATCAAGAGGTAAATCACTGGTTAATCAACATTGTGGCCCTACTGTGAAATTTAATTTTCTTGCATGTTATGGTTACATCTAAATTATTATATGAAATGCTTTTTCTATGCATATATGCATAGTGGTTGCGCACATCCACATACTGTTTAAGGCCGGCGCTGGATCAATAGACGATGAAAACATAAAAAAAGGTCAGCACACTGTTGCTCCCTTAAGTAGAGGTCATTAGCAAACCCTCAAGTAACTTTTCGAGCAATGCTCTTCTTCAGACTTAGAAAATACCTACAGAGATGCTCTTGTAATGTGATAGCCACATGATGATACTGGTGAATTAGAAAACCCATGTAACAACAAGTTATATTTGATACAAATAAATGTTTCTTGAAACCCATTTATATTAATGAGACCCTTCCCCACCATTACAACTCCTCATAGTCCTTCAGCTGCTTAATGGTATTACTCCACTTTTTAGAGTCAACAATTCAGTTATCTGTATTTTTGTATATTATATGTATACATGTGTTTTCCCTCCATGCATCTATCCATTTACCACCACTTATCCAGGGTCAGTTCTGCCAGAGAGGTGGCAGCATTCTGAGCAAGGTAGTCCAGGGGCCAAAGGTATAAATGATGCATACCCCCTAAAACCATGCATATGCACTGGTACTGTGAGTGCCGTGAGACGGTGTGCACCTCACGCACACATCAGGCAAGACTTAGATAATTTTCCAGAGCCAACTGTGGGCGATATGATGAGGATGAACTTAAATATAAAATAACAGACACAGTAAACCTTTTTACTGTTTTTTCTGTCAATTTCCCTGATCAAGTTATTTTTCTTGCAATCTATACTAGATTCTGTGAAATGTCAATCAAAGGGGCATTTATAAGTGTTTTTTTTAAATAACTGGTCATGAGTTATACATTTGATCATTCTTTTCATTTATGCTGAAGTCCACTACTTCCCTGTTATGACTTTTTATTTTGATCCTCAGTTGTGAAGTACTTTATACTACTCAAGTACTCTATAAAGTCTGTTTCAATAAAAACAGCCTTCTGAATGCAGCTCCAAATGGTGGCCACCACAATGGAGGCTTTAAACATGGCCCACTCAGATTCTATTTCCCCAACCACCCCCAGGATGTGGGAGAAATTCTGCAGTGGTGGGAGTTAAAGACCTTGTGGACAATAGCTCACCCAGAAATTGTCATTACCCTCATGATACATTTAGGTTTTCCAGTTCAGTTTGCACATAGTTGATCTGGTTACCAAGTACACTTGCGAATCACCAACCTGTATGCTTGAACATGGTATTTGTTATGGCTAATCAATGACTAGTACAGAACCCCTTGCCAGGAGTTTGATTGCTGACCCAGTGCTGTGCACACAGATGTACCAAAGAAGTCTATATCTACCGTAGTTGGTAACGCTCCTCCTCCTGCACTAGCTCTAATTACTTGACTGCCAGAGAGGTGACTTTTCACTATCAATCGCAATCTAAAATTACACACTTCTGACGTACTTTATTTTACTGATCTCAACTCCATGTGGAAGCAATTAGGCATTAGGGAAGTTCCCTTCAGGTAATTGGCTTGGTACATCACTTATAGCATGAGATATCATGCCCCTACATGAGCACCTGAAGACGCCTCTATTTACACTTTAAGGCAGATGAGCTTTAGGTGAAGTATGCAAGGCCCCGTCTGCAGATATACATGTACTGTATATATATTATATTCACACATTGCAACTTCAATAGAACAGGACATTACACATCCACTCAACACCCACTTCATCCCACTGTCCTCAGGGGGGAGGTACAGAGCACTGAGGTGCAGAAGGGCCCGCTTTGGGAAACGCCTGATCCCCTCAGCTATAACTGCCCTGAATAATAGGCCTTTCTGAACAGACCCGCGTATGGTTTTGTAATTGCTGTGTAGTACTGTGTGTTTTTTATGGTGTGTTGTTGTATGTACTGTTTTTGTATACTGTCTGTTATATGCAACAGTCTGACGGGTACGGTGCTGTGAAAAAGAATTTCCTCTTGGGATGATTGTCTGATTCTAAAGTCTAGTCTAAATATCCATCATCACCATCATCTGTCACTTCTTACACTGTACACACCCTGCAAAGAACACCTCTGCCAAGTAGACTAACTAGCTGCAACTAGTTAGCCCTGTTTTGTCATGTGCTACTGCTAGCTTGAAGTTAGTTCAACGGCCCCTCTACTCTCTAGTCTGTGACATCGCAAGAAGCTTTGTAGAACATTGTCAAATTATGATGATGACATGAGTCATCAGGATTTGCAGAAACTAGTAAAGTCCATGCCGCCCTTAAAGTGTAACACCATAGGTAACATACTGCATGTTCACTCTCAGCATTTGTTTAAGTAGAGTTTTAGAAACAGCTTTCTCACAGAGCTAAGGATTGACACATACTGTATCTAGTGTGCCTGTAGTCCTGTAGCCAGTGTCACAGTGTATTGGTCGCCATCGTGTGGTGATATCAGTGTTACAGCAACAGTTGAACAGAGAAAACACACGCATCCAATTTCATATCTTTATTTAATTGCTCTCACACATGAGAAAATTAGCTTTTCATTGTGTCCCCCTAAAGTATAGTGTACATTCAATAGACTGTCAATCCATATGCCAACAACACCACAAGCACATATGGTCTTGGGTTTAGTTATTCAAGAACAAAGGTTGAACTTATAAAAACAGCTCTTTCTCGAGTGTAACTGAGACACATTTCTGACCTGGTATTATTCATGAGCTGATGAGTTGTTCAATATTGTAGAAATTTCAGCTTTGAAATAATTGAGTGCAGATATTTATTTTTCTCACGAAGAAATTCATTTTCAAGTGTAGATGATTCAATAGTGTAGCAAGAAAGTTTTATCTTGAAGATACATACAGCTGTATCTACTATATAATGTGTCAGCTTTATCTGTCATTTGCTTTTTAATTTGGCAAAATGATTGGGTGCGTTATTTGAATGGAAACCATCACAGTTAGTGTACAGCCTCTCTGTAATGAATATTATCACTACAAATAACATTCAAATCAGAGCAAGGCAAAAGTTCCTCTCCAAAAGGCTGCTACTCAAAATTCTCAAAGTTATAAAAAATGTTGCCACCCATTTTGAACATTTATGAAATTTGTGCCTGTTGGAATGTTGTATCTTAGTAAATTTCAAGACTTACTGCTCATTGATTCATATATTATAGAAACAACAGCAGTCAAATGCTTTAGAAGGCTAAAATGGCAAGATTACTAGAATTAGATCTACATATTTACCTGAAGCTGCTACTGGCTAATTGTTTTGGTATAATCCTGAATGATACCTTGGAAGTACTGCTTTGTGTTTTTGTGGGGTTGAAATATGATGATGTAACATTTTGGGAGAAAATACCACAACAGAAAGGAGTAGAGACTGGAGAGTACTGCCAGAGCGTTAAGAGTTTGGATGTGCTTGCCACGGTAAAGCATGTATACAGTGGCAAAGATGATCCAGGTGAGGATCAGCAGGAGCAGGCAGAAGGTTATTGCTTTGGCCTCATTGTAATTTTTTGGGAGATCTTTTCCCATGTAGGAGAAAATGAAGCACAGACAGCACAAAGATGAAAGTAAAATCATGGAACCAGAAAATGTTTTAAGATGAAAGTCACAACTAAGTATTATTTTGTCTCGGTACCAAGCTGTTTCATTGTAGGGCTCGGGTGGAGCACAAGAATAGCAGATAACAAGTAAGAGTGCCTGAGTACCAAATGCCACAGTGATGACCAGCCATTGTCCATGATATTTCATCCACCAGCTGTGGAGCTTGGGGAACTTGGCAGCTATTTTGAAAATGCAAACAATTTGAAACGAGCGTACAACAAAACATGCCAAACAAACAGTGTAGAACAAAAAAAATGGCAAGAACCTTAAGATACAAAAGGAAGTTGTTGGCTTGTCAAACTGAAAGAACACACTAATACTACACAGACTGAGGCAGCCTAAAATTAAGAAGCACATTGGTCCCCCAGCAGATCTGACAATAGGTGTGTTGTAGTTGATGGCAAAGAGGACGGACATGGCTGCTGTGAGGCCCACCAAGACCCAGGTCCCGACCATGATCACTATAGCTCCACTGTCTGTGAATGGGATGTACTCCACCACCCGCAGATTGCATGATGTGCTTCCTTCTGCAGACCATTCTGTCTCCTTACAGTGGATGCATATGAAGGGATCTGCTGTTTATAAGACAGACAATTTATTGATAAAGTTAATGTTAAAATAGGGAAGCCATTCTGCGCTTTTATCTTTTACATTATACGTTCTCCTAAATTGAGCTTTGAAGAGTTGAAAAGCTCTTGAGTTATTGGCATGTTCAGTCATCAGGATGGAATTTGAATTTGATTTCATTCTTCTCAGCCATGGAAGTCATCTTGCATATAGAATATTCTCATTTTCTTCCTCTCATGTATAATAATTTACCTGTGCTGTTGATATAAGTTCCATTTGGACAGATTTCACAATTGAAGCAGCATTTGTGGATCCCATTTTGCATTTTTGCATGTCCTACAGGACATTCTTGGGAACACTGTGAAGAAGGCACCTGTACAAGACAATTATTCAGGAACAAATTCAATGTAGGTGAAGCAAAAAGAAGAAGAATACCTCTGTGTACTAAAAAAATGAGGAAAGTGGTGTTTTAATTTATTAAGAGGTTTTGTGAAATGGAAAAATGCTTACAAACACTTCATATTCAGACATCACTGCAAATGACACTATTAACAACCACCATCGGTTGATCTATGTTAAGCCTGTCAGAGCTGATTCTAAACGTTGCTCAACCAAAACCAAACCCATTCTTTCATGGAAAGATACTGTATAAACTGTTCATATACTACATACTGCAATACTATAATTAGGAAATAAAACAACTTACTTGTCCCTTTGTGTACCACCGAACTTTGGTGCTGTTGATGAAAAAATTGACCCATGGGTGAAAATGATAAAAGCCGATCTCCTCTGCATCACCACTGTGGTTCCAGAAAACAATAGAATAGGCTCCAAACTTGGGGTCACCATTCTCATCAAACTGAATACGCTGGTTTAAAAGTGTAAAATTGGACTTCCTCAACTTGGCTAGAACCTGATTTGGGCAAACAAAGGTCAGATGACAATTACTTGCATGTGTTTACAATGAACATATGAGATTTGAATAAATAGGTTTTTAAAAACATTATTGTGTAGGGAGTAACTTCTGTGTTTTCACCCTTCAGAGGCATTAGGAAGTGGTTTATCTAATTATACACTTTAGCTATTGCCACATTTTTTTCTGAGATTTTGATGGCAATGCAATGTTTGAAAGGTAAGCAGAGTAGCTAAAATCTTTTACAGGCTTAAAGTTGCTGGATCAAGAGACTGGAGATGCCTCTATTTACAGATAGATAGAAATTGGACAAAACAATTACACACTACGCCGATAGCTCGCAATAAGTTAAATTACAGAGTGGCACCTTGATAATAACAACGCATGCCAAGCAGCAGTATGAGATATTGAAAAAAAAAAAAAAATGCTTTAATTCAATTTGTCAGGAGTTATCAGTTGGTTGTGTGGCTCTATTGTCAGCTTTTATTTAATTGAAGGTAAAAATCTGCTTTAAAGTTCATGTTTACATTTTTATGTTATAACTAAGATAGCCTTTTATTAAAGTTAACTCTCAGAAACATAAACAAGCAAATTTAGACTGTCAGATCTTCTGTGAACTTACCATGTGTGGGTACACTTTTATATTCCCATTACATCTGCCAGATCCACATTGCAAGACATTGTGTAAGGCATGAGCGATGGCATAAACAGCAGAATAAACAGGAAAAGAGAAAGATGGGTCTGCAGCAAGGATGGCTTCAGTACTCAGGCTACTGCAGTTGCAAACCTGATTACAAAACATACTTTGCTCTGCATTTTCACAATGAGTCTGGCTTTTTGTGATATTGATAAAATCATTGAATCTGGGTATTGTCACAACTGGCTGAGACACCCCGAGTACAGTTCCAATATTCTTGATGCCTTTTGTCTTGGGGAGCCTCTTGTTTAGGGACCATCCATCATCTGCAATCCACACCTTGTTTGTGATATTCAGTTGTATTGCTGACTCAATGAGAGCTTCAGCAGTCGTTTTTGGAGCAAAAACTATAATGATACGTATCCTCTGTGCCTCTATCTGTTTGAATATTTGAGAGTAATCTGTATCATGACTGAGGCTTTTGGTGTACGCCAGGCAGATCTCAGTGTCCTTTATCCTCTTTATGAACAATTCCCGTCCATCAATGCCAAAATCATTTTCAATGTGAAGGAATGCAACCCAGCGCCAATTGAAGTGCTGTACAATGCTAACAATCGCTTCTATGACCTCTTTATTGGGATGCACTGTTCGCAGGAAAGATGGAAATTGCTCTTTTGTTGAAAAGACTGAACTAGAAGCTCCATAACTGACCTGTTAAAAGAAAAAAAAAAAATTAAAACTTATCTTAGATGAAACAATTGTTAATAACATAATTACATAAGTCTATTATTAATCATTTGGTCTGTCTGAAATAAATGTTAAAACATAAAAAATAAAATCCAATTTACCATGGGAATGAAATCTACCATGAACAATGGGGCCGCAGTCAGGGCCTGAGTGCTTGAAAAAGGACCAACCACTGCTATGACTTTGGACACTTTGGACAGATTTTTGTGTGGTTCACCCCAAGGTTGAGTCATACCATTGACTAAGATGAGGTTTAAAATGCCTGGAAAACTCTGCGAATCTGAGCAGTGGTCAAATATGTCATAGCCCAGAGAGATATTTGGCAGTAGGTTGGCAGAATTATTGATTTCCTCCACAGAGAATCTCATCAACTGAAACCTTCGGTAATTTGGGAGAAGGAAGGGCTGACTGAGGACAGAGATAGAACAACAGGAGAAAAGGATTAAGAATTACTTTAAAGTATCACTGTTGTTAGTGAAAGTTGAAATAAAATCCTCATTGGGACCTCCGTACAGATTTGGATGTTACAAAACAAATTTCATGGAATAAGGATGAAGATCAGACTTAACATGAGTGCTACTTAGCCATAGCTACTGGTCTCATGTTTGAGGCAATATTTTGAATGTACAAATAATCTGTTACACCAGCCGTTGTTCAGTAGTTTTTTTTTTTACTTGAGCAGATATCCACTCACCTGGAACAGTCGATGGCTTCTGGTCTGTCATTATGAACAGGGCCAGTGGCATGATGAATATCAAACAGTCCACCTATCAAATAATCTCCTTCCAGCCGAAACTCTGAGGCTGGGACAGTGCATTGAGCAAAGGCATGAAGAAAAGATCCCAGGAGACACAGAGAAGCAAGAAAATGCCCCATTTTGTAGTTAACCTACCTTTTACCAATCTAATGTGAACTCCAATGGGATTTGCCCCTGCCTTATTAAGTTATGAGACAGTGATCTGTTCCATTCACATGGGAGAGAAATACATAGCTTGAAATGGTTGGAGGAGTATTCACAAACCAGTATGCAAAAGCTGCTGCTGCACATACTCCCTGTGATGTATATGCAGAGGGATTACCAATCATCATTGACAAGCGAGTTAAATGCCTCAAACTTGAATAAAACTGGTATTCCTTTTAAAAAATGTAAGTTCCCTCTTTTAGCAAAGACAAATTTAATTAAAGCAACATAATGTACAAGTTGGCATTTTGTACAATTTGGCGCCCCCGCAGTTTCTGAGTGCAACACCACTGATCATAAATACAAATCCCATATTTGTTAGATGTAATGTAGGTGCTAACAACAAACATAATGTCATAACAATGTTATGTCTTGAAAACTTGTATCTTGAAGTCAACATGTATGTAACGCTGTGATCCTCTCACTGACGTTATGTAGTGCAGAAACAAGTGATAGGGGGGCGGAGTGGCTGAGACAGAGACATCATTCACCCTATTACAAGATACTGTATCATCAAAATGATTGTGATGCTGTTATTTTAAGGTGAAACAAAAAAAGTTACGTAATGTTGCTTTAATTCTTTTATATTCACTCTGAGTGACAGATATGAGAATCACAAAAAAAAATAAAAACAATAACATAGAAAATATACCTGTTTAAAAATCTTAGAGACTAGTTCCATATGCTACAACTTTCGGGTGATTTAGCATACTTTCTTTTATTATGATCCATGGTTTGAAGAACTAAAATTTGTTTTATCAAAAAAGAAAGAAAATATTCTTTAAGCATTCCACCAAGGAATACAATTATATTTATTTAGTAGTGTACATTAATGGCTTGAAATAGTTCTGACCAGCAGATATCATGATGCCAATAATAACAAGACAAAACATCTACAACCAGGCTAGTGTTTTTTTGAGACTTTACCTTGGCACATACTTTACCCAGACACATAACTCTTATCTAATAGCATATCTGTGTTACATGAACATACCAATAGAGTGATGTAGCCAACAAGATGGCTATGCTGACTGGACAAATTACTTAACATGGCTCTTCCTTGGGTGATGTATTGTAAATGATGCAATGTGGATTCTAGGTAGCAGCATGGCAGATGAGGAGCTTGTGCCAAAAAAGATCGATCTTCAATGCAATAATGTGTTTTAATTGTGCAAATGGAGAAATTCATAGGCTGTTCCAAGCCTGGCCGTGGTCTACAGGCCATTTCAAAATTGAGAAAGAAGATTACAATTTAGATTGTGGATTGTGCTGGTAATTAAATAGAGTAGTCATCCCTCAGTTTAATAGTCACTCGTCATTAAGGCTAGCTGTCAAGTGGGTTAGTATGTTGTTGTATCTCCTGAAGGAGTGACAAAATATACACATTTTACTCCTGGCATATAGACCTTGAGTAGGTGAAGCCCTTGCACTTTGGACCCCATGCCACCACATTTGGGGGCAGTCCTAGCTATTAAGTTGGACCTCTAATGCAAACTCAACAGTTCTGGACAGGAATGAATCACCTTTCCCCCTTGCTTGATAGAAGAGGAGTTGCCATTGCTGACTTTCAGACTGATTCATTAATGGATCATGGACCCTGCTGACGCACTCATAGGATATCATAGGATAGGCAATATCAGTTTCACTGGAAGAAATGTATACAGGATCATGTTAGGCTATGAGTGCGTCTGGAGGCAAAAGGCTCACCACTGTCTTGCCAAAACCATCACATATCTGAGTCACCACCAACTGATGTAATCTCCACTCTCACAAGAGGGTCCCTGGAGAGGAAGTCCGCTCCAAGGTTCAGGTGCCCTGGGACATGGGTGGCTATAATGGGTGGATCAAACCATGCTGCGCTGATTTGCAATTCCACTACCAGTTTAAATGCTCCAAGTTGTGTCGAGTAACCCCTAAGATGGACCACCTTATGAGTAGGGCCAAAGCGTGCCTAACTTGCGTCAAGCAGGTTGCGGTGACATCTCAGCAATCGCTGCCAATCCATGACAACCAGCCGTAGTTCTCCCCTTTCTAAAAAGCGTGTGTTATGACACTCATGTCTGTGCAGGAGACCACAGAGAAACACATTGTCATAGTTTTTCTTGATCACACATTATAACTAGGCCTACTGACTAAACATCCAAACCACAACATCTACCAAATAGCAGACCTATTTCCCAAAACTATAATGACTATTCCCCTGTTTTCACACATCATTCAGATTTCTTAAACTCTTGGTAAAAAACTCTAAACTCAAACCCTGTCATATATCATTGGCCGCACCATTTGCTCATTTCGAAAGCCGTTTTTCTTATATTGTACATACATCGAAATTATTTTTCAACATTCTTTATCCGTTGCATATTTTTTTCAGTGCATTTCCTTTTTTTTTACTCAATATCAATTTATTTTTCCACAGTACACTAAGGACTCACTAAAATTACTTTTATTTGTTGCAGTAAGGTGTTTTTATGGTAGTGTTTTGACTTTATCTTACTGGTGTACATAATGGCTATCTTATAGCATGTGTGTATTTGATGGCTTTTGAGTGATGTAGGAAAGCAATATTTGGCTTGGATGATAAGATTACATAGTGATTGAACAGAGTCTCTAATTGAATAGAAAGTTTGGTTTTGACATGGAGGTTTGTAAATGTGAGGATGCAGTTTTGCATTTGTGTTGGCACATTGCGTGATGTTCAGCAAACTATGTTTTTCTTGATATGTAATTGTTTAAATAACTGAAAAATCTAAAAGGTATTAACCAGCAACTCTTGCTATTGCTGGGAATGTCTCATAATTGATTGGCTATTTAGAAGAAAGTTATACCATATTAAGGACGCTATCAGCAATCACATGAGATGAGCTTGTAGGTTACACAGGACAAAGTCACAAGCAAATTTACACAAATTAAATCAATTCAACCCAGTATCTTTGGTTTATGGTAAAAGACCACCTCCTCTTACAAATGATCCCTGCATGAATGAACATTGGACCACACAGATCATTTGAAATAGGAGCAGAATTTGAATTTGGGCAACCTGCTGGTGTAAGGACGGAACTCGTCGTTCCGTTTGGTTGCAAGGGATAGGCCTGCATGAAGTGAGGCAGACTGAGACACAGTGAAGTTAATACAAACAGCGATTCAGCTATGACTTTTAACCATTACTCAGCATTAAGACCAAGTATTCTCACTAAATCACCACATTAAGACCACAAAACAACATCTCATATAAAGTACGTGAGTTAATGTTTTATGTTCTAGAAAAGAGCCAATTACTGTAAAACTGAAATTAGTCAAACAATGCTCACAATCTTAACTAATTGTTTATGTTATTAAGAAAGATTAATGGACAATAAGTTGGGTAAAGCACTTGACAATAGTGGTTGGTACAAAGCAGTCATTGCTGCGATATGTTTGCACTTTGATTTAAACAAATCAAATTTGATTTGATAATTAACTGTTTGGCCGTACTGTGAAATGTTATTTCCTTGGATATCATGATTAAGTTTTAGTCTTTAGATATAGTGCTCTTTCAAACCATCCAATTCCCGCCACTTATCCAACGTCAGATCCCATTGCATGCTAAGCAAAGTCGTCCAGAGACCACATGTACAGATGATGCATACCCATACAAAACATGTACAGGCCATTTCCCACACATAAACTGGTATTCATAAAAAAAACAACAACAAAAGACTATGCCATGATAATATGTGCATCTCATACAGTATGTACTTCAGGCCAGGCATATGATAAAAAATGATAAATGGCCAGCACTCTTGCCAGAAGTTGAATTCAGGCATTGGTGGAATGGCCGAACTTGTCGTTCTACTTGGTAGGATAGGATAGGCCTCCATGACGTGAGACACAGTGAATATGAAAGGTGAATCAGCTATAACCCTTTACCATGAATCGGCATTAAGACAAAATAGTAAATCAAATCAATCTTTATTTGTCACAGACACACTTCTTATGCAACATTTTTCCAAAATGAATTTTAACTCCACATGGAAACAGAGGCAATAATGTCACAAAAATATGCAGTTAGACATCAACCTCAGAGAAGAAGTTAATCATCACTTTATACTTCCCTCTTATTTTAAGATCTTATTCTAAGCTTAAAACTATAACACCAGGAGTAATACATAAATCAGTATTGACATTTGAGGGAACTTAGCCCATAAAAGTACATTCAAAGTCCAGCAGTGGTCTCTCGTGTAGACAGCACCACAGTTAAGTGTTGCCATCATGTGGTGAGATCTGTGTTACCTGGACTGTATGAAGTATGTTTTGTTTTATTTATTCATGTATTTATTTACGTTTTTGTATCTGTAATATACTCACTAATTTGGCTAAATAATTGGCTAAATTATTTGAAAGGAAACTATTACACATTCTATCCTCAATACTCAAAATGCTTGTTATATTTTCTTGATGTGAGTTAGATGAGAAGGCAATACCACTCTCCTATCTGTTTTTTAAGTATGAGACTACAGCCAGTAGATGGGTAGCTTAGCATAGCATAAAGACTGGAAGCAGGGGGAAACAACTAGCCTGGTTCTACAAAAAAATTGCCAACCAGCAACTCGAAAGCTCACGAGTGAGTTCATAAGGGTAATAAGACAATCTCCAGTGTCATATTTAAAAGACGTGTGAAAGTTGTATTGGTAACTCTCCACAAGAGAACAAAGAAGCTTACTTCCCAAAATGTCAAATAATTCCTTTAAAAAGCACAAGTGAGCAGCATCATCAAATGTGTCATCAAACCTCTCTTTAACAATAGGTGATATTGTTTGTTTAATTTTTATATTTCTCAAAAATAAACAAACTAAAATACAAAGATGCATAAAACATAAGTTTAAAGTTCAAGTTTAAAACTCTTGAAAAAAAAACCCAAACAGACAAATGTTTAAATTCCAATGTTATCTAAAAGTTATTCACAGAGTTATTAGCAAAAGGCCTGAGGCACATCATCTTTCCTGCCTGCAGATCCACATATTTACCTGAAGCTGCTACTGGCTAATTGTTTTGGTATAATTCTGAATGAGACCTTGGAAGTACTGTTGAGTGTTTTTGTGGGGCTGGAGAATGATGATGTAACATTTTGGGAGGAAATACCACAACAGAAAGGAGTAGAGACTGGAAAGTACTGCCAGAGCGTTAAGAGTTTGGATGTGCTTGCCACGGTAAAGCATGTACTCAGTGGCAAACATTATCCACGTGAGGATCAGCAGGAGCAGGCAGAAGGTTATTGCTTTGGCCTCATTGTAATTTTTTGGGAGATCTTTTCCCATGTAGGAGAAAATGAAACAAAAGCAGCACAAGGACAAAAGTAAAACCACAGGACTAGAGGTTGCTGTGAGATTAATGTCACAACTAAGTATTATTTTGTCTGGGTACCAAACTGTTTCATTGTAGGGCTTGGGTGGGGCACAAGAGTAGCCGATAACAAGTAAGAGTGCCTGAGTAAGAAATGCCACAGTGATGACCAGCCATTGTCCATGATATTTCATCCACCAGCTGTGGAGCTTGGGGAACTTGGCGGCTATTTTGAAAATGCAAACAATTTGAAATGAGCGCACAACAAAACATGCCAAACAAACAGTGTAGAACAAAAAAAAAGGCAAGAACCTTAAGATACAAAAGGAAGTTGTTGGCTTGTCGAAGTGAAAGAACACACTAATACTACACAGACTGAGGCAACCTAAAATTAAGAAGCACATTGGTCCCCCAGCAGATCTGACAATAGGTGTGTTGTAGTTGACAGCAAAGAGAACGGACATGGCTGCTGTGAGACCCACCAAGACCCAGGCCCCGACCATGATCACTATAGCTCCACTGTCTGTGAATGGGATGTACTCCACCAAACGCAGATTGCATGATGTGCTTGCTTCTTCAGACCATTCTGTCTCCTTACATCTGAGGCATTTGTAGGGATCCGCTGTTTTACACAAAAAAGGACAGATTGTCAATAAAGTCAACTTTTGAAAAGAGATCATACAGTTGATGAAGCATTGTTGCACTTTTCATCTTTTACAACAGATGTCCCCATTAGATTTAGGGAACATTTGTTTTACACAAGAAAGGAACGGAATGTCTGAAAGATGCTCTGTGGTATATTAGTAGCCAATCTAATTCATTTTTGAGTGGAAGTTGAAGCCTATGTAGCTGTGTCCAATCAACACAAAGTAACTGTTAAACCCTTGCAAACATGAAAAAATGCTTCAAACAATCTAAAATCTGAAAAAAAGCAGAGAGAAGCACAGGATATATTTTACTCATTTTCTTTCTCTCATGTATAATAATTTACCTGAGCTGTTGATGTAAGTTCCATTTGGACAGATAATACAATTGAAGCAGCATTCATGGATCCCATTTTGCTTTTTTGCATGTCCTATAGGACATTCCTTTGAACATACTGAAGTAGGCACCTGTACACCACAATTATTTAGCAAAAAATAAAATGTAAGTGAAGCAAGAACAATACTTTCAAGGATGGAAGGCAAATGAGAGGGAAATTAAACAGCATATACTGCTTTTAAATTTTGCAACAAGATTTGTAAAATGTGAACATTCTGTCAGACATTGGTTTATTTTTAGCAGTGTATCTTTATATACGCATACAAACAAAAGAAGAAACAAAAGAAGGCATTTTTAATCAACATACTCTTTTAAGTGTTAATATACTGCATTAAACCACACATATTTATGAAAAGACAACTTACTTCTCCCTTTGTGTACCACTGAATTTTGGTGCTGTTGATGAAAAATTTGCGCCATGGGTAAAAATGATAAAAGCCAATCTCCACTGCATCACCACTGTGGTTCCAGAAAACAATAGAAAAGGATCCAAACTTGGGCTCACCATTCTCATCAAATTGGATACTCCGGTTTAAAATTGTGAAGTTTGACTTCTTCAGCTCTGCTAGAACCTGGTGTGGGTACACAAAGTTCAGACCACTACTACTTTTGATTTCACACTGATCAAATAGATGTTAAAATATTACTGAGGAGGGAAATGTTGTTGTGTGATGCCTCCATTTCAGCTTTTATCCTATTTTTTTTTTTTTTGAACATTGTAGACTTTGTACCAGAAATTGTTTTCTATAATATGTTAAATATGATATTTATGTGATGACAAACCACGCTAGACCAGTGTTTTGAGTTATTACAGGCTTGTCTAAAGGGTTAAAGCTGTAACAATCATAAACATGAAAAATTGAGATAGTGAATTTGATCTAATTATTATTATTATTGAATTATTTGTATACTTACCATATATGGGTGCACTGTAATATTTCCATTACATCTGCCAGATCCGCATTGCAATGTATTGTGTAAGGCATGAGCGATGGCATATACAGCAGAATAAACAGGGAAAGAGAAAGATGGGTCCACAGCAAGGATATCTTCTGCACTCAGGCTACTGCAGTTGCAAAACTGATTACAAAACCTATTTTGTTCTTTATTTTCACATTGAGTCTGGCTTTTGGAAGCATAGATGAAATCATTGAAACCAGGTATTGTCACTACTGGCTGAGACACACCAATTACAGTTCCAATATTTTTTATTCCTTTCACCTTGGGGAGCCTTTTGTTTAAGGACCATGTGTCCCCTGCTATCCACACCTTGTCTGTGATATTCACTTGTACTGCTGACTCAATGAGAGCTTCAGCAGTCAATTTTGTAGTAAAAACAATAATGACACCGATTTTCTGTGCCTGTATTTGTTTGAACATTTGGGAAGTATTTGTATTATCGTTGATGCCTTTGGTGAACGCTAGGCAGATGTTAGTGTTCTCAATCCTCTTTATGAACAATTCCAGGCCATCTTTGCCAAAATCATTGTCACTGTTAAGGAAAGCAACCCAGCGCCATTTGAAGTGCAGAATGATCTCAACAATCACTCCTATGATGCCTTTATTGGAATGCACAGTTCGTAGGAAAGAAGGAAATTTTGCTTTCTCTGTAAAGGCAGATGAGGCAGCTCCATAACTGACCTGATAAAAGGATAATAGAAATTGAAATTAAAAACTGTTGCAATTTAAGTTTTACAATTGTACTACTTATGTTAACTGACTGATTTTATAACTGGGAAAAACTCTGTAGCTGGCAGACTTACCACAGGAATGAGATCAGCCATGAACAGTGGGGCTACAGTCAGGGTGTTCGTGCTTGAAAAAGGGCCGACCACTGCTGTTACTTTGGACACTTTGGACAGGTTCTTGTTTGGTTCACTCCAAGGTTGAATCATACCACTGGATGAGAAGAGTTTCAAAATTCCAGGGAAAATCTGTGTATCTGAGCAGTGGTCAAATATTTCATAGCCGAGAGATACATTTGGCAGTAGGTTGGTAGAGTTATTGATTTCCTCTACAGTGAATCTCATCAACTGAAATCTCCGATAACTTGACAGAATGAAGAGTTGACTATGAACAGAGAAAACACAGCAGGAGAGAAGGATTACATTTCAGTTAATATTATTAGTCTTGAGACCTCTACACAGATATGGACGTTAGAAAAGTCAGTTTTATGGAGCAAGAACAGGAGTCAGATTTAATGTTATACAGCAGCTTTGATAATGTAGCAATTAACTGGATTGGTTTAGGGTTCAATGTGCTGCTAAGCAACAGCTATTGACCCCGCATTTGAGGTGAAACTCCTCAGTGTTTTTAAAAGGGTCTAATCCAATACACTAAACTTGTCATTAGTTTCATTTTAAGAGGGGATTTATTCAGATTTATTTTAAACTCACCTGGAGCAGTCGATGGCTTCTGGTCTGTAAAGATAAACACTGTCTCTGACATGATGAATATCAAAAAGTCCACCTATTAAATAATCTCCTTTCAGGTGGAACTCTGAGGTCGGGACAGTGCATTGAGCCAAGGCATGTAGAAGAGATCCCAGGAGACACAGAGAAGCAAGACATTTTTTCATTGCTGTAGTTACCATTTACCAATCTAATGTGAACTCTTATTGGATTAGGCTCTGCCTTTAATAAGCAATGTCATGCTAGTAACGGCAAACCCTCAGTGTTATGTATTATCATAAATACCTGCCTGTAAATGGTTGGGGGAGAATACTCAAATCAGTATGCAAAAAGCATCTAAACTGCGCCCACTGTCTGTGGTAAATACATACAGAGTTGAACAATATTCAACTACCATGAATTACCCTGGTTATCCATGCTAATCCCTCATGTAGGCAGTACTCCCAAATGGTTTTAGAGAAGTTTACAGGGGAAGTTTTGTCTTTTGCCCATATTTGATGATTACCCGCAGAAAACTGCCTAAACTGAATGGAAAGTTAGTTGTTAAAATAGCGAAGCTGACATCATGTTAAGATGATGGACATTAATTGAGTGACCTCTGCAGGTAGCATGGACAGGGAAAGACTTAATTAATTAATTTGCAGACCAGAAGTACAGACCATCTTGCGTTGGGATAGCACCAGCCGTGACACTGTGAACATGTTGATGTTCCGAGCCATGACTTCTCATTATTCTGTTTTTTTACCAGCTGCAACTCCGTTGCTGGTATTGGTACCAGCTGCAACAGTGAAATAACCACGTGACCTGTTTTGACCCGGCCGCTCAAAGAATCGTAATTGATTAGAACCAGGATTGATAAGCAGAATCCGAATCCAAATCGTTAAAATCCAAACCATACACAACCTCATGGCCAATACCCCCTTTCCCAACTTCCTTCCTCCCTTTCTTCTGGTGCCATTGCTCAGATGACACCCATCTTCAAACTTAATTTTTGATCTCAACTACACCATTGCAAAGTTTTGTGAATAAATGTTGCAAAGTTGTGACACTATTGCGGTGACAATGTCTGTCCATAGACAGACATGACAGTTTTGTGGAAAAATCAGTCCAGGAAGTAAGTGTTTCAGGATATTGGCTGTGTAATAAGGAGTGGCCTATATTATTACAGAAAAAGTTTAATTGAATGAAGTAGCTCCTAAGTTGTCCTAAATCTGAAGCGTTGATGATGTTTTGGAGCAGTTTTTGATTCAAGGAGTGTTGAGTTTTCTTCAAATCATTTAAAAGTTATGTTTACATTCTGTGTTTCTCACCAAAACAGTGCGTGAGTGTATCCTTCATTTCTTTCCTGATAAGAAATTTGCAAAGCCATTTTTTCTAATATTTTAAACTCTGCATTGTTAACGTCCATGTCTTCTTTTTCCTGGTTTTTGAGGGCACATTGCTCAGATTATTTTTGTATTACCACCACCAACTGTCAACTAGTAGTATAGTGTGAACCACCCAGCATAATTGTATGAAATATACATTTCTGCAAGGTGCAGAAATAATTGCGCTTTTAAAAACATTACTCCATAGTGCTAGTAGTAGTTCAAAACTCCACAGGGTACCTTTGGCTGTAATGTTTGTGTAACACTGCGATAACAGTATATCGGTCAAAGTGTAAAGTTTACCTTGATCTGTTTCCTCATTGTAATTCAGAGGGAACCTTTACATTATAGTTTAGGCCAGAACACTGTCAGGTTAAAGCTGTCAAAATATTGGCAAATAATGATGCCTTAGGTTGCTGAATGCCTGTCAATAACAACCAAAGAGTATCTTTTTTTATTCACTAGGCAAATGCCAGCTGTATGTTAACCAATTTCCTTTCTTTCTGCTTTTGTACACAAAAGACAATGCTTTTTTAAAAAAACATTTATTTATTTATTTTTTTTTACATAATTTTGCAATGCCTAAACCACATAAAGCTTTTAAACAACTTTTCAAACATGCCTTTCAGAGGGAAAGTTTCAGAAGTTTAATGAAATGTTTTAAAATCGAATTAAACTTATGCTACAGAGATGACCTATGGATGGTATGGATGAACTGAGATGAAGTACAGATGAGGCTAGAAGATCGCATGAGGTCACAAGCAAATACACACAAATGAATGAATTAATTCAACCAGGTATCTTTGGTTTATGCTAAAATGCTACATCCTCTTACAAATGAGCTCTGCATGACTTAAACTTTGGCCACAGAGGTCTTTTGAAAGGACATCATTTGCAATGACTCTATGGATGACAGCAATAGATGCCGAGACCTGAGATGGACTCACGAAGGTTTGAATCCAGCAACCTCCCAATGAAAAGGCAGAACTCCTTGTGGTGCTCAGGTGGAAGGGATGGGACATTTTTTTACCAACAGCCAACAGTTTGGAGCTATACAGAATCTGGTGTCAGCTTTGTGTAAAGTTGTCTTTCAATTATGATTGGGTAAACTCAGATAGGGAACTGCAGTACATGTATCTGTAAAGTACACAAACAGTATTTAATGAGTCTATTGGGTAACTACTCAGTATGATGTCTCACTATGCTTGAAGGTACACAAAAAGAGTAACTAATGACTGAGTAATGAATTAGTATTTAATGAGTCTATTGGGTAACTACTAAGTATTGTGTTTCACTACTTGAAGGTACATAAAAACAGTAACTATTGATTCAATAATTAGTATTTAATGAGTCTAGTGGGTAACTACTCAGCATGATGTCTCACTGTACTTGAAGCCACTCAAAGGTACACAAAAAGAGTAACCAGTGATTAAGTCATTAGTATTTCATGAGTTATCACTAGTTTGTGCCAATCAGCGGGTGGTTGATTGTTAATCGGGAACAACTCATGAAGAAAGTGATCAGTATGTTGATTCACAGATATTTATGAACTAATCATTACCTAATGATTCATTCATGTAGTATCTCCGAGTCTGTTCTCCAGTAACTCATCATTATCAACTGTATGGTCTTCCCACAATCACAATTATTCAGGAATTACTCATTAACGACTAATTTACTATCAAATCATTCCCAATTCATCCCTTACTCATTCCTCAGTAACTACTCACATTTTTGTGTACCTTCTTGTTAAGTGTTACTGATTTGCTCAAGATCAACTTCCTATTTTACCCTAACAAATTTTTCTAGCAAAAGTGTTCTGACTGACTCTGACTATGATTCCACATCTGATAGGAAGTGGTGACAATAAAGATGCACAAACATTAATTACATTTAATCAGCATTTATTGAAGGGCAGATTAAGACCAGATTTGTTGACAATTTAGGGTCCTAATGGAACCGCATGTATTTTGAATGTGGGAGGAAACCGGAGAACCTGGAGGAAACCCACGACAGCACGGGGGGGACATGCAAACTCTGTGCTGTCTCCACCCTTAACAATGTAATTTGAACAAAAGGTCCAGTGTGTAGGATTTCGTGGCATCTAGTGATGAGGTTGCAGATGGCATGAATACCCCTAGCCTTACCTTCCCCTACAGTGGCGGCTAAAAACGTGAAAGGCCCTCCATAGAGTCAGTGTTTGGTTTTTCCGTTCTGGGCTACTGTAGAAACATGGCGGTGCAACATGGCGGATTCTATGGAAGAGTACCCACTCCCTCTGTAGATATAAAAGGCTTATTGTAAGGTTATGAAAACACAATGATTCCTCTAGTTTCAGGTGATTCTACACTAATTAAAACATAACTATTTTATAATGAATGATTTCTGCTTTAATTTGCTTTTTGTATTATTTGAGTTTTTTATTAATCCCCTATTTATTTTCTTTCTCATTTAATTTTCCATTGTATCTATTATTTTTTCATATTTAAATGTATTTATTATATAATTTTTTTCTGTATTATTTTCCCTTTGCATTTCCCCGATATTGATTACCACAAACTCTTTTTTTCAGTTTTTTTTTCTATTTACATTTCTTTGCAAATGATTATTTATACTATTTATTTCTTGTTTTTTTTATTTTGACAGTTCCAGTCCTCCTTACAACACAAGGGAGGATAGTTTTGAGTATTTTTCCAAGTGTTTATATGTCTGTCTGTCCGTCTCTATGTGGCCAGACTTTTGTCAGCATGATCGTGTCACAGCCATGCGAGATGCTGTCATGAAATTTAACAGGTCTGTAGTTGTGAAACGAAGTAAAATGTGGATCGATAGTGGTAGATGTCTGAATCTTACTGGAGAAATAAATTTCAAAGCTGTAAAGTATGCTCTTTAATGAAGTGATATGAAAACCAAATATTTAAAACAGCGCAACAATAATCACACAGTTGACATTCAATTAAGATATTATCACAATATATTTTCAAAAATGACTGTATCAGTAATGAGTTAAATCCTGAATTTATATTTAACCAAATTTTGCACACAGTCTACAAAAGCTGAACCTGTACAACACCTGCACAAAAACCCTGACCTGTTACATCCTGATTTTATTATAAATACAAAAACATAGGTTACACAAATATATTCAAACTGTGCCTGTAGTTTGACCTGTAGTGAAGTGGTGCCTTCATGTGGTGCCATTAAAAAATGTTTTACCAACCTCAAACTGTTATGTAACTGTTATCTAGATTAGTGCAGGGCTTAACAAAATGAACTTTATGTGTATCACTCCTTAGGCTATTAACTAACATAGGATTTTAAAGTGTATGTTTAACATTTGTACATTGAATTTAACTGTAGTATACTGTCAGTCTATATTCAGATGTCAGTCTTAATCCATGATAGCATGACCAAAGATCTGGCTGTTTGTCAGTCTGGTGGTACAATTATAGAACAGACATTCATGTTTCCCAGAGGATGTATCCTAAAGACTTTGACATTCACAGTTGTGGTTTTGATCCAAATTTTTTAATAACCATTGAATGGATTGTCATGAAATTTAGTTCAGACATTGATGTCCACCTCAGAAAGGATTTTAATTACTTTGGTGATCCCTTAAAACTTCACAGATAGTACCAACATGGAGTAAACATTTAAACGTATCTTATACTTTGGTTTATAACTGAATTGCTGTAATTACATTTCAATCAGCCTCAGTTGCACTTTGTGTTCGGTGCTACTTAGCAAATCTTAGCATGCTGACAGGCTAAACTAAGATGCTGACCATAGTAAATCTTAGCATGCTGATGTTAGCATTTAGCTCAATTGATTGTTGTACCTATATTTGCTGTAGTTAGTCTAGTGTAGTTCCTTAGGTCAGACGCTCTGCGTTGGACTAGGAGATGCCAACCACCTTTCTTGTTAGAAAGGTTATCACTGTATATTGTTAAGCAAGTTTTAAGATGCTTGTTAAAACATCCTTCTGTAAAACAACCAAATATCCAATTAAATACATCTCATCTAACATTATTAGATTATAACAAAAGAAACTGACAAAGATTCAAACAACTATATACATTTTATGACCATCCACTCTAATTATCCAAATTATTATCAAAATACAATCATTATTGTATTGAAAGAACTCCTGAATTGTGACACCTGAGCCATATTCACAAACATTTTGAAAATACTCTCAAACAGGTCCTAATTTAGTCTAAATCTAAATCTAACTTCAGAGTAATTTAGGAAACTTCTTAAAGCAACTCTGAGCAAGGAAGAACCAGAAACCTTTATCTTAGTCAGGAGGTGTGGTTGACTCCATTGTTAGGTATGACACATTCTTTTATATGCTGTGATTGAGTGATCAAACAAGAAAAAAATGCACAGTAAGGCAATGACAGCTGGCTGTGTTTTTTTCCGTAACCCCCTGCAGTACGCACCGCTGCAGCCTAATTGCTTCCCTCATTCAAATAAATGGGAGGACCTGCATTATCACCGCAACATTGGATTTGTTCTAAAATGCAGTCTGAAAGGAGAGGAAAAGGGGACCGTCATTCCTGCCGTTATAACATTATTACATTTGATGGGAGATGTGAGAAGATCTAAACCATAGCATTTCATTAACTCAATCTAATTCAGTTTTTGGAGAATTTTTCTCCTTCGTCTTTGTCTTTCCATCATTTTCTCCTCTGCTTAAGAAACTTTTAAGGCTCTTAAGAGTCCTCCTCCCTATTTGTGACAGATTTTCACCTGAAGGGCTTTGATTCTTTGTGTATAACTTATATCTCTTCCAGGATCTAGTCTTAACTTTAAGGCAAAATTCTTAGAAAACAATGCTAAGAATTTTCTGAGAATATCATCACTCAGACCAACTTTTTATACGGATACTTTATGAGTATGGCCCCCGAAGTGCATCAGTTATTTTGTATACAGTAACATATTTATGAGAAGCTGCTACTGGCTAATCGTTTTGGTATAATCCTGAATGAGACCTTGGAAGTACTGCTGTGTGTTTTTGTATGATTGAAAAATGATGATGTAACATTTTGGGAGAAAGTACCACAACAGAAAGGAGTAGAGACTGGAGAGTACTGCCAGAGCATTAAGAGTTTCAATGTACTTGCCACGATAAAGTACATGTACAGTGGCAAAGATGATCCATGTGAGGATCAGCAGGAGCAGGCAGAAGGTTATTGCTTTGGCCTCATTGTAATTTTTTGGGAGATCTTTTCCCATGTAGGAGAAAATGAAGCAAAGGCAGCACAAGGATAACAGTAAAACCACAGAACTAGAGGTTGCCTGAAAATGAACGCCACAACTAAGTATTATTTTGTCTGGGTACCAAACTGTTTCATTGTAGGGCTTGGATGGGTCAAAGGAATAGCCAATAAGAAGTAAGAGTGCCTGAGTACCAAATGCCACAGTGATGACCAGCCATTGTCCATGATATTTCATCCACCAAATGTGGAGCTTGGGGAACTTGGCAGCTATTTTGAAAATGCAAACTATTTGAAACGAGCGTACAACAAAACATGCCAAACAAACAGTGTAGAACAAAAAAAATGGCAAGAACCTTAAGATACAAAAGGAAGTTGTTGGCTTGTCAAAGTAAAAGAACACACTAATACTACACAGACTGAGGCAGCCTAAAATTAAGAAGCACATTGGTCCCCCAGCAGATCTGACGATAGGTGTGTTGTAGTTGACAGCAAAGAGAACAGACATGGCTGCTGTGAGACCCACCAAGACCCAGGCCCCGACCATGATCACTATAGCTCCACTGTCTGTGAATGGGATGTACTCCACCACCCGCAGATTGCATGATGTGCTTGCTTCTTCAGACCATTCTGTCTCCTTACATTTGAAGCATTTGTAGGGATCCGCTGTTTTACAACAGAGACACACAATTTGTCAATAAAGTTACTGTGTATGTTCTCCTAAGATGAGCTTCTACTTCAAGCATAAAGCTTTGTCCAATCAACATGAAATGAAATCCTCTTGGCCATAAATATGCCAATAAGAAAGATTATCTCCCATCAAGTAAAGACTGACAGCACTGCCTTTACTAATTTTCTTCCTCTCATATATAATAATTTACCTGTACTGTTGACATAAGTTCCATTTGGACAGATTTCACACTTGAAGCAGCATTCATGGATTCCATCATACTTTTTTGCATGTCCTATAGGACATTCCTGGGAACACACTGAAGTAGGCACCTATACAAGACAATTATTTAGCAGAAAAGAAAATGTAAATGCATTATTATACCGTAAGGGTGGTAGCAGTAATTCAGATTCAAAACAGGAATTGTTAAATGTAATCAACATTGAGTGTTATATCCAGATGTCCCTGCAAATAACAGAATGAACAACCACCACTGGTTTATGTTCCTAATGTTGGGTTTTGTTCCCTGTCACAGCTATTATTCAACATATCTTTGTGCACTTGTGCACTTGTCCACACACACATCCCTGCAGAAGTGGAAAAACAAAACAGTATTTTCAAATCAAAATGTACTGTATAAAGTTTTGGTAAGATTAAACAACTCACTTTGTCCTTTGTGTACCACTGAATTTTGCTGTTGTTGATGAAGAAATGTAACGATGGGCGAAAATCATAAAAACCGACCACCTCTGCATCACCACTGTAGTTCCAGAAGAGTATAGAATAGGATCCATGCTTGGGGTCACCATTTTCATCAAACTCAATACTCTGGTTTAGAAGTGTAAAGTTTGTCTTCTTCAGCTCTGCTAGAACCTGATGAGGGTACACAAAGTTCAGATTACTTGCATGTGTTCACAATGAATTTGTGAGGCATTGATTAAATATCATGTTTCAACCTCAAAGAGATCTAATGACATTGTCTCACAAGGCTTGACCATTCCTTACTGTAAATACTTGAGACAGATCTGAACACAAAAGCACAACACAGGCACAATGGGATGCAAGGAAGTTCAGTTTAATTAGTTTCAAACAGGGAAGGGTCAAAAATCAGAAATCAGTCCAACTGGCAAACTTGTCTAACAAGGAGCAGGAGGGGGAATATAAAATCTGGGTGATCAGGCAAAGGTCCAAGCAGGCAGGCCAGGTAATATTGAATTCAGAAATGCTGGAGAGTGAGGCAAAACATACTCCATGGCAGGGCATTAAAAACCTGGGCCAGTATAGACCAGATCACTTCACGGTAACAAGTTACATCCGGATAGAAGACTGACCTTTGATTTGCATTGTGCAGATATGTGAAATCAGCAAACTTGTATATTTCTATTGTCATTTTCAGCTGTAACTCTAACATTTAAAGATGTACAGTAAAACAAGATGGTTTGACCAATCTGATGTTTTAGCTTTGCTCATTTCATGTACTGTATTGCTTTGCTGTTATATTTGATATCTACACAACAGCAACATCTCGGACTAACTCCTAGTTTGGGTTAAACAGTCTCGCCTCAAGTTCTTGTTGATGAATAGGCAAGCACTGTTGACTGCATTGATTCTTCTGCTTTTGTTTTTTCTCACTGCAGAGTATTAACATTACTACAGCAAGTTGTTGCGCAACAGTCTCCATTTATTTACATCTGTTTCCCCATGAGATCATGTGAGGTAGTGCGTCGCTCCTTCTGGCATAATAATATGTAGTATGTGATGCGCTAAGATCTCTTTAAGACTGTAACACTGCTCTAAGCATCCTACTGGAAGCCCACTGTAGAATGTACAGATCTATTAAATGTACATTCAAATGAACTAATGTTTGACATGAAAAATCAGTTAAGATTGTAGTGTGAGGATTTAAAGGTTTTGTTTGTATCTTACATGTGATAACAAAACAGATCAGTGTTTTATGGTATGATAGGTCACTTTCTTATATGTGATAACAAAACAGACCAGTGTTTTATGGTATGACAGGTCACTTTCAAATAGGTTTTTCTGTAAGAAAAACTTGTCAGAAACATAATTGCCCAAGAATGACACAGTAAGAAGAAAGAAAATAATTTGTATACTTACCATGTGTGGAAACACTGTAATATTGCCATTACATCCGCCAGATCCACATTGCAAGACATTGTGTAAGGCATGAGCAATCGCATATACAGCAGAATAAACAGGAAAATTAAAAGATGGGTCTGCAAGAATGATATCTTTTGCAGTCAGGTTACTGCAGTTGCAAACCTGATTACAAAACATCTGTTGTTCTGAATTTTCACAACGATTCTGGCTTTCGGAAGCACGGACAAAATCATTGAAACCAGGTATTTTCACTACTGGCTGAGACACCCCGAGTACAGTTCCGATATTTTTGATTCCTTTCACCTTGGGGAGCCTTTTGTTTAAGGACCATGCATCTCCGGCTATCCACACCTTGTCTGTGATATTCAGTTGTATTGCTGACTCAATGAGAGCTTCAGCAGTCCATTCAGCAGCAAAAACTATAACTATACGTATCCTCTGTGCCTCTATCTGTTTGAATATTGGCGGATAATCTGTATCATGAGTAAGTCCTTTGGTGTATGCCAGGCAGATCTCAGTGTCCTTAATCATCTTTATGAACAATTCCCGTCCGTCATTGCCATAATCATCATCGATGTTAAGGAATGCAACCCAGCGCCATTTGAAGTGCTGCAGAATCCTAACAATCACTTCAATGACGTCTTTATTGGGATGCACTGTTCGCAGGAAAGAGGGGAAATTCTGTTTTCTTGAAAAGACTGAACTAGCAGCTCCATAACTGACCTGTTAAAAAAAAAAAATAATAGCAACATTACAGAAAATTCTAAAAAATGTAAAGTCAAGTTTTTATTACTTTAGTCAGGTAAAAGGTTGTTAAAAAAATAGCAACTGGCAAATTTACCATAGGAATGAGATTCATCATAAGCAGTGGAGCTACAGTCAGCGTGTTAGTGCTCGTATAAGTGCCGACCACTGCTATTACTTTAGACAGATTCTTGTGTGGTTCACCCCAAGGTTGGATCATGCCGTTGAATGAGATGAGTTTCAAAATTCCTGGAAAGTTCTGTGTATCTGAGCAGTGGTCAAATATTTCATAGCCGAGAGATACATTTGGCAGTAGGTTGGTAGAGTTATTGATTTCCTCTACACAGAATCTCATCAACTGAAACCTTCGATAACTTGACAGAATGAAGGGCTTACTGTGGATAGAGGGGCAGGGAGAGAGTGTAAGAACAAGGTTCGTTGTTCAAGGGTTTGTCAAGGCTGTACAAACACAGAAATATCTCTCGTTCATGATAGAAGAACTGAGATCAGTAATGCAGATGTAATGTCCTTACATGATTTTGGGGGAAATGTGCTATTAGCTATATCCATTGAGTAGAAGTTTGAGGCAAAATTCTTGAATTTATAACAACATCTGTTATATCAGGCACTCTTTACTTACACATTACTTTCAACTTGAGAAGATATTCCCCCAGATTTATTTTAAAACTCACCTGGAGCAGTCAGTCATTTTTGGTCTTTTATGAGAAACAGGGCCATCGACATGATGAATGTCAAAAAGTCCACCAATCAAATAATCTCCTTCCAGCTGAAACGCAGAAGCTGGGACAGTACATTGAGCCAAGGCATGCAGAAAAGATCCCAGGAGACACAGAGAAGCAAAAAAATGTTTCATTGTTGTTGTTATTTTTTACCACTCAGGTGTTTGCTCTGATGGGATTGCCTTTGTCTTTTAAATGTCATGAGAGACTGGTGAAGGCTGAGGCTTTGTGATCATTTCCATGAAATTGGGAGGGTATAGATGCAGATTGCTATAAATGGCTTAAAAAGAATACACAAATCAGCATGCAAAAATCATTTAAAATGCTGCTGCATAGTCCCTGTGATGAATAGACAAATTGTAGACAAAGCTTCTCAAGTACAGCCGAGGATATGCTTGAAAAGCCTTTATTAGTTGGGAACATCAAAGTAAAACATCACAAAAGGAAAATGCTGACTGGTTTCAAACCACAGTCTAGTCACTCATTAGTGTGAGTGTCGGAACACAAGTATGCCATAAAAAACAAAAATGTAGATTAAGCCAATTATCACTAATTATTCACAAAATAGTGTAAAAAATTGAGGAAAAGCAAATAAATTCACTTGCTATTCAAGATAAATGCCACTTGAATTATTTTTTTTTCAAAATGTGGTCAATGACACAGTATCCAATCTGTTACAGTAGGCTGTACACAGGTGCCAAAGAAGAAAAAAAAGACAGTGGGCTACAGGTGACTAAATGGGTTGGGTTTGTGACACTTGTGAGCTTTGAATTATGCATTGAGTGATGTGGGGGATGGCTCAAGCTTCAAATGAATTCACTGATCATCAACCATATTGATCTTGCTCCCCTTGCTATGCTACTGAGAATCAGGTAGTACACACAGATTCAGTTGCCATTTCAAGATGAAAATGTTTTTAACCTGTCATGAATGCATATTCAAATGAAAGATGACTAAGTTGTCCAATGTGTCTGCATTTAGTACAGAGGGCAATTGGCTGAGACAAATGTAAGCCAGAGTAGCTGCACACTTTTATCACAAACAATCAAATGATTCAACTTGAAAACCATGGCATTTCCCTCAGATTTATCTTACACATGTAATTGTGTTATATTGCAACTTACACTACTGACTTTCAATGTGACTCATTAAAAATAAGAGACTACACACCTGTTTTCCTGAGAGTCTACGTTCTGGGGCTCTGCTCTCCATTATCATCTCTCCTTTTTTCCATTCTCAGACAGTTTATCAGGACTGTCTCATGTAGCCTTTGTTTGTACTCTGTGACGGATGCGACTTGAAATGTAGTTAAGTACAGCACTTGTTATAAAAAAGTTCTAAAGTGACAGTAAAATTAAAAAAACACTTTACACACTTTGTCAGTACTTCCACCCCTGAATGTCTAGACACTAAAGTTTCATTTTGGGATCAATGTATGGAGAGTAATTTGGGGAAGGGATTTATAGGCTCATTACATGAACTAAATCCATAATAGAAAATGCAGGAAAGCATTAGCGGATAATACATTTGACTAACCTGTTGTTGTTAACTAACAACATAAATATATATTCTAAGATATTTTCTCAGGTGGAATTAAGTCTTAAAGTAAGGGATAAATGATCTGTTCAATACTATCACAGTTATCTCACATTTTTAAAAACAAAATGGTTGTTTTATATTTTCAGTTTGAAAAAACAAAAATGTTTTTGACAATGCAGAGATGAACCACATGGAAAGAGGAACCAAAGATTATCTTCTAAGATTGTAGGCAAATGACAAACCTATCTATATGTTGGCCAATGCAAAACCCATTTCCTCTCTTCCTGCTTTAGCACACAAACAGACAGAGTTTGCATAAACACCTGACAGTCAGGTAGGCTTTCACACAAACTGTCAATGGTAGAACACAGAGACATGTCTAAAAGTGCTGGTGTTAGCTGTCACAGTAAAAGTTTTTCAAACCAGTCATTGCTGTGAAACGTGGGCATTTCACTTCCACAAGATCACGTTCTAACCAATAGAGTAGCCAGTACTGTGACAGTTTTCCCTGTGTGTTAAGATGAGGTTTTGACTTTCTAGGCGTAGTGCTCTCATATATAATAAGGTTACAATAGGTTACATGTTTTACCCCTGTATTACTGGAAGAAATTGGCCATCAATGCCAAAAAGTAACATCATGTACTTGTAATAAGATCTAATTGATGCTATTGAGTAATAATATATTTAATCTCTGCTTTTTTTCTCCTACTAATAATCAGTATTTTGTGTGGTAAAAGTGGTCCCAAGGAGCGATGACAAAACAAAGAGGACATGAACATTTACATCTGGGTGGAAACAAGGTCAGTGTCTTCCTGATTAAAACACAAGATACTGAGACATAACTCATCCAAAAAGCAACAGACACATTAGTTAAGGATTAAATTTACCTAATGACATTTTTACAAACAGTGTGGAGCTATACAGAATCTGGTGTCAACGTGTGTATCAATAATGATTGGGAAAATTCAGATTTGGTGATGTAATACCTGTATCTCTCAGGTACACAACCTGTAACCAGTGCATTGAGACACTTGACATCCATGCAGACTACAGACATGTGGTTAAGGGCCACGAGAATAAGACCTAGTGTGGCTCCGTATGTAATTAGTATGCAAAATCAGCAGACCTGGTCAAATACATATATACATGCCCCACACTGCAACATTACATATTATGCCATTATTGAGTGGGTTTATAAGTAAGTGGAGAAATTGGTCAAATGAGGAGGACCAATAGGGGAAGAGGTTTCATTCTTACTGTGGCAATCAACTTTAAAGGTGTACAGTATATGCGCTTTTGTGAATTTAGATGAAAGCCAAATATTAAAAACAGTGCAACAATAAACTTACAGAAAATCACAGGGAGAATTTCACTCAAATAATCACATTCTATTTTTTTAAAAATGGAGACTTTATGTGTCCTTTAAGGTACAGAAACACACTTGAAAAATGGGAATATGCAGTAGGGCCAAGCAATCTTTATCTATATTGCAGGATACTGTTTAATTTATATTTGAACTATATTGTGTGTAGACCTGCACAACACCTGCACAAAAGCATCTTGCACCCTGATTTTGATCTCAATAGAAAAATCAATCTCAATACACTAGTTTATTCAAAGCATGCCTGCAGTGTGGCCTGTACAGTGTCACAGTTAAGTGGTGCCTTCATGTGGTGACAGTAAAAATTGCTATAGATACCTCAAAAAACAGCTGAACAGAAAAGAAAACAGACAAGTTCAATTCAATGTTTTTATTGAATAACTCTTACAGTTATATAACTGATGTACACAATATATAAATTAGTGCAGGGCATAACAAAATAAAGCATATGTGGAATATCACTGAATGTCCTGAGGCTGTAAAATTACACAAGATTTTGAAGTGTATGTTTAAAGCATAGTGTACATTAAATTTAACTGTAGTATACTCTTAATTCATATGTCAACTACTTCCTATCTGATTTAGTTATGCAAGTACAAAGATACATCTCATCGCAACAGTTCTTTATCGTGTGTAAGTACATTTGTAAACTGGTAGATTTTGAAAAAACTGAGTGAAGAGACTTTATCAGAGTGTGGATGATGAAATACTGGAGGTTTATTAAACTCTAACTTAATCAATTAGTATGTTAAAATTGGTGTAATGTTTACCATATCAGAATCAGAATCCAAAACTATTATTAGAACTAAACACAAAGTATAGCTGAGGATGGTGGGGATGTCATGAATATTGTATTTCACTGGCTGGAACATTTATTTAAAAAAATACATACAGTATATTTGGAATGGCCTTCAATATTAGCCTTACAGAGTGGTGTAGTAATGAATCAGTTAGCATTTTTGCACTTCTGGTTCCCTCATGTCAACGTCTATGGGTGAATGGGTTTTCAGTTAAAAGCCTGAAATAAGGTCTGTGGTTAACACAGGCTTAAGATATTTACACATTTTGTTCTATGTTTTGTTGACATATAATACATCATTAAATGTCCCACAGTTTAATTATAAAACACTTATGTGTCTGAAAAAGGACAGCTAATTGAGACTACAGAGGCTGAACAGGAAAACTCATCTCCTCACTAGTCCGTCTTTACAGGTGGACTTTTGTAACAAACTATTCTGACTCGAACTTTACAACTTGCAGATTGATCAATTTATAGAAAAAGTGTATGATACTTGTGTAGTAAGACGCTTAATGGTGGTGACGTTTTTTGTCATGTGAGCATAATGTAGCCTAACATTAGCTTTTTACTTATAGCAATTTAATTTATGCTTCGAAAATCACAAAAGTGGTGTTCATCTGTGAAGATTATCTGGCTGAACAAAACTTAAAACAAAAAATAAACTTTGACTTTGCTACAGAGCTTATTTTTGGCGATTATCCGAAATCCAATCCAAAAATCTCATAGGCTTTTTGACGAGGGAACCATGGTGATGCTAACTCCCAGGTTGGCCAACAAAAATACATCATCCCTACACCACTCTGTACACAGTCACATCACATCAGCTCCTCTCATTCATTTTTGGACAAACCTTTTCTGTAAAACGAGAAAATATGCACTACAGCAAAAAATAATATTATAACAGTAGTCTATAATAGGACTATTTCTAATATAAAAGGTCATGCTGATAACATTATTATGTAGATAAATCATTTTTAAAAGAATAATACATCCACAGAGCTTGTAGAAAGGTACAGAATAATCTCTTTTAATTAAAAGTAATAATTTTAAAATGTTTGTAGGGTCCAAAATGATGTTTTATCTCTGTGTAAGAATTCTGACAGTTATTTACAGCTTGAAGCAAGGTTTGTTTGCCGACAGTATAATGTCATTGGTTTAACGTAATATCTGTGTTACAAGATCAACATCAGCATCAATGGTCGCGTCAGTTTGGGGAAAAACTTAAAAATGTCAGAGATCTACAGTATGTACCCAGCATACTGTACTATCTAGTACAGTAACCCTAGCTGGGGTTGGCTTGTTAATAATCAGGGATCCATTTAAAAACATGTTTCCATTATTAAAGTTAGGCTCCAGTCAGTCAGCAGGATTCAACCTCGAGGGACCATGGATATCTGTGCCAATTTCCATGACAATCAATCAAATAGTTGTTGATGTATTTCAAACTGGATGAAATTGTAGACCAACTGGTCAAGGAAAGATTGACCAACAGATTGATATCCCATCCCTTGAGCCATGCTACTCACATGGCAAATAAGACTGACAAGACAAGGGTGCACAGATTCCTATCAATGCAAGCAGGTGGTTCAAATATTCATGGTGCCCACAGGATGAATCATGTTCACTGACTTTTCTTGTAGAGTAACCAACAGGTCAAAGGTTTCTATTATTCAGCGATCTATCTCAACATCTGCTTGATTCATGGGAAGAACATTCTGAAAACTTTGAATAAACATTCACAATTCCCAGAGGATGTATCCTGAAGACTTAGATGATCACAGTTGTGGTTTTGAGGAAATGTCTCAATAACTATTGAATTGTTGCCATGAATTTTGATTCAGACCTCCATGTCCACCTCAGAAAGAATTTTAATTACTTTGGTAATCCCTTACAACTTTCCATGTCGGGCCATCATTGGGTCAAAACTTTAATTTATTTTATACTTTGGTTTAAGACTAAATTGCTGAAATTACATTTCTATTACCTTCAGTTGCACCTTTTGTTTCTACTTAGCAAATCTTAGCATGCTGACAGGCTAAACTAAGATGGTGATCAAAGTAAATATCATACCTGCTCAGCATCAGCATGATTCATTGCGAGTATGTTAGCAAGCTAATGTTAACATTTAGTTCAAGGAACAACCACCCACAACAGTTTGTGTACCTCTTGTTGAAATGTTAATTACTGTATATATTATTATTATTATTATTATTATTATTATATTGTTATACTGTATATATTATATAATAATATCATATATTATTATTATTATACTGTATATATTATAGTAAATTTCAAGATGCATGAAAGAAACATGATTAGGTTACAACCAATGAAAGAGACAAAGATTTAAACTACAATGAACATCTTTTTAGACTTTTTTTTTATCCTTTCCATTGATAGCATTCAGAAGACCTGAAGCACATCAATTATTCTATATACAATAACATATTTACTGGAAGCCCGCTACTGGCTGGTTGTTTTGTTGTAATCATGAAGGAGACCTTGGAAGTACTGCTTTGTGTTTTTGTACGATTGAAAAATGATGATGTAACATTTTGGGAGGAAATAAAAGAACAGAAAGGAGTAGAGACTGGAGAGTACTGCCAGAGCGTTAAGAGTTTGGTTGTACTTGCCACGGTAAAGTATACGCACAGTGGCAAAGATGATCCATGTGAGGATCAGCAGGAGCAGGCAGAAGGTTATTGCTTTGGCCTCATTGTAATTTTTTGGGAGGTCTTTTCCCATGTAGGAGAAAATGAAGCAAAGAGAGCACAAAAATACAAATAAAACCGAAGAACCAGAGGTTGCTTTAAAATTATGATCACAAGTAAGTATTATTTTGTCTGGGTACCAACCTGATTCATTGTAGGGCTTGGGTGGGTCATAAGAATAGCCAATAAGAAGTAAGAGTGCCTGAGCACCAAATGCCACAGTGATGACCAGCCATTGTACATGATATTTCATCCACCAGCTGCTGAGCTTGTGGCACTTGGCAGCTATTTTGAAAATGCAAACAATTTGAAACGAGCGTACAACAAAACATGCCAAACAAACAGTGTAGAACAAAACAAATGGCAAGAATCTTAAGATGCAAAAGGAAGTTGTTGGTTTGTCGAACTGAAAGAACACACTAATACTACTCAGACTGAGGCAGCCTAAAATTAAGAAGCACATTGGTCCCCCAGCAGATCTGACAACAGGTGTGTTGTAGTTGATGGCAAAGAGAACAGACATGGCTGCTGTGAGACCCACCAAGACCCAGGCCCCGACCATGATCACTATAGCTCCACTGTCTGTGAATGGGATGTACTCCACCACCCGCAGATTGCATGATGTGCTTGCTTCTTCAGACCATTCTGTCTCCTTACATTCAAAACATTCGTAGGGATTTGCTGTTGTACACAAAAAAGGACAGATTGTCAATAAAGTTAAGGTCAACTCTTAAAAAATCCTCTGTTGGTAAAGAGAGATCAGTTTGAGTCAGAGTGAGTCACATAGGTCATCTTGTTTAACAAAGTATCTTTCAATGTTAGTTAATGACACCAGAAAAAACAATGTTGCTGATTTCACATATATTTGCAATACAAATCAACTGCCAGTTGTCTACCTGGAAGTGACTGATGTTATTAGCTTGATGCCACAGTGATTCGATCTGTGTAGCTGTCAACATGAAATGACTGTTACACTCTCTTGGCCATAACCCTCTTCCTCTCATGTATAATAATTTACCTGAGCTGTTGACATAAGTTCCTTTGGGGCATTTTTCACAATCAAAGCAGCATTTGTGGATTCCATTATACTTTTTTTTATGACCTACACAACATTCCTGGGAACACAGTGATGTAGGCACCTGTCCAAGACAAGATTATATCACAAGGGTTGTATGCAAATGATAGAGAAGTAGCAGTTAATGACACCATGTTTAGTTACAAAGCACATCACTGCAGAAGAGGGAAACCAAAACAAAGTATTTTTATATCAACATATACCATGTAAACTCTTTACTCTAAAAACTCACTTTGTCCTTGGTGTGCCACTGAATTTTGCTGTTGTTGATGAAGAAATGGAACGATGGGTTAAAATGATACAAGCCGACTTCCTCCGTATCACCAGTTTGGTTCCAGAAAAGTATAGAATAGGATCCGTACTTGGGGTCACCATTCTCATCAAACTCAATACTCTGGTTTAGAAGTGTAAGGTTTGTCTTCTTCAGCTCTGCTAGAACCTGATGAGGGCACACAAAGTACAGATTACTTGCATGTGTTCACGATAAACATATGTGGTGTCGATTAAATAGGTTTTAAAAAATATTCCATCATGTTTTAACCAACGAAGAGCTCTAATGAGATTGATCTCTGTCTTACAAAACCCTTTGAAAAGCTTATTTATTCAAAGCATCTTACTGAAAGCCATCAATTTGTGCAGATCTATATATGATAACAAAACCTACACTTGTATTGTGTTGTCATTGGACACACATCAAATGGCATGGAAAAAAAACTGGCCAAGAATCAGTGAGAATAACTTAAATGAGTTCTCAAATTATTTGTATACTCACCATATGTGGGTAAACTGTAATATTCCCATTACATCCATCCGATCCACATCGCAAGACATTGTGTAAGGCATGAGCGATGGCATATACAGCAGAATAGACAGGAAAAGAGAAAGTTGGGTCTGCAAGAATGACATCTTTTGCAGTCAGGTTACTGCAGTTGCAAACCTGATTACAAAACATCTGTTCTGAATTCTCACAATGATTCTGGCTTTTGGAAGCATGGACAAAATCACTGAAACCAGGCAATTTCACTACTGGCTGAGACACCCCGAGTACAGTTCCGATATTTTTGATTCCTGTCTTCTTGGGGAACTCCTTGTTCGAGGACCATCCATCGCTTGCTATCAAGACCTTGTCTGTGATATTCAGTTGTATTGCTGAGTCAAGGAGAGCATTAGCAGTCCATTCAGCAGCAACAACTATAATGATACTTATCCTCTGTGCCTCTATCTGTTTGAATATTTGGGAGTAATCTGTATCATGACTGAGGATTTTGGTGTACGCCAGGCAGATCTCAGTGTCCTTAATCATCTTTATGAACAATTCCCGTGCATCATTGCCATAATCATCATCGATGTTGAGGAAAGATACCCAGCGCCAGTTGAAGTGCTGCAGAATCCTAATAATCACTTCTATGATATCTTTATTGGGATGCACTGTTCGCAGGAAAGAGGGGAAATTCTGTTTTGTTGAAAAGATTGAACTAGAAGCTCCATAACTGACCTGTTAAAAGAGTAATAGAGACATTCTCATTACTTCATAGTGACAATAAATTCTCAAAAAAAGCTTGGTATGAAAGCACTTGATATATCTGATATAAGTTGTTAAAAACAGTAGTTGGCAAATTTACCATAGGAATGAGATTCATCATAAAAAGAGGGGCTATTGTCCGTGTTTCAGTGCTTACGTAAGTGCCGACCACTGCAATCACTTTGGAAACTTTGGAGAGATTCTTGTTTGGTTCACGCCAAGGTTGGATCATGCCATTGACTGAGATGAGGTTTAAAATGCCTGGAAAACTCTGTGTATCTGAGCAGTGGTCAAAAATTTCATAGCCAAGAGATACATTTGGCAGTAGGTTGGTAGAGTTATTGATTTCCTCTACAGAGAATCGCATCACCTGAAACCTCTGATAACTTGACAGAATGAAGGGTTTACTGTGGACAGACAAAGGAAAGTGAGAGATAATTAGTTTCATTAATGCCTCTGTGAAGGCTTTAGAGACACTAAAAAAGGCCTAAGATCAATAATGCAGACTTAATGTCTTATACCTTTTTAAATGGAGCAAATATTAAAATAGGTTTTGAAGGAAAAGTTCCATTGACCTGACAATCTGACGCACTACTCGTATAATAATATTATCTATTATACTAGATGCACTTCATTAGTTTCAGATAGTATCTGCTCAGAGATGTTATAAAACTCACCGGGAGCAGTCAGTGAATTCTGGTCTGTCACGATTATCAGGTCCATCGACATGATGAATTCCAAAAAGTCCACCGATCAAAAAATCTCCTTCCAGCTGAAACTCTGAGGATGGGACAGTGCATTGAGACAAAACATGTAGAAAAGGTCCCAAAAGACACAGAAAAGCTAGACAGTGCTTCATTGTTGTCGTTTTGGTTTACCCATCTGATATGAACTCTCATGGCATTTTCCTCTGCCTTTAGAAAGTTAGAAACTGGTGATGACTAAGCCTCATTTCCATGCATTTGGGTGTGAACTAGATGTCATACATAGATAATTATAATTTGCTGGAGGTTCATAAACAAATCAGCATGCAAAAGTCTTCTAAACTTCAGCTACAGTCTCTGTGGTGTGTACACATAGTGTTTAACAATCATGAGCAAGCAAGGTTGTTGCTTCCATCATAAAGGATCCTTCATGATAATCCTGGAAATTATGAGTTCCTTCTTTTCCAACTCCAACAATTAGGAACTAAGTTACAAATCACAAAGGAGACACACAACAGCAAGACAGTGTTTCATTGTTGTCATTTAGTCTACCAGTCTGTGAACTCTTTTCCCAGATACCTATGAATAGCTGGGGGATGATATACAAATCAGTATATATATATATATATATCAATCACTGCAGCAACATACAACATACAAGAAAGGTCAGAGCAGACTCCATCTGCTGAGGAAGCTCAGGTCCTTTGGGGTGCAGGGGGCACTCCTGACAACTTTCTATGACTCTGTGGTGGCATCAGCCATTTTCTATGGAGTAGTCTGCTGGAGCAGCAGCATCTCGGCAGCAGATAGGAAGAGACTTGATAAACTTATCAAGAAGGCCAGCTCCATCCTGGGATGCCCTCTTGACCCAGTGCAGGTGGTGGGAGAGAGCAGGATGATGGACAAGCTGTCATCGCTGCTGGTGAAGGAGTCCCACCCCCTGCAGGTCACTATCACTGCACTGGTCAGCTCCTTCAGCGACAGGTTGATACATCCCAAGTGTGTGACGGAGAGGTATCGCAGGTCCTTCCTTCCTGCTGCTGTCAGACTGTACAACCAGCACTGCCCCCAGTAGACCTCACATGTGCACTGTGCAATACTAAACTCTACACATATCCACACACTTTCTGGTTTGCACTAATTGGACAATTTTTTAATACCCATATTTATTATTTAATGTTTGTAAATAAAAATACAAAACTGCTTATACTTACACTGTTCATATTATAAATACTATGTCATATTGTAAATACCAAGTTCATATTGTAAATACTATGTATATACGAGTTAATTCTATTTCTTATCTCTATTATATTGTTTATTTTTTACTTTTTATTATTGTTTAAGTGTGATACTGTCCTTTGGCTGCTGTGACTAAGGAATTTCCCCATTTGCGGGACAAATAAAGGATTTCTGATTTCTGATGATTTCTGATTTCTGATGCAAAAAATCATCTAACTGCTGCTGCACAGTCCCTGTTATGTTAATGAAGAGTGTTTTTTTAAAAAAAAAAATATTTCTGATCATCAATCTAGAGATGTTTATTGATGTGGACATGGTAGGTGAATTATGAACTGCACTGAAAGGGACTCAACTTCAGGAAAACAATTTTAGTGACACCTTGGAGTGAGACAAAAATTATATTGTTGTTTGTCCTTCAACTCTCCTCCCTCCATAAGTACATACAAAATATGAAACAGAGACACATATGCACTGTTTGAAGGGACACAGTCTCTTTAATAGCATTTGGAGTGAAAAAATTACACTTAAGTTATTAAAATCAAGTTTTTGTTTATATCTGTAGCACAAGAAAACAATGACATGCAATCCATGAGAAACATATTAAATTCATCAAATCTAGAACCCAATTAACCAGTTCTGCTTTCATCATTTTCAACTGAATGGATTTAAACACTTGGAAACAGTATGGTGGTTGGAAGAAAAAAAAATAAAATAAAAATAATCTCAAAGAAATCCATATTTTAAAATATATATATATACAAATCCTCCATACAATCCTTTGAAACACAAACTTTTTACAGGAAAATGTTTTGATCCCTTACTACAGTGCTGATCAATGTTAAGTAATGACAGATAATCCCCAGCATTCTGATAAAAATGGAGAAAAAAGAAATCAACAGGTTTATAGAAAAGAAAGTGTGATCGCCACCCACTTCATCCATTTGTTATAATAAAAGCTCTCAATCTCTGTTTTCTTATGTTTCCTCTGAAAAAGAAAGAGAACAAAAGTTTGCTTGGAATGACTATATTTACCATAACTTTTTTCAAAGTAAACACAGATTATAAAGGACTACAACAGCTAATCTACACAAATTGAAAAGACCCCGGGCTTTGAATCACAGATGGGCAAATGTTTCAAAGAATCGGCAGGGTAAACATGTAATTTCTTGACAGTTATCTCAGATTAGACCTTGTTATGAATTGGCCTTGAATACTGGTTGTGCACTTTGTATACACAGTATATTTTGAATAATTCTCCTCAAAATAGTGTAAAAATCTGAGGTAAAGCAAATTGAATCACTTGCCATTTAAGCCAAATGCCCCTTTAATTAAGAAAAAGGGTTTATAGGGGTGGTCAATGACACAGTATCCCATCTGTTACAGTAAACTGTACAAAGGCGCCAAAGTAGAAAGAGCTGATTTAGACTACAGGCTACAGGAGACTAAATGGGTTGGGTTTGTGACACTTGCTTTGAATTATGCATTCAATGATGTGGTGGGTGGCTCAAGATTCAAATGATGAAGTCACTAATAATCATCCATATTGGTTTGCTCCCCTAGGTATGCTATTGAGAATCAAGTAATACACAGAGATTCAGTTGCCAATTTAAAAGAAACATAAATCAAAAAATGTTGGAGCTGAGCGTTATCATTTCAGGAGATTGTGATTGATCTTTTTTTTCACCTGTCATGAATGCATATTCAAATGAAATGTGACTCATTTCTCCACTGTGTCTGCATTTAGTACAGAGGACAATTGGCTGAAGCACTCCTAAGCCAGAGCAGCCGCAAAATTTGATCACGAAAGATGAAATGATTCAACTTGAAGACCGTGGCATTTCCTCCAGATTTCATCTTACATATCTAATCATGTTATTTTGCTACTTATACTACTCACTTTCAATGTATAACTTGTTACAAATAAGTAAAAGTTGGCAGATTTGTTTCACTTGGGATAAGGAGATGTACTTAAAATCAACCTTATTTGGAAAAAATAAAATTAAAAAAAAAATTCAAATATCACAAATTTCACTGCAAATTTTTTCAGTGTGGTTCCTTCCTGATGACTTTATACTTACCTAATGGGGTTAAAAAGGCAAAAGGCAGCACTGTCTCACCTACTACTGAAAAAATTCAGACCAATCCTAAAGTGAGGATCGTGGTCCTCCCAAAAAAAGAAAGAAAGAAAGAAAGAAAAATCCCACCCCTTGATAGACAAAGGCAATATTCCCCGACTAATTTGATCCGTGCTGCTCATTACCTCAACACTGTGAACCATGGATCAAAACTCGCATTTTTACGTATGTTTTCAGGTTACTGTCCCGCGTACAAAAAAAACCCTGGTCACTCCCCACTAGCTGTGACGGATAAATTTCAAATGAGAAGGAGGGGAAGGGTAGGTGGGAGTTTTTAACTAGCAAATGTTTTCCCTGTTTCTTCCTTGCCTTTGTATGTCCTCTTCCCATGTGTGAAGGGTAGGTATCTGTACTTGACCATGTGCTAAAAAGGGTGGAGAAGAAAAAGAGGAGAATTAGCAACAGATATTTCTAGGGTTCACTCTTTTCACCCCATTTTTTAACAAAATATGTGGTGAGTGATGGAGTAGCACAATGACTGCCAGCTTTATCAGTAATATAAATAAAAAAGGAATGATTTAGCACTTAACATGAGGTATTAGCATATTCAAAATTAAATTAACTGCATAAAATGGTGGACAGCAGCAAGATCTGTACCATATAATGCAGTCCTTCAAAACATATGACCTTTGTGAGTGTGAAGATCTTAGTTTTTTGCTAAAAGCTTTGTCAGAGTAATTTCTACTTTCTACAAATTTTTTTGTTGCCTTCTACAGTCTGGTGTTGATGTCAGTCAATGTATACTTTACCTTGATCTGCCTCTTCATGGTGATGCAGAAGAGCATGATGAAGTACATTACAAGTATAGGCCAGAACACTGGCACATTGAAGGCATCAAAAAATGTGCAAATCATGGCGATGACGATGCCTTTTGTTGCTGAATGCCTGCCAAGAAAAGGGACATAACCTCAGTTAAAACTGTGTGGCCACAGCCTGAAACAAGTCTATATATTGGAGTATATGACAGCAAAATTGCAATTGGAAATGAACATTTTTCTTCAAAGATGGACTCCAGATATGATGTACTTGAGTGTCTAAATGCTAGAACGTAAATGGCTCTAGGAAAGGAAAAAGGGAGAATGAAAGGCCCCATGTCACGAACAGTGTTCGATGTTCAATGTTGCTGACATTTAAACTTGAAAAAAGTTTTTAAAAAAAAACAAAAAAAAAAACAGTCTGGCCACATTTGTGACATTGGGTCATTTACTGAATAAGGCATTGTGTGTATGGTGTGTATGGAAATTTCCTTTTTACGATCAATGTGGGAAGAGTAATGTGAAGTAGGGTTTCATGAGTTCACAATATCAAATAAATCCATAATGGAAGATGCAGGAAAGAGAAAATACAGATTTGACTTACTTGACTTGACATATTTTTATGTACTTAACAAGGTCAAAACTGCTGAAAAATGTTAACAGCCAGGATGAAAGATTAATTAACTTAAATTAAATCTTTAGAGGGAAGTAACGCTATATGGACAATATATGGATGATAGGGATTGACTAGAAAGTAAATTGAGATGAGGATGCAAGATCATATTATATACTAAAATACTACCTCATTTTACAACACCTCTACATGACTTAAATTTTGGCCACACAGGTCAATCAAAAGAATCTAATTTGCAGTCACTCTATAGATGACAGAGATAGATGCCCTGACCAAAAGCTTGACTCACCAGAATTTGAATTCAGGCAACCTCCTGATGAAAGGGCGGAACTCCTCGTTCTGCTTGGTAGGAAGGGATGGGCCCTCATCTGCATTACAGATAAATTAAAGGGTGATGTAGAAGTTATTTAAAATGATCTTCAATCACAACTCAGCATTAAGACCAACAATGTGCAAGCCAAGAGATAAAAAAAAACACTATCACAATCAAAAGTATTTTTTCTTGAGAAGAGCAAACTACAGTACTTGGCACATGACTAGTAACAGTTCACAATTATTTGTTTTCACAATCTCTTATAACAATCCATGTTGAAAGGAAAGGCTTATTGAAGCACAGAGGTGAATAAACTATTTCCAGTTTTTGGAACTAAGCAGTTGCTTCTGTAATGCGTTAGCATTTTACTTCGAAGAGATCACTTACTCAACAGTGTGGCTGGCACTATGACATTTTATTTATTTCCATGTCAAGTTACACATTTCCAACTAAACACTTTAGAAAACTGAAAATTTTGAATTTTAGCTTTATCCTCAATATATACAGTGAATGCACCATAGTATTCTGTCCTTTTGGGATGAATAAATATATACAATTAGAAAACTTTCAAAAAAAAAAAAATACAAGTTAATGCTTAGCCATGTAGTGTATGGGAAAGCATTCTTAGATTATCTGATTATACTTTGACCTTTGATGGAATTGGTACTGAATAAAACTGCGACAAGTCAAAATACAAAATGTAATTGAGTACACAACGTGACAAAAAACATTATCTGATTTGAGTCAACTTGCCTTCGTCAAGCAGTGAAGGATCCACTTTTGGCGATAGAAAAGCAATGAACAGGTTGAGATGGTAGATTCCCAAAGCATATGTTACTATATACCAACCCTGAAAAGCAGCATAAGGAACAGAACCAAATTAACAGGCTAAAAGTGCACATTTGTTAGTAAAAAATGATGTATACATGAGCAAGAAGTTTTTCATGGAAAGAGAACTGGCAAGTAGAAAAACAAATATCACACATTTGACGGATGAGTTGCGACAAAAAAAGATGTACAGTCACTGTCCTCTTTGAGCGTCCTCTAAGCCAATCTTTCACCTTTGGTGAAAATCAGCTAAAACCAAAAACAATCAGCCTTAAATATAATGCATTCCAGTTAAACAAAATTATTAGTATTTATAAGTACAGGTGAATGAACACCTCTCACTCTGACAGTCTCAAAAAACTGGACAATACAGTGCAAGTGAATCATTTTGTAATTAAATGCTTTTGTTACAACTATTGGCATTTTCTAACTTCCCTGAGCAAAGAAAAACATTGTAAATGAATGAATGAATGAATAAATAAATAAATAAAAACCTTACCTGTAGTATGTACACTCTGATCATGTAGACAGCAGTGAGTAGTAGAGTGGCTGCCCACCGCACTGCATAGAACGGCGTTGACTTGTCTAGCCATGACTGATAGATCTGTTACAAAAAATAAAAGGAAGTCTCTGAAAAAATGTTACTTTCACTTTGTGGAGATACAATGATAATGGACGTTACCTAAGCATCCCATGCTTATCATTGCTCTAATTACTGTGGAGGAATATGTTTTAATATAAGTTCCCCTTAATCCTTGAATCCATTTCTCTCTCTGCCTGACTGGCCAATACCATGGGACAAATTGAAGGCCATATTCCCACTTTCAGTCAGGATGTCCTGATAACACTTTTTCAGCACTGATACCACTGCTAAGCACAAAGCTTGAGGAATGCTGCTACTGATGTGATCATTTTAAGTACAAATGAGATAAAATATAAACTAGAAACTGAAATCAGGAAAAGTGCTTCACAGGAGCACTGTGCTGCTAATAGTCCATGCAAAGGACGTATTAAACTCCAAAATAACACTGTAATTCACCTGTTTTCTTTGATTACGCTAAAGTTACTAGAAACCATCACCCATAATGTGATACATGACTTCCACTATAGTGTAAGCATTACTGCTACTTTGAAGATGAACACTGTGACAACAGGTACAGCAGCACTGGCCTTGTAACATTTCAGTACAGAAGTAATTCTGAAAATAAATTGCCACTTGCATAACTAATGCAGTCTATAGAAGTGACTTTAAATCACCACCAGTTTAATTGATACCCATTTTACATTTGCTTAATGGTCATGAGTATACAACCCAGTGTTTAGGCACCAAACATATCCCTAATTATGATGAGTGATAATGACATGGTCTGAGGGATATGCCATGTTACCTGTCCAATCCGTGTGAAAAAGGCAGCGACTACCGATGGTTTGCCATGGATTGACTCTCCAACACTGTCCCCTTCTGACATTCTATCAGTATAGACAACAAAAAAAAAAATTTAATTAGTGGTGCTTTAATATAGGCTACTTGGCTATTCTGATTAAAACAGACTTTTTAAGCTGCAGTAGGCAGTAACATTATCTAGCATGCAAAGGTCTAGCATCTCCCACTTTTGGGTACATTGGCTGGAATTTCAATCTAGTTTATATGGCATGCAATGGCATGGTGAAACTGTTTTAAGCCCAGATAGTATTGGTAAAGCAACAGAACAGGCATAGCAACATTTACATAATGGGTTGTTCCCTGTCTTTTTTGTAATGTTTGACTCCTTAGTAAGGGTTAATGTGCAATGCCAGTTGTTTTTAAGTACATAATTTCCCTGAATTTGGGATACAACTTGAACGAGATTCTCATAAAATTGAAACATATACAGACACTATCTCTAAACTGTAACATCTGAAACATGTCTAATTTCTGGAGTCATCTGTAGCCACAAAGATGTGCTTCACCAATGAGAAATAAGAAGGAATAAAAAATCTAACAGCATTATTAACATGAAGATGTTGTATTTTTTGGGATATCCTTCAGAAATATACTACACCTCAAGATTTGTTAAAATAATCCATCTGCCTGTGAGGCCTTTTTAAGAGATAGTCAAAAGGGTCCCTGTAAATATGCATGTGATTATAGCAGTAATGGGTAATTTATACCATACAGTTAACAACATGAGTCACTTTAAAGAAAATGTCAATAATACACATACAGTGTGCTCAAAGTGTTCCTAAGAAAATATGAAACAGCAGCAGAGGAAATGAATATTTCTATCTGTAAGCACCAGGTGTCATTCTAAAATGAAATACTAGCTAAGAAGGGAATTTACCTACTGAAATGTGTGGCCAGCTTTATTATAAAAAAAACAGTCGTAGGTGTGTAACTAAATAGCAGAATGTGGTAGCAGTCTGTGTCTTATGTATTTATCCAACTTTTGAGGTGAATTCAGATGGGCAGCTGTCTGACTATGCACGTCAGATGACCACTGCAAGGGGAGATCAGAATGATGTCCATGTAGCTCGATTACGGACATGGCCTGACGTTAGTGAACAAAATCAAGTATTCGCTCTTTTTAAATTACAATGCTAAGTAACTATTTTTTGTAGGTCTAACTAATGGCGACATAGTTCGGCAACTTATACCGAGGACTTTGCAGAGATCCGTTGGCTTTGTAGCGACTGGATCATGATTTTTTCCCCTTTTTTTTAGGTAATGTTAGCTGGTTGCCCACCTTTACCATTGTAGTTTGAGGTCATGTTTCAGATATTTGATTACCAACTTGCGTTGCATTGATGTTGCAATTACAGGGCATTTTAATTATTCGTATTGATAGGTACCATTAGCTTTAAAAGGCAAGACCCTGTATAACTGTTTGTGGTTGTGGCTAACGTTAGCTGCATAACTAGCTAACACTTACAGGCTCAGGCAGTCAGGAAGGAAGTTAACGTTAATGCAGGTTAGGTTCCGTTTTTAAAGAGGCACTCTGGGAAAACCATGATGTGACTACGATCGGAACACATTTTGTAATAGCAGTTACTGACGTTTCGTTAGTTAGGTATATGATTTGGAAGTTATACGCGTTAGCTTAAAAATTAGCTCTCGTAGTGGCTAACTGGCCATCAGAACGTACATTGCCCTTTGGTCCAAATCACCGATTGTGGGTTATGTAGTTTTACTAAAGCTACTGCTTACCCCGAGCGGCCTTTAAATGACTATATCTAACTACATTTCCCACAATTTTAGCGAAGCGCGCATTAAAGTCTGGCAAAAGAAAATGTAGTTCATTACTCACTGTCTGTCCATTGAGATAAGTGGTTCTGTGGAAAAAGTAAACTACAAATACCAGCAAGGACATCGGTAATTTGACAACTCACTTCCGGAGATAGTACTACGTTGCCAACGGCTCCACAGCTAGCCGGCTAACGTTAGCACAGTTAGAAATCAAAGTATTCGCGAGTAACCAACTCCATAACTCACTGAATGACACAATCAATTTGAAATTTGCTTTTTACTTTTAATACCTGTCTGCGTCTCTTCGTTGTGTCTGCAAACACAGTGAAAATAATCAATGGCAGTCCTTTCTTACCTGATACGGCCGCTGTGTCACTACCCGGCTCTACCTAGCTAGCTAAACTAGCTACCTCTCGTGTGAACACGTCAGTACTTCCGCGAGGATTCGAACATACGGCAGGCAAGACAGTCGAGCCCCGAAAACGAAACAATGAACCGCCGAGCCTCGATAGGATTGAAGATTCAAGACAGGGCTATGAATGAACACAAGCACGTATGCTCCCATACTCGATTAACTAAATACAAATAGCCTAAATAGCATCTTAAGATCGATGCATATCTCATTAAACGCTGCCTAGATTTATGGCATCTCCACTGACAATTAAATGTTCATTCAAATAAAACTCCGATCGGAAATGAGTCTAAAACCTTTTCGAGTTTGATAAAGAGAGACACTAAAGGAAGTCAAATATTTTAATATCCATGATATTAAGAAAAAACACAATTTAACAACCTTTGAAACTAATGGACTCCGACGAACAGCAATAGTTATATAATTACACATCTTAACAAAACAGATAACAAAAAACTTACCAGAAATATCAAAACAATCACTATTTCTTTTTACATTGTGATAATGCATAATACTGATCATCATAAGCACAAAATATTTTACTTTCAAAGCATTAAAGTGCTCTTTCTTTGACCAGTTGGTGGTTAGTGGGTGAAAGTATGTGTGTCTTTGACAGTGAGAAGGCCTTGATAACGAAAATGTTGCAAGTTAGGAACAAATTATTATCATGGTACAAAGTCATGTTGTTACTACAGACTATTTTGACACAATTGCTAGAATTGCACCGTGATTAATCATGCTGCATGGCAACCTAGAAATGAAATTGGAATGTTGCTATTAAATGTCCACAAACAAGTGCCATGAAGATACATACTAGATACACAACAAGCTGTAATCAATATATGAAGACCTTGCCCTGCAAGGCTTTTCACAATACACAGAGAAGGACGAAAATGCTACTGTCTTATATTGTGTCTTGGTAAACAGGGATGCTACTTTTAATTTATTATTCACAATTCTGATTGAATCCCTGTTATTAAGATATAATACTGATTTTGATATTTTGTCTCTCAACTGTTTTGCGATGTGTATTTACAGTATATAAGAATCAACACATTATGTCCTATGACTTAATAAAAAAGTAATGGATGCAGTGATATTACATATTGAATGTGATTTCCATTAGGAGTTTTCATGAATACATGCTATTAATACAAAAGCCCATTAAACAATGAAATGATAAGGGTATACTGAACGAGAGGTCATCACATTATCATAATCATTAGAAATATACAGGACTGTCTTCCTGTAGCTGTGAGTCTGATTTGCCATTCAGTTCTATACATTTGTTTCAAACAGGAGATACACCATCTTGAATCTAAATACCCCTTTTCAACCACATCTAATCCAAAACATTTACAAGATACAGTATATACATTTATACAGGTGAAGGGTAAACTGAGAGTACAATAAATAAGTCAGCTGAGAATTATTTTTTTGTTTTCAGACACAAAATTGAATCTAGCAAGTAGTGAAATGGTTACACGTCTACTGTGACATTAGTGCGATTGTGCAATTGCTACATCTTATGTTCACCATAAATGAAATTAGATGCTGAAAAATGTGTCATGTATTATTGCACAGTGCAACCAAACAACACCCCATTTTCCAGAAAAAACCCCAACATTTTCCTCTTTAAACACACACTCATCAGAGTATCCAAAGTATAGTCCGAAACCATGTATGTTTAACTTCAGCATTGCCTTGACAATGCTGTTGCCACAGTGGTACTTGCTATTTAGACTTGAGATGTCCTCTTTTGTCATCTCATGTCAACCTTCTGGGTGGAACAATTTTTAAAGCACAAAATAAGGACTGCACAGGAAAGTGCATTAACACACTGAAAATGTTCCGAATTCAAAATGGAACTTGATACAAAATCACTGACTGAAATGTGACAGCAACACCTAAAAGCACATTTAAAGACCCCATCCGCATGCTTTTACTCAGTATTTAGGCTGATGCTGACAATAATATTAGCAAAACAGTCCAAAAATTTTTTTCGGGCTCAGTGAACATCACTTTCCATGAACTCCTCCTTGATGGAGTGCTTGCTACGTGACAGCTTGCAGTCGGGCATGTCAAAACCAAAGTCAGCCCACTCGTCAGCAGCTGATGTCATCCCTGACGTTCCAACAACTCCTGACCTGTTGGGGATGGTTATGGTGTGGCGGACGCGAAAGTGCACAGCCTCCATGACACGCTGACGTTGCAGTTCCCCGCCGGCTGCCCCGATGGCGGCCATGGCAGAGGCAGCCATATTGCTGCTGGAGCGAAGAAGCTGCTGGCCGTGATAGTCATGGTGATGATTAGAGGCAGGCAGTTGGAGCGGAGCGCCTTGTTTCAAGTCCTGCAGACCTCGCCAAATGGCAAGGCGGGACTGCTCCGGAATCTTCAGGGCACCTAAATCCTGGTGAAGGCACAAAATTAGACATTGGAGGAGTGTAAGAATGTAGGAAAAAAGACAAGAAAATTATACGAGTGCATGTGCAATTTCGTGTTAGCTTATAGATTCAAAATATATGAAGCCTACTCATCAAATTGCTAGAGGTGAAAAACTCCACAGGCTATCTTTAGTAAGACTAAGCAAAATTCCTTCTACTTACTTTCCTTATTGTTTTACGTTCACTATTTTTTGTTCTTTCCTTCACTGTTTCTTTTTTTTTTATTGTGAATGCACAAACAGAGTGGTTACCTCCATGGAGAGAGTCTGTAGATGGTAGATAGACTGGAGGCCTTGGGAGGTGAAGTACTCAATGAAGTTCTGACAGCCCAGACTGGTTAGAAAGCTGTGTGGGGAGAAAAGCAGGGCTGCTTAGACTGCTATTAGACCACAGCTACAAAGCTAGAAGTAGGACTTTAATATAAAAGAAAATCTACTTCATTAACACTAATGAAAAGTGCAGCTGTACTTGAGTAGAATAAAGGATATACTTGATAATTAGGTTCAGCATTTATTTTTAGAAAGAGCTAAATATAAAAGCACCTCAGTCTATTATGTAACATCATTATTTCACTATTCTAATTACTCAAGCTATTATTAGTTTTTGTCCAAACTTAGTGAAAGAATTAGATCACAGGTCATCAGGTCTAGCCTCAAGTGTATAGAAACTATACATCTTGATTGATGCTCAGGAAATAAAATTACAAACATGCATTTCTATTAATGATTCATAAGGCCACTCTTGCTTTGATGAAGAACCTTTATTATAAATACATGAAATGTAAAAGTTTTGGCAACATACACAGTGTAATGGAAAGGTAAGCTAACTGTGCAATGTAACTGTACAAAAAAACATAACAATCTGGAAACATGTTTAAAAGAATGTTAAAATTGCAAAGCAAAGTCTAAGTATTAAAATGACTGCATTGACACATTATCTTAGAAAAAATATGAAAAAAACCCTGTTTAAAATTCAAATTAAAGAAATGAAACAATGGAAATTTCTTTTGAAGAAAATTCGCTGTAGTGCATTGCAAAGGATGGCTGTATACACAGTGACAGTGTGAATGATTTTAGATGTTTGTGACACACAGTTTGCGGTATTGGGTGACATAACAAACCCTCTGGCAGCCATAGTGGAGGTCTACAACTCTTGAGCAGCTTGACAGTATGACCAGAGTAAATAGACATAATTGCTGTGCTGTTTTTGAATGGGACCTAATCAACACATCTGATTTAGATATTTAGCTTATGCAATGAGGAGCTAACACACTTTTATTTTCACTTAAAACATTCCTAAATTAACCAGCTCCCAAAACAAAACCTTGTCTTTTTCCAGTTTTTATTATGTAGTAGAGACATTAGTTCCATGCAGCCAATTCTCCAGTGGACCTTCATTATTGCACCAGCCATGGTTGTGTGGACATTTGCGATGTAATTGCAAGCTTTTACAGAGCAGCATCAATCAAATCAGACTGACTGTATAACACAGTTCCATCTAGACACATTTTGCTCCAAAAGGGAACTTTTCCTAAAATCTATTTGAAAAGTTTGTACGAACATGGCCAAACACTAACTCTTTTGGCTTCAACAGGGCACCAATTCATATATTATAACCCAACAAGTGCATCTGATTGTCTGCTGGCCCTTTACAGTAGGATAAAGAAGGAGTGTCATTGGAGGGTGAGGTACCTGACAAGGCTGGGGTCAGGATTATACGGAGGGGGCGGGCTGCAGTGGGAAGCAGACACTATAGTCTGACTGCTGTGGCCACCATTCATATCACCATTGGCCTGCATGTGGTGGCTGTTGAGCATGTTTGAACCTGTGAGAAAGGAGGGGTGATCAATACAATAATGAGCAGAACTGTACTAAAATGGCACAAACAGGCTCTCTCATTGATATTTTCTGATCAGACTTCTTACGACAAATTGGCCGGAAACATGTTTTATGAGTACATCTGATTTGCTCTGACATAATCACTCACCCATATGAGCTATGGAGGTGGGGGCAGTGTGATGTTGCTGGGGCTGCTGCCCCACCAGCTGGTTGACCAAGGGCTGTTTGCTGAGGCCGCCATGGGCATGAAGCTTGTTCATGTTGGACAGTGGAGAGTAAGAGGTCGGGGATGCTATGTGGCTCCTAGAGAAAAGAGGAGAATGTGGCTGTGGTTAGAGGAGTGTGTGTATTTCTTTGAGTTCGTGAAGACACTTCACAACACATTGATGACATCATCAAGACTTAATTGTAGCTTTTATGAGGTTGTATTAAGTTTTATGAGATACATCATAAAGAAATGTAAGTATTTCAGTGTATTTTTATGGGACTTTGGCTGATCCAGTGATCATGTTGGAGTGACTCACGGTCTCTGCAGAAGTTGCTGCTGTGTTTGTTGTCTGTAGGAGTCCACCAGCGGCTGTGGCACCAGCTCCACCAACTCCAAACTGTCTTTAATCTTCATCAGCAGCTCAAAGTTCTCACGACCACGAACCTACACACAAACCAAGCACATACAGTAACACGACATATTATTTCCTGCCAGGGGATTATTATTATTTTAGGGTTCATTTGTTTTTTTGTGTTTGAAACAATGGTATTTGACTCTTTGCAGTCAAAATACATATTCATTCAATCATGAATGATTTGGTCAATTTAAAATCATTGAGTGAGTGAAATGCTCTTACAGGAATATAGTAAATCTCTTCTTCTCCATGCCGCCTCTTCCTTAGGTTAATATTAGGACTGGGAATATTTGGCGGACTCTGTTTGAGATCTGGAAACGACAGAAACAGAATCGCAATCAAACAGAATTAAAACACATTTTTATAATCTTAAGGACCAAGATATGTTGGACCATTTTGGTTGACTGAATGTATACCAACACCCAGGATATGTAAAAGTCATGAATCTTTAAGCTAATACCACAAACTTGTAATTTGTTATGAAAACAGTCTCAATTTTACGGAAGAGTATTAGGGCCAGGGGTGATAAAAGATGCAGCAATCTCTTCAAAGTCCTAATACTGACAACTACACTGTGTTTATGTTTAAATAATTTCTATGTTACTGAAGCCAATTCTTTCACCATTTCATCTACACAAGGCATTTTGTTATCAGTCATATGTGCTGTTTGATTTAGTCTTAAAAGGTCGACTTTAATATTGAAATGTCTAGTTTATTCTAGACATTTTGACTCACGAAATTGTACTTCAACATTATTCTCGACATATCAACTTTTTTCTCAATATTTCAACTTTATACACAAAATTGTTTTTTAACGGGTTTTTTTTCTTTTTCTCGATATTTCGACTTTTTTCTTGAAAAAAAAACGTTTTTTTCTCACCCCTGGCCCTAATACTCTTCCATATTATTTTAATACTAATGCCTCTACATGACTTACATCATCAAACTAGACCATCAGCAAGAAGAGTGGCTATTTCTGTATAATTATCATAGTTATTTTTAATGCCTGTCACCAGGTCGCATTTTGACTTATCCAGGTTGGATAGGTCATAAAATTAAAATCTTTTATGACGCAGTGCTAAGAATGAATTGAGGAGTCTCAAGGCCTGAGGAAAAAGCTGCTCTGTAGTCTGGGTGTATGGTACTAAAACAAAGTTTACTTTGTTCAGTGGTCATCTTTTTTCCAAAAGGGGCCAACAAACTCAACAAAAAAAATGAAAGTTCCATGTTGTAGCTTTAATCATTTAAAAGTGCAGTTAACATGATCGTGTCGGGTAATTCAACTCACTGCGCTTGTTGGCACTGCCATTTTTGGCCACGCTGTCATTTAGGGCTTGTTGTTCCCTGAAGTGGTCTTCGTCTGCTTTGCGGTCTCGACCAGGACACGCACATATCCGACCTTCAAATGACCTTCTGCCCAACACCTGACCACTGCAGAGATGATTTGAAATACAAAATATATTCATCAAGTAAAATTTGTTAAGAAAACTCTGATGAAATGTTTTTTCTCCAAATCCAAGTATGTCTTTACTATTCAGTTTTACTTAAGCTTGCTGGATCAATGCACTCAATATAACACAATTCTCTGGCTGCAATCAAAGTTTTTTGCTAAAATGCACATTATCATGGTAACTGGTATTGAATATTAAATATATGTAGTAATGGACACAGTATATACAATCTGATGTGTATGTTTTGCAAATCCCATTGAACTGTGGGTTGGTCAGAAAGAACATAGAGCTGAGAATTGCTTGTTAAATTCAAAAGAAAAACCTTGTCTGAACTATCTGTCTGTGTTTATGAACTGTGAACTGTTGACTTACTCCCTGGTTTCCAAAGTGATGATGATGAGGATGGGTCTCCTGTTCATGCCCCCCACACAGCTGCTGTTGCACATGAAGTTGTACAAGATGGTGGTAAACTCAGTCCCCACCTGAAACACAAAGCAATGAATCTTACCAATAAAGCATCTTAATATTGTTGTTAATCAACGCACAAGCAAACCCTCCATTTTACAGTAAATGTGACCCAGTCACCACCAGAGGGCAGTGTTGCAGTGTTCTCTGATGTGAGGGGAGACAAACGTGCTTTCATTTACCTCCTCAGGCACAATCGCAGACATGATGATTTCTCACACTTGTGCTTGTTTGGACATGCCTGGTATCTTTATTTATAGATGTGCCTTTCATGAAGAACTTCGCTGAAATTGACTGTTTCTCTGGTATGAACTTGACCGATCCATTGTGAGACTTGAACAATATTTGGGCTTAATGTACAAAATTTAAGGGACATCTTTCATATATTGTGACATAGATGAGGACTTGAGTCACTGTCACTTGGGAATATTTTGTGCATTCACTGTAGATCAAAATTTAAAATTTAAAGTCGGAGTCCAGCGAGGTCCCAATAAGGAACCTAATACAATGCACTGTGTGTCTCTGTCTTTATAATACACAGTAGCTGATGTAGCACCAACCTGTGGAGCCTCGTAGGGCACGAAGACACTCTGCCGACCAGTGACAGGATCATCCACATACTGACAGAGGTTATTCCCTTCCACTCGGATCAGGTGACTGGCTGGGGCTGCTTGACCTATGGAGTAATTGATAGAGCAAAGGTGAGGACACAGTTCATGTAAGTCAAAGTGTCACACATACCAGACAGTCTTGTTTATTAAAAGATTACTGCTCAAAATGTTTGGGCTTAGGGCAAAAATCACACCAAAGTTAAGATTAGTGAATTAAGTATCCTCGCCTATCACTGTGATTGGCTTCATAACTCAGAATTATTGGTGTATTTTGGAGAAAAGTATCAAATATCCAAGTTCAAGCGGTGATGGTGAAATAATCTGGCTTCATACTGTCATTGAAGTCTCGTCCTAGTTCGTGGTTGGGGCACCGTTTGACCACTTCTGTGACGTGCTCCGCCTTCTTGTACACGGGCATGGCTCTGATGATACTGCCATGTGGAGGAGAGGAGGACAGTTTGATTTGGATCGGACAGGTCTTGGCAATCTGGCAGTAGAGCTTCTTCAGCAACGGAGAGTACTGGGTGGGATAAGAGCACAGGGACAGAGAGGCTCGAGTCAGTGAAAAGGGTCAATAAAAAGCAACTTTAAGTGTGCGAAAAAGCAACAATGAAAGATCTGTCTGTCTCAGATATTCTCACAATCAGTCAGCCACACAGAGTGCCTCTATATTTACATATTTCAAACTTAAGACAACAAGTACACACAAACTATCACTTACATTACAGCAAAAACCCTTTTCAGGAGGTGAAATTGATTCAAAATGAAATAACATTGGATTTGAGCCACTCAGTTATCTATCAGCATGGCAGCTAAAGGAGTATTTTAAATAGTAGAGGAGAAGGTGGACAAATAAAGAGCTGGGTAATAATATGATGATAAAATAGTGGGGTGTGACCACAAGATGCTGTTATTATCACATAAAATCATAACTGCAAGACAAATGTTATTTGAGGAAGGGAGAGCATGAAAGGGAAAATACAAGAGAACTGTAAAACAGTCAACAGCAAATTTACATCTGTGTAGTGAAGGTAATTACTGTGTTATTAGAATGAATAAACAATTATTATCCAGCAGACTGGGTTGTGGGTAGTAATGTGAGATGCTACAGCTGGCAGAGGAGAAGTGTGAGTTCAAAAGGAAAGTTTGGAAAAAATGGTTTCAGGTGTGTTCCAGATGAACAACAAAAATAATGTATTTTACCTCTGCCAGTCACAGTAGGTTACAGTAAAGTTCAATAAGAATAATGATAAGCTGTCTTCAAGTCTGCAATGACTCCTCATTTAACGGCTATTTATATGTGTGTAAATACCCGTACAGATGCATCTAAAGACACCAGGACCAGGGATGAAAAAAGCCTTAACATGCCCCGACACAATCGTGAAATCTCAAAAATCTTCTCTGTGGAATCAAACAGGGACCTTCTGGAAAAAAAAACTGAGAAGACAGTTGTCCTGTGTGAACATGCTACAATACGCCTGAATCCAAACGCCACAGGGCACTCTATGACAAAAATAATTCAAACATCAAGTTCTGGAGGATTTCATCAGATCATGAACCACTTACTGACTTACTGATAGCTTTTATGTAAGAAAAAAAATCATACATGAGATTGTTTTTAGTGCTTGAGTGAAACCCTGAACCCTGGGATTAACCAGATCTGTTAGCCAATTGTCACACATAAAACATCTGTTGTCATCACTGGCCTTGAGAAATTACACAACATAAGGTAACAAGTTCATCTTTGAAGCATATACATTTAGTTATCACTTGGAACATTACTGATTCTGCGAACACATTTGTTAAAGTCTTCTGCGGCTCTGGAGGGAGCTGTCCCAAGCTTCAAAAAATAACCCTCATGATGTCATTGGGGTTATCTCAGACTTACCAGAAAGCCTGTATTAAATACTGGCAGTATGGAGTTTGAAGGAAGTAGACATTTACGAGGCAGGAAGAGTCTAACAAAAGATGTTGTTTGAATTGCATTATGGGAAGTGTAGTATCCACTTGAACTTGACAATTATTAGAGACCAAAAGTTATATTTTGCAACGCATCAGTTAAATTTTTCAAATTTAAATGTAGAAACTTTTAGAAACTCTGATTTAGCTCTGCCTCCAGACAACCTCTGGCTTGACTACGGCTGGGAAAGACTCAGCCCTACACCAATAACCGCTTGGATTCCTTGTTGTGACACCGTTACTAAGCCCCTCAAAGCAACACGCACATTTTCCAAGTCTCACACACACATGCACTGCACGCGCACACACACACACACACACACACACACACACACACCCTTAGGCGTGAGCACTCCCTTTAGGGTAATGGAAATACCTGTGCAAAACATTACCTTTTCCCACCTAGCTTTCGCTGACAAGTCTCAACAGCGCCTCCATACCATGAATAAATAATTTCTCTGAGATGTAACAGCCAGACAGATTTCTTATTTACAGACCGGGGACTTTTCCTGCAGCAACAATCACATCTCGAAAACTGAATGATCACAACAGAAAAAATGAATAAAAACTTTTTTAGTATGCGTTTGTGTAGAAGAATTCAGAAAGTACACTGACTTTGTGTTTTAGTATTTTTCCCTACATCCCTAATGCAATGATAAATGTCGTATGTGGAGACAACAAGATGAGTTTGAAAAATATCTGTATTTATCTATATTATTACGCAATGATAATGTCACTTTGACAAATAAATATTACTCATATTGGAGGACATGTTCAGTCCAATGAGCTAATCAGTCATTTTCAAAGACAAGGAGCGGGTTAACTGGGTACTCAAGGTTTTTGAGGAGGAGGACAAGCATTAAAAACAAGACTGTGTCCTCTGTCACAAACACTCCAGCTATTTCCCTTTACCATTTTTGACTGACCCACACTCACACAGCCACAATATTACACATGCAGATTACTAGGAAAATGTAATGTAATAGAAACAATGATGGTGCCAGCTGAGTGGTGGTCAATAATGATTTGAAGTTCCACATGCATGCTAAAATCCTGTTGGCCCAGGATTAAAGGGAACTATTGTAGACAAACAAATTTAGTTCTTTATCCACAAAAAAGAAAAGAGAAAAAAAATGGGATCAGTTGATAAGTTGCAGGATCAGCAGGGATCAGCGTGTGGTGATATTGTTTTTGAACACCTCGGAGTGCACGAGAAAGTCATAAATTACTTTTTGTGTCTTCAGTCTTCCCATGGGATGCCATGAGAGACGTCTCAACTCGTCCTCCACACAGACTAGTGTGCACATGCACCGACGACACATAGGCATGCACACACACACACACACATGAATCTGTGAGTCCAGAAGTGAAGCGCATTAATAAAAAATGTAAAAAAACACTCTACAGTATCTGATGTGTATCTTCTTGTACAGACAGAGATCATGAGTGATGCAAAAACTTGGCTTCGTTTCAGGACGTAGAGAAGGATGAAGTGTCGGAGAGGAAGGAGAAAGAGATGGAGAGAGCACAAAAACAATGACAGGCTTAGAGATTGTTTGCATTGTCAATGATATGTAAAAAATCGTCAAGGTGAGTAAGAAGAGGAAATTTAGAAAGGGAATGAGAAATATTTCATTATAAACAGTAATCATTTCTAAATGCTCAAAAATTTAAGAAATCCCTGTTAAAGGTCTCCTGAATCTTCACTATTAACCTTGGCCGAATACCAAACTTTCCACCAATCTTCAATGAAATCTGTTTGCAATTTTGTGAGATATTACAAAATGTACTACCCATAACAAACATGCATTGCAAAGAACCACTATGTCTTTTTACAACTAAGCTTCATGCACTGCAGACCCTCAGCTTCTTAATCCAGACCAGACTACATGTTTATTTTCTTCCACATAATTAACATTTCTTGAGGTCATCAGGGAGTTTTGTTTTACTAGGAAAATGTAATGTAATAGAAACAATGTAATTTGAACGACTAATCGTCTCTGGAATAGAAACATATATCCCTCCATCCTTCCATCCCTCCATCCATCCATCCATCCATCCATCCATCCATCCATCCATCCATCCATCCATCTCTGCCTCTACACGGTGGACCGGTGGAGGCAGGTCCCGACAGGCTCCTGGAGACAGGGTGATAATTGCCAGGCTGTCATCCATATACACAAGCAACAGCATGCCCGCTGCAAATTCGCTTAACTGTCCAAATATCAATATGTTTACGCGCGCGTGCACACACACAGTATGCATGTTGTACACCCCTCAGTCTACGCTGAACTCTGTACAGTCTGTAATTATGCTGGAATCAAATATATATAAAATAGGAGAATCGCATTCACCCTCCTTGACGTCATGATAATTGCTGTTTGTCTCTATGTGACTGATGAGGATATAAGGAAAGATGTAATGACCTTTAGTGTTTTTTAACAACAGTAATTATCTAAACCTGGCTCTCTGTAGTTAAAGACTTAACCCTGAGTCATTCAAACCTAATATTTTTGTCAAACATTTTTGCCTTAGAAAGCAATAAATTAGAAACTACACTGGAAAGTGTTGGTGATGAGGGAACTATCTGAGCCAAATATGATCTGAAAAAAATAATTCTGACCTTTTCAACCTGTTGACAGATCAGATACTGTAAACAGTATGTTGAATAGCTTCATATTGACTGGCAATCACCATACTCTCAAGGATGCATTTACCGTACTGACACAGTCCATAGAGATTGTAAAAGTAATGTGTAAGTGTCCTGGATTGATGGCATCCCACGGTCCAGAACATTTCGTGGCCAATGTTGATACTGGAAAATGTACACTGTTAGCTATCAATCATGAAGGCTTAAAGATGAAGCACTTCATATACTGAAATTTTATAAAAAGCACTTTGCATTACAAATTGATCTGAATCAAACTTGCTTGTGTGTTGCCATTGATAAAACACATCTGAGGACTGAAATTTGCCTTATACAGTGTGTTTCCCCCAATCCATTGCTCGGCAGGAAGGCCAGCGGTGATGTGGCCACGGATGATGCATGGGGAAAGGAAGGGAAGGGTGCATTGTGCAGGGCGTGTTGGGACCTGTGTCCTAACAGAGAGAGGCTAATAGCTGGGAAGAGCAGCTTCTGACAAGCCGCCTTGCAGTGCATGCTTGAGCCCGCAGCCACCGCATCACACCCCCTCACTCCTGACACATACTGTACATGCACACGCACACACACACACACACACACACACACACACACACACACACACACACACACACACACATAAACTAAAGTCTAGGTGTACGGAAAGAGGTCTTATTATTTGACAAGGCTGAGGTGTTAGATCTCATTTCCAGTCACAGTGCGTCCAAGCCAAGAATCATCTTCAAGAGGCAAGAGAGCGGCAGAGTTTCAGAGCTATTATCACTAATGCACGGCGTCTTGACGAGACAGGAGGGGGACTGGAGGATTACCAGACTAGCTTAACATGGGTTTGAATGGACTTACTGTATGTGGAAACAGTATGATTGTGTCTTCTGTTCCCATCATCTCCAGGTTTCTCTTCTTTTCTCTTCTCTTCTCTTCTCTTCTCTTCTCTTCTCTTCTCTTCTCTTCTCTTCTCTTCTCTTCTCTGACTTCGTGGCCCGTTGTGTGCAGACACAAACCTAACCTCCGTCAATCATTCAGTTGACAACTTGAGAAGGGGGGATTTCATGAAAAATGCTTGATGCAATAGGCATTTCTCGTAATCACCCAAAGTACTGCATGCCACCCGCTCTTAGTGGGAGGCAGAGGGGTGGGGATGGGGGGCGGCTAGGTAACTGATTACAGTCAATATGCCCCTATGGTGCTTGGCATTCCCCACTGCCTGAGGCCGCAAGAAATAAGCCTGAAAACCAGAGACTGTTAACTCTTTCATATAAACAAGGTGACTAAGTCTGGTCCACATAGTCATCCTTTTTTTCAAGCATGTCCAAACTTGGGCCTTCCACTGAATTTTGCATAAATACACACACTAAGATGTGCATATACATTAGAAACACACCAATCCTCATGCTCTCCTGGTGTTATTTTAGGGGGAATCCCTTCCCATTCTCAGAAATGTGGTCATTCCTGAACAGGATTGACCGTAATCTAAAACTAACACTTCTAAAACAACTCACTGATGTGATCTGAGCCCGGAGCTTGAACAAACCTTGGAAAACCGTTATGTACACTTGGTTTTCTTGGCTTTGTTTATTCTGTGAAACATGATTAAACTTTCATTTTTCATTTTCCTGTCGAGCTACAACAAGACGTTGATTAGTTGCTGACTACTAATTATTACCAATTGTTATATGCAGATATTTTCTAGTTTCTTTACTTTTCTATGTATCTTTCTCTAACCAACTGAATATCTTTGGGTTGTGAACATTTGAGGATGTGATCTTTGACTTCGGGAAACACTGATCATTGAACATTTGTCACCATTTTCTGTCATTTTGTAGACCAAACGACTCTTAATTGAGAAAACAATCAACAGATTGATCAACAATGAAAATAATTGTTAGCTGCAACCCTATTTCTTTGCTTGCATTTTAAGAAACGGTTATGAAGAAGACAACTGTACTGCAGTGTACTTTTTACCATTTCTAAAGCTTCCTGTAAGGCCATAAGTGGTATCAAAATGTATCCTACAGAATCACACATGCATCATTTCACACATTGAAAATGTTGTTGTTCCCTATCTACTGTGTAATAACATGTCAACACATCCTCTGATACTTTGCTGATCTTATAACCAGGTGTGCAAGTTAAAACAATGCATTAAATTAAACTCAGTAAAAGCTAAGAGCAATCACCCAGTTTCTCTCTCATTTTAATCCCTCCTGTTTAATGGCAGCAAAGGCATCTGAATAATCACAGGTCTCCTCACAATCCTTTTTCTGCTGCGCCATCATCTGTATCTTAAGTCGTGTGCCAGTCAAAAACTCCTTTGTCTCTCCTCTCCGGGTTACAAAAAAAACTGCTGACAGGTGGTTTCGAAGCCGCCTTCTTTGTTCTCAGAATTAGGATCATTTTCAAACTATTATCCATGCAAACCAAAGCCGTTTATTTTGTTGCAAAGCAGTAGGAGGGACTGCAGTGAGTTAAGACGCTGAATCAGATGATCTGTTGGCAGGCACCCTTCATGTCAAAGTAAAAAAAAACTGATTTGAGTTGATGTAATTCCTTAATCAGGTTATTAAGAACATTCAAAACTGTGAATTAATAGGAGAATACGGGACGTTATTTTGGAGGGCAGTGTAGCAACAATCATGTTTAACCAAACAGGTTGAAACATGTTCCTGCCATATTTCAAGATTTCATTTCATTGCAGTGATTTCTCAGGTAAAACAAACTATAATTTTTTCTCCATGTTTTCCTTTGTTTTCTGTCAGTGTAGTTTGGCTGTGAGAAAACGTGAGTCAGAGAATGGAAGTGAGAGACAGGAGTTGACAGACGTATTTTAGGAGAGGACGGAGCGAAACTTTAGGCGCCACAGGTGACAGCCATGAGTGTGTGTTAAGCACTGAGGAAGAAAGAGACAGAGAGAGAAAAGCAGCAGGTCAAAGACCACCGCTCTAATGTTTAGAGGGGGATCTTCTTACATCACTGAGGGCTGAGTAAAGGAGCCCACCACGCATGGTTACTTCCAGCAAACACAGCCGCTTAGGAGCCCCTCGGTCCATCACAGGCCTGAACGCTCAGAGACACATGAAGACGCACACAGTTTGTCTATTTATTCTCTTGTTTCAGGGAGGTCAACTGTGTGACAGTTGGAGGTGACACCTCTCTAGCCGGAGACCTCTCGTCGTGTCATGACAAATTACACAGCTCCCGTTTCACCTGTCTCTCACCACCATCAGATCACAAAGTAGTTGTGTGGTTTGGTGAAGTCTTGCCCTAAGCTCCTAAGTACATGTTTTTTTTGTTTGTTCTTATCCCATTTTGAATGGTAAAATGTAGTAGTGTACTACTACTGCTACCGTGTATTGGCAGAAAGAGCATCAGCTGTGAGAGGAATTATTTTCCGAACAATAGATGTTAACGTGTTATTTTGTCCCTTTTGCAAATCAACCTGTGGAGTCCTAAAAGTGTGTCCTAAAAGTTGAAAATCAAATACCAGATCTTGACCACTACATTGTCATATATTTTATCTGCATTGATCTCATATAGTGAAGCAATATGACACATTAATTCCTAGACTTACACTTATACTGTAAAGGGAACTAACTAAATCCTGAAAATTATATTCAACCATGTGCTTTAAAAAATAAAATGGACTCTAATGACATATTGAGTGCTAGAACTGTCTACAAAGACAAAACACACACGGGACCAAAAACTTTCCTGACCACGCACCGAACTCTCCCTGTTGCATTCATCACATACAATTTGACTGCGGGGGGTGAGTGGAGGACAAGATGAATCACTGAATGATGCACTACTTTCTCTTGCACGCGACACGCCTGCAACATGTGCTGGCTTGATTGAGTGTGCGTACATGTGTGTGCGTGAAAGTATGTCTGTGTGTGCATATTTATGTGTGCGCAAGATAGTTACTCAGTAAGACAGAGGGCCAGAAAGAAGAGAGAAGGAAACACACACACACACACACACATACACAGCATGCCAAAGCCAAGAAAGTGTGTGTACTCACGGTCCATGTGGCAGACTTGGCGGTGCTAGACTGCTGGAAGGACACCTGGAAGGCGTGAAGACCAGGGTAGTCGGTGTTGGAGGGGATGGCCGGGGCAGGCGACAGGCCCTCGAAGGTGGAGTTGGGCTGGGAGTATGGTGAGGGGGTGGGCACGGCCGACGAGGAGGCGTTCTCGGAGCTGTAGGGGCTGGCGGACGTTGCGCGGCTCCCCAGGCTCTCCATGCTGCTGCTCAGCAAGTTGTATTGGGACTGTGGAGAGAAGAAGAGGGACGAGAATGAGGGAGGCGAGGAAGGAGGGAGGAGAGAGACGGAGGGAGGGCACAGGTAGAGGTGCAGGAGACACAGGGGCTTTAAGGGAGGTCGGATTACACTGGGATGGGTGAGTTGCGGGAAGTGTGTGGGACGGGTGCATGTGTAACTGTCCGGGTAGGTGTCCAAAATCACCTTTTGAGCACTTTTGTGTGACCTACACAGACACAAACGTGTGTGTTTGTGTGTGTGTGGGTGTGTGAGAATGAGTGTAAGTGTGTGGCAGTTGCAGTGAGGTCCCCACAGTAGCCTCCTTCGGGCTATATGAGGCAAGTTGTAAAACACAGGCGTAATCTGCCTAATTGCCTGCCATTCCCTTCTTGTCCTCTCCACTGTGTTTGAGCAGAGGGAAGATTTGTTGCACTGTCAAAGTTAACACTCTGTGAGGCCCATATATAGTTGTACAGGGACTCAGAAGCTACTGTAGAAGGAAAACATTTTTATTACCATCCATGCTCATGTGTTGATTTCTTCTCACGCTAACAAAAACACAGAAAAGTCGAAAAAGCAGAAACAGCCAACTACAGTCCTATTGCCAATCTTCTACTTATCAGCATCACATAATTACTTTCTTTGACCAACAGGGAATCCATTATCCAACCATTTTAGCATCGGTTGATTCAGATTCAACAAGACAAGCCAACCAACACATAATAATATGAAAAGACAAATAATGAAAATCACTAATATAACAAAATAGTCCCAGATTTATCCCTGCTGCATGTACAGTGCAGACATATGGCAAACAACTGAAAGTGGTGCACAATGAGCGGGAAAAAAAAAAAGAATTGTTACCTTCTTTTTCACGTAGTACATCCTCTACTGCTTTAGTCTCATTTGTCAACTCTTCCGTCAGAAACGTCCAAACACAGCAAAGCAAAGAGAGCGCGAGACCATAGCCAAACCAGAGAGTTCAAGTAAGGTGTGCATCAGTAGACACACCACACAATCACACACAAACACACACACTCACACACACAGACAGACACATGTGCAGCCAGGGATAGGCAGGGGGGAAAAAGGTGAGGACTGGTGTGGAGAGAGAGAAACTATAAACTGAGAGGAGGGGAGAGAAGGAGAGAAGGAAAGAGAGGGATGGGAACCCAAAAAATGGTACGACGTTCTAATTATGGCATGCCCGGACTTAGACGGCAATGCCGGGGCGCATGTACGCACATGCTCCAAAACACCTTGTGAAGGCCTGCACTAAGTAAACACTGTCTGGTCTGACGGAGAGTCAGAGAGACAGAGAGAGAAAGAGGGAGAGAGAGAGAGAAGAAAAACAGATGAAAGAACAGGAGTTCAAGGGTCACCACCCAACCAGTATTGTATATCAATATAGCATTAAATCAGCAGTCAGGGCTGAACATTTTTTGTTTTTACTTTTGGTCAAAATCTTGAAATCTATCAAAGCTCATACAGTAATTACAGTGAATCTTATTTGCCCCTTTTTCATGGGGATTCAGATATTAATATTTATTTTGTACACAGAACGTACCGCCAATTTGAAAGAATGCATCCAGTCTGCCCAAACTTTGTCAAAGTGGACTAATAAAGTTTTGAAATGCCCTCTTCAGCTGGAACATTTAACAGAAAATGACCTCTTTGATCCCTGTGACCCGTCAGACACTTGTTGATTATTCAGAAAAAGCACAGTCAGTATATCAGACAACATGAGTATGTAAGCTGCAAACAAATAAGCACTACGATCTTTCACCTTACCCCCCACCCCCCCAGTGCACACCTCATGTTCACCTAGACTTCAGATTTAGATTTAGACTACACCACACTCTTAAGTTATAAGAGCATTACACAGCATCACTTCTCCTGATCCTGCCCCTCAGCTCAGACACTGACAATGCACACAGACACAAAAGCAGAGACAAAGTTGCACAATATGTATAATATGTACACTTCATGTGTTTCCATGTCATGGTCCATCAGATGAAAGCAGAGGGAAGGGTCAATGTCCCAGACTTAAAACAAACTGTGTCGGTTAAATAAGGATGCAGGCATGCGTGGGTGTTTGGATCTGTACGTTGACTCTAACTCAGGTATAAGCAGCACAACACACATGGGAGACATCTAGGTTCAAACAATTAATGCCAAATAGTTGTTCAATTGTTTAACTTCTAGTTGTGCAGCCTAAAATCCTGAAATGATTAACTGATTAGTCAGTCGACAGAAATTCAGTTTGACACTACTCCAATAATCTATGCAGAGTTTCGTTTCATTCTTTCTCTCTTCTTTTTTGTTATATATGACAACCAACTGAATATCTTTAAGTTTTTGAGTGCTGGTTTGGAAAAAAACATTTCAGATTAATCAATAAAAAATTGTTTGCGGTAACCTTAATCAAAAGTCTTTAATGTCTCATGTCAGTCAGTGGAAAATAGGGAAGCTACATAATGTGACAGCTGTTTACCACCTTTGAAATCTTCCTCTTACAGATATTGTCAGAGGCACTTTACAGACACAAGGTGAGCCCAGGTGTATGTGAAAAAAAACCCACTTGACACACACATGCACACACACACTGTCACACAGACCCATGCACTCACAGGTGTGCTTGTTCTTAATACCTGGACTCGATCCGCGACAAGTTGAAACAGAGCTAAAACCTCCGCCGCCACTGTGTGAGCAAGTGTGTGTGTGTGTGTGTTCACTGTGTGTAAGTGTTTAAGCCTCTCATCCCAACAGCATCTGATGTCCCCTATGGGCAGCCATCCCGGTAGCTGCCGCTCAAAGCCGAGCTTTAAAGGCTCAAAACATTTAGAAACCTAGGTAAGCCGGCCACAACAACCCTCACTTGTCAAGATGATTGAAACATAATAGGTTGAGGATAAGCAGAGTATCACTCTGCTAATGGCCTCTGTTTACAGCTACTCATTAAACCGGACTCTATAGTTTCACACAGATTCACACAGATTGTCATGTGGCTCTGCTAAATTAAGGAAAACAACAGGACCAAAATGAAAAGTTAGGCTACATAAATGAATGACACAGCATCATATATGAAAACTGGAGCATGTCTAAAGGAAGCCAGCTGTGTTAAACAGAGGTGAGAATGAGAGGAGGTGAAATGTGGCCTGATATGTAGGACGGTCGCCCCCTGTTGGGAATATTTAGCATGTGTGCATAACATAGATATACCATCATTCTCAAGAGGCCCACATCCATGCCAACCAGTATAATTTGTATTTATTTTAAACACATTTTAAGTAAAACTTGATAGATTACTCTTACATCTTCAGAGTAAATTACTTCAAGGTTAATGTCAGAAAAAGATGACGGAAAGTTAAAACACAGCTTGCCTTTGCATCATGTGACCGTACCAAAATGTCAGGCGCGTGCCTCACCAGCCATCTCCCTAAATGAATCCAACTTGTTAATGCAATGATATAGAAACTAGGAATACATCTAATCCTACTACAACTTCTAATTGAGGTGGCCATGTACGCATGCATGAAAAGTAAAAGAAAGTACAGGCCTGATTTTCAAATGTCAGCTCATTCTCAAACAGCTGATGAGTCATGAGCATGCACAGGTGATCTCTTTCATCTGTTTGACTGCCACCAATCTCAGCCACATACAGTAACTTCTACATCTCCACTACAAGACCAGTAAGACACTATTTTCAGTTTTGTAAAACTCCTGGATATGCCAACACGTAAAACAGTTTACTCTGGTCCACTTACCACACTACACAGCATCTTAAGCCTCCTGAAAGATAAGATGGAGGGTTTCTATGAAGTGTCCTGGCCCTTATAGGACTTACACTCTGCTGTGGTGGCTGCAAGAGTCCGAACCTCCGTGGCCGTCTGACCCCTCTGTGGAGCAGGACATGATGGGGGATACAGGAGACGTCCTGCCTCTCTTCTTCTCCACTCTTTTTTCCCTTGCCTGACGGCCTTCTCAACTTGCCTTGCATCTAACAACAAATCCTCCCTCCGCCCCCTTATTTCTGTCATGACTATTCATTAACTGGCCAGGCAGGCCCAGGCTTGCCCTCTTAAAGATTAGATCCAACCAATATTCCAGATTAGAGGGGGAACCAAGGTGTGTTAAAGAGTGACTTCTGATTTCATATTTGGAAGACAGAGATGGATAAAGTAAGTTAAATGTGCTTGATGAACCTGCAAATATGTTGTAACAGAACATCGGTAAAAGAATTACATTTGTCTGTGTGGGCTCAAAAAATTTACTCTAAAAACTTTGTCTTTATTCTTAAAAAGTTGAGACACTTGCGATGCATATGACGTTTACACCAAGCAACAAAAATACCACCTGCAAGCATATGTGCACATTAGTTGATGCACATGGACACACCCCAGCCCTACAGATGGCTCTACAGTGAAGCAGCAAGGGGTCCTGGCTTGGGGTTTAATTAGCCCTCCCCCAACACACACACACACACACACACACACACACACACACACACACACACACACACACACACACACACACATGCAGTCCCTACAGACCGCTCAGCAGGGACATAGAGAGGGAAAAGGCTGCAGAGGAGAGGGAAACTACATAGGAGGGAATCTCCTGAACACTGGAGGGAAAAAGTGAAAGGCTGCTACAAACAAAATGGGATCTTGGAAGTGTGTGTGTTTGTTTGTTTGTTTCTGACAGGCTGAAAAAAATTATTTGCCAATTGGAAATGCTGATTCTTTAGGGCCGTGGTTCAGGATTGGGTTAGTGGTTTGGATTAGGGTTTTTAGGGTCTCCAGAAAATGAATGTAAGTCTATGGAAAGTCACCAAAAGTGACATGGGTCAATGTGTCTGTGCTCCTGCTCACAGCGAAAACCATCAGGTAACAGAAATGCTGTGAAGCTTCTCAAGAGAAAACAAAGATTGACCACAAAACTGGAGTTGGCCCATGTTCCTACCATCACATTGTCGTTCATGTCCCTCAGCTGGTAGACATCCATGGAGCCTTCGGCAGCGTTGCGGTGGTTCCCCGGTGTGCTGGTGGAAGGCACTGTGCGCTCACCTGGCTGGCTGCCTGGGGGGAGCTCAAAGTAGGTGCTGTCTGGCTCCCTGTGAAAACACAACAGCAGGTATACATGTATATTGTTAACTATTATATCAAATAATATAATTATTTAGAAGTTCTAATACATATTTGTATTTCTTCAAAATGTTATCCAGCATTAAAGAACGACATTGCTTTCCCCCCATGCTCTATGTACTGATAGTATCAAGTTAAAGCTCAATTTTTTGTCAATTATGAGTATATAATAATCTATTTGGTGCTGACAGAATCATATGTGTTTTGTATTCATTGTCTGATACATTTCAAATTTTAAATAAAACCATGATGTCACTTGGAAAATATGTTCATCGTAGCCTACGGAAAGTAAAACATTCGTCAGCAGGTGTTGTTGACACTCACAGGGAGCTCCACAGGTGCTCGAAGGTGCCTCCGTCTTCAGTGACAGTGGACTGGGACATCTTAGAGGATAGATAGTCTGGTGAGGGGCAGATCACTCTGCAGAGCATGCACACACACACACACACAGAGAGAGAGAGAGAGAGAGAGAGAGAGAGAGAGAGAGACTTATTTAGTATAAGCATGATTGTAGAAAACAAGAGTTAATTAAATTCAATTACAGTAAAACAGACTTTTAACAGGTTAAAAAAGCTACAATTGGAAACAAACTACTGGTTCATACACTCATTTTATCAGTGTTCAAAATGGAGAGGAAGCAGCTCAATATACACACACACACACGCAAATAGGCTACACGCATTCATCCAGGTGTGATCACACCAATGTAGTCCCAGTGAGGTGGCACAGGGTGTCAGGGGGCCTGCGCGTGCCCAGACCTGCCTGCCTCATCACCGTTTCACTCCGAGGGGAAGCGTCCTTCTCCCCCTCTGCAAAGTCTGAGCATCACCTCCTCCGACTCTCAAATAACACAGCCTCTACTGCAGCCCTTTAAATGTGTTCAGACACTGACTATACCCAAACAGAAAGTGGATCTACAGCGGAGAGCAGAGGCGCGTTGTACTCTGGTTGTCTAAACCGAGAGCTCTTTGGTCGTTTGCAGAATGATCGCAGCTCCATCCAGCGAAAGAGAACTTGGTGTCTTTGACAAAGCAGATGAGAAAGACCTTACAGAGTTTAGAAAATGTGAGCTACCTGCAAGGGGAGCATCCGGGCCTCTTTGTGAATACCTCGAGTTTTCAAATTAATCCGTGTTCGCCTTGCGCATGAACAGAAAGTCAAATGAATCGCAGGCCTGCTGCGTAAAGCTGAAAAACGGAAGGTCTCGATCTATTCTCCAGTTTGATCACATCCAACACAAAACCCCGTCGGGCATATTCGGTCGTACCAAAGTTTACTATAATCACAGTTGCAAACCACAGCCGCGTCATATCTCCTTAGTAACCCCTCTGAAGGACTGCACAAGAAAAAATGTGGCAAAGGTGCATTTAAAGACGCAAAACACATAAATGGAAAAAAATAAATAAAAGAATAATCATCTTTAGGTAATGATTAATTTTTGCTGCAGGTGTATGTCGAAAGTGGCCCTGTGCATTTAAGTGTTCATTCTTTTTACTGTAGCCTAGCCTTATCTACATGTGACAGTTTTCACTGTTGGCCTGTACTCAATCGATTGAAGATATGCAGCTCAGTAAACATCTCAAGTGATGTCATAACAAAGGTTGTTTTTTTCCTCTTTTATTTAAACAGATCGTGTGACGAAGTTCAGATTCATGCGAAATGATCCAGTGGACGTGACTTGAAAAAACAAAACAAAAAACAAGATAGACTAGAGCACATAGAGAGGCCTGCAGCGCACACATATAATTTGCTCCGCAGCAGCTGCGGCTGCAGGTTCCCGCTGTTCCCGAGGTGGCTGCCGCCGCAGAAACCAGCTCCCGTTCCCAGCTCGACCTCCAGTGCCGCCTCGTCTGATCCCAGAGCAGCTCGTGTGCTGGCGCAGGGGATCTGACAAAGCGTCACTGCAGGACGAGCAGAGGAGAGACCGCGGGTCGGCCTCAGAGCTCTGGGCACATTAATTGGGATTCCACCTGGACACTGACGAGTTTTTCACTTAGTCCTCACATCAGTCAGGAAATACTGTAAATAAATGATTTTCTATTAGGCTACTTATGATCTGTATAGACGTGCGCATGTTGGAACTTTTTGGGTTTTCTTAATCAGAGTGGGAAATATGAATAGGCCTACATATTGCCATTGAAGAAGACATAACTTATTATATCATAGGTCCTATAAAATCAAACGCTGCCCATAAACACGTTGAAGATAGAAAGATAGAAGATCTGGCACAGTAAAGTGCAAATTAAATATGAACAAAAATGATTGTGACATTGATGAGCGTTTGGGTAAAATATTCGATCATCTGCTTATTTCCTTCGATTTCTAATATCCACGCCCGTGTTGTTTCTGTAAAGCACGGCCTCTGCTGGTTCTTTGCCTAAATGTCACACAATCCTTTTTAAAGCTTGACATTGTCTCTGATATTCACCTGTCTCTACTTTGCGTCTCCACTCCGGGGTTACGGAACCCATGACAACAAACACACACACACACACACACACACACACACACACACACACACACACACACACACACACACACACATATGCACAATGCCTTCCCCAGGGCAACTTTATGCAAGAAAATAAGTCCCAACTGAGAATAAATTAATTTTAAAATTGTTTTAGATCCGATCCTCCACAGCCCCTAGTGAAATATTTCATATGAGGATTCAAAGGATGAGCCTGTCGTTGCTCATGAATCATTGGGTGTCTCTCGTTATCCAAATTCAAAGCACTGAAATGTATTTAAATATGAAAACGATATTATACGTTAATATAAATAATTCAGTCTTTTGTTGATATTAATTACAAAGAATGATACTGAGCAATATGCTAAAAATAATTAACAGCACTAAGATTTTGTTTCCAACATTAATAATTTGACCACAAAAATCGAAATGTCGACACTATTATAAGCCTATGCATATGTCTACTGTAGGGATTATTTCTAAGGCCTGCATTTTTATTTAGACAAATGATTATTATTATTATTATTGTTATTATTATGTGGCCTATTTTATGTAGGGTACTCGAAACCAAAAACACATAACGCAGACCCTCAACAAACTATTATCCATACCGCGATGAGCTGCAAAATCAAATCAACAAAACATCCAGAAAGATTTAAAACTAAAACTTTGGAAACAATTATTTGGATCTTATACAATCAATTCTCAAGACAGCTGGGCCTTTCTTGTCAATAATCTCGATTTTAGAAAATTATTTTCATATTTAGCCTGTCACATCCTGCAAACTGAACGCCGACAAAGTGAAAGGCCTGCTCAATGAACAAAACAAAAACATATGCTATGACTTAAAAATCTAAATCACTAATTCTACTATAGCCCATCAGAGTAAATCAACGTACCTGGAGGTTATTATTATTCCAGTCCAAACACCCAAGAATTATGTTGAGCCGAGCACCTGCCTGTTTATTATCGAACATGCCAAGAAAGTGACCCTCCATAAAAAAACAGCCACAACAAAAAACAAAAAAAAATCGACCGAGTTTACAGTATGATAACAGCAGCTAGAGATGATTGACTTTTCGGAGGAAATTAACTGCGAAGAATCGGGAGGAAAACTGATTTGCATGCTGTTCAGGGAAGTGTGAGGTTTACTGAGGGAGACCGAGGAGGAGGTGAAGCGTTATGTGCGCTGGGTGAAGCAGGGAGGAGGTAGCGCGGTTTGGGGCGCACATAAGCGGGAAACCTTTACCAGCTCAGCAAAGCTGGAAAATGGTGATGGTTTTAAAAAGTAATTCAATGGTTCCCTACTTAGACTGCAAGACACGTTTGTGTGAATAAAAAATACACCACACACTATAAAACGACTATGACTTAAAGAAAAATATGAAGGGAATGGAGTTTAGGCTATGAAAATATCAAATCTAGACCAAAATCACAAACTGATTAGTTTACAATAGAAGAAAATAACATTGGTGCGTATATGTCTATATTCATTTGGTACAAAGGCGCACATAAACACGCACACATTACGTTCACACACGCCGGAAAAAGAGAAACACAGTGATGAACTACATCTCCCAGAAGGCAACACGCAGCAGACCGATGCTGATTGGACGGCACCAGCGTGTCGTCATTCGCTCATAAAAAACAAACTAGCAACAGTTGGAGAAACATCGACAGCCCGTACCCCGAGGACGATGATGCGAACAATAAAACTTTTCTAAACTCATTGTGGGACATTTAGCCGTCTCTTATCTGACCGACAAAGCAACAGAATTGCCATTAGAGGTAAGTTTAAGCATTGAATGGGAAGATAGTGAAGGTTTGCCACCTGCTAAGTTGCTAGTAGCGCTATATGCTAACGTTAGTGTTGAATGAGTCCAGTGACAACACAGGTAACAGCTAACTTTACCGTTAGCATGTAGTGTTGGCTTCTATCAGTCTACAGTCGTAGACATCACTTAATTGACAGCAAGAAGGTAAAGTAGCAATGGAGTCGTTCTTTAGAAAGCGTTCATGTGTGGGTTTATTTTGCTTTAGCTACTTCTATTAATTTCAAGCCAGCTAGCTAGGCTAACGTAACTACCTGTAGGTAATTTCTGTCTGCTTAGGCTGTGGTTGAAGCGGACGTAAACAGTTTATGAGTCGGTTTGTACTCTCCCACATTTAATAACTCAGGTTTAATGGGGAAAGAAGTGTTTCTCTGCCTGTGTATGTTTGCAGTGTTGTTTATTAATTGGACTTATGGCGCCATCGCGTGTTAAAAATGAGAAACTACACTAGTTGACAGCCCATCTCTCATGCATCTAAAGTTCTGAGAAGGCTCAGTTGTTTTTTAATGTCATGATAACTGTATTATCTTCTTGTGTAGGAACAGTTGCGATTGTAAAATGAATTTCTCAGAGGTCTTCAAGCAATCCAACCAACTTTGTAAAGTTTCCCCAGATGGGAAATATTTGGTAAGTGGTTGACATATTTTTTAATGATATTTGTTAATATGTGGTTTTGTAGTGCGTGTATTGTAATGCAGAAAAAATAATACTTTTAACTCTGAATTAATTCCCACAAGGTGTCTTTCTAGTAAAACGTGGATACAAGTGTTTTTGAAGTCATTTTAAGTTTTCATGGCTTGTCTCTTTGGCTGTTCTCCTCAGGCTACCTGTGTGCAGTACAGGCTAGTGGTGCGAGACATGAGCACCCTGCAGATCATGCAGCTCTACACCTGCCTGGACCAGATATCCCACATGGATTGGTCTTCAGACTCACTTTTCATCCTCTGTGCTATGTACAAAAGAGGACTGGTACAGGTAGGCTATGAGAAGAGGATAGGAATGTATGTGACTCGGCATGTTGTGTAAATGTCAATGTAAAAGTCAGGTTGCAGTCGATCTTACCAACTGTAATTTCTATTATTAGTGGTGATGTGATTATTTAATTGTATTTTGAATGACATAAAAAGGTTTGATTGTCACCACTTTATGGATTAAACAATAATAATCAACAACTCAAATGTCACATCCTTAAAAAACACAAATTCAACATTTCTGTGACTTGTAATACATTTTGAGTAGAAGTAACATTCTATATGGTTTTAAAATAATTTTTGGTAGGTCAGATAGTTCTGTGACATGTAATTGGGAGGATGAAGTAACATTTTAGAGACAGTAAAGAGGATGAATTAAAAATCTACATTATTGTTAAATATTTCATAGTATCATTGAAACATTTTATCTAGAGGGCAGGACTTGATTGTGTGATTATTTTGTGGTGAGGAAATCAATCATGTCTTTAGCTGGAGTTCTGATAGACAAGAGGCCTTCTTGAAATAGGTAAACATGAGATTAAAAACAGGATTTTATATGCACAAATATGTAAAAAAAAAAAAAAAAAAAAAAAGTACAAGTATACATGTGAACAAATATTGTTGAACTACTAGAAGGTCATTGTTTGTAATGCTTGTAATTTACCACATGCGTTAACATAATATTGAAATCATTTTTCAAATGCAAAATTAAGATTTCTGCCTCAAAACAAACATTCTTTGTCTTCACTGGAAGCATTTTGAGTTTGAATAAGCTTGTAAATTTCACTTGAATATTGAGCAGCTGCTTCAGGCATGCCCTGTATTACGTCACATTTTTTCTTATATAAGAAATAGTGAAACTATAATTTGGTGTTATTCTGTCAAATGCCATTTATTTTTGCTGAACAATACTTTACAGCACTGTGGATACATTGGGTTTAAAAAAAATCCAAATTTAATTCAAACTTTAGGTTTTGTCTATGTTTTATTTTAATTAATAATCAATGCACTTCAGTGTGTGTACAATTTAATTCATCATATTGTTAAGTACTGTTTCATATTACATTGATTAAACATGTAGGCCCCACATAAGTTAAAAAGTGATGCACACCAGAAATTAGACGGCGCAGAGCTGCTATTTCAAATGTAAATCACCATTTAAAACAAGAAAAAAGTGACAGTGATCGTTCTTTAACACGTTTTTGTTTCCTGAATACTAAGACATATGTTATGTGATGACTCTAGAACTATGCTGTTTTATTTATATATTAATATTAAATATTAATATTAAAAAATAGGGATATTACTTTTGAATTTATGTCCCTAAATGTTTTCAAACTTGCAATCCAAATTGACAGACAGAGTTGGTAATAAATAACGTTTTAAAAATAGCTGCAGCGGTGAAAACAAGTTGTGTGTATGATTGTAATGTCAGTTTCTTGTACATCACAGGGCAAGTAGCTTACCTTTGAATGGGTATCCAGCGCCAGTCTTTCATGGTTTCTGTTGCTCAAGTGTTTCTTACTGTTGGAAATCAAGTTTAGGGAGAGATGTCATCAGTGATGGCTGATTGCTGTCCTTCTGTTACTCTCCGTCTTTCTCTTCAGGTGTGGTCTCTTGAACAGCCGGACTGGCACTGTAAGATTGATGAGGGCTCAATAGGACTACTCTCCTCGCGCTGGAGTCCAGACGGACGTCACATTCTCAACGCCACTGAGTTCCATGTAAGTGTGAAGTTGGTGCGTGCATGGGTGCATGCATTCATGTGCACAGAAGTGTGTTTATGCATGTGCTTGTCTGGTTTCAACTGTTGCTGGCCCGCAAGGAAGGGGGACCTGAAAATAGCCAGACACCAGAGCCTTTCTTGACCACCCCTAAAACCCCCCCACCCCACCAACCTGATGCATGTATTCAGCCTGATTTCATAGCTCCCCTCCTGTTAGCGTCCTGTCATACATGGGTCTCAAGTACCCCTGAAACATGGGTGCAATGAGTATGTGCTCTTTCAATGTAGGTCTGGAGTTTTGTTTGGCAGCAAGTCCTATTAATGATGTTCTGTGCAAATAATAATAGTGAACTTAGTTAAGTGAAGCAAAAAAGATAAATAAACACCCAAACCAAAAAAGATTTAAAAAAACAAAACAATTAAAAGATGAAAGCAGCAAATCAACGAAGAGTCAGTAATAGTTTAAAAAGTATTTTTAAACAAACTAATCAGTCAGCCGGAGCTCCTTTAGATTGTTGCACTGCCATGTTGTAAAATGGTTTGGATTTGTTCTTACATTTAGTGAAAACAGTAGTTGTCTCAATGTAGCAATATGAAAACACAGGTCTCACTTTGGAGGCAAGTAAAGGATGAAAAGGAGCTTACTTTTTTGTCTTTCACATAAACAGAAGTTGTGATGAAATTGCACTTCTTAGTACATGTGGCATCAATTTAATTAATAAAAGGGCCAAATTAAGCAAATTCTTGCATTGTGAAGTTTGAAGTTTAACTCAACTTGACCTGAGCAAGGCTAGTGGTGTTTTGGGCCTTCATCAATGTACATTAATGAATCAATCCATGTATTATAGCCTGACCAATGCTGGATTTTTGAGGTGATACTAGACAGCTTAAAAAATCTAATATAAAATATAATGGGGTCTTTCTTCGGTAGGCTGAGTGGCTTGTGGAAATTCTTTCATACCATAATATTGAGCCTCTAGCAATTCACCGCATTACGGAAGCCCTAAAGGGCCATGCATTCATACATTTTATTTCCTCCGTTTTCTGATAACGAGTTAATTTCATTTGTTTTCTCGAGATCTCGAGTTATTATCTCGAAATAACAACTACGGTTTTCCCGAGATAACGGGATAATTTTCTCGAGATCTCGAGATAATGAAACTTTGTTTTCCCGAGATAACGATATAATTAATTCGAGATCTCGAGATAATGACTGTGATATGATAGGCCTGAGATTATGGAGACGCCCGGGACTTCGTAACTGGTCAGCTATGTAGTTAATGACGACATCAGGCTCACTTAGATTGCGCTGCCGATATAGCTGAAGCCTTGCTAACCGTCTTTTTAGATTGTATATTATCTCTAATGGCAAGGCATAATGCTATTTCAGCCTGTGTCAGGCCTTGATTGAAAAGATATGTGACACGGTGATCGATATGCTCCTGCTCCTCTGACATTGCTACACTGAATGATGTTTCTTGCAATGATTTAATAAACTACACTATCGTTTTGTTTTCTCAAGATCTCGAATTAATTATATCGTTATCTCGGGAAAACAAAGTTTTCGTTATCTCGAGATCTCGAGAAAATTATCCAGTTATCTCGGGAAAACGGCAGTCGTTATTTCGAGATAATAACTCGAGATCTCGAGAAAACAAATGAAATTAACTCGTTATCACGGGAAAACGGAGGAAATAAAATGTATGAATGCATGGCCCTTCAGGGCTTCCGTACCGCATAATCATATATACCACCCCACAGCTTTAACTTCATTACTTTACAAGCTTGAAATTTGTGTTCTGTAAAAGGCACTGTTTATCGATCACTTCTGAAGAAAAAGAGTCAGGAGATGTTGAGTGTTGTTTATAAAGCAGAATGAAACAAATAAAGATGCATTTAGTTTCATTCTATGCCTCTAGACTACAGGTTTAAATTCATTCCATAGTAAGCACATGTTGCAAGGGGTGAGAAGCTATAGCAGCTACCCTTGAGCCATGTGGAATATGATGGGGGCACCGTGGTGGGCCATGTCTGTCATGCTGAAGCTGACTCCAGGAATCCCTTGACAGGTGTTGGAACCCACCACGCAACTGTGTCTGGTCTGGAGAAGGGTGCAAGGAGTGCAAGTGTCTGTGGCATGTCTGCTTTGTGTTTGTCTGCATCTTCAAGAAAAATAAATAAATAAAGGAACAGGATGGAAATTAATGAAGGCTCCTTCCCAAAAGAAATATGGTGTCTGCATAGAACAGAGTGTGACTTTCACTCATCCTTGCAAAAGTATTTTTTTCCTAAATGCATCTGTATGTGGGAGAATTTTTAAAGTGACCAATAATAATTATGCAATTATATAAATCAACAAATGTTAAATACAGTGGGGAAACATGTCAACTCACAAACATTCAGATGAGACACAAAATCAAACATTCCTTTATGATCAGAAATTGCTCCTGCACTGTGTCAAGTAACTTGTGATTGCAACCATCACATCCCTTCATAACCTCTTTTAGCTACTCACTGTGATTCATTTAATTCTGATGTTTTGATAAAAGTACTAACCCTATACCAGCATTCCCTAAAGCACATCTTTGGTGGGCTTGTTTCTTGAGATAGGTAATCCTGTCCTAATCACTGGATAATGACAAAGGTCAGATAATGATACTTTTCATTATTTAACCTTACACAAGTCTAAACTTCAAGTGGCACTGCAGTTTAATTCTGTTTAAACAAGTCACACCAAATGAAATATATCTGTTCACGAGCCCTAAGAAAACACTGTGAGTCACGAGGAAATGGGACATATCAATCCACAGTCATCATTCCATGGCCAGGTTTTTTATAAGCTATCAATGGATATTGTTTTTTATAGTTTAATGATGAAGCTTTTCATAGTAGTCCATGTCAAGACATCCTCTCACTTGTGGTGTTCTGCATTCAAAAATCTGTTTCTCACTGTCCTTATCATGTGGCTAGTATGAGCAGGAAGTCATGTACTGCTTACTGTTACTGAGAATCCTTTAGTAGTTGAGGCTCCAAAACTAATTTAACAGAGGCAAAGTAGGCACTGTCTGCTACAGTGCCAAGGGGCCCACTGAACTTACCTTCACCTCAGACCAAGATTTCATTAAGGCTGTGCCAGACGGGTGTTCGTGTCAGGCTTGAATTTCAGCCCCACTCATAAACAGCCTGCTATATTAACTTGTTTAGGGACAGCTGCCTTTGGTGTGGATCGTGCCTCTGTGTGTGTGTGTGTGTGTGTGTGTGTGTGTGTGTGTGTGTGTGTGTGTGTGTGTGTGTGTGTGTGTCTACGTGTCAAATCTGCTTTGCTGGCTGCGCGTGTGTGTCTAGCTGTCTCTCTAGCTGCTGCAGTGCGTTTTCTTTTTTACTCGAAACAGAATATCTTTAAATCTTTACCTGATTTGTAGGTACATGATAATTTATTAGCTCACAGCTGACATTTTAACAATTACATGAAAAAACACATCAGTCTTGAGCGCTGATAAGGGTTTCAGTGGCAGACTACAGGTGAGGACCTTTTTTCAAACCAGAAAGAAATGCTCTTGAGGTGTTCATTAAAGGCCTCAAGGTAGGACCTTTTTGGAGGCAGACATGTACAAAAAAAACCCAGCTGTATTCAAATATGGGGTGGCGCCATCTCACAGATTTAATAGAAAGTCGCATTGCTGAAACCAAGCCTATGTATTGTGAGACTTCACGCAAGTCATCTCCCATTTGAATTCCGATCATTTATCTTAGGACCTCACAAAATGGCACTCACACATCCAAGTTAATCTTTACCAGCTGAGGGGTGATAAACTGAGGGTGGAAAAACTCCAGCCAAGGACATCATTGAGCTTGACTTCTCTAATGGTTTTTACATTGTTGGGATCGGATTAGCAATAGCATTCTTGGCCGGTACTGATGGAGCCCTGCTAACATGTAGCATTGTTGGCAGCAATGCTACTGGACTAAACTGCAAACGTAGGCAGCTGCTGCACTGCAACGTGGGACAATAGCCCAGCCATACCTACATGTGGGCTGCGAGAGGCTCCAGTTCCTTGGCAGAATCATGAGGCTGTAACAGGAGAAATAGGCTATATTGGTTTGAGATGGCTTCCTATGGGAAATGCCTGCAGTCTAATCCTCTGCTGACAGATAGGCCCATAAGGCATCAAATACACTTGCCCATTCTCTCGCACTGCTTGAGGTATGCAACAAGAATGGCTGATAGATAGATTTGTGTTCCAGGTTGCTGTCAGTAACGTTGGTCTACACAACTGATTGTAGTTATCATGTTGCCCACAGACTGTCCTGCTGGGAATGTTCCATAATTCTGTGGTTTTCTTGTTATGAATACTTGCTAATAGATATTAAATGGATGTGATGGTAGAAATTAGCTGCAATTGTCCCATTTGGTTGTCTCTTAAGAAGATTGTCTTGTCATAACATGTCAAGTGAAGTTTTTTGTCCAGCACTTAATTACAGTCACAGGCCATATTATGAAGCAATTTTCAGCTTCTCCATTGCTTTTTAAAAAACTCGCACAACCACTCCATTTGTAAAAATGTGATGGAACTATAGGAAGGGCTTCCTAATGGGGAATCCTTACATATGGTGTTCAAAACAGTACTGAAATAAAAAGATGTACTTGTCTGTAATTACAGCATGTACTTTTCAGCAGTTATGCTAACCCTGGCAGAGTCGTGAATTTTTCCATCCCTGATGGATAAACAGCAGCTGTTGTAGTGGAGTTTTGACTTTTCACACCACCCGCAAGGCCCTAGGCCCCATCCCTAAGCTGTTGCTCACCTTTGGTGAGGATACTTCATCTAAAGTGTAGCTTTACCAACTAAGGATCTTATTGCATACCACCCCACATGGATAAGCATTTCCCACCTATTTTCCTCATGCTAACCTTCCTCCAACCAGTTTAAAGTTACACTGCCTTTCGGGTCCTGATCTCTCTGCATCCCCTATGCGGTGGGTTCAAGGCATCTAAGAAGTATAAGTGTGTTTGTGTTTGAGTACTGTTGATCTTTGTTGCCATGGCACCATGGCTGAGGGGATGTCCAGGAAGCGTGCAGTGAGGTGATATTACAGGGTCTGCACAGCTGGATGTCTTGACCAAACAGGATGTTCGACACTTCAGCCCAGTTAGGTGACAGACTTGGCTCAGTTCAAATGTCCGTCTGGACACTATGATGAAAGCCTTGTCACTTCAGTAGTTTCAGCTCTGCACATTCTTAAATGTAAAATACAGCTGAGCATTAAGGCTAGGCTTAAATCTGTATTGCCAAAAATATATTTTGAAGAAAATATATGGCTCGAGGGTTCTCTCCAGAATATGTGGCTGTGATGTAAAAGATGATGAAAGTAGTACACAATATGTTTCTCTGTTTGAAACTTAAATAGTTCAAGAATACACAGCACTGTTATTTGGTAATAGAATGATGGTATAGAACCAATCTGTTGTTTACAATAACTTCCAGGTCGAAGACCCCTGCATCATGCACCAGTTAAATACAATGAATTCACAATACATCTCATTCATCTGAATTGTATGTGTTTAATATCTCATTAATAATAACACTTTCACAAACGTTTGTTTGGAGACCTAATTTACCTGTTGCGCCATAGACTGAAGGAAAATGACAGCTTGAGTTTACCCAAAACTAGCGGTAGTCTGTCCACTGATGAGATTTCAAAGCTACACAGTACATGTAAATAGGAATAAACAAGTTTGCCAGTTTCACATATCATAGGTCAACTTCACTGTGACATCATAATATTCTGCAAAAAAATGTTCTGGCCATTATTCCTCATCATAGCTCAGGAACAGCAGTTTAACTGGTGTGCGGAGGCATACGCAACTGCGAGGTGGTAATTATAGTTTATATATACTATAATACATATGTGGAGGGTGTCTTTAAACATTCAAAGCATGATCAGACAGAGCTGCATGCACTCACATTATATTGGCTTACTGTAAGCAGTAAAGGGGAAGGTATTGAGCGCCATGCATTTAACACCTTTAATGTCGCAGTGTTGTGCTTGCATGCCCCTACAATTGGGATTGTTCCAAATGACAACTGCCAGAAGTTGTGTTTAAGAGAGGTGAAAGAAATGAGAAATCTTTTTTCAAAAACATCAACTATTGACCTACGACACTTTTCACAACACTGTGAGCTGTAGAAAACAACGTAGATGTATTATCTATGTATCATATAAATGTGAACTGTATGTCAATGTAGATAATATCATTATGTTTACTAAATATAATGAATTTGTTATTGGTAAACGTGGTATTGCAACAACAGCTTTCTCTGTGAAGACCTTAACACCCAGACAACTGAACAAGTGTACAGGCCACAGATCGTCTAACAGTGTCCCAGTGAGTGTCATGTGCTCCTTTCTTTTTCTTGAAGGGCAAGATACCACATGTCATACCAGTCCTTGGGTCAAACTTATGCTGCACTGTTGGCTGAGTGCCACCTGCTTTTGTTGGCATCAGTCTTGTTGAAGTGAGACCGGTGGGTATTTGAGTGACTGCTGTCAAAACTGAGCATTAACACATGTGGTCTCTTTGTCATGCCGACTTGTGGCCAGATAGTTATTCTTTGGCGCTGCTTCTCATTTGTGGGAATTCACACAGCTTGCTGGCTAGGCAACTCGCTGTTAATTTGTCACACATGTTGCAAACATGTCTAACATTACATCTTGGCTACTAAATGGACCAGCCCTATTTTCCTGCCATATGTCGAGATGTTGTTTTGGATCTGTTAATTTAATATGTGCTCAAATCCTAATTTAATCTGTATAATCTCTTTCTATCCCTGTTAGCGACTGCAACCCTTAAACATGTGTCCATTCCCTGTGGAAATACACTGATGGACAACACTCCACACACTCAGGCCCGACAGGGCCAACCATTAGGATACCATGTCAGTGTCTTGTATCCCTCACAGAGCTATATCATAGACCTCTTCAAAGATATCAGGCACTCTGTCCTCAGCCGTTAAAGGGCATGATTGACCATGCTAGTCTGTACTATAGCCTGGATCTGCCTTGCTGATGGACAACTTGTTGGGTGTAGAGGAGCACTTAGAGGCTGCATTGGGCTAGTGACGCTTACAAAATTGTTGTTGACACCCAGTCGCCATACGCAACACTGATTAGATCACAGCCTCAGATAAGATCTTCTTACCGAAGACTTGTTGTGGAATTGATCTCATATAGACTAACATCTAGAAGAGATTCTAAGTGGTCATGTCTCAAAGTGGTTTGTGAAAGCACTGTTCGCTTCAAAACCCAATTCCTAATCCAATATATTTCTTTTACATGTGGTGTTTGGATTCACTATATATCAGAATGGTTAATATTATTTTCTAATAAAACTGTTTTTTCCACTAGAGAGCTCTGAAAAGTTCATTTTTACTGTAAAATGTCTCACTCACTACATATTTTGCTCACATTTCTTTAATAATCATATTTAAAGGACCTCTATCAAAATGTTTGTTATGTGTTTATAAAAAATAAATATGTATATACATATTTATTTTTTATTGGCTTAATAAATCATCAAAATGTGTGTCTGCCCAGTATTTCTCAGGCACTAACTTGGATGTGTGTATGCCCGTTGTGCTACCTGGCAGTATGGTGTGCTTGTCATACTTTCACTGGAGTTAATCCAGTGTGTTTGTTTTTCCCCCTCTTTCCTCTGGTGCCTTGACAGCTGAGAATCACCGTCTGGTCCCTGTGCACCAAAGCTGTGTCTTACATCAAGTATCCCAAAGCATGTCAGAAGGGTCAGTATGAGAATAACATTGTTTTATTTGTTTTCTTGTGGCTTATGAGGTAAATGTATCACCAGGAGTACCTGAGGACAGGGCCAGTGGTCTGAGCGCCTCGGCATGCCCCATGAATCACATGCCGTTCTCTACCTTGTGGCGCGACCCTGGGTATGTGGCCAGACTATGGTCCTGTTTGCTGACAGCTGTGCCCCTCTTCAGTAAATGGGGCATGCTCTTCATAACAGGCCTGTCAGCAGCCTGGGGAAAAATGATTGTCTATGACTCTCCCCATTTTCTGCATGCAATACTATGCCCTCCTGCAACCCACAGTCGCCATATAAATAATATGGCCATGATAGTTACATACCACCGACCTGATGGTGCCAACGTGACTAGATAATAGAAAATCCATTACATAAAGATTATTTTGATCAGAGTTAGATATATTTTTTATGGTGTCATACCCCTGAGGAATCAACTTTTATCATTGGGGCCAAAAATGAATATTATAAGTGTTTGATTGCTTGATACATGCTTCTCAAACATGGAAGAATTAAACCTAAATAAGGTGGATATATTTTTAGGATATTTAGTATATTTTTCAATTCAACTCTGCTGTTACTCTGTAATTTTAAGATTTTTACATCATACTGGGGATTATATGCCAGAACTGGTAGTTTCCTATAAAGTTAAAGCTCTCTCCATCATCTTTCACCCACAGGTATAGATTTCAGCAGGGATGGTTGCTACATGGCCTTGGCTGAACGTCGTGACTGCAAAGACTATGTTAGTGTATTTGTGTGTGACGACTGGCATTTACTCAGGGTAAGTATGACATTAGAGTTTGACAGTTTTATGATCCTTATACATTAAACATTTGAGTAAGCTCTGTTAGCAACAGTGGAAGAAACTTGAACTTTTGGTTTAAGATTTGGTGTTAAATCTTCACCACCACATACGATCCAAAAATTCATTCTTTGAAATTGTCACTGACCGAGATGGAGAGTAAACTTTCATCATTTGAGATGCCCTGCAGATGTATTCATAGACACATTGAGGCCGTTTGTCCATCTTCTTCAGGAAGTGCCTGTGTTTTTTTCTGTAAATGTGTAGTGAATAGTAATTTTAATCAAACTTAACTCTGTCACAGCATTTTGAGACTGAGACACAGGACCTGGCAGGGTTGGAGTGGTCTCCCAATGGCTGTGTGCTGGCAGTGTGGGATAGCTGTCTGGAGGTGAGTCATTTGCTACATGGACTCAACAAGGGAATGTGATGGATTATGGGTTAAGGCTTGTCATTAAAGTATACAACCATGTTTTAAACAGTTTGGTTTGTTTGGTACGTGCAACATCTTTTCACATCATATCATAAATTGTAAAGAAGTACACAGATGTACAGTGTACTTGCCTCAGCATAGACATACAATGTAATTTGAGATGAGACTTCATTGATTCCCAGAGAGGAAATTCACATGTTAAAGCAGTAAAATAAACAGAAAACAGATATTATATTACTAGCTACTTTTACATACTAGCAACATGAAAAAAACCTTTGACATCATGTCAAAGCCTTGTGTAAGAGAGCTGTAAAATAAGGCATCCTTATTGTTAAAGCACTACAGTATTCCAATTGACCATGTGTTTCGTGTGTGTATCATCTCCACAGTACAAGGTGTTGCTGTATTCTTTGGACGGCCGGTTGCTGTCAACCTACAGTGCCTATGAGTGGTCGCTGGGTGTCAAGTCTGTGACCTGGAGCCCCAGCAGCCAGTTCCTGGCCATTGGCAGCTATGATGAAAAAGTATGGACAAACAAATGATGGCCAATGACATTGAGAAATAAGCATTCAGCATATCACTTTATAGCCTTACACAACACAACTAACATGAGGGAAAAGTAATCATTGTAAACCAAACTCCACTAATTTAGCATTACTAACATTACACTACACTCTTACATTTTCAGACTCGGGACAGGCAGTTTTTCCGTACCTGGTGCCTACATTACTCACAATGCAACTCGACCACCAACAGTTTCACAGACACCATACAGATTCAGTTGTGTTATGCTAGTTGCGGCTAATGTTGCCTCAAGCAGAGATGAGCAGTAGGCTACAGAGGTCTCATTAGCGTACTTATTTTTAAATCCACACCTCTGTTTTTTTCATTTTTAAACTTAATGTCTTCATCACCAACCAACACTGACTCATGTGACATCACTAGGTAATTAATCAGACTTTGAGCAGGTCCACTGTGAACCACAAATGGCTTTATACTGCTTTCCTGAGAAAGCAGTATAAAGCAGACTGTAAAAATATCTGGACTATTATTTGGAGTGTGCATTTGTCAATATCAGTACAAAATGACTTACAAGACTTTACTATCCTCATGTCAGGTGCGAATCCTCAATCACATCACATGGAAGAAAATCACACAGTTTGAGCACCCAGCAACCATCAACAACACAAAAGCTGTGAGTATTTTCCAGCCTTCATGATGATGAGCCGTGAAGGCACTGTAGTGCAATTATTTACTGTTTGTTGTGTTTGCAGGTTGTGTATAAAGAAGTGGAGAGGAGGCCAGCTGTTGGCGGTGATGACCTGTCGCTACACAACATCACAATTGGCACCACCCTCTTCAACACCCAAAGCAAATGTATGTCAGCTTTACCATCATTTAAAAAATATTCTAAAAGTAGTATTTGAGTAAATCTGCTGAGGTCTGATATAGCTTTGTCTAATCATAAACTCATTTGTTGTGGTCGCCTACTCCAGATGAGATCTGCCCACTGCCAGTCCAAATTCCTGTCGTCAAGCCAGATCCAGACCGAGCCAACCCCAAGATCGGTGTCGCTACTTTGGCTTTCAGCTCAGACAGTCGCTATCTTGCCACTAAAAATGGTAAGACTTCTTACAGCTGTTCACTTTCACCTTCATTGTCAACCCAAGAGAGCTGTATTATATGCAAATAACAGTTTCTACTTTATTTATATAAACATTGACTTCTTTTTGCTGTGAAGCTACAGTTTCATGGCTCTACAAGCTGAGAGTGGCTTTGACTGAGTGTCTGTGTTTCTTTTACCGTAGACAACATGGCCAGTGTTGTGTGGGTGTGGGACATGCAGAATATGAGCCTGGAGGCTGTGCTCGAGCAGACCTCGGCTGTGCGGTGCTTTCAGTGGGACCCCCGACGCCCTCGACTGGCACTGTGTACAGGCAACAGCAAACTCTATCTGTGGTCCCCGGCAGGCTGCGTCTCCGTCGAAGTCCCCGCTGAAGGTAAAATGCTCTGAGTCGGAGATATCAAGCAGCAGATCACACAGCTCTATTACAGTGTTCTCAGATGTAGAAGTGGGCCAGTGCAGTCAGGATTAGTTCAGCTTCACGAGATAAGTTCTGCATGTTGGCAGCAAGAGGTCACTGTTTCAGTTTTGAAGACTAGCAAACCTAGAACTCATGTGGTATGACATTGGATTGATCCCAGTGAAATGCTTTTTAAGTCAAAGTTTTGCTCTTTATTTTCCCGTGCACAGGGAAGATATCTCACCACTGATCCGATGTCAGAATTTAAAATGCAAACAGAACAAGATCTGCAGTATCTCAGTATATATCTATGTGATGCTCATGTGTGTCACATTTTGGTTTACAAACTGAGAGAGGTTGAATGTGGATTCAGGATGCACAATAAGGTTGCCACGATACCAGAATTTAGAATTTTGCTACAAACTAGTATAAAAATGATACTTGATGCCTGTTTTGATACCACTGCAAAAAGAAAAAAGTATAAATAGGAAAATAGGATAGCAAAATAAGCCAATATCTCTTTAGCCCAGGGTTGAAAATCAGATTGTAGATCTGTTTTATTTATTATTATTTTTTGTTTATGATTCCAAAGAATTTTGAATGCGGATATTTCATTTTCAACACATGGTATCGAAGTAGTATCTAAGTATTGATACTTTTATTTTCACCTTTATTTGATGCATAATCATCTCACTTCTCACTCTCTTTCTCTTCCCTGCCAGGTGGTTTCCAGGTCCAGTCACTAAACTGGCACTGCAGTGGAGACTCTCTGATCCTGCTCGGAAAGGAGCAGCTGTGTTTGTGCTACATGGACACTGACCAAGAGGACAAGTAAAACATACAAAAACACAGGGCGCACTTGAGCACAGTTCAAGCTTACTTAGCCACACACACCTGGTGGGGAATGTATAAGGTGATGACCACAAAACTGCAGCGAAGACTCCTCAAAATCACAACCGTCACGTTAAACTTGGAGCTGCTGACGAGTTTTGAAGAGCCTCGGTGCAGGTTACTGGGATGCTGCTTCTCTCGTCAAGTTGAAAACATTTGAAAAACCGGACCTGACTTTCATCCTGAGAGACTTACAATGAATAAATATCACTTTTTAGGTACCAAATGTGTACAGAAGCACTACTTTAAAACACTGTGAGAAAAATAGAGATTTACAAAATGTATTAGATTTCACTGCATTTCTAGTTTTAAGTATTTTGTATGAGTTTAACTTTGAAATTGTGTAATTATTTTTGAATAAATTTTGTCTTAAATAATCCAGCGTAAGAAGAATTACTAAAAGATGTGCATGTAAATCTTTCAAGTTATCAGCTCTGTGTAACTATACACGATAGTGTTCCAGTGAAAACTGTAGTGGAGTTATAATTAATCAATATTTATCAAAAAAAATACAATGACCCATGACTCTCTGCACAACACGTATTTGTAATGGTGAAGACTATAAAGGGTCCTGGAGGATTGGAAATGACTGATGTGAAATGGTTACTGAGTGGGCTGGAATAAAGAATGTTTTAGCAGCTGGACATTCTGGTTTACAGAGAACATTTGCAGCTTGATGTCCTTCTTGGTGCCATAAAACGTTCCAACTGCTGACGTTTGACAAAAAGCTTTTAATATTTGTGGCAATGAATCTACTCGATAAAACAAAGACTTGAGAGGTTTTTAAATGTGTATTTTTAAAGCATTGTACAGTGTGCAGTTCTTACAGACACATGGATGACATCTTTAAACTGGAAACAAAATGCATCATTACTGAGAGGATTTAATAGTTGTTACCCGCTATGACCAAACTGAAATCCCAGTAAGAATCCAAACAACTAACAGGCAGTACTAAATAACTAAGGACTGTATTACATGGCCACAGGGCATCATCTGTCTGTCTATATGATGTCCCATTTATAAAAGCTTGAATTGTACAGCAACCTGGACTGTAACTCGTTCACATTGTTGCAGTCCTCGACAAAACAAACATGGTGTAAATGCACTTCTTGACAATGACCGGAGCTGAGGCCCCCGATGAGAACATGTAGGCATTTATTATTCTTTGTGGTGGCTACTGTGCTACAGATATCTAGAACAAAAAGTAAGCCTTCACATTATTTGTGATGATAAAATCCCTAAATAAAATGCTTCAGACTTGGCACTGAAATATTCATTATCAATTAGAACCATTCATGAGTTATCTGCAAAATAGCAACAAATAAATAAAACCTAATTAGTATTTACAATTTCCTTTTAAAAACATCAGTCATGCAAACTCAACGTGCAGGGAACATGCGGAAGTTACGACCAGAAAAAGGCATTTTAAGACACAATTATTCATTGGCATTGTTGAGCATGAAAATATGGCCGGTTACCTTTGGTAGCACAATGATTAAAAAATAATCAGCTAATTCCTGGTCACAAGATACATACAGTATGGGATTAATGAACTGATGCAAAGCTTTGTCTGCATGTTTTTCATTTTGTAACCAAGATGTTATTACTAGTGCAAACGTGTGCCTAACATAAATGAAGTTGCAGGACCTTTAAGGCGACTTACAAACATAAAGACGTGGTTCACAAGTTCATGTTGCATAAAACATCTGTAACGTACAAGAACATTTTAGCTATCGTAGCTAATGCCGTTCCCTACTCTGAGCAATGACATAATTTAGGCTAATGTAAGCATGGAGAGCACATTGGCCAATAAGAGAGGAAGGTCACAACATGTAACATATTTCAACTTCAACAAGCGTTTTACAACTCTTATTTTCCACAAGTAACAGCTGATCCCAGAGCTTTTCAGTATAGCAGCGCAAATCGCAGAACATTTTTCCCAATTAGTCACATTTATACAATTATCATGTGATATTGTGACCGTTAAACTCAATCTGTCAGCTGCTATTCCATACCATGAAGCTACTGTATGGCCTTGTGATCTGCATAATGCAATCCTTTTATTTCAAACCTTGTTAAATTTAGCAAATATGGAACATATTCTTGGATGATGTTACAGCTTCACTGCATGTTTCCCTGCCCATCTCTGCGTGGCCTGTTTTTCTGCAGAAAAAAGCTCAAAGCACATCTTTAACCCTGAAGAAACAACCCTGACGTTTGCATTCCTCTACCAGAATTTCAACATCCCACCAGTTTCGACAGTTTGTCAATCAGTGGTTACATAAGGAATATTAGACTACAAGAAGCTCAATCTAGAATATGTACAGAGGCGATGAATTGATGCTAATGCTGTGTCCTTCCTCTCCAACTCTTGTCACCTGGGCATACACTCCTGAGGGCCCATGTTGGAATGGTGGATCTGCGAGCAGCTTTTTTCAAGAAAGACAAATGAGTAGACAGTCCATGCAGTGCTGTGCGCCATTTACCTCCAGTAGGCTGACCACTTGTCTGCAACACCAACCTCAGGAGGTGTGGACATCTCATGGGCTCAACTTACACATACAGACTGGTTGCGCATTGCACTGTATTGGAGCGACAGCTTCCCTCAGACAGCGCAGTTTTAACACAGACACATGGGTTGAACTCTTTTGTAATTTAGAGAAACTGTGGACCTTAGAAGCCGATCTTGCCACGGGTCATAGAGTAGCCAAGCTTGGCCTCATTGTTGATGAAGGACATGATGCCCAGATAGGTCTCGATGAGCAGGGGTCTCTCCAGGATCAGGACACCGTTGGCTCGACCGGGGATGGGGTGCTCCTTGTGGGCTTTCTTTACTGCCTGCACCAGCTGGGTCCTGAAGTTATCCATCTTGGCAAGTGAAAGAAAAAGAACATGAAACTAGAACAGGAACTGGGGCTGATACCGATATTAGGAAGTGAAGAATTCTGATATCGATATATCTGCTGACACATTTTTTTGCAGTGATCCCTCAAATGTGGTTATCAAACACTTGAGCAAAGATTTGTAACAGAGGCAGAATATTTTACAGTCTAACAATAAACTGACACCAACTGAAACAGTTGACATCTTTCCATCGAGTGATGGTTGTTTTTTTCTACACAGTATACGATTTATATTTTCATATAAAACTAACTGTCTAAAATCAAAGAGGCATCTCCAGTTGCTCTTAAGTGTGGAAAAATGGATGGCTAATGGTTGTGCATGAGAAAAATCAGTCATGTCCCCAGAAAGTTTCCCAGATACTGTTGTTGCCTTGCCAATAATAAATAAATAAACAGCTTTGAAAATAAGGGCTCATACACAAAGTCACGACTACACTGTTAACTGGCTTTCTCTCAAGGGGTGAATTTCATTTCGAGGCAGCAGTCAGTCTTTTGTTTTCAGCTGGACTGTGACTGCTAGAGCTGTTGTGCTGCCTATTGTGCATGAACGATCTGCTGCACCAGTGGTCACCATTGTTTGTCTCATGAAATAAGCAGTAGGCCACCATAAAAAATGTAAAAGTACCTTATAGGGCTGCAACTAACAACTAATCGATTAGTTGTTTGTCTATAAATGTCAGAAAATGGTATAAAAAAATCAGTGTTTCGAAAAGCCCAAGATAAAGTCCTCAAAAATCATCAGTTTTGTCCACAACCCCAAAATATTCAGTCTCCTGTCATAGATGAGTAAAGAAACCAGAAAATAATCACATTTAAGAAGCTGGAATTAGAGAATTTTGACTTTTATATTCTTTAAAAAATGACTCAAACCAACTTATAGATTAATAATTGCAGCTCTAGTACCATACAGTTCGAGCTTTACATCCTTCAGATGTTTTCAAATAATCCATTAAATGTATAACTCAAAATGCATCTTCAGTCTTATTTAGTTAAAGGGATGCTACCTGGCAGAGAGAGGCCACCTTCTCATCAGCGTGGGCCATGGGGTGCTCTGTGAAGGTGGCGTAGGGCATGTCTGTGGACCAGGGGTTCCAGCGGTTTAAGAACGAGGCCCGAGGACGTTTGTCCCACTGGACACGTATCCCGTAGCCTTCTCTCCTGTAAGAGAACAGGAGGATTAGCAAGCTACATGGGCCAGCAGTACACCAAAACACTGCCACTAAGCTGAGCCAAGTAGGCTTGGAGAGAAAGCCCATTTCGAATCAGAAATCTGTCCCAATTCTAAAGAAGCAACGACAAACAGCTGCAGTGTTTTAATGATTACTCGTGTCATTGGAGTTCTTACAGCTGGCATTCATATACAAAGCAAAAACTCAAGATGTTTGCGTACTTGTTTAGGGATTTGGGCGGGAACTCAAACTCTCCCACTGAGATGGTGTCTACAGCGTTGAGAGAAACCCTGACGACCTGCTGACACAACAGGTTGATGAAGTCGTACTTGCACACCAGCAGCGACCTGCACACACAACAGAACATATCACACGTGTCAACAGACAATCGTCACGCACTACACTACTCTACACACATGCACCGTCTGAACGTTTGGAATCACCTGTTTTATTATTTTCTATCTACCTACCTGAGGAGATAAGGATGGCAAAATCTGTGACTTCCTTTAAATCACTTCTTAAAACCCACTTTTACAGACCTGCTTTAATGTGAAGACGACCTTTTTTTTTTAAATGACTAATTAATGTCTATCCTTTTATTTTTTTTCCTGTTCTGAATCTATGTATCTGTTTCTAATTCCTCTAATGTGATGTTGTCTTCATTCTGTCTGTTATTAGCATTACTATTATCATATTGATGTCTTCTTTTCGTCAATAATGGCTATTTTAATGTAGATAAAAACAGTATAAATTAGATATTGATTATTAGTGAACCACAACGGTGCAGGTGGGCACTTCTTTCAGCCCTTTGTGGTCTACTATTAAATTAAAGATACTAAATATAATGATATTCTGTGATCAATTCTTAGAAGTGCTTAAGAAAAGCATTGCTAAGGCAAAAACTTAACTGTTGCTCAGATGTTTCTTTGTCTCCTTCTGCCCTTTGAATTGTCAGTCTGCTGGAACTTTGTCTTCTTCTTAATGTACAAAATAACATCTACTTGTAAAAGTCACTTTTAACAACCTAAATATCTGTAAAAACATGTAAGTCAACAAAATATTCTTTCTGACTTACCGATCAGTTATAAGCACAAGTCTCTCCCTCTCATTGTTCCAGTGATCAACTCTGTAGGAACAGACAAAATATGCCAGCTTTGATTTGACCGTCATAAAGCACAAATGTGTCATTTACTTAAAGTTAAATAAAGGTGAGGAGGAAAAAGCATCATTAAATAAACATTTAGCCTGCATACATGTCCAGCTGGTGTCTGTATGTGTATGTCTGCAGGGCGCACAGCAGCTCATGCAGACTGTCCCTCGTGTGTCAGGCTGGTAATGTAACAGCCACATGCTGCTGGGATACTCACTCCGCCAGCAGCCACACACTGAGCACCTCTCCATCCTCTGAAGGGAGTGCCACGGTCCTGATGTCGCTCACCGCCTGCTCAATGGTACCTGGCTGAGATCAGCATCACACATCATCATCAGCAGCAGCATCATCAGCAGCAGCATCCTATTCTTCCTCCCTGTTCTGTGCTGGTGCAGCTCTGACAATGCGCTGCACCTTCAGTCAGTGGTCGTGTTTATTTACCACGGGGGTTATTTTGACACATGCGCATATGATCTAATTAAAAACAAACCGGCCTTGGTGCCTGTTGACACAAGCCGTCCTCTACAGTGGAACAACTTACCCTGAACACGAAGTAGTCCTTCACTTTCGCCTGGATTGTGGGGTTGTGCACATGAAAAGGCGTCAGCGTTTGTAACGGGGGGCAGCAGGCCACCGCGGCTCCGTGTCCGAAGCCTCGCCCGGCCTCCGGCGGCGTGAAGGCAACCTCGACCCCCTCCTCGGTCTCTGCGGGGTGGAGAATCGCAGCGCCCGGACTCTCCGGCTCCATCGTGTCGTTCAGCTGAAGCATGGTGCGACAAACGCTGTCCGCGGAGCCTCCCGACGATGTGCGCCAAGTGTTAGATGAGAAAATGTCCTTTCGGGGATGCAGACTCACCCATTGCGCACGAATAGTGTTTTGATTGTGAAGGCTGCGAGGAAGTAGGCTAGTGCCCTCTTACTTCACTCCCCCCTCTTTACTTTCCTTCCTCTTAAAGGGACATGTTTGGTTTTAACCCAGCTAATTACATAAACAGGTGTTTAGAGAGTGGATGAGCCCACTTCTATATGACTACTATGACCAATTTTAATTTATTTGCTCCTATACACATAAACCTTTAAAACAGAAGAGTTATAATAGTTTACATGTAGGCCTAATGTAAATGCTTGGACTGAAAGTAAGATGTGGAGTCTGTTTAACTTCTACCTGCAAAGCAAATTCACATGGTTGCAACATGATGGTTGGTTTGACAACATTCAGAATCAGATACAGAATCAGCTTTAATGGCCCGGTTTGTGTACACATAAACATAATTTGGACTGTGGTTTTAAGTTGCTCTTAGCATCAAACACAGTTCCAAGAACAATTTTCAGGAAGATGAATAGAAATAACAGGTGTCCATCTTAAAGCAACATTATGTAGAAATTGGCATTTTGTGTGATTTGGCGCCCCCCACAGTTTCTGAGTGCAACACCACTGTCGGAAATACAAATCCCAGGTGTGTAACAGTCTGTCAGGTGTAATGTAGGTGCAAACTACAAACAAAGCTACGTCATAACAATGTTATGTGTTGAAAACTTGTATGTTGAAATGAACATGTATGTAACGCTGTGATCCTCTCACTGAATTTACAGAGTGCAGAAACAAGTGATAGGAGGCGGAGTGGCTGAGACAGAGACACTATTCACCCTGTTACAAGAGGCTGTACCATCAAAATGATTTTGAAGCTGTTATTTAAAGGTAAAAAGTTACATAATGTTGCTTTAAAACAAGGACAACAAAGATAGGTAACATAAACAAGTTTAAATATATATACGCATAAAAAAGCAACAAAGAATAAAACAATTCAATGTCTGTATGCTTTATAATTCTAAAAACTCATCACAATAAAGAGAAAATGTTATGATGTTTAGAAACTAACCTGCCCTGTAAACAGTATTGACGGTCATGATTATTTACATTATAATCAGGGTTTTTCTGCCCTCTTGTGGTGATATGGTAGAACTACTTGACTGGCGTCAAAGGAAGAAAAACATAAGACAGCCAGCTTTTGGTTTGTCTTTTGTGAAAATGTAATGGCAACAAACAAACTGTGGCAATTTTATAGCTACTTAAGTCCAGAATTTAGCGATAATGACACAGTCTTCATTAAATCTAGCTGTAAACTGGCTTTTCTTTTTTCTGGAATGCATCCATGGAAAACACGCCGTCCATGGTCTCTTTGCCCCATACTGCGAGTTTGTACTATACAAAGGTAATTATAGTGCATAGCTGTCCTTGGAAGTTAGATTTTTTCCCCCCATTTATATATTTTGAACATGTTTAAAATTAACTTAAATGATAAAAAAAAAACAGGCTAGAAAACAAAACAAACATATATCAGCAACATATATAAGTTCCAGTAAATTATTTAAAAAACAACAAAAAAGAACAATCCATGTTTAAAAAAAGATCTCCAAAACTCTCAACATGCAAGAGAGAATCCTATATTTATTAATAAATCTGCCATGCTAATGATTTTGACACAATTATGTCATTATTTACGTTATAATCAGGGTTTTTCTGCCCTCTTGTGGTCACACTGTAGAACTACTCCCCATCGAGGCAGTTACACAGCATTGTACCTCTCACAACAGCCAAGCTGTAATGATAACATGAAAGGCAACAGACTGGGAGTAATTATTGCTTCTATAACCCAGAATTTAAGGCAAATGACACAATCTTCATGGACCAAATAGAGTTGTGAAGCTCATCTTTCCCCAGCTTACCTTCTTAAAGGCAACAACCTTACTAACATGAAGGCTACCAAACTTATCCTCGAGAAAAAAGACAGCTTAGCCTGAAATTCTGGGTTTAAGAAACAGTAGCCACAATTTGTTTCCTCTCATGTTATTAGGTGCAAACTTATGGTTATGATCTGGTCATTTGTTATATATTTTTTATATATATTTAAGAAAGAAAGAAAAAAAAGATGCATTTACAGGTATAGTCAGGCCTATCCTTAAATGTTAGGCCTAAACCTCCGCTCCCACCTCATGTGTAAGCTCCATGCCTTTTAAACCCTGATGGTGAATTCAGTCCAAATATGTGCATGTGATTAAGTGTGTGGGTGTGCACGCACATGTGTGTGATGGCATCAAAATGTCACTCCAGTCTGCCACCTAAAGTTGGCAATGCTGGTATGACTTATAGTAGAAGTTGGTCAGTGAAAAAAACATAATCAGTGTCAGTAAAGGTTTACGCTGTATTTAGAATATTTTCACCTATGTATCTTGCTGTCAGACAGCCCTCTCTGACAGGAACTGAGGCTGTTCTATCGCCCTCGAAAGTGACCAGACACCTTTGATAGAAACAGTGCTTTTAGGCTTCTTCATTGAACACAGGAGCTGCTGATCCACCGCTGCCTTGATTGGTTAGTTTGTGTTATTGCGTGACTTTGGTCTTTTACTGGGGTTATCAAATTAACTTTTTTTTATTAGCTGTAAACCAAATAGATACAGCTTAAAAAATGAAAAAATTGTGAATGATTGTATATGTTGCTGAAAATGAAATAAAAACTAAGTTAAAAAAACAACAACCAATTAATCGTTGAAGCCATTTATCAAACAAAATATTAAACATTCCCAGCCTCCAGCTTCCCTTGAGGAGTTGCTGCTTTTCACTGTTTTATATCATTGACAACCAAACAAATAATCTACAAAATCATGAACAGATGGATCCATAATAAAACTGTTTGTTAGTTACATACTTAGCCAGCTAGATAAAACCCACTACCATCATTATATTATATTTATATTTTATAGATATAGATTAGAGTAGGGTTAGTGGATGTTTTGTTTTTTAATAATGAATGCTAAAAAAAGATTGTGTCATAGGTCTTTATCTACCCTTATATAGCTATTCACAAAACTGACGAACTCGCCTTTCACATAACTGCAGTTGTCAATATGACCAGGTTTCTTGTGATTTTCATCTTTTTTAGTACCTTTTCTGTGCCAAGTTGGCAGCCATGTTAGTGTTGGTGACGTGTTGTAGTTCACTGAGCAGTTTAACACAAAGTAGTCGATGATATTTTACTTAAATTGCGACAAACTGCAACTGCAGTGACTTGAAAATTGTCTTTTAAATCGACAAACATTACATGTGTAGTTCACGGCCCGATTCAAGTGGGATCAAAAACTTTTTTTTCTCGCTCCAGTCACTACTATACGAAATGAAGTCCCATGGGGCAAACCGGAAGGGGCGTGAACTTGCCAGATTCATCAATATAAGCTACAAATAACGGTTTTCGCACCTGAAAACTAAGCAGCACGGCCGCCATTATGGCTCTGGACTGTACACGAGTACAGTGAAAGGGCGATCCCGGTCAGAACCAAAATGGTGCGTTTTCCCCTTTAAACAAGACACCAATCAAAATAATGGAAGTTTTTCCTAGCCAATCATAATCCATTTGGAGGGCGGGACCTACGGAACCGGGAGGAGCTGATTTGGGGTGTTGTGAATTCATCTAACCACGAAATCTTGAGTGGGAGTTGTCGGACCGATTTGTTGTGCATTTTGTCCGTCGACTGGCACAGATTACCGACGCCACCCGCAGCCATGCCCGGGATAGAGAAGCTGCCGATAGAGGAGACGCTGGAGGACAGCCCGCAGGTAACGGCTCTGTTTCCCGGGGGCTTCAGCTGGCAGGCTAACGTTAGCCACTTAGCTTATACGGCTAGGCTAACTGTCTTTGTAGACTCACTGTTTGCCAACAACCAGCGAAGAGATGCCAAGTTCAAGCAGCTTGCTAACCGCTAACGGCCCAGCTAACCGAAGCTGTCAAGCGGACAGTGTATAGGGGGAAAGCAGCTGTGCATCGGCATCGAAATGTGACGGCTATTCCGATCAGCTGGTGGGAGTTTCCGTCAATACGTGAGATCAAAATGTCAAACGGAGGCATCCCGTTCAGTGATGTTTCGCCCAGAAATGACGCCTGTGAATGAATAGTTAGCCGGGTACTTCCTTAGCCACTTGGCTAGCTTCCCACATAGTTTCTGCTCCTTTTGTTAATCCTTTGGCCAAGCAGCAGTGTCATCCTGCTGCTTATTGTTAGACGTGAAAGTTACACAGGGCAGAAAGCTGCAGCTGCAGATGAGCTTAATACCCTCCCCAATCAGTGGTGGTGTTTCCTGCAGCAAATCCAGAGCAAAACACCTGCTGTGACATCACTGATTGGGATGTAGCCAAATCAAGTCATTATTATTTAAATAGCCCCAAATCACAATCCCATTGCTTCAGTGGGCTTCATAATCTGTACAGCGTATGACACCCTCTGTCCTTAGACCCTCGATTTGAGTAAGGAAAAACTTCACCTAAAAAACCCTTTTAGCAGGGCAATAAATGGAAGAAACCTCAGGAGGAGCCACAGAGGAGGGATCCCTGTGCCCACTACAGACAGATTTACAATACATGTCACATGTAACAGTATACAGTTTACAATGATAACATGTCTGCTATAAGTAGATTATAAAATATGTAGGCAGAGTGTGGATCCAGGAGGATGACCTAGTGAACCATGTAATTGCAAGTAACTAGAACCGATACTGGTCTGTTATAGATTTAAGGATATTGGCATATATTGTTGTCCCATATGATATGATAAGAAACCTTTTACAGAACATAATGCAGAAAAAGATGCTTGGTAATTTATAATTATTCAATTTCCAGTCAATTTAACTATTTTAGTGCACTGATTATGATTCTTTTATTGGTATTGGCATCAAAGATTCAGTATCGGTTGGACTCTGCAGGTAACATCGTCAAAACCATGAGCGGAGTTGTTTGACAATAAGCGGTGTGACATGTAGGGAACTTTGGTCATTGTGGCAGCAGAATGTCATTTACAGCTAGGTGAAATATGTTCATTATGTTCATTATAATCACACAACAAGAATGTGCTATACTGACACTGATCTCTTGATGATGACTCAGTAATTATTACACGTGCTGGTGCCATCTGTCCTTATATCAGCTGGTAGGATTAGAACATCCATCCAGCCTCAACAATACACCAATATTCAAATTCTTTCTTAGCTTTCACAGTGACAGAAAGACAATGACAGATGGGCTTGCTGGCTAGCTAAAGGCAAAAAGTGCAGTTTACACAGAGGGTTTGGTTTTGGCAGTTAAGCGAGGGTTCATTTGAGGCCATATCTTGCTGAGGTTTTATGAATTGGTCAAATGATTAACACCGACTACATTTTCACCTGTTTTATTGTGTGTTTTGTATACAGACACGCTCTCTGCTGGGAGTGTTTGAGGAGGACACTGCAGCTATGTCCAACTACTGCACACAGCTCTATCAGGCCATGCAGAGGATTTACGATGCACAGGTACACACCCACACACCCACACACACGGTTCACAGGTGTAGTGCCGTGGGCTTTGCAGGTATGGGCAGAACATACAGGAACGGTAATACGTGGCAGCTGATTGGAAAGTGTGCCTCCAGCTGCTCAGTGCTGTCTGCTGTGTTCTCTTTAAGAATGAGCTGAGTGCTGCGACACATCTGACGTCCAGACTGCTGAAGGAGTACGACAAACAGGTAGGCCAAGTCATAGTAGCCCCTAAACCACATGAAACTAGCCAGCAGCCCTACAAGCTTAGCCACAGCTTTATGACATTAGCCATCAACCCAGTAACACTAGCAACTGGTCATATAACATTAACCGCAGTTTCATAATACTAGCTGTTATTCTCGTAACACTAGCCATCAGTCTTATTACACTCTTTCCATTTGTATAACACTATCGATCAGGCTTATCACACAAGCCTCAGTCCGTGTAAAAATAGCCACAGGCCATGTTGAGGTAGCCGTCAGCCTTATAAGACTAGCCACTGGCCATTTGATACTAGCCGTCAGCGTTATTGCAGCAGTTATCATCCGTATAACACTAGCCACAAAACTTCTAAAACTAGCCACTAGCCTTACAGCATGAGCCATCAGCCTTGCCACATTAACTATCAACATTGTACCGCTAGCCTTATCACACCAGCCGTGGACATTACACCATTAGCCATTAGCTTACCAGCCTTTTAGTCTTATGACTTTAGCCATCAGCATTATAACACTTGCCACCAACCTTTAAACGGAAGCCAGGAACATTAAAACACTTACATTTGATGCTACAGCAATGACAGCATGTCCTCACAGAAACCAGTCTAATCTATGAGAAAGAAAGTGTCTAATCTATTCCTCCATGTTGTTACTGTTGTCTGCAGCGTTTTCCTCTAGGGGGCGATGATGAGGTGATGAGCTCCACGCTGCAGCAGTTTGCAAAAGTCATTGACGAGGTGAGAGAGAATATTAACACAGCTGAGTTCTGTCCACTGCTGTCGGTCAAGTTAGACTCTACCTGACATTATGACATCAGAATTGATTTACTATAAATATCCGTGTGAGGGAGAGTAAGAAACGGTTTCATGTAATCAACTTTTTTGGTCCCACTGTGGTCAATCAGCTGATTGATCCCTAATTTCCTGTCTGTCTCTCCCTCTCTCTCTCTAGTTGAGTTCCTGTCATGCTGTCTTGTCCACTCAGCTTGCAGATGCCATGATGTTTCCCATCACTCAGTTTAAAGAAAGAGACCTGAAGGGTAGGAAACACACACACAAACATGCAGTACACTAACAATCTGTCACAAATCTGTTAGCAGGGTCTGTTGTCTTTTGTTGACAAAGCACACTAACACACGCTCTTAACATAGTCAGTGTTCCGGTTCATCCCAAAGATGAGGTTAAAGTCAGGGCTCTGTGGAGGCCAGTGTTCCCAAGAGTGACTCTTTCTGTACACTGGGGGAAAAGTACACTCGTAAACAAGTACATAAGACAGAGACGGCAATAATATCCCTCGCACTAAAACTTGCAGTTCTTTTTGTCTCTCTCCAGAGATCCTCACTCTGAAAGAAGTCTTCCAAATATCCAGTGATGGTAAGTTAGTACTGCTACAAAAACTGCAATTTATATTCAGTATCAATTTGTCTTTTTTTTTTTTTTTTCAATTATAGCTTTACTGAATATCCATCTCAGCAACACTCATATCTTCAGTCCTACAATGGGACTTTAAGCTGTGGTGCACATATTCAAATAATGTCCGCCTGATAGTGGCTTGACAGAGGACAGTTGATGTAAATTTTATGATTAGATTACATCGTTAACGTTTCTCCTTTTGTGTCACCACAGTTAAAAACCCAAAAGGATTTAGTTTATAATAATCAGAGTAGAAAAACTTCCAATCTTCATATTAGAGAAGTTTGTACTTACAAATGTTTACTATTCTAATTCAGTTCAAAACAATAAATTGATAAACATTGTTCTTGAACCTTTTTGTTTTTTGTGCATTGTGTGCTAATGTGAGTGAAGATAAGATTAGAATTTGCAGCTGCTAACTCTGACAGAGACTTGACGAGCCATAATGTGAAGTAACAATCTAAAAGAATCAAGATCTATGTGTTACTACAACTCTTGGCTCCAGATTGCACATTTGACTTTCTGCCACAAGACTCACATTTCAGTCAGGACCACTTTGTCAAAATAATCTTTATTTACTTGCACAAGTTTCATTTGGCGGTATGGTACTGTTCTGGGACCCCCTGCTCTTCCACGCGCTTGCGTGGAAAGCCTGAGGCAGGAAGAGCACACCTTCCTGCCCTTCATGAGCCATCATGAACGGCATAAGCAGGGAGCGCAGCAGCAAAGAAAAACCCAGACAGAGCAAAGCAACCGACAAGATACAATGGTAATATTCATAACAGATGACAGGAGGCGCTGGGGTGGAGGTGGGTTGTTGCAAAGAGCCAGCAGAGGAAGCAGCAAGTGAGGTCGGGCTAGAGCAGTTTAAATAGTGCGCTCTGAATGCAATTTCCCAATAGGAAGCTGGCACGGGGAGTCAGCTGAGCCATCAGCTGATCTGCTCCGTGTTGACAGCTACGCTGTTGAAGCTGATTTAGCGCTTGACGTCGTGGCCTGCCAGAACTAACGCTACGCTTGATTTGTTGAGGATAAGCTATGCTTGTTTTTAATGGTTACTGGTTCAGTACTATTGTTTTTGTTTTATTTGAAACACAGAAATGGAAAAGAAAACAGATGGAAAATGTTTTATCACCAAAAGTCTTACATACCTGTTTCTGTATGCAGATCATGACACAGCCATTAACAGATACAGCCGTCTGTCCAAGAGGAGAGACAACGAAAAGGTAATGACTTTAGTGACGGAAACACTCCTCATATTAGGTTTTATCATTCTGTACGTCTAGTAAAATGTAACCCCAACCTTCTAGGTAAATCTTTGTTTTACTTTCTTAATTTCTGAATAATTTACTGGGATGTATCCTCAAAATAACTGTGTAGTTTGGTTACAGGGTAAATACAGATTATGCTCTGAAACTTCATCTGAGTTTGTTGGATTTCTTTCTTGAGCTTTTGTCTGTATAATCTGTGAAGGACTTTGGGTGTGAAATGTAGTCTATAAATAAGTCTGCCTCGCCTTGTGTTGAGTTGAGTTTATAAGCTGCTTTATCCAAGTAAAGTATCCTTTCAATTGTCCGTAGACACATTTTGCGTTTTTCAGCTGACATGCTGTGCTCTGACAAAAAGACTATTTAGGACATGCTAACAAGGACTTTAAATTGAATAATTAACAGATGTAAAATTTGCCAAAATTACATTAGAAAACATGTGCAGAAATTATTAGAAAAATACAGACTGAACTGTCACTGTCGCCACCACTTGCAGGTTTTAACCCATTAACTTCAACCTGGTAACAGCCTCGGAGAGCAAACCATAAGTCAGTTGTTTATTTTGTTAGTGTTCCAGTAAGTGATAGTTGTGTGAGGACGCTCGACGGTTGAGGACGGTTCAACTGTCTGCAGGTTGATTTTCATAGAAATTGAGTTAAAGTAGCAGCTGCCTGAGAGGAAAATTGTCAGCAGAAGTTATGTGCCAGTACGGGTATATCTTCAACCTTGATCAATAGTATATGATATTATCTCTGTGTCCGATCTTCTCTCGATGCTAAAATTAGCCCTGTGTGTTACAGTTGCGGGCGGAGGCTGTGGAGGACGTCTACACCTCTCGTAAGAAACAGCACCAGACTATGATGCACTACTTCTGCTCGCTCAACACACTACAGTACAAGAAGAAGACGGCTCTGCTGGAGCCGCTGCTGGGCTACATGCAGGCCCAGGTACACGCACGCACGCACGCACGCACGCACACACACACACACACACACACACATACATAGGCCTGTGAGAAAGTGTGATTGGCCCAGGAAAAGCAAAGAGAAAGTCAAAACTTTTGAGACCAAAGTCAGTCTGTTCACACAATGTGTCTTTGTTCTGTGCAGATCAGCTTCTTTAAGCTGGGTTCAGAAAATCTCACCCAGCAGTGGGAGGACTTCCTGGGAACCATAGGAACCAGTGTCCAGAAGTAAGACCCCTGAAAAGTTTTTCTTCTATTGTTTGTTCTACATTCAAGATCCTAAAAACCTGATGTTATTTACTTCAGCTCAGTTTTATGGATGGAAACATGACGGCAGCAACATGAAATGTCATCAGTGAGTGCCAAATGTGAAGAGAGCGTGTGAATTCAGTGTGTGTGTGTTTATGTTTGTTTGCAGTGTGCGTCGGGAGATGGAGGAGGAGGTTGGGCAGATGCAGCAGACCATCTCGGACATGGAGAGATCATGTGACCCGCTGTATGCACCGTGTGACCCTGACCCCGCCCACTCACCTGTCTGCCGCAACCTGACCAGGAAACAGGGCTACCTGTACATCCGCAAGTAGGACAAACACATATATTTTAATACCTTTACTTAACGTTCACATTAAATCTCTCATGTCTGTCTAATTACACCATCATTGTAATCTTTATTAAAATCATTCTGGTGAAAACTGGTGCAGTCCTTGGATCAGATTACATTGACGTGCATTGCTATCTGTCAGTGTCTTTTTTATAAATAAAAATGATTCTACTGGGGGGCGTTGTATCAGAATTTTTTTAAATCCAACACAAAGCAGCTTGAAACTTGCAGGGTTAGTATTAAGTTAGTCTTAAACATTTGAACATTTGCTTGATTTTAACTGTTATGTTTTCAAGGTAAGGAATTAATTTAAAATTGCATGATGTTTCATCCATACAATCACTTATGTAAACCTAAACTGTTAATATTAAGAAATATTATCCCATCGTCACATTTTTATGTCTCCCGGTGTCAAAAATTTGGAAGATTCAAATAATCATGCGGTCAAATTTAGTATAAACAGCTGCTAAAATTAACAAAGTGACAACGTACATTGATTTCTGTGGGTAAGGAACTTTGTAAACTTTATTTTTCACAATTGTATTTATAGGAACAACTTAGATGTAATGATATATGCATTAAGAGTCTGAAAATTTCCGGTTTAGGTACCTTAAAAGTGCTTGAATATTACTCTAAACTTAAATTTCAAGTTTTTGTTCATCAGTTCTAATCGTTAATAAAAACAATAACTGACCATGTTAGATGTAGTAAGCTGAAACCTGGGAACATGGTGATTTGCTTTACCTTTAAAGTAATTTTTTGTCATGTTTGCGTAATGTACTTGGACTGTTGTTGAGCCAATGTTGGTATCTGGTGTTAAAATTAAGAATAAGGTGGAAATTATGATCTTTACTCTTTACTCAAAGTAGCTCTTCTGTGTGTCTCTCAGTAAGACGGGGCTGGTGTCAACGTCCTGGGAGCGCCAGTACTTCTTCACACAGGGCGGTAATCTGATGCAGCAGGGCCGAGGCGAGGTGGCGGGCGGGCTGGTCACAGACCTCGACAACTGTTCCGTAATGGCAGTCGACAGTGACGACCGCCGCTTCTGCTTCCAGGTCACTTCCTTCGATGGCAAGAAGTGAGAATGCTAAAAGAACATTTACATTTGTTATTCATGAATACATTCTATCTCTTGTCTCCATTTTTAAGTATTTGGATTTATGGTAAAAATTGATTAAACCTCCTCTTTTTTCTCGTGTCGTGTTCTGTCAGAGTGGTGACGCTTCAGTCTGAAAGCAGGAAGGACTGCGAGGAGGTAAAATGTTTTTCTGTCACGCTACCATTTCTGTATTTACTGTTGGCTGTTCTGTTGTCTTCTCACGCCGTCCATCTGCTGCTTCCTCCATCAGTGGATCTCCACCATCAACAACATCTCCAAAAGGATCTACCTGAGCGAGAACGCAGAGGTCTGTATCCTCGTTCCCTCATTAGCCTTTATTTTCCTGGTCACAGGTCTAAAATCTTTTCCTTTTGGTTGGTGCTGACAGTTTTGTCATCCTATTGGCAGGAGCTGGCAGCCAGAGTCAACCAATCAGCTCTTGAAGCTGTGACTCCATCGCCATCCTTCCAGCAGAGACACGAGAGCATGAGACCCAGCAGGTTTGTATCGGATGTCTGTGGTAAAACTGGACCAGTAAGACCTACACCAGTAAAACCATCATCTCTCTCTCTCTATTCCAGTAAAGGGCGTGTGGGCCGAGCGAGCAGTATTAGCTCTGTGGGCTCAGAGCCATCACCTGCCCTTTCTGTGCTCTCATTGGATGCTCTGGTTGCCCCGGAAACACCCATCCAGTTTGACATAATTTCCCCCGTCAGCGAGGAAAACTCGGCGCAGAGTAAGACGGCAGCACAGTCCGGCAGGTAGGGGTGTGTGTGTGTGTGTGTGTGTGTGTGTGTGTTACGATAGATGTCAGTTTCCTCTTTCCTTTTCCTAAACTGTGATTTTAAAGGGTCAGTTCACCTAAATTATGAAAAAATATCTGTTTCTGTTTTACACTAGTGGTATCCACCGGTCCAAGCGGTTAGATTTGTTTGGGGATTTTTATGGTCCAGGTTTTGAGATGTCTGTTTCCACTCAATACAATGGAGGTGAATGAAATTTTAGTTTGACAGCTTTGAAAAATTATAATTTAAATAATTTACCAGCAACATCCCTTTCCAGAAACAGAGTGTCCAAAATCTCTCCTGATTTACTTTTATAGACCACTACATTCACTCTGCCCTTTTCATTTGACTGTCCAAACAAGCTAATGTATGCATATACAGTATGGCATTAAATTTTTTGCTGACAATTCCTTGCATTGATGGCACAAAATTATGATGGTTGATAGAAAATATCTATCAAGTTATAGGGAGTAGAAGAGGGTGTGATTTTGATACTGACACTGAGAGTCCCTGTCACTCTGATTAATACACAGAACACACAGTAGACAGTTTTAATTTTAACTAGGAATTCCCTCTGACAGTTGACTGAAACTAATTAAGGCTGATTCTCACCTAATTCAACTGTCTAGTCCAGTCAAGTTTATATGTGATTGAGAAAGCTTGTTTCCTGTCTATTAATGTAGCAGCTGTTTTTTAGTGTTCAGTGTTTGTGTGTCCACAGAAGAAGTAATCCCTTTGGAGAGTCAGGAGACGGCACATCAGAAGACACCGAAGGTACAGTTGAAAACATCATTCATGGTTTCTGTTGAAGTGATGTTTCCAGGTCCATGTTTGTCATCTTTAAGTTCATGAAAATGTCAGAGTAAGGCTGCATCCAAATCTCCACCCTCCGGACTTGCGGACTAAGCTCTCACGGGCTTCAGTTGTATGTACTGTCACGTGTTCACTGTCATCAAGTCAAGTCTGCGAGTGTATTTAACCCTTAGGATAATGACTAACATGAATCATGGGCTTTCTATGGGAATGCTCACTAAACTTTTTGAAAATGCTACTGTGTATTGGATGAACCTGTACAACTGAAATTAAATAATCTTGACCCATGTACTTTAATTGCAATGAAATATGCTGTTGCTGCTGTTCTGGGTTTTTTTCTGTTGTCTAGACTCGATCCTCCACCAGCTCTTCATCGTTCGCTTCCTCGGCTCCATGGAGGTGAGAACTGCTGAGTCAGCAGACGTCATCTCTGAGACCATGAGGCAGATCCTGGCAGCCAGAGCCATCCACAACATCTTCAGGATGACCGAATCACACCTGCTCGTCACCTGTGACTGCCTCAAGTACGAACCACAGAGTGTTTGTGTGTGTGTTTTGGGTTAGGTTATCATTGTGTTATCATGAATTTTTGGCAACATACAAAAGAACAGGACCATTGTTGTTTAGTAGGTCTTACAAGATATCATTGCCAAAGATTAAAACATAAGAACTGAAACGGTAAGAATGATAAGCAATGGATACAATTCACATTACTTTCCCATCATGTAGCACAGAATTCACCATAACGCTATCATGGAGAGAACAAATATTTCTTGATTTGTAATTTTTTGTAACTCTTTGATATCGATGTTTCTATTTTTTCTTTTCAGACTCATCGATCCTCAGACGCAAGTCACCCGACTCAGGGTAAGATGATCTCTGCTTCTCTGCTTAGTTTTAGTCTCAGACATGTTTCTAGTGATTTATCATCTCCTCCGTCCTCCTGCTCTCCTCCTCTCTCCTCCTGCAGTTCTCCCTCTCCACTGTGCTTCAGTGTTCGTCTCATCAGGACAACAAGAGGCTGTTTGGTTTCGTTCTGCAGCCAGCAGGCGGGCGGGGTGACAGCCGAGCCGTCTGCTACATCTTCGAGTCCAACAACGATGGAGAGAAGGTTCGCCTGTGTTTTTATCTGTTCGTCTCACTGCCTCACTCTGTGTTCAGTCTGCGTGACACGTTTGTCTTCCTCATGTGTTTCAGATCTGTGACAGTGTCGGTCTGGCCAAGCAGATAGCCTTCCACTCTGAGATGGTGAGACTGATTTGAAACTTCATCATACTGAAGCTAATGCTAACACCAACCAATGATGGTACCTTTAGGTGTTGTTGAGGAGGTTGATTATTTGTGTTGTTTTTGTTGTGTAGGACCGTAAGGCCGATGAGAAGAAGAAGGAGCAGGACAAGGCCAAAGAGAAACAGCAGGAAGAACTCAGCAAACAGAGACAGATAGAGAAGGTGACCTTTAACCTTTAACCCCACACTTAAAAAGTTTCCACGTACTCTTAAACTGAAGACTTGACTGGACTAGACAACTTTTTTTGCTCTGACTTATCATTATGAAGTAAATATTGATTGCACAATGTCATGGCGATAGAATAATGTCACCATCACCGTTAAAATTGGTTGCCTGTAGAACTTGTCTACTTCCATTTGAATACATTTGTGCTTTTTACTCCGAGTGTTTTCTTCCACTCCCCCCTCCACCCCGACAATAACCCTTGCTGTACTTAATTGTTTTGCAGGAGCAATACTCAAACTATGTTACTACAATTTCAATTCACCTATTCAGTAAAAATGCCTTCTTTTTTATTTCTTGTTTCCAAAGTGGTGTTGATCCTTCATCATGAAAAGTGAAACAAATGCAGTGTGTCCTGTGTTGTTGGTAGTTGCTAGGCTTTGTGGAAAATGGAAAGCGATCTGGTTGTCTTTGTGATAGCAACGCCAATAATGAATCACTTTAAATACCAAATCATTAGGTGACCTTCAGCCCCTGGTTCAGTCTGTTTATGCTGTATTCTCAGTTATGGGGTCTGTTGTAGAAGCAGATTAATGGATTCATATTGGATATATATATATATATATATATATATATATATATATATATATATATATATATATATATATATATATATATATATATATATATATATATATATATATATATATATATATGGATATATTGGATTCATGCAATAAAATGTAAATTCTACATTTTCATCAGAATTTTTTTTAAAACAACAAAACAAAACAGCAACGTCTTCAAATTACTTGTTTTGTTCAGAATCCAAAAAAAATCTAAATTTACTACCACACTGCGAAAAAAATTCCTACAACTGAAAAGCTGGAACTTTTGTGGCTTGAAAAATAATTTTTTAATCATTAGTCAAAATAGCTGCAATTATTTTCTGTTCATCTGAGATCAAAGTCTTTGTTTTTGTTCTTAACAGTTTGCACCTTTATCCCCCAAAACCCCTCTGATTAGTAGGATAACTGTTAATTTTCAAATAAAAATATCATATTTATTCATAATAAATATAATATTTCTTCATTTTTTTTTAAATGGCCTTGTTGATTTTGAAACAATGTATATGCTTGAAGCTTACAAGAGACTTTCAGAGGCCCATTAATGGAAGCAGGTTGAAAGCTCCATGATAAATGTGGAGCTGCAGGATGATGTTGGATCATTACAAGTCAGTGTCTTAGAAAATAATAAAAACTCAGACGTAAAGTTTTTCACAAACATGCAGATTGAAACATAATGTTACCATTTAAAAACATTTTAGTACCGACTGATTTGATATTTAACTTTACTTTAACTCTAACATTTTCTTCGTTTTGCCCCCAGGATCTAGAGGAGCAGAGCCGATTGATCGCCGCCTCGAGTCGCCCCGCTAACCCGCCTGGCTCTGACGGACAATTCCTTGTGCTTAGCAACAGCCAATCAGAGGACAGCGACGCTGGGGAGGAGGGGAAGAAGAGGGGCGAGTCTGAAGCCTAGCAAAGCTAACGGAGGATGCATGTGTTACCACCCAGGCAAGACCCAGCTGGTACTGTCAAAGCAACAGCTCAGGAATCAGAGGAGGGGAACACCACCCGCCTGTCCGCCCGGGCTGCCAGGGACTGAAAAACATGTGCTCCCTCCCTGCTGGACTCTGTTTGAAGCTTGTGGTGGAGCGCGTCACTCTGAAAACGGAGGATGAACTAAACGCACCCTCACTATAAGAGGAGGAGGGGAGAAGGCGTGGAAACGTCTCGTCACGTGTTTTATTCTGTGTGTTAAAACGCTGCTTTTTATACCGGCTCCACAAATATAGATTAACCTGTAAGTTTCTGTTTTTTTATGTTTATTTTATAAAAAGAGATGACGGCAATGACATAAGTGGAATAATGAACCAGGATCAGAAGGAGATGTGGGAGAAAACACAGGAAGTCAGATCTGGACGATGTCAGCTCTCGCTCAAGGGCTCCTCAGCAGGAGGTGAAGGTTTGAGGAGGAGATCCAGCAGAGCGACGGGACACCTCGGTGCTGTTGGTAAAAAGTGTGAGATACAGTGCTGTTAATGAAAAGAGAAGATGAATGAGAGAGAGAGCATGGAGTCTTATTTTGAAAAGTCCTACCTGTTGTGATGTGTTCATCAGCTGAGCAGTTTTTCAAAGCATCCTGCAGAGTTATACATTTTAGTTTTTATTTTTTCCTTCCTTCCAGGCAGCCGCTGGTTTTCAGTCATTTGATGCAGGATGAAAATCAACCTGCAAAGTCTTGAACCTTGCTGCATCATCATTACAGTAAGAGCTCCAATGATCAGCCAGTTAATCGGATTAGTCGATCAACAAAAAATAGTATACTTGATTAATGATTTAAGACATTTTTCAGGCAATAATGTCAAATATGTAAAGGCTCCAGCTCAAGCAGAAGAAGAATTTGAAGTCGGTAGTTTGGACTATTTTCAGTTGTGGTATTAGCAATTAATCCGTAGATGATTTTCTTCGTTAATCAATTAGGTCTTTGGTCCAGAAAATGGTGACAATGATGATCAAGATGACATCCTCAAATGTCTTGTTTTGTTCACAACCCAAAGATATCTGGTTTACTGTTAGAGGAGAAAATAATTCAGGAAATATTCACATTTAAGAAGCTGGAATAAGAATTTTGCCTTTAAAAAAGAAAAGATTAAAAAGACTCAAAATAATTGATCAATTAACAAAATAGTTGGCAATTAATTTGTAGGTGCGGCCCGACATCGCAGTGTATGTTGTGATCTACTTTTACTGTCTGTGCGAGCTGATTTTCATAGCTTACTAAGATGAATTAAAAACAGCGGCTGCATGAAAAAACATATTCAGAATTCTACAACATCATCCGGTCAGCAAGGATTTGATCATTTGCAGGTCAAAAGATATTCTAGACCTCTGAGGTTAAAATTGGGCTGAATTTAGTTGAAAGCTGCCAATACATTCTTCAAACTACATGACATAATATTTTGTTTGTGATTGTTTTCATGAAGTATAATTGTAGTTTCAACATGTAATCATGATCTGCTTCACAGCGAAGTGTTATCATTAAAATGCCGCCGAAACAGAAAGAAATTGCTCAACTTTTCAGCCCAATTTTTCCCAGATATCAGACGTTTTGACCTGGAAATCTTGTTATACCTTCAAAACACAGATACCGTTGCAGTACGTACTGCGATTTTATGCAACACTAGTGTTGAAAATAAAATGATTTGCTATCTTTTGGTAAATCTAGACCACTGAAATTTAATTTTCTTTTTGTCATAGAAGTTATGAATAAATGACCTGATGCACTGGGAACTCTAGGTCAAGGTCAACTCTACTTTGGCCACTGTGAAAATATTGTGGCCCGACCTCTTTCCGAGCTATAAGAAAAGATCTATAACCGTCAACAACCTCCAGTGACAATATTAACTTTAAATATTTTTTAAAAACGTAACATATCACAAATCACGCTTTGTCTAGCATCCCATCTCTTCTCATGCCGTTTGTATGCAGTGTTCTTTAGCATGTTCTCAGGACAGGGGCCAACATGGCCGCCACAGGAGATCCTGAAGGTGTGAAACTACAGAAAAGAAAATATTGAACCCTTTTCATTTGAAGATTTTTATTCCAAAGTGAGACGTCCGTAACTTCTTCCTCTTACAAAATGAATAGTTGCATGAAAGTAGTGCTCATTAATAAGAATCATATACCGTTCAGATTTAAGGCCTCAAAAAAGACCCAAAGATGCTTCGCTTCCCTTATTGGTCCGTTTAGATTGTGAAACACTGATTTTACATTTGAAAACTCAGAGATCTGTCAACACAAGCACAAATCTGATCAAATGTCCTTACTTTTGCTGTATCTGCTACAAGACAGTTCTCTATTTTGAACAGTGTCTTCTCTGTTTATCCGATCTAGTACAGGTGATTCATTCAGTAAACTTAACAGAAATTCAACATTTTTAACATCTTGATGTAATTAAGATCCATGTCTCAGAAAACAGACAAACAGTTTGACATCTTCTCTGCCAAATAATCAGCTGAGTCAGTGTATTTCTCCTGGCATCAAAATATTTTTCTGTGCATTCACAAATATTAATCTGGGTCATTGTTTGAGGCCTTTTATGTTTTTCACTAGTTTAATCAATTAATCTGCCTTTATCCAGAGTGATTCACAGTGATTATCTGTAGATCTGAATAAGCTTCAGTTTAACATCATTACATGTGGGGATGTTAAAGGTCAGAGGTCACGGCTGTGGGGAAGATGTTTCTAAAAGCCTAAATCAACAGTTACTGATGATGATTTTATTTTTCTGTATTGTGGGAGGAGGTTTTCTTGCTGTAACCAGGTGAAGGACTTGCTGCACTTTACTGACGCAGGAAAATACAACAAGATTGATCATGTTGAAGTGTAAATATGTTTTAGTGATAATTGTTTCAGTGTCATGAATAATAAAAAAAGGCTTTTCAGTGATAAATAAAGCACTAACTCCACCCGCCCGAGTCAGGCTGCTAATTTTTCAGATCAAACGAACCTCTACAAGATCTTCTGGAAACGTTTACTGGTGTAAATTTAGAACAGTACCAAGTGTGTTTTTTTTTAATATTTTAAACCACTTTATTATCAAATGAACAAAATGCATCCAATATACAAAAATATGCATTTCCATAAAGACAATGAAAATGTAGAACAGACCATGATGTGACAGAGACACCTGAACTGATTGTCCAAATACTAACACAAAAAATTGCATCTTTGAATACAAACATACCCAACAAAACCTGCAAGACATTAACCAAAAACATATAGCTGACTTGTAAATGTTTATTTTGAGTGCAAAATCACTACGAGAGATGATAGATTAACTGAATATCAGCAAAAAGAGGAAGAAAATCAGTGCAGTAACTTTGTTTCCCATAAAAATAATCCACATGCTTGTCTTCAACAGTGGTTCCCAACATGGGGATCACTGGCTACTTGTTAAACAAAATACTGTACACGTTTGATTAGGGTCACTCCTTCTCAGCATCAGCTTCGATTTTAGAATTGAACCATTTGGTTTCAGCGCTGCAGTGCCATTTTATGAATAAATCAATAAATTATTGCCAGAAAAATTCAAAATACATTAATGCCTGTCTTGTGAAACAATGTAAAGTATACGGCACTTGTAGGAATGCTTTACAGGCACAGATGTTTGACACTTTTTATGCCATTTACAAAAGTAGAACAGCAGTTTGAGGTATTCAAAATTTGTTTCGAATAAAATATGGCACGATGTGTAAATCGTGTTTTCCAGAAGGTAGCTGGGCTGGCTGGGCAGATCCTCCATATTTTTCCTGGGTTCTCTGGCTCGTTTTAGGACTGTCTGAAGTGTCTGAAGATTCAGCAGGAACCAAAATAAAGCAGAACAGCGGAGCGTCACATCAGCGTTGACTGTTTTTCATGATCCGGTCGGAGAGCCAGTCCAGACCCTCGACCAGACCCGTACCGCTGACGGCACAGGACGCCTGGACAAACCACTGCACAGACACACAGAGGGACAAACACATTAGCTCAGCTGCAGTGTTGAATTAAATTTAAACCTGGAATGTCTGGAAAAAACACTTAACATTATGAACTTATGAACATTCCTTGCAAAAACTGTACACCTTTTTCATTTTAAAAATGGTGCCTGGTCAATCTTAGCTGATTGTATTGTGTGATTGCTAGCAAAACTTGTGTATGTGCCATGGACACCTACCGGCTGTGAGACTCCTGATAGGCCCAGGGCCTCTGTGATGTCACTGACGGACATGGCTCTGGGTAAATCTTGTTTGTTTGCAAATACCAGTAAGGCCACGCCCCTCAGCTCTTCCTCCCCAAGCTGCAACACACAAACACAAACAGGGTGAGTGAAACAGGAAAGTTAGTGGAAGGTAAAAAGGAGTTAAACATTCAGATATCAACCAATCAGTGATGTCCTCCTCAGATGTAACTCAGTTTTAATTTGTAGATCTGTGTTGAACAAATTATGGTGTGTGTGTGTGTGTGCGCGCACATTTACCATCCTGTGCAGCTCATCAGCAGCTTCTTTAATCCTCTCGGGGTCGTTGCTGTCGACCACAAATATCAGACCCTGAAGAGAGAGACAGAAAGACATCACTGCAAATGACCACAATTCGACTTTTTCTGTCAAAATATTTGTAGTACTAGTAGTTGTAGTTGTATTAGTAGTAGTATTACCTGTGTGTTAGTGTAGTAATGTCTCCACAGAGGTCGGATGATAGTCTGACCGCCAACATCCCAAACTGTAAAACTGATGTTCTTGTATTCAACAGTCTCCACATTAAATCCTGCACACACACACACACACGCAGTTTAATTTATGATTTCATATTATTCTATATTTAAATTAAATGTGTGCAATGATATAAACACATATCAAAATCACTGACCAATAGTTGGGATAGTGGTGACGACCTCGGCCAGCTTCAGTCTGTACAGCAGAGTGGTTTTACCTGCTGCATCCAGACCGACTGCAGCAACACACACACACACACACAAACACACACAAACACACACACACATGCACAGACACAGCACAGTTACTATTACTGTTTACAGTGTAACTAATAGGGCTGCAACTAAAGACTGTTTTCATATAGTATTAAAATACCTTGTTTTGTCAGACATACACTCCAAAAGTCAAGGATATTCAGTATACAAAGGTTAGTTAAGTACACTGCAATATAACAATTCTGCATTACAAGTAAAAGTCAGGCATTGAAAATGTACCTTCAGTAAGACGAGAATGCAAGTGTTATTTCACAACATTTCATTGTTGTAGTTGTTCGAGGTAGGACTTATAATATACTGTTGGGTAGTTCCAACTATAACAGTGCATCATATTATATAAGCTCATCGTATATTTTGTTCAAATGTAGATTGAAGTAGAAGAAGCAGAGGAAGAACCAGAAGAAGAAGAATATTAAGAGATATGAATATGAAGAAGAAAACAAGAAGAAACAGCAGCAACAGCAGCAGCAGCTGCAGAAGAAGAAGAAGAAGAAGAAGAAGAAGAAGAAGAAGAAGAAGAAGAAGAAGCGTTCTCATATTAAAGTTAATTAGTCAAAAGAAAGTAGAAAATGAAAACTGACCCATTAAAATCCTGACCGGTGTCTTGGAGGCGAACCTGGAGAAGATCTGTGAGATGATGACGCCCATTGTTCAGGTGCTGAAGTTTCAAACAGCTCGTAGTTTGACTCCGTCTGTGTTTGTGTCGGTGTGTGAGTGTGTGTGCTTTTATAGAGCAGCAGCGGTGTTGTGTGTGTGTTCTCCATGGTGTCATCCCGGCTGCTGTCAGCTCGGTACACGGTGGCAGAGGAGGCACAGGAGGAAGGGACGAGACAACACCGGAAAACACACTTCCGCTTACACAAACTTCAGAATAAAGGCACCGTTTTTGATTAGTTTTTATCAAATTGAAATGTGCTTAATTGACATGAATACAAATTAAAGATAAACGTATAATTGTGTCACATGATTTTCACTGGTGTATGAAAAGCTTAAATTCATTACTAATGAAGAGCAAACAAGATGGACAAATTCAAGTGTGTGGAGGTCAGGGGTCAGATGTGCTGACACGGCAAATTAAAACAGACAATACTCCACTGTGTTTTGAAATGTAGAAGTTATTCTTGTCTTGTTTCTTTACCACTTTTAGTACATCACCACCCTACCAGATGGCTGACTACCTGTAACATCTGATCAATGTTTATTTATTAACTGCATCATAAACATGACATCATGCCTTTTTTCAGGTTAAAATCAGAAACATACTGTGATCCAATGAAAAGATCCAATCCAAAGTATTGTGTGTGTAACTTAAGTCTGATATGTGTTTTCTTCTGTACCATAGAGCTCCATTGTTATATTAAAAACACATCGGGGAATCACACTGTTGACATGACACGTACCTAAATTACCATGAACACACAAACTGCAATTTATTGTGACTTAATCCCACATACACCAATGAGGTTTGAATCGAGAGCCAGATAGGGGTAGGGAAGTCAGACAGTGAGACTTGCACATTATTGATTTTGGTCTTTTCATGGGATTTGTTTACAATAAGAAAAATATAGAATAACACCAGTCAGATTCCATAAGAAGTTTTCAGTATAAGCTTTATAATTAGTTAATAATATAGTGTGTGTAGTGACAGAGCCGGTTTTTCTTCAAGAAAATTCTGAATTAAGTTTTGTTCTCATAATGATTTGAACTGCTGATGTTTGAGTTTTATTTTGATAGTAAGAATTTAGTCTCTGTGTCTTCCTGCAGACTGCTGATATCAGGAAGTGTTGCTCTGTCTCTTCATCTTGTTGCTGTTGGCAGAACTGACACAGTGTGGGGTTGTTATGTATTATGCAAGGTTGGTCTCAAAGGCCGTTATTGTCTTTACTCAGGCTCTACTGAGTTTTGTCTTTCTAGGATTCTGATATATATTCAGACCTTTTAAATACTTATTCCTATTCTTTTTAAACTCTCAGGGCATGTGCAATCTTTTACATTTGTTTATTTTAGTCAATGTGACGTATTACTGATTTTTCCATACCTGTCTTGTATACCACTGTACTGTCATGTAGCTGTATGCAGCAGTATTGCCCAAGCAACATTTCCCTAATAAAGTATATCTTATTTAATCTTGTCTAATCTACTTAACATTAAAACTTGTATATGACACTGAATAGTGTATATGGGACAATTAAATACAGATATGAAGACAAGTGTTAATTAATGTATTTATCATCAATAACTCCAACTTTGAATCCATAACTGATATATAAACAGGAGATGAACGATTGACAACATGTATAAAATATGTTTTCATATTTTATTTGAATATTAAATATGATGTGTATTTAGTAATTATATAATTATGATGCATTTATTATATTAATCACTTAACTATTTATCTTTTATAAAAACACCTTCATTCTCATGAAAACTAAGCAAACTCCATCTGCTACCAAAGGCATCAAGATGCAGTTGAGAGATCCAGGAGAAATCTAGTAAGTGGACCTTGAGTTAAGTTCATTATTTCCAAAGTCACAAATGAACTTCAGAGCTCAATTTGTCTTCATGAGATCTGAACAAATACATAAACTGTTTTAAACACACCTGTGAATGATTTGTAAATCTATATAAACATAATAAATGTTTTATAACACACTGAAGGTCTTTTCTCCTGTGTTTTTGTTCATATATTATTTAATAATATTACAGCTCTCATGTTGTGTTATCAATAATTCTCTACCTGTTTATAGATGCAGATATAATAGATGCTTCATCAAGAGAACCAAATTGTTGACAAATACATTAGTAAACACAGATATGACCCCAGTCTAGGTGAAACCTAGACATAACATGACAAAAATGGCAGTTTATTATAAACTATACTATACTACTATTTATATCAAACCCTAAACTTCTCTGACAAATTAAGATTTTAATCACGTTTCTAACCTAAACTCCTAAAGTGAAAAAAGGGACAGGGACTTCCACTGAACTGCTAACACATTTACAGTTTAATATTTGCAACAAACTATTTAAAAATTAGCAGAACTGTAGCAAGCCCAAGTCTATCAGACTAAGGCTCAAGGTCAGAAAGCTGCAACTCTACTCCCAAAACCCTGACACTGTTTTAAACAGAGCTACAGTATACTGGTTTCAATGTTGCAAGTGACAGAGGTGAAGAAAGGTAGGTCACTGTCAGTTGGGTTAAATAGGTGGAGGTCATCAGCTCGTCCAATCTGAAGGAAGCAGTCCCTTCACACAGACCAATCATGGGGCACCACCTCTTTCTCATTACCCTAACAGACACACAGTCTAAAGAGAAGGGGAGGAGAGAGTTAGTTGTCACATCAACTACCCAAACAAATATGACCCAGAGTCATAACACTTCCCCGGCCAGAAATAAAACATTTCCCCCTGGATGAAAAGTATCATTTATGACATTTTTCTAAATCTTTCTTGATGTTAAAGCTATGAAGCAACAAGGACCAGCACATGAGATGTTATTTGCTGTTCTGCATCTCAGACAGGAACACAAAGGGGTTGTTTCTTGATGCAATATTTAATATGTGAAAATCTTAATTTTAAATACTTTAGGCTCCACAAATTCATTTATTTTCTTTTCATATAACTCTTTTACGGCAATGTTACCTTAATGGAGCAGAGCATTACTGAAATTCATTCATGCCCACCCTCTGTGGCTCATTCATTGGATTATAAATGTCCAATTATATTTCATGTTTCAAACAAGGGTTCACCTGTCACAGTAATTGGAGACCAGACGTCTAGTGATTCTCCAGGATCCATCTGTGACCAGTCTAAAGATAGACCTTCAGATGTCAGTAATGAACCTGGGCCTTCAGACACAAAGTAAGAAAGAGTTTCTACTGTTAACGGAGCTGAACTGTGCAATAATGAAATTTACTGTGACATTCCACCACTGATTTTGAATGAACATAGAGTTTGTGTTATTCCAAATGTTAAATATTGTCACCGAGTTTTACATTTCTAATGTAAATGCATATTTTTTTCCAATTAGGGATGCCCCGATCACGTTTTTTGCCACCGATACTGATTGCCGATCATCTTTAAGCCATATCGGATGTATGTGGCTGATGTACATAAGTTTTGTTATGGCAACTGGTATAGCAGTATTGTAGGTCAGTTAGTTTGACTGCTTTGTAGTATACTGGGGTATATCTCCACCAGGTGGCAGGTAACCTAGGCTGTAAATGCTGTGTGACTGACTGCAGTATGAAAAACCACAAAGTCAATCTGGTTGGTTTCTTATTCTGTTAACATGCTTTTACTTAGTCTGTTCAATCAACAGAGCAGTAAAAAGTACTCCCAAGGACCAATGCAACAGTGTCCTACAGTAAGTCTTTAAGGACAACTGAAATACACAATAATTACATTGCCTACATAACCTTAAATAACACAAATAACCTGCTCCGGAGTAGAGCCAAGCCAAGGCCGCCCCGCCTCTAAGCGGGTGATGACTCACGACTGTGATCAACCCTGATCAATCTGGGCATTCCTAGTCTCAAATGTCGGTTATCCGTCTGCTTGATTACTAATAATCGGTATTTGCCTTGAAAAAAAGAACACACACCCAAAAAACAAACATACTCGTTGACCCCTAATCCATTGTATGTTGAGTCAGCAGAAATGGATTTTATTAGACTACAGATACTTACCATGTTAAAACATGAATGTGTTATCATTTATGTACATTTTGACCAGTACTGTGTTGTAAGGTCTATTCCGGTAGATATTTCAGGTGTTTGAAGGTGTACAAGATACTTTAAAGTGTCCTGAGTGACTGTATTCAAGTTTTATGTTGTGCTATTATGAGGCTAATTATCTTTATAGATACAATTTTGCTATTCACGTAATTATTTAAAATGCTAATCTGCTACAGTTTCTCCATTTCATGACAATACATTCTAATATCTGGTTCTTTCATTGCTGTGAAGTATAAAGGCTACACAGTCATACATACATGACTATACTATATTCATGCTATTTAGTGAAAAGAGTCAAGCTTTTGTCTGTTTTTTTATTTTAAATCTGATTGATTGTGTTGTGATAATTAATGAGGGATTGATTGATTGATTGATTGATTGATATGCATTTGTTGTAATTAGGTACAATCAGAGCATCTACAGTGTCTTCTTGATGCTACCTCGAGGGGGCACCAGAGTCTAACAAGTGTGAATCTAAAGGCCTTCACTCACTGCCTTCAATATGTTTGTATGTGTGCACATAAAATAGACAGACTCCTTGTGATATGGCTTGAATGACCGTATTTTACTTCACCAATTAGAACATAACTGAGTATGGAGGCCAATAGTTTGAAAAGTAAAGCACTTTCAAATCTGAATACTCTCTGGTGAGTGAGTATTGGTTGTGAATATGTGTCAGGCATAATGTTTGGCAAAATCTGGAAAACAACTGGAATTCTTCCTTGGTTTATTGCCAGTTGATTCCCAAAACACTTTAACTCACCATGTCTTTGTCACTTTCCACTATTGTGTTGTTGTACTTACTGTCTCTGTTAACTTCAGCCCTCCAGACAGAGACTTCAGTGAACTTTCCCCCAGAAATCAGCATCCCTCCTCATGAGTGAGAGTCAGACAGGGTCCGCTGTTTACTGATGGTGATTATGTAATTATGTAATTGGAGCAAAAAACGTAACTTAGCCACTTTCCAGGATGTACGGTGGGTCAGGATCTCAATCACAACACATTATTAACTGCATCCATATGATTATAAACAGTTGGCGATACATGTTAAGATTAACAGGTGGACTCTGGGGAAACACGTAGAAAAACCACACAGATGTCAACATCATGACGTGTACTGTCACGCCTCTTTTGGATTAAGCCAGAGCTGCTTCGTTCAGTGTGAAAGAACAAAGGCGGAGAAATAGCGAGCCTTCAATGCAGCGACAATCAGAATCAGAATCAGACCCCCATTCATTTAAATCATTACTCCCTGAATTTTCATAGAGAGATTTCTATGGATTGTGGGAGGAAGCCGGAGTACCCGGAAAGAACATGTAAAACTCTGCACAGAGAGGCCCTGCCCCAGCCAGGTCTGAACCCAGGACCTTCTTGCAGTAGGGTGCTAACCACTGCACCACCATGCTACCCAAATATCTGTCTTTTGTAGCAATATTTCTGTATTGTAATTAGGTGAATATAACCTATGCAAATTATTTTTATTTTATATATACAGTTACAATCAATAATTTGATTCACTTGCCTTATAGCATTAATGTTCAAAAGTTTTTTTTCAGAGGCACTTCAGTTAATAAATACTTTTGAATAATATTTTGTTTGATTAAGTTGGATTATTAATTTCCTCTGCTTTTATAACTTATTTGAAACTTTATGTCCAAAGCTATTGAAGTGACTCAGAGATTAGACCAATGATGCATATTTATGCCGACATAAATGTAACCAAAAATATGATCATAAAACAAATGAATCTTCATGATATTTCTCAAAGAGATTCTGTTGGATGAGATCACATCATACTATTACCACTTTGTAATTAGGAAAACTACATTCCATATATGGTGTACCATTGCAACCCACTGGCCATTTGTGGTATTTCTGGTTGAACATACAAAATCCTCTGAGGAGCACATTAATAACTATTACTAGTATTAATATAGTTATTTGAAAGTTTTTAACATGCTGGGACGACCCTTGGTTATTTACCTTTCAGTTATTGCGCATAGTATAAAAGTTCAAATCAGTTTTCTCTATATACACTTAATACCAGTTTGTTGCACTTTTCTTGCTAAACAGTACTTTTGATGGCAGCTTTGGTGTGTCCTCTAATAGTGAAGTGAGATATCCGCCCTTGGTCAGGATGATAACCTTTTGTTTGCTACTTCTTCAATGATTTAGTTTTATTTTCTTCCACAAAATAATGATGTTCAATGTTTACACACTTAAACTTCATTGACATTAACAATTATATTGATCTAATGCTGTCTTCCTCTGTCGTTATCAGCCATGATGTGACTGTAAACTGATTATAACTTTTGAGTTTCCACCTTGGAGTAAATAAAATGTGTTTGTAACTCCTAAAATGACACAGTAAGATTTCCCGTGTTAGTGACAAACACAACACTGAGCCAGATATTAAAACAAACTGAATTTTGGTAAACTGATTATTCAAGTACTGGGAGCTACATTCAAACATACAGCTACTAATAAATCATTTATGTTTGAGTGCTGTGTTTTCAGTGTTGTTTTCCTGATGACATGCTCAATATAATCAGTGTTATCAACCAAATCTCCTGCACGTGTCTCATATAATATTTCTGGTAATGATTGATCAGCATCAGACACTATTTAAGGCTGAGATGAACACAGAAACTACACAGTAGAACTGAACAGACCGCCACTTTGAGAATGGAGATGACAATGTGTTTTCCTCTGTTGCTGCTGATCTGCTCTCTCTGCACGGCTCAGCTTCAAACAGAGTCTGACAACAAAATTATTCCACTTGGAAAGCAAACTGAAGCTGAGAGAAGAGAACCAACAAATGCTGCTGACCAACAACAGAGATGTACACAAGACATCGGTGCTGTGCTGAGAGAGATGAGCGCCTCGTTGGCTGAACAGAGGGTGGAGATGAGGCACTTACAGAGAGAGAATGAAGGTAGAGTAGTATGTAAGGTAGTGAGGGAAGTTATACCAATAAGAACCACTGCTTTGTTACAGGAGGGTTTTGTATAATTTTGTAACACTGAACTGTTTTGCAGTATGACCTGCAGGTAAAGATGAGTCAAAGAAAAGCTTCTGGGAGACTTTATAACGTTCTTCTTAATGTACACAGTGTGTCAGTTTAACAACAGCAACAGAATTTTCTCAGTCTAAAAATCCTTGTCTTCTACACCTTTTAAACTCTTTCTTTCTTTCATTTTTCAACTACAGCAACAAACTGAGGTCACTGTTACAGTGTCCTACAATATTACACCTTTATACACAATTGAGGGATAGAAACAAAACAAGACCAGCGTGCTCACAGATACTAATCAGCACAATTACAAAGTACAGTATAGGCTGATGTGTGCATCTGTAGGTTTGGTCATAAACCAAAGTATTGGACTGATTAAGATGTTGACCTGATGGTGGCCTAGATAAAAAGGTGAAGGATCACAGAGCATGTGACTCTCTACAAAATAAATAAATCTACAAATTCAGTAAAGATGTTTAAAACGCTTGTCAGCTCATGTTCTATATGACTGTAATGATTTTTATATTGTTTGAAGTGCAAGCAGCTAAACTGAACGAACAGAAGACTGAGCTGGAGAAGCAGAAGACTGAGGTGGAGAAGCAGAAGACTGAGATGGAGAAGCAGAAGACTGAGGTGGAGAAGCTAAAGCAACAACTTCAAGGTACTGTGTGGAGAACATCATGGCTCTGATAATGAAAACGACTTATAATATTGTATCATAAGCTGAAATGAAAAAAAGAACAGGACAATGAAACACTGTTTGAGTAAAAACATTACAATACATTATGTTGCACATGGTTAAAAATTCCTGACATACAGTGTTTTTTCTGAAGATAATATCCAGAGTAAATGTTCAATGTCCAAAACAAACCTTGATAGAGACAGTGATGATTAAACTCTTAACGATCAAACATTGTTTTCATCAGAGTCAAATATGTCATGATGTGACTTTTTTCCAGCACAAACAGCAGAGCTGATCTCCATTAAAGCCAGGACTAATGTCACAGAAAACCAGGTGGAGGCTCTAAAGAGAGATGGAGAAGGTAAGACTGAAAACTAAACCAGCAATTCAACATTTCATTCCAGAAATGTGTCTAATTTAAAAAAAATAAGTGGATAGAACAAAAATACAGAATCATATTGTTGTTTCCACAGTGAGTTTAGAGCAATGAGCTCTCTCTCTCTCTCTCTCTCTCTCTCTCTCTCTCTCTCTCTCTCTCTCTCTCTCTCTCTCTCTGTTTCCCTCTCTCTCTCTCAGTCAAACAGGTGGCTTTCTCAGCTTCACTGCTGGCTTCAGGCTCTGGATATACTGGACCATTTAACACACACACTCTTCTGGTGTTCAGACACGTTGTGACAAACATAGGAAAGGCTTACAACCCAAACACAGGTACTCAAATTCACTTTTATTTGTTATGCTGGCATCAACCAGGTTGACAGATGTTGCAGCAGTTGATTTTTCATTTAAAATGTTCCACAGGTTTTTTCACTGCACCAGTGAGAGGAGCCTACCACTTTGAGTTCTACATATTTGGATGGGGACATGCTTCACATCCTTCAGGTGCTTGGTTGGTCAAGAACGGACAACATATTTTTATGGCATATGAACATCAGCCGTCCGGTGCTGCGAGTGCTTCTAATGGTGTCACGTTGCTTCTAGAGGTTGGAGATGTTGTGTTTATGCGTCAGTCGGCTAACTCAAGGATATTTGACAATGGAAATCATCCCACCACCTTCAGTGGTCATCTGCTTTTCACCATGTGAGCAGGAAACTGTCTTTTTTCTTCAACTATATGAAAATCTGCCCACACTGTAGTGTGTATCACTACTTCTTGATAGATGTGTCATTTCTTTCTCTTTTATATGACACCTGATTGACAACAACAACAATCTTATTGATCAGAAAAGGTTCATGAATTTTTCATTTGCACGTCTGATTTTTTCTGATTTACATCAAAATGCACAGTGATGGACAGCTAGAGAACTTGTGACATTATTTCAAACACTAGATTAGAGAAGTGAACTAATTTATGAGAAAAATGTGGAAATGTTTGCTTTTTCTTGAGTATCTAAGTATGTTGACATACAGAATTACTCTATTTTGTTATGATTATGAAGGCTGGAGGACAAAGGTTTGCAGCAACAATCATTTGTACATATTAAACTTATTATTATTGTGTTCTTGTGTTCATTTGAATAAAAGCATAAAGATATCATTGCATTACTGTCTGTGTCTTTTCTTCAACACGATACATTTCTTTCAAATGAAATATCCTCTTATTGTGAGCAGAGAAGAAAATAAATGTGTCTTATCAGTTTGGGGGTACAGAACTTAAGATTCACCAAAAGTAATTTAAGATTGGACAACTGTTAAACCCACTACTCAAACATAAATTGTACTTTTATATGCATAGTGAGGAATTATATTGTGACTGAAACTGACTGTTTTGTTCTCATTAATGAACTTATAGTGACCTGCAGATTATTCAGTACACACAGTAGTTGTATTTTGATCACCATGTTTTTTTAACTATAATCTTCCTGTAATATTTCTTTCTGTCTGTTAATTCACATTCAAATCTTAAATAGCTGTTGTCACAGATGTTGATGGGATTAAAGCTCAATCAACAGTCACTCTGATCTATTTTCAGTTCAGAAGCTCAACACTTTGTCATATTATGACTTAATGTTTCAGCACTTGTCTTTGGTTTTGGGAGAGACTCGTTCATGTCGGTTAAGAAAAAATGTGGCGGTGCTGAAAATGACATAAATTAACGTTGTGTTGTTGCTCTTCAAGAGTCAGACTTTAAAACCACGCTGGATTTATTCAGTGAGCAAAGAGAGAAAACTCTCATCTGTAATGAGTCGTCTGATCTCAGCCGATTAACATCCTGAAGGAGGTCACTACATCTGACTGTGTCATTAATGTTTGAACAGGTCGGGATGATAATCTTTTCTTTGCTACTCCTTCAATGACTTGTTGTTTTTTTCACAAAATAATGATGTTCAATGTTTACACACTTAAACTTCATTGACATTAACAATTATATTGATCTAATGCTGTCTTTCTCTGTCTTTATCAGCCATGAAGTGACTGTAAACTGATTTTAACTTTTGAGTTTCCACCTTGGAGTAAATAAAATGTGTTTGTAACTCCTAAAATGACACAGTAAGATTTCCTGTGTTAGTGACAAACACAACACTGAGCCAGATATTAAAACAAACTCTTTGAATTTTGGTAAACTGATTATTCAAGTACTGGGAGCTACATTCAAACATACAGCTACTAATAAATCATTTATGTCTGAGTGCTGTGTTTTCAGTGTTGTTTTCCTGATGTCATGCTCAACATAATCAGTGTTATCAACCAAATCTCCTGCACATGTCTCATATAACATTTCTGGTAATGATTGATCAGCATCAGACACTATTTAAGGCTGAGATGAACACAGAAACTACACAGTAGAACTGAACAGACCGCCACTTTGAGAATGGAGATGACAATGTGTTTTCCTCTGTTGCTGCTGATCTGCTCTCTCTGCACGGCTCAGCTTCAAACAGAGTCTGACAACCAAATTATTCCACTTGCAAAGCAAACTGAAGCTGAGAGAAGAGAACCAACAAATGCTGCTGACCAACAACAGAGATGTACACAAGACATCCATGCTGTGCTGAGAGAGATGAGCGCCTCGTTGGCTGAACAGAGGGTGGAGATGAGGCACTTACAGAGAGAGAATGAAGGTAGAGTAGTATGTAAGGTAGTGAGGAAGTTATACCAATAAGAACCACTGCTTTGTTACAGGAGGGTTTTGTATAATGTTGTAACACTGAACTGTTTTGCAGTATGACCTGCAGGTAAAGATGAGTCAAAGAAAAGCTTCTGGGAGACTTTATAATGTTCTTCTTAATGTACACAGTGTGTCAGTTTAACAACAGCAACAGAATTTTCTCAGTCTAAAAATCCTTGTCTTCTACACCTTTTAAACTCTTTTGTTTCTTTCATTTTTTCAACTACAGCAACAAACTGAGGTCACTGTTACAGTGTCCTACAATATTACAGCTTCATACACAATTGAATGTGCTCACAGATATTAATCAGCACAACTACAAAGTACAGTATAGGCTGACGTGTGCATCTGTAGGTTTGGTCATAAACCGAAGTAATGGACTGATTAAGATGTTGACCTGATGGTGGCCTCGATAAAAAGGTGAGGGAGGACAGAGGATGTTACTATTCATCCTGAGGAGAACATGAATGTCTGTACCAAATTTCACGACTATCATCAAATAGTTATTGAGACGTTTTAGTTGGAAAGAAACTTAAAACCACAAATGTTAACTTCATTGTGTTAGTTGAAATCCTGACCTGATGATCGCAGTAGATAAAATATAAATATAAATTTCATCTATCCAATAGTTGTCAAGATATTTCAGTCTGTGTCAAAGTGGTGGACTGACTGAATGACTGACAGTGACATCCCATAGAGTCATGCAGCTAATGTGGCTACAACAGTAACTCAACAATTTACAGAAGCTTTCCAAGGAAAATTTATGTTGCATTAAAAACTAACATACAGGCATTTATTTCATTATTTCAGTGCAAGCAGCGAAACTGAAAGAACTGGAGTTACAGAAGACTGAGGTGGAGAAGCAGAAGACTGAGGTGGAGAAGCTAAAGCAACAATTTCAAGGTACTGTGTGGAGAACATCACGGCTCTGATGAAGAAAACAAACAATCAGTGAAACACTGAGGAAACAAATTACAATACATGTTATATAACTCTTCTGGCTATGGCTCAATTTTTCATTATATACATTATATGTCATGTGACTTTTTTCCAGCACAAACAGCAGAGCTGATCTCCATTAAAGCCAGGACTAATGTCACAGAAAATCAGGTGGAGGCTCTAAAGAGAGATGGAGAAGGTAAGACTGAGAACTAAAGTATATATTTGATATTAGAAGAAATATTTGTATTTGTTTGTATAATATTTCATGTAGGTCAGATTGTTGTTTCCACAGTGAGTTCAGAACAATGACTCTCTCTCTCTCTCTTGAGCTGAGAGGTGGCAACAGGCCGTGAGGCCGGTGCTTTGTGTTCGTACTTTTCTTTTCTTTTCTTTTCTTTTTTTCTTTATATTTCAATGCTGATCTATCTTAAATCTCCCAAGCAGATGCTAAATATTAGCTTCTATGTAAAACATGGTGAAAGTGCTTATACTGTGTATGCGACGTGTAAGAGCCTGCATTGTTTTGAGTGTGGGGAAATCGGTCATAAGAGGATGGCCTGCCCCAGGAGGGAGAAAGACGCTACGGTGACGGAGGACAGTAAAGCTGCAGGTCAGTCCTCTGATGGAGCTCAGGAGAGTCAGGGGCCTGTAGCGGGGGGGAGGACAGGTCTGCAACAGGAGGCAGTATGTGTGAGGATGATCAGGGGGAGCAGGCAGAGGCTCTGGAGGAGGATGGATGGACTGAGGTTGAAGAGAGAAAGAAGGAAAAGAAGCATAGAGGTGGCTGGGGTGCCACCTGCACTGGGGAGAAGGCAGCCTTGGGTCCAGAGAGGGCAGACTGGTGGTCAGCAGGAAGTCAGCAGGCCAGCTGAGGAGTCTGAAGGAGAGTGGGATGAGATGGAAATGTCTCATGGGGATGTAGAGGCTGAGTTGTCAGCCAGTCATGCAGGTGAAGGTGAAATTTACTCCAAGAAAGAGGTTTAGGCTGAAGAAATGGGCAACAACTGTTAGGAGGAATCTTGGATCACTGGATGATGAGTGTGTCTGGTTTGTCACGGGGGCCTATTGTGCTGCTGGTTCTGTCTCTTTCTTTGTTTCTCCTCTCCTCTTTTCTTATTGAGGTTTTATAATTCGGGTGACTTAATATAAATGGTGCCAGAGACCAGGGGAAAAGGGGCGTGTTTATGGAATATGTGAAAGACAAAAATGTTAATGTAATCTTTAATGTCTGGTTAGGACACAGTTGTCCCCTGCAGTATTTTCCACCGGATGGTCCAGTGTCACTTGAATATTTCCTCAGGACGTAGGCACTCTGTATATTGGAAATTCAATGTGAGGCTTTTGCAAGATGCCCATTTTTGCTCTTGTTTTAAAGAATTTTGGGTGGTGTGGAGAGAAAGGAAGGAGGAGTTTGATTCACTCAGCTTATGGTGGGATGTGGGGAAGTGCCAAATAAGACACCTTTGTCAGCTGTATACAGCATCTGCCACTGCAGAGATGAAAAGAGCTATTGGGAGGATGGAGAGCAGCATAAAGGAGGTTGAGGAGAGGATTATGGAACGAAACACTGCAGAGCAGAGACTAAACCTGGCTGAACTAAGGAGAAGTTTGGCCTTCGTTCTCCAGGATAGAGCAAGAGGGGCTCTTGTAAGGGCTCGTTTTTCAATGTTAAATGAAATAGATGCACCTACCTCTTTTTTCTTTGGGCTGGAAAAACGACAGGGGCAGGATGGACACATGCACTGCTTGCATCTGCCTGACGGGCAGGTGACATGTGAGCAGTCTGAAAGGAGGGAGGGGGCTGTGGACTTTTATAAGACACTGTACTCAGCAGAGAACTGTGATCCAGCTTGTGTTGAGGAAATATTGGAGGGTTTACAGCAGCTCTCCTCAACCCAAAGGAGCAAATTGGACTCCCCTGTCACCTTCCAGGAGTTGAGTGAGGCAGTGGCACAGATGGCGTCTGGTCGTTCCCGAGGTGTGGATGGTCTGCCGGCTGACTTCTACAAAAGCTTCTGGTCAGTTCTGGGCCCAGACTGGTATGAGGTGGTGATGGGAGTTCCTTTGTGTAGGGGAGTTACCACTCAGCTGTCGCAGGGCAGTCCTTACTCTGCTACCTAAGAAGGGGGATCTCAGTGACTTGAGGAACTGGCGGCCGGTGGCATTGATCTGTGCTGATTTTACATTTTTTTCTAAGAGTCTGGCAAACCAGCTGAAGGGACATTTGGAGACAATAATACACTATGACCAGACTTACTGTCTACCAGGGCGGTCAATACATGACAACCTGTATCTCTTTCATGACATGATGGACTTGGCAAAACTCTTAAATGTGAACTTTGGTCAGTTTGGATCAGGAAAAGGCCTTTGACAGGGTGGACCATGGCTACCTGTTTAAGGCTTTACACACTTTTGGAGTGGGGGAGCGTTTTGTTGCTGGGGTGAAAATGCTCTATACTGGGGCCTCATGTCTAGTGAAGGTAGCCTGGGGGCTGTGTAGGCCAGTGCTTCTGGGCAGGGGGATTCGGCAGGGCTGTCCATTATCAGGGCAACTATATACAGTGGCCATTGAGCCTTTGCTAGCCTTGCTGCATAGGAAGGTTCAGGGTGGAGTCGAGCTAGAATTGGGGTTTAATGCCCCTATTATAGGGGGTGGGGGCAGTCGGAGGTCCCACAGCTACCAGGAGTATGGGGTGGAACAGGGAGGGGTTGAAGGTTTTAGGGGTGTACCTGGGCTTGGAGGGCTGGGTCAGTAGGAACTGGGAGGGGACCTTGTCAGCCATAACCACCAGGCTGGCAAAGTGGAGGTGGATCGTCTCTCAGGTCCCCTACAGAGTTCGCACATTTATAATTAACAATTTGGTGCCTTCTTCACTGTGGCACAAGCTGCCGATTCTTAATCCACCTGCCGGCCTGTTGGAGAGGCTACAGAGGACTTAGAGGTGGATTTTTTCTGGTCCGGTCATCACTGGCGCAGAGCTGCAGTGCTGTATCTGCCGGTACATGAGGGTGGACAAGGGCTGGTGGACTTGGAAAGCAGAGTGGCAGCTTTCAGGCTGCTGTATCGTGCAGATATCTGCTGGGGTGACCCAAGATGAGTGCTGTTGCGAAGGGCTAGTGGCACTGGGCTGGACCGACAGCTCTTCCTTATGAATCCAGGGGCTATGGACATCATGGGGCTGCTGCCGTTCTATGGTGCGGCCCTAAAGAGCTGGTGGATGCTAAGGCATGTTCGAGAATTGGGAGTGGGGCCAGGACCGTGGATATGGGAGGAGCCCATACCTCGACGGACAGATGATGGCAGGGTTTAGGTGGAGGGTGCTGTATAATCTCCCTCTGGCTAAGAGGTCAGGGGATCTGCAGTGGGGGGTGTTACATGGGGCCCTGGCAACAAATGTGTTTCGGTCTAAAGAGGATCATAATGTGGGGGAGGGCTGTGTGTTCTGTAACGTGAAACGATGAAAATCATCATTCCACCTTCAGTGGTCATCTGCTTTTCACCATGTGAGCAGGAAACAGCCCTTTTTCTTCAACTGTATGAAAACCTGACCACACAGTAGCAGTACTTCTTGATGAAAGTTAAATTTCTCCCTTTTGTACTGAAGCTGATTGACAACAACAACAACAACAATCTTTTTGATGAGAAAAGCTACATTAATTTGTCATCTGCATGTTTTTTCTGTATTTAAATCAAAATGCACAGTGATGGACAGTGAGAGAATATTTGTGCCATTTTTCCAAACACAAGATTTAAGAAGTGAACTAATTTGTGAGAAAATTGTGGAAATGTCCGCTTTTTTGTAAACATCTTAGTAAGTTGACATACAGAATTACTGTATCAAAACCTGCAAATCCAAGACTCATTTAATGTTATCCTGATTATCAAAGCTGGACGACAAATCTTTGCACCAATAATTATTTGTACATATTAAATATACTGTTATTGTGTTCATTTACATTTGAATAAAAGCATAAACGTATCATCACAGTACTGTCTGTGGACTTTTCTTCAACACATTGTAAATTTTAGTTTCAAAATGAAATATCTTCTTATTGTCAACAGGAAACAAAATAAATGTTTCACGTCTGTTTGGAAGTATGAAATGTAAGATTGACCAAAAGATTTCATGCCCTCCACCTCTACCTCGTCTGCAGTCTCTCTCTCTCTCTCTCTCTCTCTCTCTCTCTCTCTCTCTCTCTCTCTGTCTGTGTGTGTATGTGTGTGGGTGGTTGCCTGAGTGGAGACAGGTGAGTGGACCTGGGCGGAGCCACATCAGCTGCATCCTATCCTGCAAATAAGAATCCTACAAAGACTCAGCTCTGCCATATCCACCTCGCTAGATCGTAGTACCTGCTCATTCCTTCTGCTCGGCTCCAGTCCCATCCTCCTCAGCCCTGTTTATCTGCTCTGTGTCTCTGTTCATTCACATTGAACGTTCAAAATGCTGTTGTCACAGATGTTTATGAGATTAAGGTCTCTACTTTACGCCCCTGGTCGCGTTGGTCTCAAAATGAGGTGTGGTCAGGCGCACTGATGGTGGATTGTTATGTTGAGTCAGCGGAAAGCGACAGCGCCATAGACCAACAAAAAGCTGGTCTGAAGTCTAAAGCTCAGACTGTTTGCTGCTATTTAAAGGACGCATCAGATGCACCTACACAGGCGGGTTCACACTGTTCATACGCTCTGACTTTATGATTTGAGAAGTTGCTTTCAGTTATTTTAAACATTTCCATGAATGCAGTCATGTCACTGTGACAAATATCGTGGCTCATTTAATCATCAGAACTAAAAGCTGTAGTTATAAACTCTCCAAAGGAAACAAGTCAGGAGTTTTAAATAATCAAAGAAGTCATCAGCTGTTCCTTGTGTATTTTCATCATTAACGTATTTCTCCCCTCTCATCCCACCCGTTATTGATCAGGATGATAGTTTTTATGACCCGTCCCGCCTGAACAACGGACTGAGAGCACACACAGTGGGACGCAGCATCGCTCCTCCTCCTCTTCAGTTAAATATCAGCTTATTTTTTCATATGCAATCAAGCAGAGATGTTGATGGGAGAGATGGTTGTGAAAAGTTAGAGGGTCCAGCAGCCGAAGATCATATCCCTTTCCCTCAGCAAAGAAGAGTGTCACAGTTTAACATGTGCAGGCCCTGAGCACCTCGGAGACCTTAAAGGGAATGGGAGAAGTCACTCACGTTGTTTTGATTTACTTTCATAAATACCACATTTTTGCGCTGTACGTCTCCCAGATTATCGGCCGTTTAACCAGCAAAATAGACTTGGACAAACAAACACTAAACGTACTAGCGCTGCACTATAGACCGTCTAAAAAGGCCCTAAAGCTGATCAACAGCCACTCTGATCCATTTCCAGTAGATAAGTTTTACACTTGTAATATTATGACTTTATGACTTTGCACTTGTCTGTCAGTGGATGTTGTTAAATGTGTTGTTGCTCTTCCAAAGCCAGACTTTATTATCGTGCTGGATTCATTGAGGAAGCAAAGAGAGAAAAATGTTCTTTATTACTCATCTAACATGTGTTTCTGATGTGATCTCAGCCAATTAACAACCTGAGGGAGGTCACTACATCTGACTGTGTCATTAATGTTTGAACAGGTCGGGCTGATCATTTTTTGTTTGCTACTCCTTTAATGACTTGTTTTTCATGTCAGGTCGTTCAATGTTAACACTCTCAAACTTCAGTGAGGATGACAATTATATTGATCTGATGCTGTCTTTCTTACCTGTCAGTGTTATCAGCCATGAGGTGATTTTATACATGATTTTGACCTTCGATAATGCACATTTTAGTAAAAAGAATGGTTCAAGGATTCATCTTTTTCAAATGCAGTGTTCTGCTGGGAAACCTTAGGTCATGTCATTGATGTGGATGCTACTTGATGTGCACCACCCACCCGAACACTGTTGCAGACAAAGTATTTGCCCGCTCAACAACAACAACGTTCCACGTTGGCAGTGGCTCCCTGAGCAGGACAATGTGCCCTGTTTCAAACTGCTCAGGAATGGCCAGAGAAACGTAACAAAGTATTCAAGGTGTCGACTTGGCCTCCAAGTTTCCCAGATCCCAGTCCAATCAAGCATCCATGGTCTGAGCCGGAACAAGTCCGATCATACTTGGTCTGCAACAGTGTTCTGGTGGGTGGTGCACATCAAGTGGCATCCACATGAATATCAGGACCCAAGGTTTCCCAGCACATTTCATTGTAACAAGGTGATCAATGTTTTTCACTTCACCTATTAGTCTTTTTAATGTTCTGACTGATGGGTGTACAGGTTCTAATAAATCATTTATGTTTGAGTGCTGTGTTTTCAGTATTCTGATGACATGCTCCATGTGATCAGTGTTATCAAACAGATCTGCACGTGTCTCTTTTCTGGTAATTTCTGGTAATGATTGATCAGCATCAGACACTATTTAAGGCTGAGATGAACACAGAAACTACACAGTAGAACTGAACAGACCGCCACTTTGAGAATGGAGATGACAACGTGTTTTCCTCTGTTGCTGCTGATCTGCTCTCTCTGCACAGCTCAGCTTCAAACAGAGTCTGACAACCAAATTAATCCACTTGGAAAGCAAACTGAAGCTGAGAGAAGAGAACCAACAAATGCTGCTGACCAACAACAGAGATGTACACAAGACATCCATGCTGTGCTGAGAGAGATGAGCGCCTTGTTGGCTGAACAGAGGGTGGAGATGAGGCACTTACAGAAAGAGAATGAAGGTAGATTATGACTTTTTTTTACAATATGCCTTGCAGACAAAGATGAGTCAAAGAAAAGATTCTGTGAAAATGTATAGAGTTTTTCTAAATATTCTCAGTATGGCAGCTTTGCAACAGCCACAACAGTTTTGGTGAGATTTGTATAATGTTGTAACACTGAACTGTTTTGCAGTATGACCTGCAGGTAAAGATGAGTCAAAGAAAAGCTTCTGGGAGACTTTATAACGTTCTTCTTAATGTACACAGTGTGTCAGTTTAACAACAGCAACAGAATTTTCTCAGTCTAAAAATCCTTGTCTTCTACACCTTTTAAACTCTTTCTTTCTTTCATTTTTCAACTACAGCAACAAACTGAGGTCACTGTTACAGTGTCCTACAATATTACAGCTTCATACACAATTGAATGTGCTCACAGATATTAATCAGCACAATTACAAAGTACAGTATAGGCTGATGTGTGCATCTGTAGGTTTGGTCATAAACCAAAGTATTGGACTGATTAAGACGTTGACCTGATGGTGGCCTAGATAAGAAAGGTGAAGGATCACACAGCATGTTACTATCTACAAAATCAATATATCTACAAATAAAAAAAAACAATAAAAAAGCTTGTCTACTTATGTTGCAAATGATTTTTATATTGTTTGAAGTGCAAGTCAACTGAACGAACAGAAGACTGAGCTGGAGAAGCAGAAGACTGAGCTGGAGAAGCAGAAGACTGAGGTGGAGAAGCTAAAGCAAGAGCTTCAAGGTACTGTGTGGAGAACATCATGGCTCTAATAATGAAAGTGAATTATAATAGTGTATCATAAGCTAAAATGAATCTGGACAATGAAACACTTTCAGTAAAAACACTTCAATACATTCTGTTGCATTTGGCTCAATTTTCATGACACAAAGTGTTTTTTCTAAGATAATATCTAAATGTTCAATGACCAAAGCAAACCTTGACAAAGACAGTGATGATTAAACCCTTAATGATCGAATGTTTTCATCAGAGACGAATATGTCATGATGTCAATTTTATGTCAATGGTTGTTAGAAAATGCTTACTTCCTGTTGTCAGGTGGCGCAGTGACTATACCTGCTAATTGGCATTGAAGTGTTTTCAGCGGGATCCTGATTAAATATGTGACAATTTGGGAAAGATTGGACCAATTACACAGAAGTTATTGGTACTTCCTTTTTCATGGTGAATGATTCCTTGCCACTGAATCGCCATCCAAGGAGAAATCAGAATCTTAACTATATACCATCATCAAGGCCTTTGGGATTTTTCTCATGAAATTTGAGGGGGCATTGTTAGTGTAACTGAATATTGGCATGTAAATGTGCTCAGAACAGGACTCTTATCAAACGTGAAGTTTGGTGCAGATTCAATCATGTTCAATTGAGTTACAACAACTTCAACAGTGTTCAATGAAACTCAAGCTTTTAATACATTTATATCATAAAGGTGTTAAGATTGGCCAGTGAAAACTTAAAGTTGATCAGGTTAAAGCTGTAGGAGGAGTTTGTTAAAATACAACACGTGCAAACTGCTAAAAATGAGCGGTAGGATTCAAAATGGCTGACTTCCTGTTGGGTTGAGATAGTGGCACCAGGGAGTTTTGTGTAGATGTAGGAGTGATAGATATGTGACATGTAACACTTGGTGGCGCTTTGACTGTAACAGAATATTAGCACGTCAATGTCTTCAGGACTCTCATCAAACATGTGAGGTTTGGGGCAGATTCGACTATGTACAGTGGAGGGGGACGGCCTTCCACTCCGAAACACTGCTGTTCCGAATCCGACTTTCAAGTTCCAATTACTTCCCAATAGGGTTAGGGTCAAGGGTTCCCCAATAGCCTTTTCGGAATAGCGGGGTCTTTAGAAAAAATGGGATACCCCGCCATTACGAAGAATGGAAGTCTATTTTCGGAACAGCGGGGTTTCGGAAAGGCGGGGTGTAACCACAGTGGAGTTATAACAATGGTGGTGGTGGTGCGACTTCAGCCTTCGCTGTTCTACACAAACAGTGTTCACAATACATCATCAAGGTCTGAAGAAGGAAGAAAAGAAAAAAGAAAAATGTTGCAGAACAAAAATCCAGAAGATGTTGATCATGTTGGTGTTTCTACAGTGAGTTTAGAGCAATGACATTATTCTCTCTCTCTCTCTCTCACTCTCTCCCTCTCTCTCTCAGTCAAACAGGTGGCTTTCTCAGCTTCACTGGTGGCTTCAGGCTCTGTAACTGTTGGACCATTTAACACACACACTCCTCTGGTCTTCAGACACATCATCACTAACATTGGAAACGCCTACAACCCAAACACAGGTACTCAAATTCAAACATTTATGCTATGTTGACATCAACCTGGTTGACAGATGTTGCAGCAGTTGATTCTTCATTTAAAATGTCCCACAGGTTTTTTCATTGCACCAGTGAGAGGAGCCTACCACTTTGAGTTACACATACGTGGAGCTGGACATGCTTCACATCATTCAGGTGCAATGTTGGTCAAGAATGGAGAACATGTTTGTATGGCATATGGGCATCAGCCGTCCTATTCTGTGAAATCTTCTAATGGCGTCACGCTGCTTCTAGAGGTCGGAGATGTTGTGTCTGTCCATCTGTGGACTAACTCATGGGTGCTTGACAATTTAAATCATCATACCACCTTCAGTGGTCATCTGCTTTTCACCATGTGAGCAGGAAACATCCCTTTTTCTTCAACCATATGATAGACCTGACCACACAGTAGCAGTGTATTAGTACTTCCTGATGAAAGTTAAGTTTCTCTCTCTTTAATACTCAAGCTGATTGGCAAGACTGCAAAACAACAACAACAACAATCTTTTTGATAAGAAAAGGTTCATTAATTTTTAATCTGCATGTTTTTTTCTGGATTTACATCAAAATGCACAGTGATGGACAGTGAGAGAATAGTTGTGCCATTTCTTTCAAACACTAAATTAGAGAGGTGAACTAATTTGTGAGAAAATTGTGGAAATGTTTGCTTTTATCAAACATCACATTAAACAAGTAAGTTGACATACAGAATTACTGTATCAAAACCTGCAAATCAAAGACTCAGTTAATGTTTTTATCCTGATTATCAAAGCTGGATGACAAATCTTTGCAATAATAATTATTAGTACGTAGTAGATATATTGTTATTGTGTTTTTTTTACATCTGAATAAAAGCATAAACATATCATTGCAGTACTGTCTGTGGACCTTTCTTCTTCACATTGTAAATTTTAGTTTCAAAATGAAATATCTTCTTATTGTTGGCAGACAACAAAATAAATTTTTCACGTCTGTTTGGAATTATGAAATGTAAGACTGACCAAAGTTTTCATGCCCTCCACCTCTACCTCATCTGCAGTCTCTCTCTCTCTCTCTGTGTATGTGTGTGGGTGGTTGCCTGAGTGGAGACAGGTGAGTGGACCTGGGCGGAGCCACATCAGCTGCATCCTATCCTGCAAATAAGAATCCTACAAAGACTCAGCTCTGCCATATCCACCTCGCTAGATTGTAGTACCTGCTCATTCCTTCTGCTCGGCTCCAGTCCCATCCTCCTCAGCCCTGTTTATCTGCTCTGTGTCTCTGTTCATTCACATTGAACTTTTGAAAAGCTGTTGTCACAGATGTTTATGAGATTAAATCTGATCAACAGCCACTCTGATCCATTTTTTCAGTTAAGAAGTTTTACACTTGTCATATTATGACTTTATGACTTTGCACTTGTCTGTCAGTGGATGTTGTTGTTAAATGTGTTGTTGCTCTTTCAAAGTCAGACTTTATTATCATGCTGGATTTATTGAGGAAGCAAAGAGAGAAAAATGTTCTTTATTACTCATCTAACATGTGTTTCTGATGTGATCTCAGCCAATTAACAACCTGAGGGAGGTCACTACATCTGACTGTGTCGTTAATGTTTGAACAGGTCAGGCTGATCATTTTTTGTTTGCTACTCCTTTAATGGCTTGTTTTTCATGTCAGGTCGTTCGATGTTTACAGTCTCAAACTTCAGTGAGGATGACAATTATATTGATCTGATGCTGTCTTTCTTACCTGTCAGTGTTATCAGCCATGAGGTGATTCTATACATGATTTTGACCTTCGATAATGCACATTTTAGATAGAAAAATGGTTCAAGGATTGAGAGCTACATTCCAACATACACAGATCAGCCACAATATTAAAGGGACTAAGAGGTAGAAGTGAATAATATTGATCATGTTGTTAAAATGCAGTGTTCTGCTGAGAAACCTTAGGTCATGTCATTGATGTGGATGCTAGCTGACGTGCACCACCCACCCAAACACTGTTGCAGACAAAGTATTTCCCCGCTCAACAACAACAATGTTCCACGTTGGCAGTGGCTCCCCGAGCAGCACAATGTGCCCTGTTACAAACTGCTCAGGAATGGCCAGAGAAAGGTATCAAAGTATTCAAGGTGTCGACTTGGCACCTCCATGTGATCAGTGCTATCAAACTGATGGCATCCACATGAATATCAGGACGAAGGTTTCCCAGCACATTTCATTGTAAAAAGGTGATCAATGTTTTTTATTTCACCTATTAGTCTTTTTAATGTTCTGACTGATGGGTGTACAGGTTCTAATAAATCATTCATCTTTGTGTGCTGTGTTATCAGTGATGTTTTTCTGATGACACGCTCCATGTGATCAGTGTTATCAAACTGATCTGCACGTGTCTCTTTTCTGGTCATTTCTAGTAATGATTGATCAGCATCAGACACTATTTAAGGGTGAGATGAACACAGAAAATACACAGTACAACTGAACAGACCGCCACTTTGAGAATGGAGATGACAATGTGTTTTCCTCTGTTGCTGCTGATCTGCTCTCTCTGCACAGCTCAGCTTCAAACAGAGTCTGACAACCAAATTATTCCACTTGGAAAGCAAATTAAAGCTGAGAGAAGAGAACCAACAAATGCTGCTGACCAACAACAGAGATGTACACAAGACATCCATGCTGTGCTGAGAGAGATGAGCGCCTCGCTGGCTGAACAGAGGGTGGAGATGAGGCACTTACAGAGAGAGAATGAAGGTAAAGTAGTATGTAAGGTAGTGAGGGAAGTTATACCAATAAGAACCACTGCTTTGTTACAGGAGGTTTTTGTATAATGTTGTAACACTGAACTGTTTTGCAGTATGACCTGCAGGCAAAGATGAGTCAAAGAAAAGCTTCTGGGAGACTTTATAACGTTCTTCTTAATGTACACAGTGTGTCAGTTTAACAACAGCAACAGAATTTTCTCAGTCTAAAAATCCTTGTCTTCTACACCTTTTAAAATCTTTTGTTTCTTCCATTTTTTCAACTACAGCAACAAACTGAGGTCACTGTTACAGTGTCCTACAATATTACAGCTTCATACACAATTGAAGGACAGAAACAGAACAAGACCAGCGTGCTCACAGATATTAATCAGCACAATTACAAAGTACAGTATAGGCTGATGTGTGCATCTATAGGTTTGGTCATAAACCAAAGTACTGGACTGATTAAGATGTTGACCTGATAGTGGCCTAGATAAAAAGGTGAGTGACGACAGCCGATTAACATCCTGAAGGAGGTCACTACATCTGACTGTGTCATTAATGTTCGAACAGGTCGGGATGATAATCTGTTGTTTGCTACTCCTTCAATGACTTGTTGTTGTTTTCACAAAATAATGATGTTCAATGTTTACAAACTTAAACTTCATTGACGTTGACAATTATAGCTTTCCTGTGTTAGTGACAAACACAACACTGAGCCAGATATTAAAACAAACTCTTTGAATTTTAAGAGTGAAGATGATTTTGGATTTTGGAGCTACATTCAGACATACAGCTACTAATAAATCATTTATGTTTGAGTGCTGTGTTTTCAGTGTTGTTTTCCTGATGACATGCTCAACATAATCAGTGTTATTAACTAAATCTCCTGCACATGTCTCATATAATATTTCTGGTAATGATTGATCAGCATCAGACACTATTTAAGGCTGAGATGAACACAGAAACTACACAGTAGAACTGAACAGACTGGCACTTTGAGAATGGAAATTTTGAGCTGATGATGGCTGCAGATGAAATGTCAGAAGATCAGCAAAGTTCTTACAATCCATCCTGTGGTGAACATGTCTCAGTCAACAGTTGACAGAGCAAAAAAATGTCCTGCTGATGGCAGAAAAATCAATCCGCTGGGGACCAAAATGTCTGTATAGTTTTCAGAGGTTTAGGGTAAATATTATTATATTTTTAATCTTTTACATTTGAATAAATCATACACATATTATTGCACTGATATTTGTGGAGATTAAAGAAAAGTTTGCTTTTGTTTCAAAATGAAATATCCACCTCTTATTGTTTACAGTCACTCTGTGAGCTACATGCCAACATACAGGCACTCAAATAATCATTTATATTTGTGTTTTCCTGATGACATCATTCAAGTTATCAGTGTTATCAAACAGATCTGCACGTGTGTCTTTTCCGCTAATTTCTGGTAATGATTGATCAGCATCAGACACTATTTAAGGCTGAGATGAACACAGAAACGACACAGTACAACTGAACAGACCGCCACTTTGAGAATGGAGATGACAATGTGTTTTCCTCTATTGCTGCTGATCTGCTCTCTCTGCATGGCTCAGCTTCAAACAGAGTCTGACAACCAAATTATTCCACTTGGAAAGCAAACTGAAGCTGAGAGAAGAGAACCAACAAATGCTGCTGACCAACAACAGAGATGTACACAAGACATCCATGCTGTGCTGAGAGAGATGAGCGCCTCGCTGGCTGAACAGAGGGTGGAGATGAGACACTTACAGAGAGAGAATGAAGGTAGAGTATGACTTTTTTACAATTCGACTTGCAGACAAAGATGAGTCAAAGAAAAGCTTCTGTCAAACTTTCCGCAGTGTGTAAGCTTAGCAACAGCAACAACAGTTTTGGCGAGATTTGTGACAATCTGGTCACCAGGTTTTGAGGTACACATTTTGTTATTTGCATTTCAAAATGCTTTGGTTGACCTTTTTCAAAACACAGCCTGAAGATATTGTCTACTGAGTTTTATGATGATTGGATGAATGGTTGAGTTATGGCCAATTCATTCAGACTCGCCCTTTGCAAGGGTATTTAGAGTGAAAGCAACCATGTTGTTCGACATTCGTAATCATTTAAAAAAAATTCTTAGTCCCAAGAAGCTGTATGCCTAATTTGGTGTTGTTTGAGTCAAATATGAAAAAATAGATGTCACTTTACTGTTTTTCAGTGCATGCTAACTAGCACAAAATCCATTATTGCAGCCCCAGATGCTCCTGGAGACTTTTCACATAGAGCACTTTGAGCTGGACTTCAAGTCAACTGGACTTACTGTGTTTGGGCTATGGCCTTTCAGAAATTGCATTTATAATAGCACCACTACCAATTTGGTTCATATTTCTTGAGAAGCATTTGCACACCAGGCCAAGTTTCATGTGTCTAGTTAATTCCAATTCATGGGACTTTGAGCGGTGACACGAGACCAATAATTTTAAACTGACACAAAAACAATATTCAGCTTGAACCCTAAGTAGCACTAACATAAAGTACAGCAGAAGTTGATACAAGCATTATTTAGCATTATAGATGAAAAGTTAGAAGTTAGTTGGAAAGACACTTAAAACCACAAATTGAAATTTTGAGCTGATGATGGCTGCAGATGAAATGTCAGAAGATCAGCAAAGTTCTTACAATCCATCCTGTGGTGAACATGTCTATCATGCTGATCTGCCCAGTCGTTGTGACAACAGTTGACTAAGCAAAAAAATGTCCTGCTGATGGCAGAAAAATCAATCCGCTGGGGACCAAAATGTCTGTACAAAATTTCCCAGATAAAATAGTTGTGAAGATATTTCAGTCCGGGCCAAAGTGGTTGAATAACCAACAGTGCCATCCCACAGAGTCATGCAGTTTACGTGGCTACAAAAGTAAATCAACAATTTGTCAAGTTTCTCAAGGAAAATGATGATGCAGTACATGAAAACTAACATGCACACATTTATTTCTTTAATCAAGTGCAAGGAGCTAAACTGAGAGTACTGGAGTTACAGAAGACTGAGGTTGACAAGTTGAAGCAACAACTTAAAGGTACAGTGTGGAGAATATTTTGGCTACGATAACAAAAGTGTAATATTGGACCATAAGATCATTTATAAGTGCTATATATAAGTCCCGCCCCCCCAGTATGATATAAATGCCCAATGGCCAAAGCAAACCTTGATAAATACAGTAATGATTAAATACTTATAAATATGAAACTGTAAAACATTGTTTCATCAGACACAAATATGTCATGATCTGACTTTTTTCCAGCACAAACAGCAGAGCTGATCTCCATTAAAGCCAGGACTAATGTCACAGAAAACCAGGTGGAGGCTCTAAAGAGAGATGGAAAAGGTAAGACTGAAAACTAAACCAGAAAAGAAAATACTTGAAGAGCTTGATGCTAAAAATCTGAGCATCATTTCAAAACTTACCTAAAATGGTGGATAGCACGAAAATCCAGAACATGTTGGTCACATTGTTGTTTCCAGGGTGAGTTCAGATCAGTGACATTGCTCGCTTTGCAGTATGACCTGCAGGTAAAGATGAGTCAAAGAAAAGCTTCTGGGAGACTTTATAACATTCTTCTTAATGTGCACAGTGTGTCAGTTTAGCAACAGTCAACAGAGTTTTCTCAGTCTTGTCTTCTATAAGAATCCTACAAAGACTCAGCTCTGCCATATCCACCTTGCTAGATCGTAGTACCTGCTCATTCCTTCTGCTCGGCTCCAGTCCCATCCTCCTCAGCCCTGTTTATCTGCTCTGTGTCTGTGTTCATTCACACTGAACTTTTGAAAAGCTATTGTCACAGATGTTTATGAGATTAAGGACTCTATTTTACGCCCCTGGCTGCATTGGTCTCAAAATGAGGTGTGGTCAGATTGCTAGGTTGAGTCAGCGGAAAGCGACAGCGCCATAGACCAACAAAAAGCTGGTCTGAAGTCTAAAGCTCAGACTATTTCCTGCTATTTAAAGGACGCATCAGATGCACCTACACAGACGGGTTCACACCGTTCATACGCTCTGATTTTATGACTTTAGAAGTTGCTTTCAGTTATTTTAAACATTTCCATGAACGCAGTCATGTCACTGTGACAAATATTGTGGCCCATTTAGTCATCTGAACTAAAAGCTATAGTTATAAACTCTCCAAAGGAAACGAGTCAGGAGTTTTAAATAATCAAAGAAGTTCATCAGCTGTTCCTCGTGTGCAATGTGCAAGTTCATGTACAGATACACATGGTTTCTGCTGCTGGAGGATCGCTGTAGGTCATGTCATTAATATTTTCATCATTAACGTATTTCTCCCCTCTCATCCCACCCGTTATTGATCAGGATGATAGTTTTTATGACCCGTCCCGCCTGATCCACGGACTGAGAGCACACACAGAGGGACGCAGCAGCGCTCCTCCTTCTCCTCCTTCTCCTCCTCCTCAGTTAAATATCAGCTTATTTTTTCATATGCAGTCAAACAAAGTTGTTGTTGGGACAGATGGTTGTGAAAAGGCAGAGGGTCCAGCAGCCGAAGATCACATCGCTTTCCCTCAGCAAAGAAGAGTGTCACAGTTTAATATGTGCAGGCCCTGGACCACCTGGCTCTTGAAGGGAATGAGAGAGGTTCATGTTAGGCCCAAAAACACACCCATGACTAATTCATAAAAACCCACCTCTTTGCACAGTGCGCCGCCCAGATTATCCACAGTTTAACCAGCAAAATGGACTTGGACACGCCCTAAACGCACTAAATGTGCTGCACTTCAGACCGTTTAAAAAGGCCCATAAATCTGATCAACAGCCACTCTGATCCATTATTTCAGTTAAGAAGTTTTACACTTGTCATTTTACGACTTTATGACTTTGCACTTGTCTGTCAGTGGGTGTTGTTGTTAAATGTGTTGTTGCTCTTCCAAAGTCAGACTTTATTATAGTGCTGGATTTATTGAGGAAGCAAAGAGAGAAAAATGTTCTTTATTACTCATCTAACATGTGTTTCTGATGTGATCTCAGCCAATTAACAACCTGAGGGAGGTCACTACATCTGACTGTGTCGTTAATGTTTGAACAGGTCAGGCTGATCATTTTTAGTTTGCTGCTTTAATGACTTGTTTTTCATGTCAGGTCGTTTGATGTTTACACTCTCAAACTTCAGTGAGGATGACAATTATATTGATCTGATGCTGTCTTTCTTACCTGTTAGTGTTATCAGCCATCAGGTGATTTTATACATGATTTTGACCTTCGATAATGCACATTTTAGTAAGAATAAAAGTTCAAGGATTGAGAACTACATTCCAACATACACAGATCAGACACTATTAAAAGGACTAAGAGGTAAAGTGAATGAGATTGATCATCTTGTTAAAATGCAGTGTTCTGCTGGGAAACCTTAGGTCATGTCATTGATGTGGATTCTACTTGACGTGCACCATCCACCCAAACACTGTTGCAGACAAAGTATTTCCCCGCTCAACAACAACAACGTTCCACGTTGGCAGTGAATCCCTGACAAATTAGAGACAAGCACATTGTAATGAAAACAGTGATAATTAAATATTTTTCACCATCAAAGATTGTTTTCATTGGAGACACTTTTGCCACTTTTTCGATTAATTCCAGCACAAACATCAGAGCTGATCTCCATTAAAGCCAGGACTAATGTCACAGAAAACCAGGTGGAGGCTCTAAAGAGAGATGGAGAAGGTAAGACTGAAAACTAAACCAGCAATTCAATATTTAAACAGTTTAGTTCTCATAATATTTGTCTAATGTAAAACCTTATCTGATGTGAATAGCACAAAAACACAGAGAATAATATGTGCCTTTAGATAACTTCATTTTGAAACATGCTCATCGTTGCTGTAACATCAGTCACTTTAAAACAAGTATGTTTCTCTCTCTCAGTCAAACAGGTGGCTTTCTCAGCTTCACTGCTGGCGTCAGGTTCTGGAACTTTTGGACCATTTAACACACACACTCCTCTGGTGTTCAGACATGTTGTGACAAACATAGGAAATGCCTACAACCCAAACACAGGTACTCACATTCACAAAATTAAATAATTAAGTTGAATTTTTGGCTATGTCGACATCTATCCAGTTGACAGATGTTGCAGCAGTTGATTCTTCATTTAAAATACACCACAGGTTTTTTCACTACACCAGTGAGAGGAGCCTACCACTTTGAGTTCTACATATTTGGATGGGGACATGCTTCACATCCTTCAGCTGCTACGTTGGTCAAGAATGGACAACATATTTTTATGGCATATGAACATCAGCCGTCCGGTGGAGCGAAATCTTCCAATGGCGTCACGTTGCTTCTAGAGGTTGGAGATGTTGTGTTTATGCGTCACTGGGCCAACACAAGGATATATGACAGTGAAAGTCGCCATACCACCTTCAGTGGTCATCTGCTTTTCACCATGTGAGCAGGAAACAGTCCTTTTTCTTCAACTATATGAAAATCTGCCCACACTGTAGTGTGTATCACTACTTCTTGATAGATGTGTCATTTCTTTCTCTTTTATATGACAGCTGATTGACAACAACAACAATCTTATTGATCAGAAAAGGTTTATGAATTTTTCATTTTTATTATTCTGATTTACAGAATATGCACAGTGATGGACAGCTAGAGAACTTGTGACATTATTTCAAAGACTAGATTAGAGAAGTGAACTAATTTGTGAGAAAGTTGTGGAAATGTTTGCTTTTTCTTAAGTATCTAAGTATGTTGACATACAGAATTACTCTATTTTGTTATGATTATGAAGGCTGGATGACAAAGGTTTGCAGCAACAATCATTTGTACATATTAAACTTATTATTATTGTGTTCTTGTGCATTTGAATAAAAGCATAAAGATATCATTGCATTACTGTCTGTGTCTTTTCTTCAACACGATACATTTCTTTCAAATGAAATATCCTCTTATTGTGAGCAGAGAAGCAAATAAATGTGTCTTATCAGTTTGGGGGTACAGAATTTAAGATTCACCAAAAGTAATTTAAGATTGGACAACTGTTAAACCCACTACTCAAACATAAATTGTACTTTTATATGCACAGTGAGGAATTATATTGTGACTGAAACTGACTGTTTTGTTCTCATTAATGAACTTATAGTGACCAGATTATTCAGTACACATAGTAGTTGTATTTTGATCACCATGTTTTTTTAAACTATAATCTTCCTGTAATATTTCTTTCTGTCTGTTAATTCACATTCAAATCTTAAATAGCTGTTGTCACAGATGTTGATGGGATTAAAGCTCAATCAACAGTCACTCTGATCTATTTTCAGTTCAGAAGCTCAACACTGTGTCATCTTATGACTTAATGTTTCAGCACTTGTCTTTGGTTTTGGGAGAGACTCGTTCATGTCAGTTAAGAAAAAATGTGGCGGTGCTGAAAATGACATAAATTAACGTTGTGTTGTTGCTCTTCAAGAGTCAGACTTTAAAACCACGCTGGATTTATTCAGTAAGCAAAGAGAGAAAACTCTCATCTGTAATGAGTCGTCTGATCTCAGCCGGTTAACAACCCTGAAGGAGGTCACTACATCTGACTGTGTCATTAGTGTTTGAACAGGTCGGGATGATAATCTTTTGTTTGCTACTCCTTCAATGACTTGTTGTTTTCACAAAATAATGATGTTCAATGTTTACACACTTAAACTTCATTGACATTAACAATTATACTGATCTAATGCTGTCTTCCTCTGTCTTTATCAGCCATGATGTGACTGTTAACTGATTTTAACTTAACTTTTAACTCTTGAGTATCCACCATGTAGTGAATAAAATGTGTTTGTAACTCTAATAAATCATTTATGTTTGAGTGCTGTGTTTTCAGTGTTGTTTTCCTGATGACATGCTCAACATAATCAGTGTTATCAACCAAATCTCCTGCACATGTCTCGTATAATATTTCTGGTAATGATTGATCAGCATCAGACACTATTTAAGGCTGAGATGAACACAGAAACTACACAGTACAACTGAACAGACCACCACTTTCAGAATGGAGATGACAATGTGTTTTCCTCTGTTGCTGCTGATCTGCTCTCTCTGCACGGCTCAGCTTCAAACAGAGTCTGACAACCAAATTATTCCACTTGGAAAGCAAACTGAAGCTGAGAGAAGAGAACCAACAAATGCTGCTGACCAACAACAGAGATGTACACAAGACATCCATGCTGTGCTGAGAGAGATGAGCGCCTCGCTGGCTGAACAGAGGGTGGAGATGAGGCACTTACAGAGAGAGAATGAAGGTAGAGTATGACTTTTTTTACAATATGACTTGCAGACAAAGATGAGTCAAAGAAAATATTCTGTGAAACTTTATAGAGTTCTTCTAAATATCCGCAGTGTGTCACCTCAGCAACAGCAACAACAGATTCAGTCAGATTTGTATAATGTTGTAACACTGAACTGTTTTGCAGTATGACCTGCAGGTAAAGATGAGTCAAAGAAAAGCTTCTGGGAGACTTTATAACGTTCTTCTTAATGTACACAGTGTGTCAGTTTAACAATAGCATTGTTTCATTCTTTCATTTTTCAACTACAGCAACAAACTGAGGTCACTGTTACAGTGTCCCACAATATTACAGCTTCATACACAATTGAATGTGCTCACAGATATTAATCAGCACAATTACACAGTACAGTATAGGCTGATGTGTGCATCTGTAGGTTTGGTCATAAACCAAAGTATTGGACTGATTAAGATGTTGACCTGATGGTGGCCTAGATAAAAAGGTGAGGGATGACAGAGGATGTACTATTCATCCTGAGGAGAACATGAATGTCTGTACCAAATTTCATGACTATCATCAAATAGTTATTGAGACGTTTTAGTTGGAAAGACACTGAAAACCACAAATGTTAACTTAATTGTGTTAATTGAAATCCTGCTCTGATGATCAGAGTAGATAAAATATAAATAAAAATTTCATCTATCCAATAGTTGTCAAGATATTTCAGTCTGTGTCAAAGTGGTGGACTGACTGAATGACTGACAGTGACATCCCATAGAGTCATGCAGCTAATGTGGCTACAACAGTAACTCAACAATTTACAGAAGCTTTCCAAGGAAATTGATGTTGCAGTAAAAACTAACATACAGGCATTTACTGTATTTCTCAAGCACAAGCAGCTCAACTGAGAGAACAGAAGACTGAGGTGGAGAAGCTGAAGCAGCAACTTCAAGGTACTGTGTGGAGAACATCACGGCTCTGATGAAGAAAACAAACAATCAATGAAACACTGTTTGAGGTAATCGAACAACAATACAATACAATACATGTTATATAATATTTTTTTAAATGTTCCTTTCTCTCTCTCTCTCAGTCAAACAGGTGGCTTTCTCAGCTTCACTGCTGGCTTCAGGTTCTGGACATACTGGACCATTTAACACACACACTCCTCTGGTCTTCAGACACGTCATCACTAACATTGGAAACGCCTACAACCCAAACACAGGTACTCAAATTCACACATTTATGCTATGTTGACATCAACCTGGTTGACCGATGTTGCAGCAGTTGATTCTTCATTTAAAATGTCCCACAGGTTTTTTCATTGCACCAGTGAGAGGAGCCTACCACTTTGAGTTACACATATTTGGAGCTGGACATGCTTCACATCCTTCAGCTGCTGCGTTGGTCAAGAATGGAGAACATATTTGTATGGCATATGGGCATCAGCCGTCCTATAGTGTGAAATCTTCTAATGGCGTCACGCTGTTTCTAGAGGTCGGAGATGTTGTGTCTGTCAGTCTGTGGACTAACAGATGGGTGTATGACAATTTAAATCGTCATACCACCTTCAGTGGTCATCTCCTTTTCACCATGTGAGCAGGAAACAGTCCTTTTTCTTCAACTATATGATAGCCTTGAGTAGCAGTGTATTAGTACTTCTTGATGAAAGTAAATTTTCTTTCTCTTTTATACTCAAGCTGATTGACAACACTGCACAACAACAGCAACAACAACAATCTTTTTGATAAGAAAAGGTTCATTAATTTTTCATCTGCATGTTTTTTTCTGGATTTAAATCAAAATGCACAGTGATGGACAGTGAGAGAATACTTGTGCCATTTCTTTCAAACACTAGATTAAAAAAGTGAACTAATTTGTGAGAAAATTGTGGAAATGTTTGCTTTTATTAAACATCACATTAAACAAGTTAGTTGACATACAGAATTACTGTATCAAAACCTGCAATTCAAAGACTTAGTGAATGTTTTTATCCTGATTATCAAAGCTGGATGACAAATCTTTGCAATAATAATTATTTGTACACATTTAATATATTATTATTGTGTTCTTTGACATTTGAATAAAAGCATAAACGTATCATCACAGTACTGTCTGTGGACCTTTCTTCAACACATTGTAAATTTTAGTTTCAAAATGAAATATCTTCTTATTGTCGGCAGAAAACAAAATAAATGTTTCACGTCTGTTTGGAAGTATGAAATGTAAGACTGACCAAAGTTTTCATGCCCTCCACCTCTACCTCGTCTGCAGTCTCTCTCTCTCTCTCTCTCTCTCTCTCTCTCTCTCTCTCTCTCTCTCTCTGTCTGTCTGTCTGTGTGTGTATGTGTGTGGGTGGTTGCCTGAGTGGAGACAGGTGAGTGGACCTGAGCGGAGCCACATCAGCTGCATCCCATCCTGCAAATAAGAATCCTACAAAGACTCAGCTCTGCCATATCCACCTCGCTAGTACCTGCTCATTCCTTCTGCTCGGCTCCAGTCCCATCCTCCTCAGCCCTGTTTATCTGCTCTGTGTCTCTGTTCATTCACACTGAACTTTCAAAACGCTGTTTTCACAGATGTTTATGAGATTAAGGACTCTATTTTGCGCCCCTGGCCGCGTTGGTCTCAAAATGAGGTGTGGTCAGGCGCACTGATGGCGGATTGTTATGTTGAGTCAGCAGAAAGCGACAGCACCATAGACCAACAAAAAGCTGGTCTGAAGTCTAAAGCTCAGACTGTTTCCTGCTATTTAAAGGACCCATCAGATGCGCCTACACAGGTTCACACTGTTCATACGCTCTGACTTTATGATTTGAGAAGTTGCTTTCAGTTATTTTAAACATTTCCATGAATGCAGTCATGTCACTGTGACAAATATTGTGGCTCATTTAATCATCAGAACTAAAAGCTGTAGTTATAAACTCTCCAAAGGAAACGAGTCAGGAGTTTTAAATAATCAAAGAAGTTTATCAGCTGTTCCTCCTGTGCAATGTGCATGTTAATGTACAGATACACATGGTTTCTGCTGCTGGAGGATCGCTGCAGGTCATGTCAGTAATATTTTCATCATTAACGTATTTCTCCCCTCTCATCCCACCCGTTATTGATCAGGATGATAGTTTTTATGACCCGTCCCGTCTGAACCACGGACTGAGAGCACACACAGAGGGACGCAGCAGCGCTTCTTCTCCTCCCCAGTTAAATATCAGCTTATTTTTTCATATGCAGTCAAGCAGAGTTGTTGATGGGACAGATGGTTTGTTACCAGCCAGCGCTGCCTGTCTCTTTAAGACGGTTGCTTGGGCTCGGGGTGCGTGCGTGTGTGACGTACAGTGAGAGCGAGAGGTAAACGGTGTGTGAGAGAAGACCGTGTGAGTGCGACTATAAGCTGTGAATGTAACAGACGAGATGGAGATAGCACGAGTTTATTAGCCAGCAGCAGTGTCCAGTCAGAGTTCACCAGGCCCGGTGTTGTGTTCTGCTTCTGAAAGGGAAAATAAAACTGTGCGGTTATGCACGACTGGCCGACTTCGTCTTCATCCCTTCTCTAAGCTTACTTCGGTCCGGACTCCTAGACGCTAGTTACCAGCAACGAGCCAAAACACAGAGAAAACCAGCTCCCAACTACGGTTCGGAGTGACAGGGTTAAGGAAGGTAACAGTTGTGAAAAGGTGGGGCAGAGGGTCCAGCAGCCGAAGATCATATCCCTTTCCCTCTGCAAAGAAGAGTGACACTGTTTAATATGTGCAGGCCCTGAGCACCTGGGAGACCTTAAAGGGAATGGGAGAAGACACTCACGTTGTTTTGATTTATGTTCATAAATACCACATTTTTGCGCTGTACGTCTCCCAGATTATCGGCCGTTTAACCAGCAAAATAGACTTGGACAAACACTAAACGTACTAGCGCTGCACTATAGACCGTCTAAAAAGGCCCTAAAGCTGATCAACAGCCACTCTGATCCATTTCCAGTGGATAAGTTTTACACTTGTAATATTATGACTTTATGACTTTGCACTTGTCTGTCAGTGGATGTTGTTGTTAAATGTGTTGTTGCTCTTTCAAAGTCAGACTTTATTATCATGCTGGATTTATTGAGGAAGCAAAGAGAGAAAAATGTTCTTTATTACTCATCTAACATGTGTTTCTGATGTGATCTCAGCCAATTAACAACCTGAGGGAGGTCACTACATCTGACTGTGTCATTAATGTTTGAAAAGGTCGGGCTGATAATTTTTTGTTTGCTACTCCTTTAATGACTTGTTTTTCATGTCAGGTCGTTCGATGTTTACACTCTCAAACTTCAGTGAGGATGAAAATTATATTGATCTGATGCTGTCTTTCTTACCTGCCAGTGTTATCAGCCATGAGGTGATTTTATACATGATTTTGACCTTCAATAATGCACATTTTAGATAGAAAAATGGTTCAAGGATTGAGAGCTACATTCCAACATACACAGATCAGCCACAATAATAAAGGGACTAAGAGGTAGAAGTGAATAATATTGATCATGTTGTTAAAATGCAGTGTTCTGCTGGGAAACCTTAGGTCATGTCATTGATGTGGATGCTACCTGACGTGCACCACCCACCCAAACACTGTTGCAGACAAAGTATTTCCCCGCTCAACAACAACAACGTTCCACGTTGGCAGTGGCTCCCCGAGCAGGACATTGTGCCCTGTTACAAACTGCTCAGGAATGGCCAGAGAAACATAACAAAGTATTCAAGGTGTCGACTTGGCCTCCAATTTTCCCAGATCCCAATCCAATCAAGCATCCATGGTCTGAGCCGGAACCAGTACAATCCTACTTGGTCTGCAACAGTGTTCTGGTGGGTGGTGCACATCAAGTGGAATCCACATGAATATCAGGACCCAAGGTTTCCCAGCACATTTCATTGTAACAAGGTGATCAATGTTTTTCACTTCACCTAATCTTTTTAATGTTCTGACTGATGGGTGTACAGGTTCTAATAAATCATTTATGTTTGTGTGCTGTGTTTTCAGTATTCTGATGACATGCTCCATGTGATCAGTGTTATCAAACTGATCTGCACGTGTCTCTTTTCTGGTAATTTCTGGTAATGATTGATCAGCATCAGACACTATTTAAGGCTGAGATGAACACAGAAACTACACAGTAGAACTGAACAGACCGCCACTTTGAGAATGGAGATGACAATGTGTTTTCCTCTGTTGCTGCTGATCTGCTCTCTCTGCACGGCTCAGCTTCAAACAGAGTCTGACAACCACATTATTCCACTTGGAAAGCAAACTGAAGCTGAGAGAAGAGAACCAACAAATGCTGCTGACCAACAACAGAGATGTACACAAGACATCGGTGCTGTGCTGAGAGAGATGAGCGCCTCGTTGGCTGAACAGAGGGTGGAGATGAGACACGTACAGAGAGAGAATGAAGGTACAGTAGTATGTAAGGTAGTGAGGGAAGTTATACCAATAAGAACCACTGCTTTGTTACAGGAGGTTTTTCTATATCTGTTGATACACAAAGAACAGAGTCATTGTATACAAAGAATATGTTTTAACATTTAATCTTTTGTATTCAGCACAGACAGCTAAGCTGAGAGAACTGGAGCTGCAAAAGACTGAGGTGGACAAGTTGAAGCAGCAGCTACAAGGTAATGACACAGTTTTAGTAACAAGCACACTGTAATGAAAACAGTGATAATTAAATATCTTTCAGTATAAAAGATTGTTTTCATTTGAGACACTTTTGCCACTTTTTCAATTAATTTCAGCACAAACAGCAGAGCTGATCTCCATTAAAGCCAGGACTAATGTCTGTACAAAATTTCCCCGATAAAATAGTTATGAAGATTTTTCAGTCCGGGCCAAAGTGGTTGAATAACCAACAGTGCCATCCCATAGAGTCATGCATTTTACGTGGCTACAAAAGTAAATCAACAATTTTTCAAGTTTCTCAAGGAAAATGATGATGCAGTACATGAAAACTAACATACACACATTTATTTCTTTAATCAAGTGCAAGGAGCTAAACTGAGAGTACTGGAGTTACAGAAGACTGAGGTCGACAAGTTGAAGCAACAACTTAAAGGTACAGTGTGGAGAATATTTTAACAAAAGTGTAATATTGGACCATAAGATCATTTATAAGTGCTATATATAAGTCCCGTCCCCCAATATAATATAAATGCCCAGTGACCAAAGCAAACCTTGATAAAGGAAGTAATGATTAAATACTTATACATTTTATTATGTCATGATGTGACTTTTTTCCAGCACAAACAGCAGAGCTGATCTCCATTAAAGCCAGGACTAATGTCACAGAAAACCAGGTGGAGGCTCTAAAGAGAGATGGAGAAGGTAAGACTGAAAACTAAACCAGCAATTCAATATTTAAACAGTTTAGTTCTCATAGTATTTGTCTAATGTAAAACCGTATCTGATGTGAATAGCACAAAAACACAGAGAATAATATGTGCCTTTAGATAACTTCATTTTGAAACATGCTCATCGTTGCTGTAACATCAGTCACTTTAAAACAAGTATGTTTCTCTCTCTCAGTCAAACAGGTGGCTTTCTCAGCTTCACTGCTGGCTTCAGGCCATGGTGATATTGGACCATTTAACACACACACTCCTCTGGTGTTCAGACACGTTGTGACAAACATTGGAAGCGCCTACAACCCAAACACAGGTACTCAAATTCACAAAATGAAATAATTAAGTTGAATTTTTGGCTATGTCAACATCTATCCAGTTGACAGATGTTGCAGCAGTTGATTCTTCAATTAAAATGTTCCACAGGTTTTTTCATTGCACCAGTGAGAGGAGCCTACCACTTTGAGTTCTACGTATATGGACACGGACATGCTTCACATCCTTCAGCTGCTGTGTTGGTCAAGAACGGACAACATATTTTTATTGCATATGAACATCAGCCGTCCTATAGTGTGAATCCTTCTAATGGTGTCACGTTGCTTCTAGAGGTTGGAGATGTTGTGTTTATGCGTCAGTGGGCCAACTCAAGGATATTTGACAGTGAAAGTCGCCATACCACCTTCAGTGGCCATCTGCTTTTCACCATGTGAGCAGGAAACTGTCTTTTTTCTTCAACTATATGAAAACCTGCCCACACTGTAGTGTGTATCACTGCTTCTTGATAGATGTGTCATTTCTTTCTCTTTTATATGACAGCTTATTGACAACAACAACAATCTTATTGATCAGAAAAGGTTTATGAATTTTTCATTTTCATTTTTCTGATTTACATCAAAATGCACAGTGATGGACAGCTAGAGAACTTGTGACATTATTTCAAAGACTAGATTAGAGAAGTGAACTAATTTGTGAGAAAGTTGTGGAAATGTTTGCTTTTTCTTGAGTATCTAAGTATGTTGACATACAGAATTACTCTATTTTGTTATGATTATGAAGGCTGGATGACAAAGGTTTGCAGCAACAATCATTTGTACATATTAAACTTATTATTATTGTGTTCTTGTGCATTTGAATAAAAGCATAAAGATATCATTGCATTACTGTCTGTGTCTTTTCTTCAACACGATACATTTCTTTCAAATGAAATATCCTCTTATTGTGAGCAGAGAACCAAATAAATGTTTCTTATCAGTTTGGGGGTACAGAATTTAAGATTTGCCAAAAGTACTTTATGATTGGACAACTGTTAAACCCACTACTCAAACATAAATTGTACTTTTATATGCATAGTGAGGAATTATATTGTGACTGAAACTGACTGTTTTGTTCTCATTAATGAACTTATAGTGACCAGATTATTCAGTACACACAGTAGTTGTATTTTGATCACCATGTTTTTTTAACTATAATCTTTAACACTTTGTCATCTTATGACTTAATGTTTCAGCACTTGTCTTTGGTTTTGGGAGAGACTCGTTCATGTCAGTTAAGAAAAAATGTGGCGGTGCTGAAAATGACATAAATTAACGTTGTGTTGTTGCTCTTCAAGAGTCAGACTTTAAAACCACGCTGGATTTATTCAGTAAGCAAAGAGAGAAAACTCTCATCTGTAATGAGTCGTCTGATCTCAGCCAATTAACATCCTGAAGGTCACTACATCTGACTGTGTCATTAATGTTTGAACAGGTCGGGATGATAATCTTTTGTTTGCTACTCCTTCAATGACTTGTTGTTGTTTTCACTTAATAATGATGTTCAATGTTTACACATTTAAACTTCATTTACATTAACAATTATATTGATCTAATGCTGTCTTCCTCTGTCTTTATCAGCCATGATGTGACTGTAAACTGATTTTAACTTTTGAGTTTCCACCTTGGAGTAAATAAAATGTGTTTGTAACTCCTAAAATGACACAGTAAGATTTCCTGTGTTAGTGACAAACACTACTAATACTACGCTACTAATAAATCAGTTATGTTTGAGTGCTGTGTTTTCAGTGTTGTTTTCCTGATGACATGCTCAATATAATCAGTGTTATTAACCAAATCTCCTGCACATGTCTCATATAACATTTCTGGTAATGATTGATCAGCATCAGACACTATTTAAGGCTGAGATGAACACAGAAACTACACAGTAGAACTGAACAGACCGCCACTTTGAGAATGGAGATGACAATGTGTTTTCCTCTGTTGCTGCTGATCTGCTCTCTCTGCACGGCTCGGCTTCAAACAGAGTCTGACAACCAAATTATTCCACTTGGAAAGCAAACTGAAGCTGAGAGAAGAGAACCAACAAATGCTGCTGACCAACAACAGAGATGTACACAAGACATCGGTGCTGTGCTGAGAGAGATGAGCGCCTCGTTGGCTGAACAGAGGGTGGAGATGAGACACTTACAGAGAGAGAATGAAGGTACAGTAGTATGTAAGGTAGTGAGGGAAGTTATACCAATAAGAAGCACTGTTTTGTTACAGGAGGGTTTTGTATAATGTTGTAAGACTGAACTGTTTTGCAGTATGACCTGCAGGTAAAGATGAGTCAAAGAAAAGCTTCTGGGAGACTTTATAACTTTCTTCTTAATGTACACAGTGTGTCAGTTTAACAACAGCAACAGAATTTTCTCAGTCTAAAAATCCTTGTCTTCTACACCTTTTAAACTCTTTTGTTTCTTTCATTTTTTAACTACAGCAACAAACCGACGTCACTGTTACAGTGTCCTACAATATTACAGCTTCATACACAATTGAATGTGCTCACAGATATTAATCAGCACAATTACAAAGTACAGTATAGGCTGATGTGTGCATCTGTAGGTTTGGTCATAAACCAAAGTATTGGACTGATTAAGATGTTGACCTGATGGTGGCCTAGATAAAAGGGTGAGGGACGACAGAGGATGTTACTATTTATCCTGAGGAGAACATGAACTTCTGTACCAAATTTCATGACTATCATCAAATAGTTATTGAGATGTTTTAGTTGGAAAGACACGCAGCAGATAAAATATAAATATAAATTTCATCTATCCAATAGTTGTCAAGATATTTCAGTCTGTGTCAAAGTGGTGGACTGACTGAATGACTGACAGTGACATCCCATAGAGTCATGCAGCTAATGTGGCTACAACAGTAACTCAAACTCATTTATTTCATTATTTCAGTGCAAGCAGCGGAACTGAAAGAACTGGAGTTACAGAAGACTGAGGTGGAGAAGCAGAAGACTGAGGTGGAGAAGCTAAAGCAACAATTTCAAGGTACTGTGTGGAGAACATCACGGCTCTGATGAAGAAAACAAACAATCAATGAAACACTGAGGAAACAAATTACATGTTATATAACTCTTCTGGCTATGGCTCAATTTTTCATTATATACATTATATGTCATGTGACTTTTTTCCAGCACAAACAGCAGAGCTGATCTCCATTAAAGCCAGGACTAATGTCACAGAAAACCAGGTGGAGGCTCTAAAGAGAGATGGAGAAGGTAAGACTGAGAACTAAAGTATATATTTGATATTAGAAGAAATATTTGTATTTGTTTGTATAATATTTCATGTAGGTCAGATTGTTTTTTCCACAGTGAGTTCAGAACAATGACTCTCTCTCTCTCTCTCTCTCTCTCTCTTGAGCTGAGAGGTGGCAACAGGCCGTGAGGCCGGTGCTTTGTGTTCGTACTTTTCTTTTCTTTTCTTTTTTTCTTTATATTTCAATGCTGATCTATCTTAAATCTCCCAAGCAGATGCTAAATATTAGCTTCTATGTAAAACATGGTGAAAGTGCTTATACTGTGTATGCGACGTGTAAGAGCCTGCATTGTTTTGAGTGTGGGGAAATTGGTCATAAGAGGATGGCCTGCCCCAGGAGGGAGAAAGACGCTACGGTGACGGAGGACAGTAAAGCTGCAGGTCAGTCCTCTGATGGAGCTCAGGAGAGTCAGGGGCCTGTAGCGGGGGGGAGGACAGGTCTGCAACAGGAGGCAGTATGTGTGAGGATGATCAGGGGGAGCAGGCAGAGGCTCTGGAGGAGGATGGATGGACTGAGGTTGAAGAGAGAAAGAAGGAAAAGAAGCATAGAGGTGGCTGGGGTGCTACCTGCACTGGGGAGAAGGCAGCCTTGGGTCCAGAGAGGGCAGACTGGTGGTCAGCAGGAAGTCAGCAGGCCAGCTGAGGAGTCTGAAGGAGAGTGGGATGAGATGGAAATGTCTCATGGGGATGTAGAGGCTGAGTTGTCAGCCAGTCATGCAGGTGAAGGTGAATTTTACTCCAAGAAAGAGGTTTAGGCTGAAGAAATGGGCAACAACTGTTAGGAGGAATCTTGGATCACTGGATGATGTGTCTGGTTTGTCACGGGGGCCTATTGAACTGCTGGTTCTGTCTCTTTGTTTCTCCTCTCCTCTTTTCTTATTGAGGTTTTATAATTCGGGTCACTTAATATAAATGGTGCCAGAGACCAGGGGAAAAAGGACGTGTTTATGGAATATGTGAAAGACAAAAATGTTAATGTAATCTTTAATGTCTGGTTAGGACACAGTTGTCCCCTGCAGTATTTTCCACCGGATGGTCCAGTGTCACTTGAATATTTCCTCAGGACGTAGGCACTCTGTATATTGGAAATTCAATGTGAGGCTTTTGCAAGATGCCCATTTTTGCTCTTGTTTTAAAGAATTTTGGGTGGTGTGGAGAGAAAGGAAGGAGGAGTTTGATTCACTCAGTTTATGGTGGGATGTGGGGAAGTGCCAAATGAGACACTTTTGTCAGCTGTATACAGCATCTGCCACTGCAGAGATGAAAAGAGCTATTGGGAGGATGGAGAGCAGCATAAAGGAGGTTGAGGAGAGGATTATGGAACGAAACACTGCAGAGCAGAGACAAAACCTGGCTGAACTAAGGAGAAGTTTGGCCTCCGTTCTCCAGGATAGAGCAAGAGGGGCTCTTGTAAGGGCTCGTTTTTCAATGTTAAATGAAATAGATGCACCTACCTCTTTTTTCTTTGGGCTGGAAAAACGACAGGGGCAGGATGGACACATGCACTGCTTGCATCTGCATCTCTCCAGGAAATATTGGAGGGTTTACAGCAGCTCTCCTCAACCCAAAGGAGCAAATTGGACTCCCCTGTCACCTTCCAGGAGTTGAGTGAGGCAATGGCACAGATGGCGTCTGGTCGTTCCCGAGGTGTGGATGGTCTGCTGGCTGACTTCTACAAAAGCTTCTGGTCAGTTCTGGGCCCAGACTGGTATGAGGTGGTGATGGGAGTTCCTTTGTGTAGGGGAGTTACCACTCAGCTGTCGCAGGGCAGTCCTTACTCTGCTACCTAAAAAGGGGGATCTCAGTGACTTGAGGAACTGGCGGCCGGTGGCATTGATCTGTCCTGATTTTACATTTTTTTCTAAGAGTCTGGCAAACCAGCTGAAGGGACATTTGGAGACAATAATACACTATGACCAGACTTGCTGTGTACCAGGGCGGTCAATACATGACAACCTGTATCTCTTTCGTGACATGATGGACTTGGCAAAACTCTGTTTGGATCAGGAAAAGGCCTTTGACAGGGTGGACCATGGCTACCTGTTTAAGGCTTTACACACTTTTGGAGTGGGGGAGCGTTTTGTTGCTGGGGTGAAAATGCTCTATACTGGGGCCTCATGTCTAGTGAAGGTAGCTTGGGGGCTGTGTAGACCGGTGCTTCTGGGCAGGGGGATTCGGCAGGGCTGTCCATTATCAGGGCAACTATATACAGTGGCCATTGAGCCTTTGCTAGCCTTGCTGCGTAGGAAGGTTCAGGGTGGAGTTGAGCTAGAATTGGGGTTTAATGCCCCTATTATAGGGGGTGGAGGCAGTCGGAGGTCCCACAGCTACCAGGAGTATGGGGTGGAACAGGGAGGGGTTGAAGGTTTTAGGGGTGTACCTGGGCTTGGAGGGCTGGGTCAGTAGGAACTGGGAGGGGACCTTGTCAGCCATAACCACCAGGCTGGCAAAGTGGAGGTGCATCCTCTCTCAGGTCCCCTACAGAGTTCGCACATTTATAATTAACAATTTGGTGCCTTCTTCACTGTGGCACAAGCTGCCGATTCTTAATCCACCTGCCGGCCTGTTGGAGAGGCTACAGAGGACTCTGGTGGATTTTTTCTGGTCCGGTCATCACTGGCGCAGAGCTGCAGTGCTGTATCTGCCGGTACATGAGGGTGGACAAGGGCTGGTGGACTTGGAAAGCAGAGTGGCAGCTTTCAGGCTGCTGTATCATGCAGATATCTGCTGGGGTGACTCAAGATGGGCGCTGTTGCGAAGGGATAGTGGCACTGGGCTGGACCGACAGCTCTTCCTTTTGAATCCAGGGGCTATGGACATCATGGGGCTGCTGCCGTTCTATGGTGCGGCCCTAAAGAGCTGGTGGATGCTAAGGCATGTTCGAGAATTGGGAGTGGGGCCAGGACCGTGGATATGGGAGGAGCCCATCTTTCACAACCCTTTCATCCAACTTGGCAGCACCTACTCTGGGACCCTGCGGAGCTGCTTCGTGAGGGCTGGAATTGTGACACTGAGCTGCCTGAGACGGACGGACAGGCTGGACTGGAAGACACTGCAGCAGCTGTCAGAGGAGTCAGGTGTTAAATCTCTGAGACTTCTGGAGAGGCTGAGAGGGCAGGTGCTGGGCTCGCTGTCTCCATCAGCACTGGACTCCTTCAGTCAGGCGAGGGGGGAGGAGCCTCCACTTTTCCCGGTGCTGCGGTTGGCGGCAGTTCAACAAGGTTGGCAGGAAGTCGGAAAGCTGCTTTCCTTTGCCTCTCCGAGCCTGGGGTGTTTTGAGGGTGTAAAGGGGAAAAGGTTGTATGCAGCCTTAGTGAAGGTTAGGAACTTTGCTGTATTGAAAGAGGTCAGACAGGGAGCATCAGTGGCAGCACTACCTCGACGGACAGATGATGGCAGGGTTTAGGTGGAGGGTGCTGTATAAGCTCCCTCTGGCTAAGAGGTCAGGGGATCTGCAGTGGGGGGTGTTACATGGGGCCCTGGCAACAAATGTGTTTCGGTCTAAAGAGGATCATAATGTGGGGGAGGGATGTGTGTTCTGTAACGTGCCTGAGTCTGTACATCATGTGTTTGTTGAATGTCACAGTTTGCTGTCTTTACTGTCTCTACTCTCTGCTCTGTGTGGGAAGATGGGAGTGTTGTTCTCTTAGGGGCTTTATATATACTGGGGCCCAGGTATTCAGCTCGGACCAAGCACAGAGATCTGCTAATGAATTATCCATTTGGCCAAGCTAAACTGGCTACTTGGCTCACAAGGCATAATGGGTTGCAGGGTTTAGGGCTGGTGGACCCTGAGTTACTCTTTAAGGGGCTGGTCTCTGCATGTCTTTGGCCTAGTTTGAGTATTATTCTTTTGATAATGACCCTGATCTGTTTAAGAAGGTGTGGTGTGTAGACGGGGCTGTTTGTAGCTTGAGGGGGACTGAACTGGTCATTTGTTTATGAGAAGGTTCTGTAACAGGTTTTTTTTTTTATTTTGTGTATGTGTGTGTGTGTGGGTGTGTGTGTGTAGGATGTACAGTGTCTTTCTATAGTGCTGCGATGAATACATAGACATGTTTTAATAAAGGTGGTTAAAAGTCTCTCTCTCTCTCTCTCTCTCTCTCTCTCTCTCTCTCTCTCTCTCTCTCTCAGCCAAACAGGTGGCTTTCTCAGCTTCACTGCTGGCTTCAGGCTCTGGACATACTGGACCATTTAACACACACACACTCCTCTGGTCTTCAGAAACATCATCACAAACATTGGAAACGCCTACAACCCAAACACAGGTACTCAAATTCAAACATTTATGCTATGTTGACATCAACCTGGTTGACAGATGTTGCAGCAGCTGATTCTTCATTTAAAATGTCCCACAGGTTTTTTCATTGCACCAGTGAGAGGAGCCTACCACTTTGAGTTACACATACATGGAGCTGGACATGCTTCACATCCTTCAGCTGCTGATTTGGTCAAGAATGGAGAACATATTTGTGTTGCATATGGACATCAGCCGTCCTATGGTGTGAGTTCTTCTAATGGTGTCAGGCTGCTTCTAGAGGTCGGAGATGTTGTGTCTGTCCGTCTGATGAGTAACAGATGGGTGTATGACAATCAAAGTCGCCATACCACCTTCAGTGGTCATCTGCTTTTCACCATGTGAGCAGGAAACAGCCCTTTTTCTTCAACTGTATGAAAACCTGACCACACAGTAGCAGTACTTCTTGATGAAAGTTAAATTTCTCCCTTTTATACTGAAGCTGATTGACAACAACAACAACAACAACAACACCAACAATCTTTTTGATGAGAAAAGGTACATTAAATTTTCATCTGCATGTTTTTTCTGGATTTAAATCAAAATGCACAGTGATGGACAGTGAGAGAATATTTGTGCCATTTTTTCAAACACTAGATTAAAGAAGTGAAGTAATTTGTGAGAAAATTGTGGAAATGTTTGCTTTTTGTAAACATCTTAGTAAGTTGACATACAGAATTACTGTATCAAAACCTGCAAATCCAAGACTCATTTAATGTTATCCTGATTATCAAAGCTGGATGACAAATCTTTGCACCAATAATTATTTGTACATAGTAAATATATTGTTATTGTGTTCATTTACATTTGAATAAAAGCATAAACGTATCATCACAGTACTTTCTGTGGACCTTTCTTCAACACATTGTAAATTTTAGTTTCATAATGAAATATCTTCTTATTGTCAACAGGAAACAAAATAAATGTTTCACGTCTGTTTGGAAGTATGAAATGTAAGATTGACCAAAAGATTTCATGCCCTCCACCTCTACCTCATCTGCAGTCTCTCTCTCTCTCTCTCTCTCTCTGTGCATGTGTGTGGGTGGTTGCCTGAGTGGAGACAGGTGAGTGGACCTGGGCGGAGCCACATCAGCTGCATCCTATCCTGCAAATAAGAATCCTACAAAGACTCAGCTCTGCCATATCCACCTCGCTAGATCGTAGTACCTGCTCATTCCTTCTGCTCGGCTCCAGTCCCATCCTCCTCAGCCCTGTTTATCTGCTCTGTGTCTCTGTTCATTCATATTGAACTTTCAAAACGCTGTTGTCACAGATGTTTATGAGATTAAGGTCTCTACTTTACGCCCATGGCCGCGTTGGTCTCAAAATGAGGTGTGGTCAGGCGCACTGATGGTGGATTGCTATGTTGAGTCAGCAGAAAGCGACAGCGCCATAGACCAACAAAAAGCTGGTCTGAAGTCTAAAGCTCAGACTGTTTCCTGCTATTTAAAGGACGCATCAGATGCACCTACACAGGCGGGTTCACACTGTTCATACACTCTGACTTTATGATTTGAGAAGTTGCTTTCAGTTATTTTAAACATTTCCATGAACGCAGTCATGTCACTGTGACAAATATCGTGGCTGATTTAATCATCAGAACTAAAAGCTGTAGTTATAAACTCTCCAAAGGAAACGAGTCAGGAGTTTTAAATAATCAAAGAAGTTCATCAGCTGTTCCTCGTGTGCAGTGTGCAAGTTCATGTACAGATACACATGGTTTCTGCTGCTGGAGGATCGCTGCAGGTCATGTCATTAATATTTTCATCATTAACGTATTTCTCCCCTCTTATCCCACCCGTTATTGATCAGGATGATAGTTTTTATGACCCGTCCCGCCTGAACCACGGACTGAGAGCACACACAGAGGGACGCAGCATCGCTCCTCCTCCTCTTCAGTTAAATTTCAGCTTATTTTTTCATATGCAATCAAGCAGAGTTGTTGATGGGAGAGATGGTTGTGAAAAGGTGGGGCAGAGGGTCCAGCAGCCAAAGATCATATCCCTTTCCCTCAGCAAAGAAGAGTGCCACTGTTTAATATGTGCAGGCCCTGAGCACCTGGGAGACCTTAAAGGGAATGGGACAAGACACTCATGTTGTTTTGATTTATGTTCATAAATACCAAATTTTTGCGCTGTACATCTCCCAGATTATCGGCCGTTTAACCAGCAAAATAGACTTGGACAAACACTAAACGTACTAGCGCTGCACTATAGACCGTCTAAAAAGGCCCTATAGCTGATCAACAGCCACTCTGATCCATTTCCAGTAGATAAGTTTTACACTTGTCATATTATGACTTTATGACTTTGCACTTGTCTGTCAGTGGATGTTGTTGTTAAATGTGTTGTTGCTCTTCCAAAGTCAGACTTTATTATCGTGCTGGATTTATTGAGGAAGCAAAGAGAGAAAAATCTTCTTTATTACTCATCTAACGTGTTTCTGATGTGATCTCAGCCAATTAACAACCTGAGGGAGGTCACTACATCTGACTGTGTCGTTAATGTTTGAACAGGTCGGGCTGATAATTTTTTGTTTGCTACTCCTTTAATGACTTGTTTTTCATGTCAGGTCGTTCAATGTTTACAGTCTCAAACTTCAGTGAGGATGACAATTATATTGATCTGATGCTGTCTTTCTTGTCAGTGTTATCAGCCATCAGGTGATTTTATACGTGATTTTGACCTTCGATAATGCACATTTTAGTAAAAAGAATGGTTCAAGGATTCATCTTTTTAAAATGCAGTGTTCTGCTGGGAAACCTTAGGTCATGTCATTGATGTGGATGCTACCTGATGTGCACCACCCACCCGAACACTGTTGCAGACAAAGTATTTCCCCGCTCAACAACAACAACGTTCCACGTTGGCAGTGGCTCCCCGAGCAGGACATTGTGCCCTGTTACAAACTGCTCAGGAATGGCCAGAGAAACGTAACAAAGTATTCAAGGTGTCGACTTGGCCTCCAAGTTTCCCAGATCCCAATCCAATCAAGCATCCATGGTCTGAGCCAGAACAAGTCCGATCATACTTGGTCTGCAACAGTGTTCTGGTGGGTGGTGCACATCAATGGAATCCACATGAATATCAGGACGAAGGTTTCCCAGCACATTTCATTGTAACAAGGTGATCAATGTTTTTCACTTCACCTAATCTTTTTAATGTTCTGACTGATGGGTGTACAGGTTCTAATAAATCATTTATGTTTGTGTGCTGTGTTTTCAGTATTCTGATGACATGCTCCATGTGATCAGTGTTATCAAACAGATCTGCACGTGTCTCTTTTCTGGTAATTTCTGGTAATGATTGATCAGCATCAGACACTATTTAAGGCTGAGATGAACACAGCAACTACACAGTAGAACTGAACAGACTGCCACTTTGAGAATGGAGATGACAATGTGTTTTCCTCTGTTGCTGCTGATCTGCTCTCTCTGCACGGCTCAGCTTCAAACAGAGTCTGACAACCACATTATTCCACTTGGAAAGCAAACTGAAGCTGAGAGAAGAGAACCAACAAATGCTGCTGACCAACAACAGAGATGTACACAAGACATCGGTGCTGTGCTGAGAGAGATGAGCGCCTCGTTGGCTGAACAGAGGGTGGAGATGAGGCACGTACAGAGAGAGAATGAAGGTACAGTAGTATGTAAGGTAGTGAGGGAAGTTATACCAATAAGAACCACTGCTTTGTTACAGGAGGTTTGTCTATATCTGTCGATACACAAAGAACAGAGACATTGTATACAAAGAATATGTTTTAACATTTAATCTTTTGTATTCAGCACAGACAGCTAAGCTGAGAGAACTGGAGTTGCAAAAGACTGAGGTGGACAAATTGAAGCAGCAGCTACAAGGTAATGACAAATAGTTTTAGTAACAAGCACACTGTAATGAAAACAGTCATAATTAAATATCTTTCACCATCAAAGATTGTTTTCATTTGAGACACTTTTGCCACTTTTTCGATTAATTTCAGCACAAACAGCAGAGCTGATCTCCATTAAAGCCAGGACTAATGTCACAGAAAACCAGGTGGAGGCTCTAAAGAGAGATGGAGAAGGTAAGACTGAAAACTAAACCAGCAATTCATTATTTAAACAGTTTAGTTCTCATAATATTTGTCTAATGTAAAACCTTATCTGATGTGAATTGCACAAAAACACTGAGAATAATATGTGCCTTTAGATAACTTCATTTTGAAACATGCTCATCGTTGCTGTAACATCAGTCACTTTAAAACAAGTATGTTTCTCTCTCTCAGTCAAACAGGTGGCTTTCTCAGCTTCACTGCTGGCTTCAGGCTCTGTAACTGTTGGACCATTTAACACATACACTCCTCTGGTGTTCAGACACGTTGTGACAAACATCGGAAACGCCTACAACCCAAACACAGGTATTCAAATTCAAACATTTATGTTATGTCGACATCTATCCAGTTGAGAGATGTTGCAGCAGCTGATTCTTCAATTAAAATGTTCCACAGGTTTTTTCATTGCACCAGTGAGAGGAGCCTACCACTTTGAGTTCTACGTATGTGGACACGGACATGCTTCACATCCTTCAGGTGTTGTGTTGGTCAAGAATGGCCAACATATTTTTATTGCATATGAACATCAGCCGTCCTATGTTGTGAGTTCTTCTAATGGTGTCACGTTGCTTCTAGAGGTTGGAGATGTTGTGTTTATGCGTCAGTGGGTTAACTCAAGGATATTTGACAATCAAAATCGTCATACCACCTTCAGTGGTCATCTGCTTTTCACCATGTGATCAGGAAACTGTCTTTTTTCTACAACTATATGAAAACCTGCCCACACTGTAGTGTGTATCACTACTTCTTGATAGATGTGCCATTTCTTTCTCTTTTATATGACAGCTGATTGACAACAACAACAATCTTATTGATCAGAAAAGGTTCATGAATTTTTCATTTTAATTTTTCTGATTTACATCAAAATGCACAGTGATGGACAGCTAGAGAACTTGTGACATTATTTCAAACACTAGATTAGAGAAGTGAACAAATTTATGAGAAAAATGTGGAAATGTTTGCTTTTTCTTGAGTATCTAAGTATGCTGACATACAGAATTACTCTATTTTGTTATGATTATGAAGGCTGGATGACAAAGGTTTGCAGCAACAATCATTTGTACATATTAAACTTATTAATATTGTGTTCTTGTGTTCATTTGAATAAAAGCATTAAGATATCATTGCATTACTGTCTGTGTCTTTTTTTCAACACGATGTTTATGGGATTAAAGCTCAATCAACAGTCACTCTGATCTATTTTCAGTTCAGAAGCTCAACACTTTGTCATCTTATGACTTAATGTTTCAGCACTTGTCTTTGGTTTTGGGAGAGACTCGTTCATGTCAGTTAAGAAAAAATGTGGCGGTGCTGAAAATGACAAAAATTTACGTTGTGTTGTTGCTCTTCAAGAGTCAGACTTTAAAACCACGCTGGATTTATTCAGTAAGCAAAGAGAGAAAACTCTCATCTGTAATGAGTCGTCTGATCTCAGCCGATTAACATCCTGAAGGAGGTCACTACATCTGACTGTGTCATTAGTGTTTGAACAGGTCGGGATGATAATCTTTTCTTTGCTACTCCTTCAATGACTTGTTGTTTTCACAAAATAATGATGTTCAATGTTTACACACTTAAACTTCATTTACATTAATAATTATATTGATCTAATGCTGTCTGTCTCTGTCTTTATCAGCCATGATGTGACTGTTAACTGGTTTTAACTTTTGAGTTTCCACCTTGGAGTAAATAAAATGTGTTTGTAACTCTAATAAATCATTTATGTTTGAGTGCTGTGTTTTCAGTGTTGTTTTCCTGATGACATGCTCAACATAATCAGTGTTATCAACCAAATCTCCTGCACATGTCTCATATAATATTTCTGGTAATGATTGATCAGCATCAGACACTTGAGGCACTTACAGAGAGAGAATGAAGGTACAGTAGTATGTAAGGTAGTGAGGGAAGTTATACCAATAAGAACCACTGCTTTGTTACAGGAGGGTTTTGTATAATGTTGTAACACTGAACTGTTTTGCAGTATGACCTGCAGGTAAAGATGAGTCAAAGAAAAGCTTCTGGGAGACTTTATAACTTTCTTCTTAATGTACACAGTGTGTCAGTTTAACAACAGCAACAGAATTTTCTCAGTCTAAAAATCCTTGTCTTCTACACCTGTTAAACTCTTTCTTTCTTTCACTATTCAACTACAGCAACAAACTGAGGTCACTGTTACAGTGTCCTACAATATTACAGCTTCATACATAATTGAATGTGCTCACAGATATTAATCAGCACAACTACAAAGTACAGTATAGGCTGATGTGTGCATCTGTAGGTTTGGTCATAAACCAAAGTATTGGACTGATTAAGATGTTGACCTGATGGTGGCCTAGATAAAAAGGTGAGGGACGACAGAGGATGTTACTATTCATCCTGAGGAGAACATGAATGTCTGTACCAAATTTCATGACTATCATCAAATAGTTATTGAGACGTTTTAGTTGGAAAGACACGCAGTAGATAAAATATAAATATAAATTTCATCTATCCAATAGTTGTCAAGATATTTCAGTCTGTGTCAAAGTGGTGGACTGACTGAATGACTGACAGTGACATCCCATAGAGTCATGCAGCTAATGTGGCTACAACAGTAACTCAACAGTTTACAGAAGCTTTCCAAGGAAAATTTATGTTGAAGTAAAAACTAACATACAGGCATTTACTGTATTTCTGAAGCACAAGCAGCTCAACTGAGAGAACAGAAGACTGAGGTGGAGAAGCTAAAGCAGCATCTTCAAGGTACTGTGTGGAGAACATCACGGCTCTGATGAAGAAAACAAACAGTCAATGAAACACTGAGGAAACACATTACAATACATGTTATATAACTCTTCTGGCTATGGCTCAATTTTTCATTATATACATTATATGTCATGATGTGACTTTTTTGTGACTTCTTTCCAGCACAAACAGCAGAGCTGATCTCCATTAAAGCCAGGACTAATGTCACAGAAAACCAGGTGGAGGCTCTAAAGAGAGATGGAGAAGGTAAGACTGAGAACTTGTTGGTCAGATTGTTGTTTCCACAGTGAGTTCAGAACAATGACATTGCTCTCTCTCTCTTTCTTTCTCTCTCTCGTCACACATTGTTGACTATTATGGGATTGGTTTGGTTTGTTTTGTTTTGTTTGTTTCTTGGTTGTTAGTGCTGCTGATGCACTTTTGATTTTGAGAATAACTAACTGATAAATAAAGTTATTTTTAAGAGTCAAAAGTCTCTCTGTCTCTCTGTCTGTCTCTCTCTGTCTGTCTCTCTCTGTCTCTCTCAGTCAAACAGGTGGCTTTCTCAGCCTCTCTCTTGGCTTCAGGCTCAGGAACTCTCGGACCATTTAACACAGACTTTATTCTGGTCTTCAGAAAAGTTGCGACAAACATTGGAAATGCTTACAACCAAAACACAGGTCCTCAAATTCACAAATCAAAAGAATGAATTGGATTTTCTTGCTATCCTGACTTTAACCTGATGTTGCAACAGATGATTCTCACTAAAATTCACTGACAAACAAAATGTTCCACAGGTTCCTTCAATGCACCGGTGAGAGGCGCCTATCACTTTGAGTTACACATCGGTGCACATGGACATGCTTCACATCCCTCATCTGCTGCGTTGAACAAGAACGGACACCAATTTTTTGTTGCATATGAGCATCAGCCTTCCTATTTTGGGAAATCGTCTAATGGCATCACGCTGCTTCTAGAGGTCGGAGATGTTGTGTCTGTCCATCTGCGGATTAACTCAAGGGTGTTTGACAATGAAAATCATCATAGCACGTTCAGTGGTCATCTGCTTTTCACCATGTGAGCAAACAATCCTATTTCTTCTGCTATTGCCATGCATACACTGCAGCAGTGTGTCAGGACACACAGTAGCTGTATTTTGATATCTACTTTTGTAACGTCTGTGTAATATTTCCTCTTCCCTGTCATCTCACATTCAGATTTTAAAACGCTGTTCTCGGTCACTCTGATCCATTTTCAGTTCAGTCTATACTTTGTCATGTAATGACTGTTTGACTTAGCACCTGTCTGTATTTATTCCTCGTTCTGTATGGAGTAAAATGTTCCTGAGGGTAACACTCAGGGTATTGTGATGTCTTCACGTGCTCATTATGAATACTTTCTGTACTTCTGTTGTGGGCTGTGAATGATCTGCATTCATTAACTTTTACCTACCTGATCACTTAAATTTGCAGCAAACTTTTAAGAGACCTTCCTCATCATAACTCATCATAGGACATAACTGTCTTTTATCTCATTGTTTTAATTTCTTATTCCCATGGAAGCCCTTCTAGGGATGGTTGTTGCATCTGCTATAAACACTACTTGCACTGGACAGCTGGTTCAGTTTGTCTATGTATACTCTATCTGTCCCTATTAGACAAACCATTAATACATAAAGAAATCAATATATATCAGCCAGTTTCACAGTTTAAACAGTCCAAACCCAAAATGTATCAAATGTACTTGTATTAAAAAATTTTAAAAAAAATGCTTGTTGCTTGATTAAAGACTTAAATGATGAATTGACTGATGAAGTGTTTCAGCTGTCCATAAATAATGAATTAGACACTGGGAGGGAAACCACTTGAGTTGTCTTTCACTGATCATTCTCTTAACTCACACACATACAGTGGACGTCTCATTTAAAAAGCACACAGGTTTTATTGCATATCAATTTCATGTATAAATTCTTCATAGCATTGGAAAGATTACATTTGGTATACATTGCTATTCTACAGAATTAACATCAGAGTCATATCTTTTCAATGAAATTTCTCTAAAGTACATCTTCAATAATCACAAGCATCAAAAGAACTGCAATTTCAGAATTGTTCAATATTATTCTACAATCCTTTATTGTTTTTCATTATGTCTTGTCCCACAAGTCTTTTCTATGTCTTTCAGAGCCACCTGTAAGGCAGTCAAGAACTTGAAGTCAAACCTACTAACCTAACCACATGTACAATAAGTGCATCTACGAATTTCTTTTTTTCTTTTCTTTTTTTTTCTCTCATTTTTTGATTTGATACACATTTCACAAATGGACATCATTATGACTGCTAAACACGTCATGCACAATATCTTTTTTTTTGTTTGTTTTCAATAAACATAACAGAGGCGATATACAACTCAGATTCAAACAAAACAAGCACCATCCATTTAAACCCATATTTTTCAATGATTTTTTTTTCTTCAGACAAATGCATCATTGTTTTTCATTCTTTAAAATACTATACAGTTCAAAAGAAACAATATGTATATTTTTTACTTTCTCCTGTAACAGTGGGGGGAAAACAGCAAACATGTTCGATTATGCTGAAATACATTTCAGCGACCATCTGCCAGAATACTTTCTGAAGTTGGCAAAATGGAATACTTCAATGCCTTCGATTCCTTTGCTTTACACAACGCGTACTTATTACAGTAGTCCATGACATGAATTACTACATATAGTCAACCTAAAAACTTAACAACCCAAGTCTTTACATTTTATAACCACGAGTTGGAAAACAATGTGTTTACCATGAATGAAATCTCATTCAGTAGAATTATAAAAAAAAAAGGCTTCTGTCTTTAGAAAAATGAGATGATGCATCAGTCCTCGCATCACACCACCACCTGCTGTGGTGAAGAAAAATTACAGTGCTTCTGTTTCAGATTTTTCTTATCCCTCCATGTCGAGCATGAGCTGCTCGTCTACTGAAAGTGAAACTAGTCTCATCTATCTGTGATAGAAGTTCTAGAGACCTAAGCCTAACCTAAGTGTTTTCTGTTTTCCCTGTCCAGAGTAGACATTTTTTACATGTGTTGGAAGGACCGACCAGCAGAATTATGACATCCGTTTTGACTCTCTGTGGTTTACTTTGCTCTTGTCTTCTGGTTTCATCAGTCCTTGCCTTCCTTCTTGCATGAATAGTGAATTTGTCACTCCAATGCAGCAGAAACCAGATTTTCATGCAGATGTGACTGTGTGTTTTCAACTTTTGGACCACGTCATACAGGACAACTACTTTTAAAGGGAATATTTATTGGTTACACTACATGTATCGGATGAAAAACAAAGGGAAAGGGAGCTTAATGTGGTGGAAACGAGTCAGATTCAGTAGCCACAATGTAATGCCCCTTTCTGACGTTCATAGTGAAAGTTGTCCAAGTCTGCTCCCGCCATTATAACACTTGAGCCAATTTGCACGCCAATTTAAACAAGACACATTCAGCATACTGGGTAAAATGGTTGAACTGAAACAAGAAAAAAAACAACTAAACATTGCAGGACGTTACAATGCCAAATAGGACCTAAAACTAACTACAGCTATCTTCCACTATAAATAAAAACTATTAATTTCATGGGTTCTTTCCATTTTGGCACACTAACGCATCAATACCAGAGATTCAGAATCTCCCTCACGCTCTGACAGGCGTTCATTCCTTCAGCAACAAGAAAGGAGGGATAAAATGACTTTTCTTCATTTTCACTCCTCCAGTCATGACAAAACAACCAAAAAATAAATACATACACACACTTCTGAAATCAAATTTATAAGACCGTAATAAGAAAAAAAAAACTATGACAGCAAAGGCGAGCCCCTTGGAAATGAAATGATTGTCAGAGAACAAAACATTTTCTATGGGTTATTTGGCACATACCACTCTTGCTATGAACAACTAGGTTATTTTGTACACCATATGACAATATCATTCAATTTTGGTCCTTCTCTAAAATAATTATATTAACAATTTTAGCACTGTGGTGCCTACAAAGAAACAATACTGTGGTATCTAAGAGGACAGAAAGTAAATAAAATTAACAAATGACCATGAAATAAACAAGCAGAGAAAGACTTTCCTCATTTTTCGATTTCAATTCATTTTCAGCGTGATCACATTGGGGAACCAATTACGATGGCTAGTGTCCCAAATAGCTCATTAAAATCACCAGTTGCCATGCACATTTGAACATCATTCTCCATGTAATCATTCCAAAAATCAACAGTCTACTGGAGCTGTTCATTTCCTCAAGTAACATTTAGTGTGGTGCTATTGTTGATTCTGCAGTTAGAATTGAAACAAGATCAGTAAATGAGTCGCCCATGATCGATGGGGGAAACCTGGAGACAATAGTGCACTCGCCCACTATGTTCCTGGTGAAACAGCACCACCTTGTGGACATGCAGTGCTGATGCAGTGCTGATGCTGCAGTGCTTATAGTAGGCGGTGTACACAGACTTTAGAGACATACTAGTCATTAAGTGTCTTCGTGAGAGCCTTCCGTAGGGTCTCTGTGGTGCTGGGGAGCCTTGTGGACGTGGGGAGGATCGGAGTAATGCAGAGTTTCAATGCTGTTGAGAAGCATTCATCATGTCCTTCACATCAACAGGAGCTTAGCAGTGCTTTCTCTTTGACAGAGTCTTGCGAGACACCTCACCAAGGGACAGTCTCTCCCTCCTCTCTCTCACTCACTCACTCACTCACTCACTCTCTCACTCTCTCACACTCACACACACACACACACACACACACTCACTCACTCACTCACTCACTCACTCACTCACTCACTCACTCACTCACACACACACACACACACACAAATGAACACACATATCCACACAAACATATTCTCTCTATCTTGAATGAACGTGACACTGAATTCTTCTCCGGCCGTGTCTTCTCAGTACTCATGTCCACATGTCAGTCTCTTGCTTCTGTCTATCCTCTTCCTCCCACTTCCTCTCTCTCTCTCTCTCTCTCTCTCTCTTTCTCTCTCTCTCGTCTAGATGTGGTTGAGCGGGTGAAAGCTGCTAACATTTTCCTCCGTCCAATGACCTGTTAAGAAATAAAAGGACGATTCTGGTTCATTAGGTCTCATTTCTGTTACTTTCTGTTACTTTCTCTGTAGCGATGTTGCCATGTTCCCAGATCTCAAGTTGTGATACATCATATTATCCTTTACATTCATGACACTATACCATGTAATTATGTTTCTTTAGACTGTTTTAAGACTGAAGATAAGAAAGAGCAGTTACAGGTAATGTTAGCAGGTTAAGTGAAAGGAAAAGACGTGATTGGGCAGGACAAGAGGCACTTTTAAGCTACAGTTTCAGCTATCAAGAACCTGAACATGTAAAAGGATCCCTCTCATCTCTTGATCAATCAGCTTTGTTCCCTTCCTCCTGTGTTATCAGAACGTCTTTCCTGTCCCTCCCTCTTTTAGTGGACATCCAAAAGCTAGTCACATACCTGGGTTTTAGCCTGTCTGTACAAAGTCTCTTTCAATGCCTCCGACTCTAGTGAAGTGTTAAAAATGTCTTTAACATCAAAGGGTTGCTCGCCACTGGCTGCTTTACGTAACCCCTCCAGGCTCCTAGGAAAGCTGGGCAGACCCTCCAGGTCCAGGAGAGAGCCCTCCTCCTCTATACACCTGCACACCGAGTGATGGATGGACACATGGATGGCAGAAATAGGGCAGTGTGGATGGGTCGGTTGGGGAGGGATAGATGGAAAGTTAATGTGATGGAAGGCGGAAGGACAAGGAGGAAGTTTAGGTGAAAGGACCATGAAGAGAAGAGAAAAGGAGATGTACATTTAATAAAAGGACGAAGAAGAAAAAGGAGAGAAGAGAAGGAGCAGAAGCTGACCTCACAAGCTGACCTTCTGAGTGTCTGTTAAGGGAATCTATATGTTCAGTCTTTGTTTTACTTCTGTCTGCCCTGCTCAGTATATAGTGCAGTTTAGTATTAGCAGAAGTTATAAAGACAGAAGTTAAAACAGGCAGTTTCTGTTAATGGACACATTACATGTGGTTTACCTGCGAGTGTGTTCATAGCTCATAGCTCATAGCTAATGGAGCTGACTCTTCCTCCTCCTCGTCCTCCTCGTACACTCCTGTTGTGACAGGAGACGGGGACTCGGGCGCCTCATCGTGAGACTTTTCTGTCAGACTGCCTTCCTCCTCCTCCTCATCGTCGCCCTCCACTTCCTCTTCTTCCTCCTCCAGCCCCTGCAGCCCTAGTTTGGAGTTGGACAAACTGTGGCTGGGTGGGCGCTCCTCCTCAGCTTGGTCTGATCTGCAGGGGGGTCAAAGGTCAAAGAAGAGAGGAAGTGTCACTAATGTTGGGAACTGTTTCTGAAGCCACTGCCTTCTTCTTCTTGTATTAGTGACATTTCAGTGTAAGAAACAGGCATTTAAAGCACATGTGAAGTTACTTTTGTCCAGTATGTCAAGCTGCATGTTGTCAAATTTTGTAAGGAAAGCAAAAACAATGTATAAAATTGTAAATAACAAACATGTTATCAGTCATGTCCACATTCGTGTGCACAACTTGGTTTCTACTTTTCAGTCTCATTTCATCAGGTTACACCAATGAACATGACCAGTTGAATGCATGGCACTCAGCGCTCACACGCCGTTAGCCGAATATTTACTATTAGTGCAGAAAGTAGGAACGGCAGCAGTAGTTTTGAAGCATGATGTACTGTGTGTATGTATTATCAAACTTATTACCACAACAGACACACTTGTAGCTCTCTGTCAGCGATGGGTTCTCTGATGTTCTACCTACTTCATACAAATGCAGCCCGCTGCCCATGGCTGTGGTAGGACTGATAACAGAGCTCCAGCAGACCTGGGCCCAGCTGCCTCTTAACAGAATGTGCATGAATGCATAAAATAACAAAAGTAGCGCCATTGTTTCCAAATGTAACAGAGTAAAGTACAGATTTTCTTCAGAAAATCTACTCAAGTAACAGTAAAAGTACACTGCATTAAAACTTCTCCAGAAAATTCAATTTACCCCGGAAAAGTTACTCAACTACCTGTAACAGAGTAAATGTAACTAGTTACCTCTGAAATCAGGACAATGAAACACTGAGTAAACACATTACAATTAATTATGTTGCTTGTTTCTGAATTCTCCTGACCAGTTTAAGTGCTTTTTAACACAATATCTAAATGTTCAATGGCCAAAGCCAACCTTGATAAAGACAGCCATGATGAAATACATGTATCTATCAAACATAGGTGTATGTGTACACAGGTTACAGACAAATATGTCATGATGTGACTTTTTTCCAGCACAAACAACAGAGCTGATCTCCATTAAAGCCAGGACTAATGTCACAGAAAACCAGGTGGAGGCTCTAAAGAGAGATGGAGAAGGTAAGACTGAAAACTAAACCAGCAATTCATTTTTTCATTCCAGAAATGTGTCTATTTTGACAACAAAAAAACAACAACGTTCTACGTTGGCAGTGGCTCCCCGAGCAGAACAATGTGCCCTGTTAAGGTTTCCCACAGCACATTTCATTGTAACAAGGTGATCAATGTTTTTCACTTCACCTATTAGTCTTCTTAATGTTCTGACTGATGGGTGTACAGGTTCTAATAAATCATTTATGTTTGTGTGCTGTGTTTTCAGTATTCTGGTGACATGCTCCATGTGATCAGTGTTATCAAACTGATGTCCTGCACGTGTCTCTCAAATATTTCTGTTAATAATTGATCATTACCAGCTCTTGTTCTTCCAAAGTCAGACTTTATTATCGTGCTGGATTTATTGAGGGAGCAGAGAGGGAAAAATGTTCTTTATTACTCATCTAACATGTGTTTCTGATGTGATCTCAGCCAATTAACAACCTGAGGGAGGTCACTACATCTGACTGTGTTGTTAATGTTTGAACAGGTCGGGCTGATAATTTTTAGTTTGCTGCTTTAATGACTTGTTTTTCATGTCAGGTCGTTCGATGTTTACACTCTCAAACTTCAGTGAGGATGACAATTATATTGATCTGAAGCTGTCTTTCTTACCTGTCAGTGTTATCAGCCATGAGGTGATTTTATACATGATTTTGACCTTCAATTATGCACATTTTAGCAAGAAAAATGGTTCACAGATTGAGAGCTAGATTCCAACATACACAGATCAGCCTCAATATTGAAAGGACTAAGAGGTAAAGTGAATAAGATTGGTCATCTTGTTAAAATGCAGTGTTCTGCTGGGAAACCTTAGGTCATGTCATTGATGTGGATGCTACCTGACGTGCACCACCCACCCAAACACTGTTGCAGACAAAGTATTTCCCCGCTCAACAACAACAACAACGTTCCACGTTGGCAGTGGCTCCCCGAGCAGGACAATGTGCCCTGTTACAAACTGCTCAGGAATGGCCAGAGAAACGTAATGAAGTATTCAAGGTGTTGACTTGGCCTCCAAGTTTATCACATCCCAATCCAATCAAGTATCCATGGTCTGAGCTGGAACAAGTCTGATAATACTTGGTCTGCAACAGTGTTCTGGTGGGTGGTGCACGTCAAGTGGCATCAGCCCCGGCTCCAGAACCATATTGTAAGGGGAGCATGTGATGATCACAGGGGGCATTTCCCACAGATCCGCACATACATACATACATACAAACATACATAATAGACAAATGGCAATGGTCTATTATTACCAGTACAAGAACAAATTTCACTTCATATGCACATGAAAACCAGTCGTACAATCACAATATCACACCCCCTTTAGCTAAAGAGCTTAGACTACTCACCACTTAGTAGAGCTGCTGTCGGCTTCTCCCAGAGTTGAACCTCTTCATTATTGCCCCCTTCCATTCAGTAGCAAATCTTTTAGTTAAGTCTCTTTCAAAGGCCAGCTGCACTAAATGTGCTTTTCGTTGGTGCAGCATGCTGAGTCTATTGTCTGTGAGAACACTTTGTAAAGTGGAGAAAGATTTCTCACACATGGCTGTTGATGCTCCAAATGTCAGAGCATGTTTAAAGGCCATCATCACACTTGGCATAGCCTCCAGTGCGGTGTGGAATGTCTTGACAATCTGTGATATTGTCCAGGTTTCATCGTCGGCAGTCATGTTTGTTTTGAGGAAGTGGCGAGCAACCACAAATTCTGCTTCAATGATTTCAGTGCTTGATGAAGTCAGAATGGGCTTTACATGTTTGACCTCGAGGAACGTTTCACTGTTTGAAGTGCTGTTGCGTTCACTGAAACGCTTGCTTATTTCTTCCCCCACCGCATCCAAGGTGCTGTAGAATAATCTCCGCAGTTCAGTGTCCCCCTCGTCAGTATCACCCTGCTGCTGGCCAACGGTCTCTTCAACGAGATATTCTTGGAGACTTTTGTTAACCGTCCTCTTCCTCTTTTGTGGCCTGTCTCCCTACACTGTCCCATGATGTTGTTAAACTCACTTTCTGAGCGCTGTTGTGCAACACATTCAGATGCACTTTTCACTAACCGCATCCCAGAGAGCAAATCCATTTGTTCTGACTGAAGCATTTTGTTGGGGGCATCAAGCAGCTGCAAAATCCTCTGCACAAAGCGTCCAATGAATTTAAAGCTTGGCTCTGAAATAGCCCGAATCAGACCTGCTGCCTCAATTCGTAAGTCAGTTCCAAAGGCACGATTGCTGTCAATCTCTGACAACAGAGAGAAAATGTCATCAAATGACTTGAGCACGACTGTGACGGTAGCTAGATGGCCAGTCCACCGATGGTCGAGCAGACATTTTAGCGTGTCTCCTTTATGGTGGACTGCAACAGTGGGTTTCTTAATGAATTTGTAGAGAGACCCACAAACTCCAAAAAAGTCCTCGATTGCTCCCTCGCTTGACATTGCACTTATCACAACTAGGTGGAGCTGATGATTAAAACAATGGACATAGGGTATCTCTCTGGCGAGCGTGTCCTGCAGTATCGTCTGAACACCCCCATGCTTCCCGGACATGACCATCATACACCTGACTGAGACTTTTAGATGTACTTAAACCAACTCTGCGCAGCTCTGTGATTATAGTGTTTGCAAGAGTTTTGGCATCTCCCACATCTGCAGTAGCAATAGTTAGTAAATGCTCCCTAACTTCCAAATCTTCTGCTACAACACGGATCACGATAGAAATGTTTTCACAGCCAGTGGGGTCTCGGGTGCCGTCAACTTTAATGGTAAACCATGAATCACTGACTTCACGTACAATTTCTTCAGTTAGAATATCACTCATTAACACTGTACTCCAACCAGTCTCTACGGCTGTACCACAGGGCAACAAATGAGCGTTTCTGACCCTTGAAAAGGCGAGAGGGAAACTTATTCAAAATGACCTGAGCGGGCTTGTCCTCACCAAGATCATCCGGAGGGCCACCATGACCTTGTGTTTTGGAAAGTCAGCTTGTGCCTGGTGAGGGCAAAGGACACCTGTCATTATCACTGGGTTTGGCGCTATAATCCGCTTGCTCCGGCTTCGCTGAGGGGGCTTGTGCCTGTGTGTCGCTGCTAGCTAGTAGCGGCTCACTAGCTGCTTGCTCCTTCTCCGCGGGGAAAAGGTGCTCCTGCTCCACTGTCGCTTGTTCCTCAGCTTGCTCTGCCCTACTGGAGGCAGTTTTAATTGACCCCCTAACACCGGGGCTGAGTGGCATCCACATGAATATCAGGACCCAAGGTTTGCTGTGCTGTGTTTTCAGTATTCTGATGACATGCTCCATGTAATCAGTGCTATCAAACTGATCTGCACGTGTCTCTTTTCTGGTACTCTCTGGTAATGATTGATCAGCATCAGACACTATTTAAGGCTGAGATGAACACAGAAACTACACAGTAGAACTGAACAGACCGCCACTTTGAGAATGGAGATGACAATGTGTTTTCCTCTGTTGCTGCTGATCTGCTCTCTCTGCACGGCTCAGCTTCAAACAGAGTCTGACAACCAAATTATTCCACTTGGAAAGCAAACTGAAGCTGAGAGAAGAGAACCAACAAATGCTGCTGACCAACAACAGAGATGTACACAAGACATCGGTGCTGTGCTGAGAGAGATGAGCGCCTCGCTGGCTGAACAGAGGGTGGAGATGAGGCACTTACAGAGAGAGAATGACGGTACAGTAGTATGTAAGGTAGTGAGGGAAGTTATACCAATAAGAACCACTGCTTTGTTACAGGAGGGTTTTGTATAATGTTGTAACACTGAACTGTTTTGCAGTATGACCTGCAGGTAAAGATGAGTCAAAGAAAAGCTCCTGGGAGACTTTATAACGTTCTTCTTAATGTACACAGTGTGTCAGTTCAACAACAGCAACAGAATTTTCTCAGTCTAAAAATCCTTGTCTTCTACACCTTTTAAACTCTTTTGTTTCTTCCATTTTTCAACTACAGCAACAAACTGAGGTCACTGTTACAGTGTCCTACAATATTACAGCTTCATACACAATTGAAGGACAGAAACAAAACAAGACCAGTGGGCTCACAGATATTAATCAGCACAATTACAAAGTACAGTATAGGCTGATGTGTGCATCTGTAGGTTTGGTCATAAACCAAAGTACTGGACTGATTAAGATGTTGACCTGATGGTGGCCTAGATAAAAAGGTGAGTGATGACAGCCGATTAACATCCTGAAGGAGGTCACTACATCTGACTGTGTCATTAATGTTTGAACAGGTCGGGATGATAATCTTTTGTTTGCTACTCCTTCAATGACTTGTTGCTGTTTTCACAAAATAATGATGTTCAATGTTTACAAACGTAAACTTCATTGACATTAACAATTATACTGATCTAATGTTGTCTTCCTCTGTCTTTATCAGCCATGATGTGACTGTAAACTGATTTTAACTCTTGAGTTTCCACCTTGGAGTAAATAAAATGTGTTTGTAACTCCTAAAATGACACAGTAAGATTTCCTGTGTTAGTGACAAACACAACACTGAGCCAGATATTAAAACAAACTCTTTGAATTTTGGTAAACTGATTATTCAAGTACTGGGAGCTACATTCAAACATACAGCTACTAATAAATCATTTATGTTTGAGTCCTGTGTTTTCAGTGTTGTTTTCCTGATGACATGCTCAACATAATCAGTGTTATTAACTAAATCTCCTGCACATGTCTCATATAATATTTCTGGTAATGATTGATCAGCATCAGACACTATTTAAGGCTGAGATGAACACAGAAACTACACAGTAGAACTGAACAGACCGCCACTTTGAGAATGGAAATTTTGAGCTGATGATGGCTGCAGATGAAATGTCAGAAGATCAGCAAAGTTCTTACAATCCATCCTGTGGTGAACATGTCTCAGTCAACAGTTGACTGAGCACAAAAATGTCCTGCTGATGGCAGAAAAGTCAATCCGCTGGGGACCAAAATGTCTGTACAAAATTTCCCAGATAAAATAGTTAGATGGTAATAGATATTTCAGTCCAGGCCAAAGTGGTTGAATAACCAACAGTGCCATCCCATAGAGTCATGCAGTTTACGTGGCTACAAAAGTAAATCAACAATTTTTCAAGTTTCTCAAGGAAAATGATGATGCAGTACATGAAAACTAACATGCACACATTTATTTCTTTAATCAAGTGCAAGGAGCTAAACTGAGAGTACTGGAGTTACAGAAGACTGAGGTTGACAAGTTGAAGCAACAACTTAAAGGTACAGTGTGGAGAATATTTTGGCTACGATAACAAAAGTGTAATATTGGACCATAAGATCATTAACAAGTGCTATATATAAGTCCCGCCCCCCCAATATGATATAAATGCCCAACGGCCAAAGCAAACCTTGATAAATACAGTAATGATTAAATACTTATAAATATAAAACTGTAAAACATTGTTTCATCAGACACAAATATGTCATGATGTGACTTTTTTCCAGCACAAACAGCAGAGCTGATCTTCATTAAAGCCAGGACTAATGTCACAGAAAACCAGGTGGAGGCTCTAAAGAGAGATGGAGAAGGTAAGACTGAAAACTAAACCAGAAAAGAAAATACTTGAAGAGCTTGATGCTAAAAATCTGAGCATCATTTCAAAACTTACCTAAAATGGTGGTTAGCACGAAAATCCAGAACATGTTGGTCACATTGTTGTTTCCAGGGTGAGTTCAGATCAATGACATTGCTCTCTTTGCAGTATGACCTGCAGGTAAAGATGAGTCAAAGAAAAGCTTCTGGGAGACTTTATAACGTTCTTCTTAATGTACACAGTGTGTCAGTTTAGCAACAGTCAACAGAGTTTTCTCAGTCTAAAAATCCTTGTCTTCTATAAGAATCCTACAAAGACTCAGCTCTGCCATATCCACCTCGCTAGATCGTAGTACCTGCTCATTCCTTCTGCTCGGCTCCAGTCCCATCCTCCTCAGCCCTGTTTATCTGCTCTGTGTCTCTGTTCATTCACACTGAACTTTTGAAAAGCTGTTGTCACAGATGTTTATGAGATTAAGGACTCTATTTTACGCCCCTGGCCGCGTTGGTCTCAAAATGAGGTGTGTTCAAGCACACTGATGGCGGATTGCTATGTTGAGTCAGCAGAAAGCGACAGCGCCATAGACCAACAGAAAGCTGGTCTGAAGTCTAAAGCTCAGACTGTTTCCTGCTATTTAAAGGACGCATCAGATGCACCTACACAGACGGGTTCACACCGTTCATACGCTCTGATTTTATGACTTGAGAAGTTGCTTTCAGTTATTTTAAACATTTCCATGAACGCAGTCATGTCACTGTGACAAATATTGTGGCTCATTTAATCATCAGAACTAAAAGCTGTAGTTATAAACTCTCCAAAGGAAACGAGTCAGGAGTTTTAAATTATCAAAGAAGTTCATCAGCTGTTCCTCGTGTGCAATGTGCATGTTCATGTACAGATACACATGGTTTCTGCTGCTGGAGGATCGCTGCAGGTCATGTCATTAATATTTTCATCATTAACGTATTTCTCCCCTCTCATCCCACCCGTTATTGATCAGGATGATACTTTTATGACCCGTCCCACCTGATCCACGGACTGAGAGCACACACAGAGGGACGCAGCAGCGCTCCTCCTTCTCCTCCTTCTCCTCCTTCTCCTCCTTCTCCTCCTCCTCAGTTAAATATCAGCTTATTTTTTCATATGCAGTCAAACAAAGTTGTTGTTGGGACAGATGGTTGTGAAAAGGCAGAGGGTCCAGCAGCCGAAGATCACATCCCTTTCCCTCAGCAAAGAAGAGTGTCACAGTTTAATATGTGCAGGCCCTGGAGCACCTGGCTCTTGAAGGGAATGGGAGAGGACACTCAGATTGGTTTGATTCATGTTAGGCCCAAAAACACACCCATGACTAATTCATAAAAACCACCTCTTTGCACAGTGCGCCGCCCAGATTATCCACCGTTTAACCAGCAAAATGGACTTGGACACGCCCTAAACACATTAAACGTGCTGCACTTCAGACCGTTTAAAAAGGCCCATAAATCTGATCAACAGCCACTCTGATCCATTTTTTCAGTTAAGAAGTTTTACACTTGTCATATTATGACTTTATGACTTTGCACTTCTCTGTCAGTGGATGTTGTTGTTAAATGTGTTGCTGCTCTTCCAAAGTCAGACTTTATTATCGTGCTGGATTTATTGAGGAAGCAAAGAGAGAAAAATGTTCTTTATTACTCATCTAACATGTGTTTCTGATGTGATCTCAGCCAATTAACAACCTGAGGGAGGTCACTACATCTGACTGTGTCGTTAATGTTTGAACAGGCCGGGCTGGTCATATTTTGTTTGCGACTCCTTTAATGACTTGTTTTTCATGTCAGGTCGTTCAATGTTTACACTCTCAAACTTCAGTGAGGAAGACAATTATATTGATCTGATGCTGTCTTTCTTACCTGTCAGTGTTATCAGCCATGAGGTGATTTTATACATGATTTTGACCTTCGATAATGCACATTTTAGTAAGTATAATAGTTCAAGGATTGAGAGCTACATTCCAACATACACAGATCAGACACTATTAAAAGGACTAAGAGGTAAAGTGAATGAGATTGATCATCTTGTTAAAATGCAGTGTTCTGCTGGGAAACCTTAGGTCATGTCATTGATGTGGATGCTACTTGACGTGCACCACCCACCCAAACACTGTTGCAGACAAAGTATTTCCCCGCTCAACAACAACAACGTTCCACGTTGGCAGTGAATCCCTGACAAATTAGAGACAAGCACATTGTAATGAAAACAGTGATAATTAAATATTTTTCACCATCAAAGATTGTTTTCATTGGAGACACTTTTGCCACTTTTTCGATTAATTCCAGCACAAACAGCAGAGCTGATCTCCATTAAAGCCAGGACTAATGTCACAGAAAACCAGGTGGAGGCTCTAAAGAGAGATGGAGAAGGTAAGACTGAAAACTAAACCAGCAATTCAATATTTAAACAGATTAGTTCTCATAATATTTGTCTAATGTAAAACCTTATCTGATGTGAATAGCACAAAAACACTGAGAATAATATGTGCCTTTAGATAACTTCATTTTGAAACATGCTCATCGTTGCTGTAACATCAGTCACTTTAAAACAAGTATGTTTCTCTTTCTCAGTCAAACAGGTGGCTTTCTCAGCTTCACTGCTGGCTTCAGGCTCTGGAACTGTTGGACCATTTAACACACACACTCCTCTGGTGTTCAGACACGTTGTGACAAACATAGGAAATGCCTACAACCCAAACACAGGTACTCAAATTAAACAATTAAATAGATTTTTTGGCTATGTCGACATCTATCCAGTTGACAGATGTTGCAGCAGTTGATTCTTCATTTAAAATACACCACAGGTTTTTTCATTGCACCAGTGAGAGGAGCCTACCACTTTGAGTTCTACATATTTGGATGGGGACATGCTTCACATCCTTCAGCTGCTGCGTTGGTCAAGAATGGACAACATATTTTTATGGCATATGAACATCAGCCGTCTGGTGGAGCGAAATCTTCTAATGGCGTCACGTTGCTTCTAGAGGTTGGAGATGTTGTGTTTATGCGTCACTGGGCCAACACAAGGATATATGACAGTGAAAGTCGCCATACCACCTTCAGTGGCCATCTGCTTTTCACCATGTGAGCAGGAAACTGTCTTTTTTCTTCAATTATATGAAAACCTGCCCACACTGTAGTGTGTATCACTACTTCTTGATAGATGTGTCATTTCTTTCTCTTTTATATGACAGCTGATTGACAACAACAACAATCTTATTGATCAGAAAAGGTTTATGAATTTTTCATTTTCATTATTCTGATTTACATCAAAATGCACAGTGATGGACAGCTAGAGAACTTGTGACATTATTTCAAACACTAGATTAGAGAAGTCAACTAATTTGTGAGAAAAATGTGGAAATGTTTGCCTTTTTTTAAGTATCTAAGTAAGTTGACATACAGAATTACTCTTTTTTATTATGATTATGAAGGCTGGATGACAAAGGTGTTATGCCCCGCTCGTTAGAGAGCACAACAAAAAGGGAGGACCACGCAGCTACCAGGTAAAGGAATTCACAAATTTATTGAAAGTAAGGAAAAACAAACCAACTTAGAGTGTACATCAGTGATCAGTGGTGGGATGAGAGTGTTGGATGCACAGTGCGTGTGTGTGTGTGCGTGTATGTGTAAAGTCACAAAGGAACCAATCAAACACAACCAAACCCAAACAAAGCCATGAGGACAGCACCAGCCATCCAAGGGGGGGAAGAGGGCCGCCATTTTGAAGTCACCAATATATATATATGTGGGCAGCAGGTGGAACGAATCCCCCAACGAGGTGGGAGGAGCTGGCCAGGAACACCTGAAAGGGAGGAGCACAGGCAGGGCGAGCAGCAATAAACAGAAGCCCGAAGGCCATCACACCCCCCCCCATAAAAAAAACGGAGACCCACTAGGGTCTACGTAAGCAGTTACACTAAGGCTCGGGATAGAGCATCGGCCATTATGTTTTCCCGGCCTTTAATATGACAAATGTTTAAATTGAAGGGTTGCAAAAACAACAACCAACGCATCAGCCTCTGATTACAATTCTGCATAGTTGACAGAAAAGTCACAGGATTATGGTCTGTGAAAACAGTGACTGGTGTTGACCCCGAACCCACATACACTTCAAAAAACTGAAGTGCCCAAATCAACGCCAGCGCCTCTTTCTCCACCACTGAATAGTTTAGTTGATGACACTTAAACTTACGCGAGAAGAAGCATATCGGGTGGTCAATACCTCCCTCCCCTTCCTGCAGCAGTACTGCTCCAGCACCCACACCGCTGGCATCTACCTGGATGGTAAAAGGCTTCCCAAAATCTGGAGCAGTGAGAACAGGAGAGGAACAGAGGAGATTTTTCACAGTCTCAAAAGCCGCCTGACATTGAGAAGACCACACAAACACAGCCTTCTTGCCCAAGAGGTCTGTCAGTGGGGCCACCACAGTGGAGAAGTTCCGACAGAACCCCCGGTAATACCCCACTAAACCCAAGAACCTCCCCAACTCTTTCTTAGTTGCTGGAACAGGGTACTTGTCAATAGCCTCCACCTTGGCTCTCACAGGCCGCACTTCACCATGACCCACAACCTTTCCCAAATATGTAACTGTAGCCTTGGCGAACTCACATTTTGACAAATTCACCGTCAAACTGGCCGCCACTAGGCGATCACAGAGAGCTCTGAGACGCTGAACATGAGAGTTCCAGGAATCACTGAACACAATAACATCATCTAAATATGCAGAACACCCAGAGAGCCCACGCAGCACCTGGTTCATAAGGCGCTGAAAAGTAGCCGGGGCGTTCCGCAACTCAAATGGCATCACATTATACGAGAACAACCCCCCAGGAGTAATGAAAGAACAAATTTCTTTGGCTCTCTGCGTCAGTGGCACCTGCCAGTAGCCCTTCAAAAGATCTAACTTTGTAACGAACCTGGCATTCCCTACCTCATCCACACAGTCCTCAATGCGGGGCAGTGGATAGCAATCGGGTTTAGTGCCATCACTGGCCCGAAGGCCATCACAAAGGTTTGCAACAACAATCATTTGTACATATTAAACTTATTATTATTGTGTTCTTGTGCATTTGAATAAAAGCATAAAGATATCATTGCATTACTGTCTGTGTCTTTTCTTCAACACGAAACATTTCTTTCAAATGAAATATCCTCTTATTGTGAGCAGAGAAGCAAATAAATGTGTCTTATCAGTTTGGGGGTACAGAACTTAAGATTCACCAAAAGTAATTTAAGATTGGACAACTGTTAAACCCACTACTCAAACATAAATTGTACTTTTTTATGCATAGTGAGGAATTATATTGTGACTGAAACTGACTGTTTTGTTCTCATTAATGAACTTATAGTGACCAGATTATTCAGTACACACAGTAGTTGTATTTTGATCACCATGTTTTTTTTAAACTATAATCTTCCTGTAATATTTCTTTCTGCCTGTTAATTCACATTCAAATCTTAAATAGCTGTTGTCACAGATGTTGATGGGATTAAAGCTCAATCAACAGTCACTCTGATCTATTTTCAGTTCAGAAGCTCAACACTTTGTCATCTTATGACTTAATGTTTCAGCACTTGTCTTTGGTTTTGGGAGAGACTCGTTCATGTCAGTTAAGAAAAAATGTGCCGGTGCTCAAAATGACATAAATTAACGTTGTGTTGTTGCTCTTCAAGAGTCAGACTTTAAAACCACGCTGGATTTATTCAGTAAGCAAAGAGAGAAAACTCTCATCTGTAATGAGTCGTCTGATCTCAGCCGATTAACATCCTGAAGGAGGTCACTACATCTGACTGTGTCATTAATGTTTGAACAGGTCGGGATGATAATCTTTTGTTTGCTACTCCTTCAATGACTTGTTGTTTTTTTCACAAAATAATGATGTTCAATGTTTACACACTTAAACTTCATTGACATTAACAATTATATTGATCTAATGCTGTCTTCCTCTGTCTTTATCAGCCATGATGTGACTGTAAACTGATTTTAACTCTTGAGTTTCCACCTTGGAGTAAATAAAATGTGTTTGTAACTCCTAAAATGACACAGTAAGATTTCCTGTGTTAGTGACAAACACAACACTGAGCCAGATATTAAAACAAACTCTTTGAATTTTGGTAAACTGATTATTCAAGTACTGGGAGCTACATTCAAACATACAGCTACTAATAAATCATTTATGTCTGAGTGCTGTGTTTTTAGTGTTGTTTTCCTGATGACATGCTCAACATAATCAGTGTTATCAACCAAATCTCCTGCACATGTCTCATATAACATTTCTGGTAATGATTGATCAGCATCAGACACTATTTAAGGCTGAGATGAACACAGAAACTACACAGTAGAACTGAACAGACCGCCACTTTGAGAATGGAGACGACAATGTGTTTTCCTCTGTTGCTGCTGATCTGCTCTCTCTGCACGGCTCAGCTTCAAACAGAGTCTGACAACCACATTATTCCACTTGGAAAGCAAACTGAAGCTGAGAGAAGAGAACCAACAAATGCTGCTGACCAACAACAGAGATGTACATAAGACATCGGTGCTGTGCTGAGAGAGATGAGCGCCTCGCTGGCTGAACAGAGGGTGGAGATGAGGCACGTACAGAGAGAGAATGAAGGTACAGTAGTATGTAAGGTAGTGAGGGAAGTTATACCAATAAGAACCACTGCTTTGTTACAGGAGGGTTTTGTATAATGTTGTAACACTGAACTGTTTTGCAGTATGACCTGCAGGTAAAGATGAGTCAAAGAAAAGCTTCTGGGAGACTTTATAACGTTCTTCTTAATGTACACAGTGTGTCAGTTTAACAACAGCAACAGAATTTTCTCAGTCTAAAAATCCTTGTCTTCTACACCTTTTAAACTCTTTTGTTTCTTTCATTTTTCAACTACAGCAACAAACTGAGGTCACTGTTACAGTGTCCTACAATATTACAGCTTCATACACAATTGAATGTGCTCACAGATATTAATCAGCACAATTACAAAGTACAGTATAGGCTGATGTGTGCATCTGTAGTAGGTTTGGTCATAAACCAAAGTATTGGACTGATTAGCTGTTCCTCACCTCTGATCTCTGTGCCGAGCCATGTCTCCTTAGCAATAACTAGTGTATGTGTGTGGGTGTGTGTATGTTTGTGTGTGTGGGTGTGTATGTCTGTCAGTATGTCTATGTATGTACGTGAGTGTGTATGTAACTGTGTATCTGTGTGTATGTTTATGGGGGTGGGAGGCTTGGGGTTTTCATGATGTTTTGTCTTGTTCTGTTTGTTTGTTTTTACCCTCTGTGAGGCACTTTGTGCTACAAAACTGTATGAAAAGTGCCATATAAATAAAGTTGATTTGATTTGATTAAGATGTTGACCTGATGGTGGCCTAGATAAAAAGGTGAGGGACGACAGAGGATGTTACTTTTCATCATGAGGAGAACATGAATGTCTGTACCAAATTTCATGACTATCATCAAATAGTCATTGAGACGTTTTAGTTGGAAAGACACTTAAAACCACAAATGTTAACTTCATTGTGTTAATTGAAATCCTGCTCTGATGATCACAGTAGATAAAATATAAATATAAATTTCATCTATCCAATAGTTGTCAAGATATTTCAGTCTGTGTCAAAGTGGTGGACTGACTGAATGATTGACAGTGACATCCCATAGAGTCATGCAGCTAATGTGGCTACAACAGTAACTCAACAATTTACAGAAGTTTTCCAAGGAAAATGATGTTGAAGTTAAAACTAACATACAGGCATTTACTGTGTTTCTCAAGCGCAAGCAGCTGAACTGAGAGAACAGAAGACTGAGGTGGAGAAGCTAAAGCAGCATCTTCAAGGTGCTGTGTGGAGAACATCACGGCTCTGATGAAGAAAACAAACAATGAAACACTGAGGAAACAAATTACAATACATGTTATATAACTCTTCTGGCTATGGCTCAATTTTTCATTATATACATTATATGTCATGATGTGACTTTTTTCCAGCACAAACAGCAGAGCTGATCTCCATTAAAGCCAGGACTAATGTCACAGAAAACCAGGTGGAGGCTCTAAAGAGAGAGGGAGAAGGTAAGACTGAGAACTTGTTGGTCAGATTGTTGTTTCCACAGTGAGTTCAGAACAATGACATTGCTCTCTCTCTCTTTCTTTCTCTCTCTCGTCACACATTGTTGACTATTATGGGATTGGTTTGGTTTGGCTTGTTTTGTTTTGTTTTGTTTGTTTCTTGGCTGTTAGTGCTGCTGATGCACTTTTGATTTTGAGAATAACTAACTGATAAATAAAGTTATTTTTAAAAGTCAAAAGTCTCTCTGTCTCTCTGTCTGTCTCTCTCTGTCTGTCTCTCTCTGTCTCTCTCAGTAAAACAGGTGGCTTTCTCAGCCTCTCTCTTGGCTTCAGGCTCAGGAACTCTTGGACCATTTAACACAGACTTTATTCTGGTCTTCAGAAAAGTCGTGTCAAACATCGGAAATGCTTACAACCAAAACACAGGTCCTCAAATTCACAAATCAAAAGAATGAATTGGATTTTCTTTCTATCCTGACTTCAACCTGATGTTGCAACAGACGATTCTCACTTAAATTCACTGACAAACAAAATGTTCCACAGGTTCCTTCAATGCACCGGTGAGAGGCGCCTACCACTTTGAGTTACACATCGGTGCACATGGACATGGTTCACATCCCTCATCTGCTGCGTTGAACAAGAACGGACACCAAATTTTTGTTGCATATGAGCATCAGCCTTCCTATTTTGGGAAATCGTCTAATGGCATCACGCTGCTTCTAGAGGTCAGAGATGTTGTGTCTGTCCATCTGCGGATTAACTCAAGGGTGTTTGACAATGAAAATCATCATAGCACGTTCAGTGGTCATCTGCTTTTCACCATGTTAGCAAACAGTCCTTTTTCTTCTGCTATTGCCATACAGACACTGCAGCAGTGTGTCAGTACACACAGTAGTTGTATTTTGATATCTACTTTTGTAACGTCTGTGTAATATTTCATCTTCCCTGTCATCTCACATTCAGATTTTAAAACGCTGTTCTCGGTCACTCTGATCCATTTTCAGTTCAGAAGTCTATACTTTGTCATGTAATGACAGATTGACTTAGCACCTGTCTGTATTTATTCCTCGTTCTGTATGGAGTAAAATGTTCTTGAGGGTAACACTCAGGGTATTGTGATGTCTTCACATGCTCATTATAAATACTTTCTGTACTTCTGTTGTGGGCTGTGAATGATCTGCATTCATTAACTTTTACCTACTTGATCACTTAAATTTGCAGCAAACTTTTAAGAGACCTTCCTCATCATAACTCATCATAGGACATAACTGTCTTTTATCTCATTGTTTTAATTTCTTATTCTCATGGAAGCCCTTCTAGGGATGGTTGTTGCATCTGCTATAAACACTACTTGCACTGGACAACTGGTTCAGTTTGTCTATGTATACTCTATCTGTCCCTATTAGACAAACCATTAATACATAAAGAAATCAACAGTCCAAACCCCAAATGTATCAAATGTACTTTGTATTAAAAAAAAAAAAAAATGCTTGTTGCTTGATTAAAGACTTAAATGATGAATTGACTGATGAAGTGTTTCAGCTGTCCATAAATAATGAATTAGACACTGGGAGGGAAACCACTTGAGTTGCCTTTCACTGATCATTCTCTTAACTCACACACATACAGTGGACGTCTCATTTAAAAAGCACACAGGTTTTATTGCATATCAATTTCATGTATAAATTCTTCATAGCATTGGAAAGATTACATTTGGTATACATTGCTATTCTACAGAATTAACATCAGAGTCATATCTTTTCAATGAAATTTCTCTAAAGTACATCTTCAATAATCACAAGCATCAAAAGAACTGCAATTTCAGAATTGTTCAATATTATTCTACAATCCTTTATTGTTTTTCATTATGTCTTGTCCCACAAGTCTTTTCTATGTCTTTCAGAGCCACCTGTAAGGCAGTCAAGAACTTGAAGTCAAACCTACTAACCTAACCACATGTACAATAAGTGCATCTACGGATTTCTTTTTTTCTTTTCTTTTTTTTTCTCTCATTTTTTGATTTGATACACATTTCACAAATGGACATCATTATGACTGCTAAACACGTCATGCACAATATCTTTTTTTTTGTTTGTTTTCAATAAACATAACAGAGGCGATATACAACTCAGATTCAAACAAAACAAGCACCATCCATTTAAACCCATATTTTTCAATGATTTTTTTTTCTTCAGACAAATGCATCATTGTTTTTCATTCTTTAAAATACTATACAGTTCAAAAGAAACAATATGTATATTTTTTACTTTCTCCTGTAACAGTGGGGGGGAAACAGCAACCATGTTCGATTATGCTGAAATACATTTCAGCGACCATCTGCCAGAATACTTTCTGAAGTTGGCAAAATGGAATACTTCAATGCCTTCGATTCCTTTGCTTTACACAGCGCGTACTTATTACAGTAGTCCATGACATGAATTACTACATATAGTCAACCTAAAAACTTAACAACCCAAGTCTTTACATTTTATAACCACAAGTTGGAAAACAATGTGTTTACCATGAATGAAATCTCATTCAGTAGAATTATAAAAAAAAAAGACTTCTGTCTTTAGAAAAATGAGATGATGCATCAGTCCTCGCATCACACCACCACCTGCTGTGGTGAAGAAAAATTACAGTGCTTCTGTTTCAGATTTTTCTTATCCCTCCATGTCGAGCATGAGCTGCTCGTCTACTGAAAGTGAAACTAGTCTCCTCTATCTGTGATCGAAGTTCTAGAGACCTAAGCCTGATCAATTTATGGCTTGGACCCATATTGGTTTAAGTACTAGTTTGAAAATACAGCATCAGGCCTAGTTCTGAAAGTCCCAGTACGCAGGGAGGATCAAGGCAACAATGATCAACAATGCTCACCCCCCCTGCCTCCTGCAGCTATCTACAGTTATCTACAGTAAATGACTCATGCCCTCCATGGCACAGCTACCTTGTAGACCACATGGAATGAGTTTCAGTATGATCTCACAAGAAGAACAGGGAACATAAAGTTAAATTCATGATCAAGTGTTTTCTGCTTTCCCTGTCCAGAGTAGACATTTTTTACATGTGTTGGAAGGACCGACCAGCAGAATTATGACATCCGTTTTGACTCTCTGTGGTTTACTTTGCTCTTGTCTTCTGGTTTCATCAGTCCTTGCCTTCCTTCTTGCATGAATAGTGAATGTGTCACTACCAATGCAGCAGAAACCAGATTTTCATGCAGATGTGACTGTGTTTTTTAAACTTTTGGACCACGTCATACAGGACAACTACTTTTAAAGGGAATATTTATTGGTTACACTACATGTATCGGATGAAAAACAAAAGGAAAAGGGAGCTTGATGTGGTGGAAACTAGTCAGATTCAGTAGCGACAATGTAATGCCCCTTTCTGACGTTCATAGTGAAAGTTGTCCAAGTCTGCTCCCGCCATTATAACACTTGAGCCAATTTGCACGCCAATTTGAACAAGACACATTCAGCATACTGGGTAAAATGGTTGAACTGAAACGAGAAAAAAAAAAAACTGAACACTGCAGGACATTACAATGCCAAATAGGACCTAAAACTAACTACAGCTATCTTCCACTATAAATAAAAACTATTAATTTCATGGGTTCTTTCCATTTTGGCACACTAACGCATCAATACCAGAGATTCAGAATCTCCCTCACGCTCTGACAGGCGTTCATTCCTTCAGCAACAAGAAAGGGAGATAAAATGACTTTTCTTCATTTTCGCTCCTCCAGTCATGACAAAACAACCAAAAAATAAATACATACACACACTTCTGAAATCAAATTTATAAGAGCGTAATAAGAAAAAAAAAACTATGACAGCAAAGGCGAGCCCCTTGGAAATGAAATGATTGTCAGAGAACAAAACATTTTCTATGGGTTATTTGGCACATACCACTCTTGCTATGAACATCTAGGTTATTTTGTACACCATATGACAATATCATACAATTTTGGTCCTTCTCTAAAATAATTATATTAACAATTTTAGCACTGTGGTGCCTACAAAGAAACAATACTGTGGTATCTAAGAGGACAGAAAGTAAATAAAATTAACAAATGACCATGAAATAAACAAGCAGAGACAGACTTTCCTCATTTTTCGATTTCAATTCATTTTCAGCGTGATCACATTGGGGAACCAATTACGATGGCTAGTGTCCCAAATAGCTCATTAAAATCACCAGTTGCCATGCACATTTGAACATCATTCTCCATGTAATCATTCCAAAAATCAACAGTCTACTGGAGCTGTTCATTTCCTCAAGTAACATTTAGTGTGGTGCTATTGTTGATTCTGCAGTTAGAATTGAAACAAGATCAGTAAATGAGTCGCCCATGATCGATGGGGGAAACCTGGAGACAATAGTGCACTCGCCCACTATGTTCCTGGTGAAACAGCACCACCTTGTGGACATGCAGTGCTGATGCTGCAGTGCTTATAGTAGGCGGTGTACACAGACTTTAGAGACATACTAGTCATTAAGTGTCTTTATGAGAGCCTTCCGTAGGGTCTCTGTGGTGCTGGGGGAGCCTTGTGGACGTGGGGAGGATCGGAGTAATGCAGAGTTTCAATGCTGTTGAGAAGCATTCATCATGTCCTTCACATCAACAGGAGCTTAGCAGTGCTTTCTCTTTGACAGAGTCTTGCGAGACGCCTCACCAAGGGACAGTCTCTCCCTCCTCTCACTCACTCACTCACTCACTCACTCACTCACTCACTCTCACACACACACACACACACACACACACACACACACACACACACACACACACACACACACAAATGAACACACATATCCACACAGACATATTCTCTCTATCTTGAATGAACGTGACACTGAATTCTTCTTCGGCCGTGTCTTCTCAGTACTCATGTCCACATGTCAGTCTCTTGCTTCTGTCTGTCCTCTTCCTCCCACTTCCTCTCTCTCTCTCTCTCTCTCTCTCTCTCTCTCTCTCTCATCTAGATGTGGTTGAGCGGGTGAAAGCTGCTCGTCTCAGACGGTCCACCTCCCATGCTCAGCCAAGCGTCCAGAGAGTTCTGGGAGGGCCCGTGCAAAGCGTTGTTCTCCGAGAGAGACAGCATCATTGCATAAGCCTGCGGGAGAAGACAGATGACTTTTAATGAGAGAAAACTGCACAGTTTTTCATTTTTAGTAACATTTTCCTCCGTCCAATGACCTGTTAAGAAATAAAAGGACGATTCTGGTTCATTAGGTCTCATTTCTGTTACTTTCCGTTACTTTCTCTGTAGTGATGTTGCCATGTTCCCAGATCTCAAGTTGTGATACACCATATTATCCTTTACATTCATGACACTATACCATGTAATTATGTTTCTTTAGACTGTTTTAAGACTGAAGATGAGAAAGAGCAGTTACAGGTAATGTTAGTAGGTTAAGTGAAAGGAAAAGACATGATTGGGCAGGACAAGAGGCACTTTTAAGCTACAGTTTCAGCTATCAAGAACCTGAACATGTGAAAGGATCCCTCTCATCTCTTGATCAATCAGCTTTGTTCCCTTCCTCCTGTGTTATCAGAACATCTTTCCTGTCCCTCCCTCTTTTAGTGGACATCCAAAAGCCAGTCACATACCTGGGTTTTAGCCTGTCTGTACAAAGTCTCTTTCAATGCCTCCGACTCTAGTGAAGTGTTAAAAATGTCTTTAACATCAAAGGGTTGCTCGCCACTGGCTGCTTTACGTAACCCCTCCAGGCTCTTAGGAAAGCTGGGCAGACCCTCCAGGTCCAGGAGAGAGCCCTCCTCCTCTATACACCTGCACACCGAGGGGTGGATGGACACATGGATGGCAGAAATAGGGCAGTGTGGAAGGGTCGGTTGGGGAGGGATAGATGGAAAGTTAATGTGATGGAAGGCGGAAGGACAAGGAGGAAGTTTAGGTGAAAGGAAACATGAAGAGAAGAGAAAAGGAGATGTACATTTAATAAAAGGACGAAGAAGAAAAAGGAGAGAAGAGAAGGAGCAGAAGCTGACCTCACAAGCTGACCTTCTGAGTGTCTGTTAAGGGAATCTATATGTTCAGTCTTTGTTTTACTTCTGTCTGCCCTGCTCAGTATATAGTGCAGTTTAGTATTAGCAGAAGTTATAAAGACAGAAGTTAAAACAGGCAGTTTCTGTTAATGGACATATTACATGTGGTTTACCTGCGAGTGTGTTCATAGCTCATAGCTAATGGAGCTGACTCTTCCTCCTCCTCGTCCTCCTCGTACACTCCTGTTGTGACGGGAGACGGGGACTCGGGCGCCTCATCATGAGACTTCTCTGTCAGACTGCCTTCCTCCTCCTCCTCATCGTCACCCTCCACTTCCTCTTCTTCCTCCTCCAGCCCCTGCAGCCCTAGTTTGGAGTTGGACAAACTGTGGCTGGGTGGGCGCTCCTCCTCAGCTTGGTCTGATCTGCAGGGGGGTCAAAGGTCAAAGAAGAGAGGAAGTGTCACTAATGTTGGGAACTGTTTCTGAAGCCACTGCCTTCTTCTTCTTGTATTAGTGACATTTCAGTGTAAGAAACAGGCATTTAAAGCACATGTGAAGTTACTTTTGTCCAGTATGTCAAGCTGCATGTTGTCAAATTTTGTAAGGAAAGCAAAAACAATGTATAAAATTGTAAATAACAAACATGTTATCAGTCATGTCCACATTCGTGTGCACAACTTGGTTTCTACTTTTCAGTCATTTCATCAGGTTACACCAATGAACATGACCAGTTGAATGCATGGCACTCAGCGCTCACACGCTGTTAGCTTGAATATTTACTATTAGTGCAGAAAGTAGGGAGAGCAGCAGTAGTTTTGAAGCATGATGTACTGTGTGTATATATTATCAAACTTATTACCACAACAGACACACTTGTAGCTCTCTGTCAGCGATGGGTTCTCTGATGTTCTACCTACTTCATACAAATGCAGCCCGCTGCCCGTGGCTGTGGTAGGACTGATAACAGAGCTCCAGCAGACCTGGGCCCAGCTGCCTCTTAACAGAATGTGCATGAATGCATAAAATAACAAAAGTAGCGCCATTGTTTCCAAATGTAACAGAGTAAAGTACAGATTTTCTTCAGAAAATCTACTCAAGTAACAGTAAAAGTACACTGCATTAAAACTTCTCCAGAAAATACAATTTACCCCGGAAAAGTTACTCAACTACCTGTAACAGAGTAAATGTAACTAGTTACCTCTGAAATCAGGACAATGAAACACTGAGTAAACACATTACAATTAATTATGTTGCTTGTTTCTGAATTCTCCTGACCAGTTTAACTGTACTAATAATAAACACTCGTTAATGGGGCACCACCTCCGTTATTTTGTCTATTTGAATAATCCGGAGGTAATTAATCAAATTCGACTGGACAAGTTTAACTTGTATCAATTCTAATCAATTTCAGATCAATTTATTCAATCTCATATATGAAGCAATGAATTCTACACATATCCATCGGTTCTCCACATTAAAAACAAACCTGCACAGACAACGACATACGGTTAAATATGTTTATTGACTAAATAATTCAGGTTAAATAAATGAAATGGCAATTTAAATGAATAACACAGGTAACAAGAAATATGACATAACTAAGTCATGGGTTATTAGTGGAATATTGGCTGATGGTGAGATCATGAGTTAGGGTGAAGCATTTAAAGATTACGGGTGTAATTTTTAATACTAACGAGACCCTAACCGAATTTCTCTTAAGCTAAAAGATATGAATCAGAGCCATAGACCATCTCATGTATCATGTGTGAATCCAGCTGTTGTGAGTGATGGAGAGCCTACTTTCTTAGCAGAGTTGCGGGGTCCGCGGCGGCGGATTCCCTCGGGTGATTTGCAGCTCTAGCTGGCAGTCCCGGTCCAATGGCCGGGGGTCAGCTCGTCCGGTATCAGTCGGTTGGGCACCTCGGTCCGTTGTCTTAGGAAGAGGGCCGCTGGTCCCGTATCGATCCGGTGCAGATCTTGGCTCAATGCCCAGCGGGATGATACCGCTAGCGAGCGCTGGGGGCTTGTCACAGAGTCTGTCTTTCGTTGGAAACCGCTTGCACGGTCTCGGACACAGCAAGTTGCTGTAGTCGTGATGATGATTGTGATAAAGATGTTCTTCTTCGTTTCTTCGAGTGGTTCTCAGGCTCTGACTTTGTAAACTAGATTTAACTTCTTGAATAAAATAACTGAGGATGATACGTTGATCAGGCGGATCTTCCGTTGTTAGTTAATGCAAGGTAATCTAAATTAAGTTCACTTCTTCAAAAGCGGGTTACGATACTTAACGGTATAAAACAAATTAAAACAGAACTTCGTTCTGGTACAAACTTAATAAAAGAAGCTAATCAATACTGCGAAAAATATAAAATGAGAAAAATCAACGCATGAGCACTTCTGATGAGATCGCTGTCTTGGAGCGTGTTTCAAAGTAAAGAGCTTCAAAATAAGTTACAAAAGAAACTTTAAAACAAAAATTAAAACTGAACTAAAACAAAAACTGTAAAAACTGAACTGTAAACTGAACACGAGAGACGTGATCTCTCCGTTTTATTATTCGCAAATCGAGGCGTGTCTAGGCGGGGCTTACCGGCTTTTATCTCCAAGATTTAAACGTTACAAAACAGTGCTTCACCTTCTCACAGATTCTCACCATGGCTTAATAGATGTACTTTGTCTATCATGAAAATGATTATGACGTGATTAAACATTAATTATACATATTCAGCTTAATACTTGTTAAAACAAAGACATATCAGAGTCATTTACTGGTTATAACCATGAACATATTAAACAGAATATTTCTCGTCCAACTGTATCAGGACTCACCATCAGGAGGTGCTGTGGTTCCACCGAACACAGTACAGATTAAACATTACAATTTTATTTCAGTCAATCTTAATCGTAGAGAAACGGGAGAAAGATCAGTTTTATGAGCTTCTCTTACTGTTTCTTAATGTGTTAGAAATAAGATTGTGAGATACTGACTTAATGGTTAATTAGAAATGGTCTGAAATCTGGAAGAATACAGAGGCCATTTGAATGGAATGTGACCAGATAGCATCCAGATGTGTCGTAAATTACAGAAGACAGAGTAACAGCATAGAAAAACACGTCAGAAGGTGTCTGATGTCCACTCTGGAGAGTGTGTTTGTGTATCAGAAGTAAGAGAAAGAGAGTTCAGAAATGGGAGAGAAAGTTCATCCACAGGCTTTGGGTTGTAAATTAATTAAAACTGTCCTCATTTGAAGTCTTTATGGTCCAGGAGAACACTATCCTCTCTGCCAGGAGATAAGATGGTCAGCCTGGAAGACGCCTCCTTCCTGTAAATCTTCTTCATCCAGATGAAAAGGGTTAACAACAAAAACAGGGCCCCAATTTAATGCAGAGGCGATGGCATAAGTTCCTAGACTATCAAACATAGGTGTATGTGTACACAGGTTACAGACAAATATGTCATGATGTGACTTTTTTCCAGCACAAACAACAGAGCTGATCTCCATTAAAGCCAGGACTAATGTCACAGAAAACCAGGTGGAGGCTCTAAAGAGAGATGGAGAAGGTAAGACTGAAAACTAAACCAGCAATTCATTTTTTCATTCCAGAAATGTGTCTATTTTGACAACAAAAAAACAACAACGTTCTACGTTGGCAGTGGCTCCCCGAGCAGAACAATGTGCCCTGTTAAGGTTTCCCACAGCACATTTCATTGTAACAAGGTGATCAATGTTTTTCACTTCACCTATTAGTCTTCTTAATGTTCTGACTGATGGGGGTACAGGTTCTAATAAATAATTTATGTTTGTGTGCTGTGTTTTCAGTATTCTGGTGACATGCTCCATGTGATCAGTGTTATCAAACTGATGTCCTGCACGTGTCTCTCAAATATTTCTGTTAATAATTGATCATTACCAGCTCTTGTTCTTCCAAAGTCAGACTTTATTGTCGTGCTGGATTTATTGAGGGAGCAGAGAGAGAAAAATGTTCTTTATTACTCATCTAACATGTGTTTCTGATGTGATCTCAGCCAATTAACAACCTGAGGGAGGTCACTACATCTGACTGTGTTGTTAATGTTTGAACAGGTCGGGCTGATAATTTTTAGTTTGCTGCTTTAATGACTTGTTTTTCATGTCAGGTCGTTCGATGTTTACACTCTCAAACTTCAGTGAGGATGACAATTATATTGATCTGATGCTGTCTTTCTTACCTGTCAGTGTTATCAGCCATGAGGTGATTTTATACATGATTTTGGCCTTCAATTATGCACATTTTAGCAAGAAAAATGGTTCACAGATTGAGAGCTAGATTCCAACATACACAGATCAGCTGCCTCAATATTGAAAGGACTAAGAGGTAAAGTGAATAAGATTGGTCATCTTGTTAAAATGCAGTGTTCTGCTGGGAAACCTTAGGTCATGTCATTGATGTGGATGCTACCTGATGTGCACCACCCACCCAAACACTGTTGCAGACAAAGTATTTCCCCGCTCAACAACAACAACAACGTTCCACGTTGGCAGTGGCTCCCCGAGCAGGACAATGTGCCCTGTTACAAACTGCTCAGGAATGGCCAGAGAAACGTAATGAAGTATTCAAGGTGTTGACTTGGCCTCCAAGTTTATCACATCCCAATCCAATCAAGTATCCATGGTCTGAGCTGGAACAAGTCTGATAATACTTGGTCTGCAACAGTGTTCTGGTGGGTGGTGCACGTCAAGTGGCATCAGCCCGGCTCCAGAACCATATTGTAAGGGGAGCATGTGATGATCACAGGGGGCATTTCCCACAGATCTGCACATACATACATACATACATCCATAATAGACAAATGGCAATGGTCTATTACCATATTACCAGTACAAGAACAAATTTCACTTCATATGCACATGAAAACCAGTTGTACAATCACAATATCACACCCCCTTTAGCTAAATAGCTTAGACTACTCACCACTTAGTAGGGGTGTGCGATATGACGATATTAGATCGTGAAGGATTAGAATGTGTAGACGATCTGCCAGAGTGCAGAGATCGCAGGATCGTCTAGGGCAAAGTCTATACATTACAGTTCTATGCTGATGCACCGACGCACCAAACGTATTACGTCATCAACCTGACCGACCAATCATAGCGAATTACGGGCAGTGACGCGCTTTCTTACCGGCCTCCTTGTTTATGTGTGTAGCGGTAGCCGCATGCAGAGCCATGGCTGAAAGCCAAACGGAGGGGTTGGTCGCTTTTTTAAAAAAAACAAAAAAACAGCGTTTCACCATCTCTCATCTCTGCCAGTTAGCCCCTCCACCTGCCGCCTCTCTCGGGTGCGCACGCACGCACACACACACACACACACACACACACACACACACACACACACACACACACACGGGCGCATGGATAGGTCGCGCTTGGCCGCTAATAAACCGTAAATGCGCTAACAGTACAGTGTTCAAATTACCTGGCCTAAATTGTCTGTTTTTCTTTTTTTGATTTAAGATCGTGATAAAATCGAAATCGTGATTTTATTTTTTAAAAATCGTGATATGATATTTTTGCCATATCGCCCACCCCTACCACTTAGTAGAGATGCAGTCGGCTTCTCCCAGAGTTGAACCTCTTCATTACTGCCCCCTTCCATTCAGTAGCAAATCTTTTAGTTAAGTCTCTTTCAAAGGCCAGCTGCACTAAATGTGCTTTTCGTTGGTGCAGCATGCTGAGTCTATTGTCTGTGAGAACACTTTGTAAAGTGGAAAAAGATTTCTCACACATGGCTGTTGATGCTCTAAATGTCAGAGCATGTTTAAAGGCCATCATCACACTTGGCATAGCCTCCAGTGCGCTGTGGAATGTCTTGACAATCTGTGATATTGTCCAGGTTTCATCGTCGGCAGTCATGTTTGTTTTGAGGAAGTGGCTAGCAACCACAAATTCTGCTTCAATGATTTCAGCGCTTGATGAAGTCAGAATGGGCTTTACATGTTTGACCTCGAGGAACGTTTCACTGTTTGAAGTGCTGTTGTGTTCACTGAAACGCTTGCTTATTTCTTCCCCCACCGCATCCAAGGTGCTGTAGAATAATCTCCGCAGTTCAGTGTCCCCCTCGTCAGTATCACCCTGCTGCTGGCCAACGGTCTCTTCAACGAGATATTCTTGGAGACTTTTGTTAACCGTCCTCTTCCTCTTTTGTGGCCTGTCTCCCTACACTGTCCCATGATGTTGTTAAACTCACTTTCTGAGCGCTGTTGCGCAACACATTCAGATGCACTTTTCACTAACCGCATCCCAGAGAGCAAATCCATTTGTTCTGACTGAAGCATTTTGTTGGGGGCCTCAAGCAGCTGCAAAATCCTCTGCACAAAGCATCCAATGAATTCAAAGCTTGGCTCTGAAATAGCCCGAATCAGACCTGCTGCCTCAATTCGTAAGTCAGTTCCAAAGGCACGATTGCTGTCAATCTCTGACAACAGAGAGAAAATGTCATCAAATGACTTGAGCACGACTGTGACGGTAGCTAGATGGCCAGTCCACCGATGGTCGAGCAGACATTTTAGCGTGTCTCCTTTATGGTGGACTGCAACAGTGGGTTTCTTAATGAATTTGTAGAGAGACCCACAAACTCCAAAAAAGTCCTCGATTGCTCCCTCGCTTGACATTGCATTTATCACAACTAGGTGGAGCTGATGATTAAAACAATGGAGATAGGGTATCTCTCTGGCGAGCGTGTCCTGCAGTATCGTCTGAACACCCCCGTGCTTCCCGGACATGACCATCATACACCTGACTGAGACTTTTAGATGTACTTAAACCAACTCTGCGCAGCTCTGTGATTATAGTGTTTGCAAGAGTTTTGGCATCTCCCACATCTGCAGTAGCAATAGTTAGTAAATGCTCCCTAACTTCCAAATCTTCTGCTACAAAGCGGATCACGATAGAAATGTTTTCACAGCCAGTGGGGTCTCGGGTGCCGTCAACTTTAATGGTAAACCATGAATCACTGACTTCACGTACAATTTCTTCAGTTAGAATATCACTCATTAACACTGTACTCCAACCAGTCTCTACGGCTGTACCACAGGGCAGCAAATGAGCGTTTCTGACCCTTGAAAAGGCGAGAGGGAAACTTATTCAAAATGACCTGAGTGGGCTTGTCCTCACCAAGATCATCCTGAAGGCCACCATGACCTTGTGTTTTGGAAAGTCAGCTTGTGCCTGGTGAGGGCAAAGGACACCTGTCATTATCACTGGGTTTGGCGCTATAATCCGCTTGCTCCGGCTTCGCTGAGGGGGCTTGTGCCTGTGTGTCGCTGCTAGCTAGTAGCTGCTCACTAGCTGCTTGCTCCTTCTCCGCGGGGAAAAGGTGCTCCTGCTCCACTGTCGCTTGTTCCTCAGCTTGCTCTGCCCTACTGGAGGCAGTTTTAGGTCACGGTGGTCGGAAGAATTCCCTTATATCCATAGTGAGTTCCGTTTTTAACTACACGTCTCCTCTCGCTCAATAGACAATAGAAAAATGTGAATGTAAACACACTAAAGTCAGCGCGTCACTTGCAGCAGCACGCACGCATCACGTGACACAAGCGTATCTGCCGTAACGAATTAAATTAAAATATTTTTTTGTATTTTAAATTTTACTGATGAACTAAATATGAATTAATACAATTTGACACACAAAACAAGTTATGACTAGTCTAAATTATTTTCAGGAGGAAAAAAACTCCTTACCCCTCTGACAGCCAATGGGGGGCAAGGAGGCAGGGGCGGGGGGACATTGCCCCCCTAATTGACCCCCTAAGGCCGGGGATGAGTGGCATCCACATGAATATCAGGACCCAAGGTTTGCTGTGCTGTGTTTTCAGTATTCTGATGACATGCTCCATGTGATCAGTGCTATCAAACAGATCTGCACGTGTCTCTTTTCTGGTACTCTCTGGTAATGATTGATCAGCATCAGACACTATTTAAGGCTGAGATGAACACAGAAACTACACAGTAGAACTGAACAGACCGCCACTTTGAGAATGGAGATGACAATGTGTTTTCCTCTGTTGCTGCTGATCTGCTCTCTCTGCACGGCTCAGCTTCAAACAGAGTCTGACAACCAAATTATTCCACTTGGAAAGCAAACTGAAGCTGAGAGAAGAGAACCAACAAATGCTGCTGACCAACAACAGAGATGTACACAAGACATCAGTGCTGTGCTGAGAGAGATGAGCGCCTCGCTGGCTGAACAGAGGGTGGAGATGAGGCACTTACAGAGAGAGAATGAAGGTACAGTAGTATGTAAGGTAGTGAGGGAAGTTATACCAATAAGAACCACTGCTTTGTTACAGGAGGGTTTTGTATAATGTTGTAACACTGAACTGTTTTGCAGTATGACCTGCAGGTAAAGATGAGTCAAAGAAAAGCTTCTGGGAGACTTTATAACGTTCTTCTTAATGTACACAGTGTGTCAGTTCAACAACAGCAACAGAATTTTCTCAGTCTAAAAATCCTTGTCTTCTACACCTTTTAAACTCTTTTGTTTCTTCCATTTTTCAACTACAGCAACAAACTGAGGTCACTGTTACAGTGTCCTACAATATTACAGCTTCATACAAAATTGAAGGACAGAAACAAAACAAGACCAGCGTGCTCACAGATATTAATCAGCACAATTACAAAGTACAGTATAGGCTGATGTGTGCATCTGTAGGTTTGGTCATAAACCAAAGTACTGGACTGATTAAGATGTTGACCTGATGGTGGCCTAGATAAAAAGGTGAGTGACGACAGCCAAATAACATCCTGAAGGAGGTCACTACATCTGACTGTGTCATTAATGTTTGAACAGGTCGGGATGATAATCTGTTGTTTGCTACTCCTTCAATGACTTGTTGTTTTTTTCACAAAATAATGATGTTCAATGTTTACAAACGTAAACTTCATTGACATTAACAATTATACTGATCTAATGCTGTCTTCCTCTGTCTTTATCAGCCATGATGTGACTGTAAACTGATTTTAACTTTTGAGTTTCCACCTTGGAGTAAATAAAATGTGATTGTAACTCCTAAAATGACACAGTAAGATTTCCCGTGTTAGTGACAAACACAACACTGAGCCAGATATTAAAACAAACTCTTTGAATTTTGGTAAACTGATTATTCAAGTACTGGGAGCTACATTCAAACATACAGCTACTAATAAATCATTTATGTTTGAGTGCTGTGTTTTCAGTGTTGTTTTCCTGATGACATGCTCAAAATAATCAGTGTTATTAACTAAATCTCCTGCACATGTCTCATATAATATTTCTGGTAATGATTGATCAGCATCAGACACTATTTAAGGATGAGATGAACACAGAAACTACACAGTAGAACTGAACAGACCGCCACTTTGAGAAAGGAAATTTTGAGCTGATGATGGCTGCAGATGAAATGTCAGAAGATCAGCAAAGTTCTTACAATCCATCCTGTGGTGAACATGTCTCAGTCAACAGTTGACTGAGCAAAAAAATGTCCTGCTGATGGCAGAAAAGTCAATCCGCTGGGGACCAAAATGTCTGTACAAAATTTCCCAGATAAAATAGTTGTGAAGATATTTCAGTCCAGGCCAAAGTGGTTGAATAACCAACAGTGCCATCCCATAGAGTCATGCAGTTTACGTGGCTACAAAAGTAAATCAACAATTTTTCAAGTTTCTCAAGGAAAATGATGATGCAGTACATGAAAACTAACATGCACACATTTATTTCTTTAATCAAGTGCAAGGAGCTAAACTGAGAGTACTGGAGTTACAGAAGACTGAGGTTGACAAGTTGAAGCAACAACTTAAAGGTACAGTGTGGAGAATATTTTGGCTACGATAACAAAAGTGTAATTTTGGACCATAAGATCATTAACAAGTGCTATATATAAGTCCCGCCCCCCCAATATGATATAAATGCCCAACGGCCAAAGCAAACCTTGATAAATACAGTAATGATTAAATACTTATAAATATAAAACTGTAAAACATTGTTTCATCAGACATAAATATGTCATGATGTGACTTTTTTCCAGCACAAACAGCAGAGCTGATCTCCATTAAAGCCAGGACTAATGTCACAGAAAACCAGGTGGAGGCTCTAAAGAGAGATGGAAAAGGTAAGACTGAAAACTAAACCAGAAAAGAAAATACTTGAAGAGCTTGATGCTAAAAATCTGAGCATCATTTCAAAACTTACCTAAAATGGTGGATAGCACGAAAATCCAGAACATGTTGGTCACATTGTTGTTTCCAGGGTGAGTTCAGATCAATGACATTGCTCTCTTTGCAGTATGACCTGCAGGTAAAGATGAGTCAAAGAAAAGCTTCTGGGAGACTTTATAACATTCTTCTTAATGTACACAGTGTGTCAGTTTAGCAACAGTCAACAGAGTTTTCTCAGTCTAAAAATCCTTGTCTTCTATAAGAATCCTACAAAGACTCAGCTCTGCCATATCCACCTCGCTAGATCGTAGTACCTGCTCATTCCTTCTGCTCGGCTCCAGTCCCATCCTCCTCAGCCCTGTTTATCTGCTCTGTGTCTCTGTTCATTCACACTGAACTTTTGAAAAGCTGTTGTCACAGATGTTTATGAGATTAAGGACTCTATTTTACGCCCCTGGCCCTGTTGGTCTCAAAATGAGGTGTGGTCAAGCACACTGATGGCGGATTGCTATGTTGAGTCAGCAGAAAGCGACAGCGCCATAGACCAACAAAAAGCTGGTCTGAAGTCTAAAGCTCAGACTGTTTCCTGCTATTTAAAGGACGCATCAGATGCGCCTACACAGGCGGGTTCACACTGTTCATACGCTCTGATTTTATGACTTGAGAAGTTGCTTTCAGTTATTTTAAACATTTCCATGAACGCAGTCATGTCACTATGACAAATATTGTGGCTCATTTAATCATCAGAACTAAAAGCTGTAGTTATAAACTCTCCAAAGGAAACGAGTCGGGAGTTTAAAATTTACAAAGAAGTTCATCAGCTGTTCCTCGTGTGCAATGTGCGCGTTCATGTACAGATACACATGGTTTCTGCTGCTGGAGGATCGCTGCAGGTCATGTCAGTAATATTTTCATCATTAACGTATTTCTCCCCTCTCATCCCACCCGTTATTGATCAGGATGATACTTTTATGACCCGTCCCGCCTGAACCACGGACTGAGAGCACACACAGAGGGACGCAGCAGCGCTCCTCCTTCTCCTCCTTCCCCCCCTTCTCCTCCTCCTCAGTTAAATATCAGCTTATTTTTTCATATGCAGTCAAACAAAGTTGATGGGACAGATGGTTGTGAAAAGGTGGGGCAGAGGGTCCAGCAGCCGAAGATCACATCCCTTTCCCTCAGCAAAGAAGAGTGTCACAGTTTAATATGTGCAGGCCCTGGAGCACCTGGCTCTTGAAGGGAATGGGAGAGGACACTCAGATTGGTTTGATTCATGTTAGGCCCAAAAACACACCCATGACTAATTCATAAAAACCACCTCTTTGCGCAGTGCGCCGCCCATATTATCCACCGTTTAACCAGCAAAATGGACTTGGACACGCCCTAAACACACTAAACGTGCTGCACTTCAGACCGTTTAAAAAGGCCCATAAATCTGATCAACAGCCACTCTGATCCATTTTTTCAGTTAAGAAGTTTTACACTTGTCATATTATGACTTTATGACTTTGCACTTCTCTGTCAGTGGATGTTGTTGTTAAATGTGTTGCTGCTCTTCCAAAGTCAGACTTTTTTATCGTGCTGGATTTATTGAGGAAGCAAAGAGAGAAAAATGTTCTTTATTACTCATCTAACATGTGTTTCTGATGTGATCTCAGCCAATTAACAACCTGAGGGAGGTCACTACATCTGACTGTGTCGTTAATGTTTGAACAGGCCGGGCTGGTCATTTTTTGTTTGCTACTCCTTTAATGACTTGTTTTTCATGTCAGGTCGTTCAATGTTTACACTCTCAAACTTCAGTGAGGATGACAATTATATTGATCTGATGCTGTCTTTCTTACCTGTCAGTGTTATCAGCCATGAGGTGGTTTCATACATGATTTTGACCTTCGATAATGCACATTTTAGTAAGAATAATAGTTCAAGGATTGAGAGCTACATTCCAACATACACAGATCAGACACTATTAAAAGGACTAAGAGGTAAAGTGAATGAGATTGATCATCTTGTTAAAATGCAGTGTTCTGCTGGGAAACCTTAGGTCATGTCATTGATGTGGATGCTACTTGACGTGCACCATCCACCTAAACACTGTTGCAGACAAAGTATTTCCCTGCTCAACAACAACAACGTTCCACGTTGGCAGTGAATCCCTGACAAATTAGAGACAAGCACACTGTAATGAAAACAGTGATAATTAAATATCTTTCACCATCAAAGATTGTTTTCATTGGAGACACTTTTGCCACTTTTTTGATTAATTCCAGCACAAACAGCAGAGCTGATCTCCATTAAAGCCAGGACTAATGTCACAGAAAACCAGGTGGAGGCTCTAAAGAGAGATGGAGAAGGTAAGACTGAAAACTAAACCAGCAATTCAATATTTAAACAGATTAGTTCTCATAATATTTGTCTAATGTAAAACCTTATCTGATGTGAATAGCACAAAAACACTGAGAATAATATGTGCCTTTAGATAACTTCATTTTGAAACATGCTCATCGTTGCTGTAACATCAGTCACTTTAAAACAAGTATGTTTCTCTCTCTCAGTCAAACAGGTGGCTTTCTCAGCTTCACTGCTGGCTTCAGGCTCTGTAACTGTTGGACCATTTAACACACACACTCCTCTGGTGTTCAGACACGTTGTGACAAACATAGGAAATGCCTACAACCCAAACACAGGTACTCAAATTCACAAAATTAAATAATTAAGTTGAATTTTTGGCTATGTCGACATCTATCCAGTTGACAGATGTTGCAGCAGTTGATTCTTCATTTAAAATACACCACAGGTTTTTTCATTGCACCAGTGAGAGGAGCCTACCACTTTGAGTTCTACATATTTGGATGGGGACATGCTTCACATCCTTCAGCTGCTGCGTTGGTCAAGAATGGACAACAGATTTTTATGGCATATGAACATCAGCAGTCTGGTGGAGCGAAATCTTCTAATGGTGTCACGTTGCTTCTAGAGGTTGGAGATGTTGTGTTTATGCGTCACTGGGCCAACACAAGGATATATGACAGTGAAAATCGCCATACCACCTTCAGTGGCCATGTGCTTTTCACCATGTGAGCAGGAAACTGTCTTTTTTCTTCAATTATATGAAAACCTGCCCACACTGTAGTGTGTATCACTACTTCTTGATAGATGTGTCATTTCTTTCTCTTTTATATGACAGCTGATTGACAACAACAACAATCTTATTGATCAGAAAAGGTTCATGAATTTTTCATTTTCATTATTCTGATTTACATCAAAATGCACAGTGATGGACAGCTAGAGAACTTGTGACATTATTTCAAACACTAGATTAGAGAAGTCAACTAATTTGTGAGAAAAATGTGGAAATGTTTGCCTTTTTTTTAAGTATCTAAGTAAGTTGACATACAGAATTACTCTTTTTTATTATGATTATGAAGGCTGGATGACAAAGGTTTGCAGCAACAATCATTTGTACATATTAAACTTATTATTATTGTGTTCTTGTGCATTTGAATAAAAGCATAAAGATATCATTGCATTACTGTCTGTGTCTTTTCTTCAACACGATACATTTCTTTCAAATGAAATATCCTCTTATTGTGAGCAGAGAAGCAAATAAATGTGTCTTATCAGTTTGGGGGTACAGAACTTAAGATTCACCAAAAGTAATTTATGATTAGACAACTGTTAAACCCACTTCTCAAACATAAATTGTACTTTTATATGCATAGTGAGGAATTATATTGTGACTGAAACTGACTGTTTTGTTCTCATTAATGAACTTATAGTGACCAGATTATTCAGTACACACAGTAGTTGTATTTTGATCACCATGTTTTTTTTAAACTATAATCTTCCTGTAATATTTCTTTCTGCCTGTTAATTCACATTCAAATCTTAAATAGCTGTTGTCACAGATGTTGATGGGATTAAAGCTCAATCAACAGTCACTCTGATCTATTTTCAGTTCAGAAGCTCAACACTTTGTCATATTATGACTTAATGTTTCAGCACTTGTCTTTGGTTTTGGGAGAGACTCGTTCATGTCAGTTAAGAAAAAATGTGGCGGTGCTGAAAATGACATAAATTAACGTTGTGTTGTTGCTCTTCAAGAGTCAGACTTTAAAACCACGCTGGATTTATTCAGTAAGCAAAGAGAGAAAACTCTCATCTGTAATGAGTCGTCTGATCTCAGCCGGTTAACATCCTGAAGGAGGTCACTACATCTGACTGTGTCATTAATGTTTGAACAGGTCGGGATGATAATCTTTTGTTTGCTACTCCTTCAATGACTTGTTGTTTTTTTCACAAAATAATGATGTTCAATGTTTACACACTTAAACTTCATTGACATTAACAATTATACTGATCTAATGTTGTCTTCCTCTGTCTTTATCAGCCATGATGTGACTGTAAACTGATTTTAACTTTTAAGTTTCCACCTTGGAGTAAATAAAATGTGTTTGTAACTCCTAAAATGACACAGTAAGATTTCCTGTGTTAGTGACAAACACAACACTGAGCCAGATATTAAAACAAACTCTTTGAATTTTGGTAAACTGATTATTCAAGTACTGGGAGCTACATTCAAACATACAGCTACTAATAAATCATTTATGTCTGAGTGCTGTGTTTCCAGTGTTGTTTTCCTGATGACATGCTCAACATAATCAGTGTTATCAACCAAATCTCCTGCACATGTCTCATATAACATTTCTGGTAATGATTGATCAGCATCAGACACTATTTAAGGCTGAGATGAACACAGAAACTACACAATAGAACTGAACAGACCGCCACTTTGAGAATGGAGATGACAATGTGTTTTCCTCTGTTGCTGCTGATCTGCTCTCTCTGCACGGCTCAGCTTCAAACAGAGTCTGACAACCAAATTATTCCACTTGGAAAGCAAACTGAAGCTGAGAGAAGAGAACCAACAAATGCTGCTGACCAACAACAGAGATGTACACAAGACATCGGTGCTGTGCTGAGAGAGATGAGCGCCTCGTTGGCTGAACAGAGGGTGGAGATGAGGCACGTACAGAGAGAGAATGAAGGTACAGTAGTATGTAAGGTAGTGAGGAAGTTATACCAATAAGAACCACTGCTTTGTTACAGGAGGGTTTTGTATAATGTTGTAACACTGAACTGTTTTGCAGTATGACCTGCAGGTAAAGATGAGTCAAAGAAAAGCTTCTGGGAGACTTTATAACGTTCTTCTTAATGTACACAGTGTGTCAGTTTAACAACAGCAACAGAATTTTCTCAGTCTAAAAATCCTTGTCTTCTACACCTTTTAAACTCTTTCTTTCTTTCATTTTTCAACTACAGCAACAAACTGAGGTCACTGTTACAGTGTCCTACAATATTACACCTTTATACACAATTGAGGGACAGAAACAAAACAAGACCAGCGTGCTCACAGATATTAACCAGCACAATTACAAAGTACAGTATAGGCTGATGTGTGCATCTGTAGGTTTGGTCATAAACCAAAGTATTGGACTGATTAAGATGTTGACCTGATGGTGGCCTAGATAAAAAGGTGAAGGATCACAGAGCATGTGACTCTCTACAAAATAAATAAATCTACAAATTCAGTAAAGATGATTAAAAACGCTTGTCAGCTCATGTTCTATATGACTGCAATGATTTTTATATTGTTTGAAGTGCAAGCAGCTAAACTGAACGAACAGAAGACTGAGCTGGAGAAGCAGAAGACTGAGATGGAGAAGCAGAAGACTGAGATGGAGAAGCTAAAGCAACAACTTCAAGGTACTGTGTGGAGAACATCACGGCTCTGATAATGAAAACGACTTATAATATTGTATCATAAGCTGAAATGAAAAAAAAAGAACAGGACAATGAAACACTGTTTGAGTAAAAACGTTACAATACATTCTGTTGCATCTGGTTAAAAATTCCTGACTTACAGTGTTTTTTCTGAAGATAATATCCAGAGTAAATGTTCAATGGCCAAAAGCAAACCTTGATAGAAACAGTGATGATTAAACTCTTAACGATCAAACATTGTTTTCATCAGAGTCAAATATGTCATGATGTGACTTTTTTCCAGCACAAACAGCAGAGCTGATCTCCATTAAAGCCAGGACTAATGTCACAGAAAACCAGGTGGAGGCTCTAAAGAGAGATGGAGAAGGTAAGACTGAAAACTAAACCAGCAATTCAATATTTCATTCCAGAAATATGTCTAATTTAAAAAAATAAGTGGATAGAACAAAAATACAGAATCATATTGTTGTTTCCACAGTGAGTTTAGAGCAATGAGCTCTCTCTCTCTCTCTCTCTCTCTCTCTCTCTCTCTCTCTCTCTCTCAGTCAAACAGGTGGCTTTCTCAGCTTCACTGCTGGCTTCAGGCTCTGGACATACTGGACCATTTAACACACGCACTCTTCTGGTGTTCAGACACGTTGTGACAAACATTGGAAACGCTTACAACCCAAACACAGGTACTCAAATTCACATTTTTTTGTTATGCTGGCATCAACCAGGTTGACAGATGTTGCAGCAGTTGATTCTTCATTTAAAATGTTCCACAGGTTTTTTCACTACACCAGTGAGAGGAGCCTACCACTTTGAGTTCTACTTATATGGACACGGACATCCTTCACATGGTTCAGGTGCTTGGTTGGTCAAGAACGGAGAACATATCTTTATGGCATATGAACATCAGCCGTCCGGTGGTGTGAGTGCTTCTAATGGTGTCACGTTGCTTCTAGAGGTTGGAGATGTTGTGTTTATGCGTCAGTCAGCTAACTCATGGATATATGACAATCAAAATCATCATACCACCTTCAGTGGTCATCTGCTTTTCACCATGTGAGCAGGAAACTGTCTTTTTTCTTCAACTATATGAAAACCTGCCCACACTGTAGTGTGTATCACTACTTCTTGATAGATGTGTCATTTCTTTCTCTTTTATATGACAGCTGATTGACAACAACAACAATCTTATTGATCAGAAAAGGTTTATGAATTTTTCATTTTCATTTTTCTCATTTACATCAAAATGCACAGTGATGGACAGCTAGAGAACTTGTGACATTATTTCAAACACTAGATTAGAGAAGTGAACTAATGTGTGAGAAAATTGTGGAAATGTTTGCTTTTTCTTGAGTATCTAAGTAAGTTGACATACAGAATTACTCTATTTTGTTATGATTATGAAGGCTGGAGGACAAAGGTTTGCAGCAACAATCATTTGTACATATTAAACTTATTAATATTGTGTTCTTGTGCATTTGAATAAAAGCATAAAGATATCATTGCATTACTGTCTGTGTCTTTTCTTCAACACGATACATTTCTTTCAAATGAAATACCAAAAGTAATTTATGATTGAACAACTGTTAAACCCACTACTCAAACATAAATTGTACTTTTATATGCATAGTGAGGAATTATATTGTGACTGAAACTGACTGTTTTGTTCTCATTAATGAACTTATAGTGACCAGATTATTCAGTACACACAGTAGTTGTATTTTGATCACCATGTTTTTTTAAACTATAATCTTCCTGTAATATTTCTTTCTGTCTGTTAATTCACATTCAAATCTTAAATAGCTGTTGTCACAGATGTTGATGGGATTAAAGCTCAATCAACAGTCACTCTGATCTATTTTCAGTTCAGAAGCTCAACACTTTGTCATATTATGACTTAATGTTTCAGCACTTGTCTTTGGTTTTGGGAGAGACTCGTTCATGTCAGTTAAGAAAAAATGTGCCGGTGCTCAAAATGACATAAATTAACGTTGTGTTGTTGCTCTTCAAGAGTCAGACTTTAAAACCACGCTGGATTTATTCAGTAAGCAAAGAGAGAAAACTCTCATCTGTAATGAGTCGTCTGATCTCAGCCGGTTAACATCCTGAAGGAGGTCACTACATCTGACTGTGTCATTAATGTTTGAACAGGTCGGGATGATAATCTTTTGTTTGTACTCCTTCAATAACTTTCAATAATATATCTGGTAATGATTGATCAGCATCAGACACTATTTAAGGCTGAGATGAACACAGAAACTACACAGTAGAACTGAACAGACCGCCACTTTGAGAATGGAGATGACAATGTGTTTTCCTCTGTTGCTGCTGATCTGCTCTCTCTGCACGGCTCAGCTTCAAACAGAGTCTGACAACCACATTATTCCACTTGGAAAGCAAACTGAAGCTGAGAGAAGGGAACCAACAAATGCTGCTGACCAACAACAGAGATGTACACAAGACATCGGTGCTGTGCTGAGAGAGATGAGCGCCTCGCTGGCTGAACAGAGGGTGGAGATGAGGCACGTACAGAGAGAGAATGAAGGTACAGTAGTATGTAAGGTAGTGAGGGAGGTTATACCAATAAGAACCACTGCTTTGTTACAGGAGGGTTTTGTATAATGTTGTAACACTGAACTGTTTTGCAGTATGACCTGCAGGTAAAGATGAGTCAAAGAAAAGCTTCTGGGAGACTTTATAACGTTCTTCTTAATGTACACAGTGTGTCAGTTTAACAACAGCAACAGAATTTTCTCAGTCTAAAAATCCTTGTCTTCTACACCTTTTAAACTCTTTTGTTTCTTTCATTTTTCAACTACAGCAACAAACTGAGGTCACTGTTACAGTGTCCTACAATATTACAGCTTCATACACAATTGAATGTGCTCACAGATATTAATCAGCACAATTACAAAGTACAATATAGGCTGATGTGTGCATCTGTAGGTTTGGTCATAAACCAAAGTATTGGACTGATTAGCTGTTCCTCACCTCTGATCTCTGTGCCGAGCCATGTCTCCTTAGCAATAACTAGTGTATGTGTGTGGGTGTGTGTATGTTTGTGTGTGTGGGTGTGTATGTCTGTCAGTATGTCTATGTATGTACGTGAGTGTGTATGTAACTGTGTATCTGTGTGTATGTTTATGGGGGTGGGAGGCTTGGGGTTTTCATGATGTTTTGTCTTGTTCTGTTTGTTTGTTTTTACCCTCTGTGAGGCACTTTGTGCTACAAAACTGTATGAAAAGTGCCATATAAATAAAGTTGATTTGATTTGATTAAGATGTTGACCTGATGGTGGCCTAGATAAAAAGGTGAGGGACGACAGAGGATGTTACTTTTCATCCTGAGGAGAACATGAATGTCTGTACCAAATTTCATGACTATCATCAAATAGTCATTGAGACGTTTTAGTTGGAAAGACACTTAAACCCCAAATGTTAACTTCATTGTGTTAATTGAAATCCTGCTCTGATGATCACAGTAGATAAAATATAAATATAAATTTCATCTATCCAATAGTTGTCAAGATATTTCAGTCTGTGTCAAAGTGGTGGACTGACTGAATGATTGACAGTGACATCCCATAGAGTCATGCAGCTAATGTGGCTACAACAGTAACTCAACAATTTACAGAAGTTTTCCAAGGAAAATGATGTTGAAGTTAAAACTAACATACAGGCATTTACTGTGTTTCTCAAGCGCAAGCAGCTGAACTGAGAGAACAGAAGACTGAGGTGGAGAAGCTAAAGCAGCATCTTCAAGGTGCTGTGTGGAGAACATCACGGCTCTGATGAAGAAAACAAACAATGAAACACTGAGGAAACAAATTACAATACATGTTATATAACTCTTCTGGCTATGGCTCAATTTTTCATTATATACATTATATGTCATGATGTGACTTTTTTCCAGCACAAACAGCAGAGCTGATCTCCATTAAAGCCAGGACTAATGTCACAGAAAACCAGGTGGAGGCTCTAAAGAGAGAGGGAGAAGGTAAGACTGAGAACTTGTTGGTCAGATTGTTGTTTCCACAGTGAGTTCAGAACAATGACATTGCTCTCTCTCTCTCTTTCTTTCTCTCTCTCGTCACACATTGTTGACTATTATGGGATTGGTTTGGTTTGGCTTGTTTTGTTTTGTTTTGTTTGTTTCTTGGCTGTTAGTGCTGCTGATGCACTTTTGATTTTGAGAATAACTAACTGATAAATAAAGTTATTTTTAAAAGTCAAAAGTCTCTCTGTCTGTCTCTCTCTGTCTGTCACTCTGTCTCTCTCAGTCAAACAGGTGGCTTTCTCAGCCTCTCTCTTGGCTTCAGGCTCAGGAACTCTCGGACCATTTAACACAGACTTTATTCTGGTCTTCAGAAAAGTCGTGTCAAACATCGGAAATGCTTACAACCAAAACACAGGTCCTCAAATTCACAAATCAAAATAATGAATTAGATTTTCTTGCTATCCTGACTTCAACCTGATGTTGCAACAGACGATTCTCACTTAAATTCACTGACAAACAAAATGTTCCACAGGTTCCTTCATTGCACCGGTGAGAGGCGCCTACCACTTTGAGTTACACATCGGTGCACATGGACATGCTTCACATCCCTCATCTGCTGCGTTGAACAAGAACGGACACCAAATTTTTGTTGCATATGAGCATCAGCCTTCCTATTTTGGGAAATCGTCTAATGGCATCACGCTGCTTCTAGAGGTCGGAGATGTTGTGTCTGTCCATCTGCGGATTAACTCAAGGGTGTTTGACAATGAAAATCATCATAGCACATTCAGTGGTCATCTGCTTTTCACCATGTTAGCAAACAGTCCCTTTCCTTCTGCTATTGCCATGCATACACTGCAGCAGTGTGTCAGTACACACAGTAGTTGTATTTTGATATCTACTTTTGTAACGTCTGTGTAATATTTCCTCTTCCCTGTCATCTCACATTCAGATTTTAAAACGCTGTTCTCGGTCACTCTGATCCATTTTCAGTTCAGAAGTCTATACTTTGTCATGTAATGACAGATTGACTTAGCACCTGTCTGTATTTATTCCTCGTTCTGTATGGAGTAAAATGTTCTTGAGGGTAACACTCAGGGTATTGTGATGTCTTCACATGCTCATTATAAATACTTTCTGTACTTCTGTTATGGGCTGTGAATGATCTGCATTCATTAACTTTTACCTACTTGATCACTTAAATTTGCAGCAAACTTTTAAGAGACCTTCCTCATCATAACTCATCATAGGACATAACTGTCTTTTATCTCATTGTTTTAATTTCTTATTCTCATGGAAGCCCTTCTAGGGATGGTTGTTGCATCTGCTATAAACACTACTTGCATTGGACAGCTGGTTCAGTTTGTCTATGTATACTCTATCTGTCCCTATTAGACAAACCATTAATACATAAAGAAATCAACAGTCCAAACCCCAAATGTATCAAATGTACTTTGTATTAAAAAAAAAAAAAAATGCTTGTTGCTTGATTAAAGACTTAAATGATGAATTGACTAAGTGTTTCAGCTGTCCATAAATAATGAATTAGACACTGGGAGGGAAACCACTTGAGTTGCCTTTCACTGATCATTCTCTTAACTCACACACATACAGTGGACGTCTCATTTAAAAAGCACACAGGTTTTATTGCATATCAATTTCATGTATAAATTCTTCATAGCATTGGAAAGATTACATTTGGTATACATTGCTATTCTACAGAATTAACATCAGAGTCATATCTTTTCAATGAAATTTCTCTAAAGTACATCTTCAATAATCACAAGCATCAAAAGAACTGCAATTTCAGAATTGTTCAATATTATTCTACAATCCTTTATTGTTTTTCATTATGTCTTGTCCCACAAGTCTTTTCTATGTCTTTCAGAGCCACCTGTAAGGCAGTCAAGAACTTGAAGTCAAACCTACTAACCTAACCACATGTACAATAAGTGCATCTACGGATTTCTTTTTTTCTTTTCTTTTTTTTTCTCTCATTTTTTGATTTGATACACATTTCACAAATGGACATCATTATGACTGCTAAACACGTCATGCACAATATCTTTTTTTTTGTTTGTTTTCAATAAACATAACAGAGGCGATATACAACTCAGATTCAAACAAAACAAGCACCATCCATTTAAACCCATATTTTTCAATGATTTTTTTTTCTTCAGACAAATGCATCATTGTTTTTCATTCTTTAAAATACTATACAGTTCAAAAGAAACAATATGTATATTTTTTACTTTCTCCTGTAACAGTGGGGGGAAAACAGCAACCATGTTCGATTATGCTGAAATACATTTCAGCGACCATCTGCCAGAATACTTTCTGAAGTTGGCAAAATGGAATACTTCAATGCCTTCGATTCCTTTGCTTTACACAGCGCGTACTTATTACAGTAGTCCATGACATGAATTACTACATATAGTCAACCTAAAAACTTAACAACCCAAGTCTTTACATTTTATAACCACAAGTTGGAAAACAATGTGTTTACCATGAATGAAATCTCATTCAGTAGAATTATAAAAAAAAAAGACTTCTGTCTTTAGAAAAATGAGATGATGCATCAGTCCTCGCATCACACCACCACCTGCTGTGGTGAAGAAAAATTACAGTGCTTCTGTTTCAGATTTTTCTTATCCCTCCATGTCGAGCATGAGCTGCTCGTCTACTGAAAGTGAAACTAGTCTCATCTATCTGTGATCGAAGTTCTAGAGACCTAAGCCTGATCAATTTATGGCTTGGACCCATATTGGTTTAAGTACTAGTTTGAAAATACAGCATCAGGCCTAGTTCTGAAAGTCCCAGTACGCAGGGAGGATCAAGGCAACAATGATCAACAATGCTCACCCCCCCTGCCTCCTGCAGCTATCTACAGTTATCTACAGTAAATGACTCATGCCCTCCATGGCACAGCTACCTTGTAGACCACATGGAATGAGTTTCAGTATGATCTCACAAGAAGAACAGGGAACATAAAGTTAAATTCATGATCAAGTGTTTTCTGCTTTCCCTGTCCAGAGTAGACATTTTTTATATGTGTTGGAAGGACCGACCAGCAGAATTATGACATCCATTTTGACACTCTGTGGTTTACTTTGCTCTTGTCTTCTGGTTTCATCAGTCCTTGCCTTCCTTCTTGCATGAATAGTGAATGTGTCACTCCAATGCAGCAGAAACCAGATTTTCATGCAGATGTGACTGTGTTTTTTAAACTTTTGGACCACGTCATACAGGACAACTACTTTTAAAGGGAATATTTATTGGTTACACTACATGTATCGGATGAAAAACAAAAGGAAAAGGGAGCTTGATGTGGTGGAAACTAGTCAGATTCAGTAGCGACAATGTAATGCCCCTTTCTGACGTTCATAGTGAAAGTTGTCCAAGTCTGCTCCCGCCATTATAACACTTGAGCCAATTTGCACGCCAATTTGAACAAGACACATTCAGCATACTGGGTAAAATGGTTGAACTGAAACGAGAAAAAAAAAAAACTGAACACTGCAGGACGTTACAATGCCAAATAGGGCCTAAAACTAACTACAGCTATCTTCCACTATAAATAAAAACTATTAATTTCATGGGTTCTTTCCATTTTGGCACACTAACGCATCAATACCAGAGATTCAGAATCTCCCTCACGCTCTGACAGGCGTTCATTCCTTCAGCAACAAGAAAGGAGGGATAAAATGACTTTTCTTCATTTTCGCTCCTCCAGTCATGACAAAACAACCAAAAAATAAATACATACACACACTTCTGAAATCAAATTTATAAGAGCGTAATAAGAAAAAAAAAACTATGACAGCAAAGGCGAGCCCCTTGGAAATGAAATGATTGTCAGAGAACAAAACATTTTCTATGGGTTATTTGGCACATACCACTCTTGCTATGAACATCTAGGTTATTTTGTACACCATATGACAATATCATACAATTTTGGTCCTTCTCTAAAATAATTATATTAACAATTTTAGCACTGTGGTGCCTACAAAGAAACAATACTGTGGTATCTAAGAGGACAGAAAGTAAATAAAATTAACAAATGACGATGAAATAAACAAGCAGAGAAAGACTTTCCTCATTTTTCGATTTCAATTCATTTTCAGCGTGATCACATTGGGGAACCAATTACGATGGCTAGTGTCCCAAATAGCTCATTAAAATCACCAGTTGCCATGCACATTTGAACATCATTCTCCATGTAATCATTCCAAAAATCAACAGTCTACTGGAGCTGTTCATTTCCTCAAGTAACATTTAGTGTGGTGCTATTGTTGATTCTGCAGTTAGAATTGAAACAAGATCAGTAAATGAGTTGCCCATGATCGATGGGGGAAACCTGGAGACAATAGTGCACTCGCCCACTATGTTCCTGGTGAAACAGCACCACCTTGTGGACATGCAGTGCTGATGCAGTGCTGATGCTGCAGTGCTTATAGTAGGCGGTGTACACAGACTTTAGAGACATACTAGTCATTAAGTGTCTTTATGAGAGCCTTCCATAGGGTCTCTGTGGTGCTGGGGGAGCCTTGTGGACGTGGGGAGGATCGGAGTAATGCAGAGTTTCAATGCTGTTGAGAAGCATTCATCATGTCCTTCACATCAACAGGAGCTTAGCAGTGCTTTCTCTTTGACAGAGTCTTGCGAGACGCCTCACCAAGGGACAGTCTCTCCCTCCTCTCACTCACTCACTCACTCACTCACTCACTCACTCACTCACTCACTCACTCACACACACACACACACACACACACACACACACACACACACACACACACACAAATGAACACACATATCCACACGGACATATTCTCTCTATCTTGAATGAACGTGACACTGAATTCTTCTTCGGCCGTGTCTTCTCAGTACTCATGTCCACATGTCAGTCTCTTGCTTCTGTCTGTCCTCTTCCTCCCACTTCCTCTCTCTCTCTCTCTCTCTCTCTCTCTCTCTCTCTCTCTCTCTCGTCTAGATGTGGTTGAGCGGGTGAAAGCTGCTCGTCTCAGACGGTCCACCTCCCATGCTCAGCCAAGCGTCCAGAGAGTTCTGGGAGGGCCCGTGCAAAGCGTTGTTCTCCGAGAGAGACAGCATCATTGCATAAGCCTGCGGGAGAAGACAGATGACTTTTAATGAGAGGAAACTGCACAGTTTTTCATTTTTAGTAACATTTTCCTCCGTCCAATGACCTGTTAAGAAATAAAAGGACGATTCTGGTTCATTAGGTCTCATTTCTGTTACTTTCCGTTACTTTCTCTGTAGTGATGTTGCCATGTTCCCAGATCTCAAGTTGTGATACACCATATTATCCTTTACATTCATGACACTATACCATGTAATTATGTTTCTTTAGACTGTTTTAAGACTGAAGATGAGAAAGAGCAGTTACAGGTAATGTTAGTAGGTTAAGTGAAAGGAAAAGACGTGATTGGGCAGGACAAGAGGCACTTTTAAGCTACAGTTTCAGCTATCAAGAACCTGAACATGTGAAAGGATCCCTCTCATCTCTTGATCAATCAGCTTTGTTCCCTTCCTCCTGTGTTATCAGAACATCTTTCCTGTCCCTCCCTCTTTTAGTGGACATCCAAAAGCCAGTCACATACCTGGGTTTTAGCCTGTCTGTACAAAGTCTCTTTCAATGCCTCCGACTCTAGTGAAGTGTTAAAAATGTCTTTAACATCAAAGGGTTGCTCGCCACTGGCTGCTTTACGTAACCCCTCCAGGCTCTTAGGAAAGCTGGGCAGACCCTCCAGGTCCAGGAGAGAGCCGTCCTCCTCTATACACCTGCACACCGAGGGGTGGATGGACACATGGATGGCAGAAATAGGGCAGTGTGGATGGGTCGGTTGGGGACGGATGGATGGAAAGTTAATGTGATGGAAGGCGGAAGGACAAGGAGGAAGTTTAGGTGAAAGGAAACATGAAGAGAAGAGAAAAGGAGATGTACATTTAATAAAAGGACGAAGAAGAAAAAGGAGAGAAGAGAAGGAGCAGAAGCTGACCTCACAAGCTGACCTTCTGAGTGTCTGTTAAGGGAATCTATATGTTCAGTCTTTGTTTTACTTCTGTCTGCCCTGCTCAGTATATAGTGCAGTTTAGTATTAGCAGAAGTTATAAAGACAGAAGGTAAAACAGGCAGTTTCTGTTAATGGACACATTACATGTGGTTTACCTGCGAGTGTGTTCATAGCTCATAGCTAATGGAGCTGACTCTTCCTCCTCCTCGTCCTCCTCGTACACTCCTGTTGTGACGGGAGACGGGGACTCGGGCGCCTCATCGTGAGACTTCTCTGTCAGACTGCCTTCCTCCTCCTCTTCATCGTCGCCCTCCACTTCCTCTTCTTCCTCCTCCAGCCCCTGCAGCCCTAGCTTGGAGTTGGACAAACTGTGACTGGGTGGGCGCTCCTCCTCAGCTTGGTCTGATCTGCAGGGGGGTCAAAGGTCAAAGAAGAGAGGAAGTGTCACTAATGCTGGGAACTGTTTCTGAAGCCACTGCCTTCTTCTTCCTGTATTAGTGACATTTCAGTGTAAGAAACAGGCATTTAAAGCACATGTGAAGTCACTTTTGTCCAGTATGTCAAGCTGCATGTTGTCAAATTTTGTAAGGAAAGCAAAAACAATGTATAAAATTGTAAATAACAAAAAACAAAATTAAAAAAACAAAACAAACAAACATAAGCTGGTGATAAAATGGTGGTTAGCATTGCCGACTCATTTAAATCTCCATTTTAAATCTTGCAATGGTTGTCCAATAAAAGAGAAAGAGACAGGAAAGAAGTTTTGTTCTGATAAGACAGAAGGAAGGATAAAAAAATGATGCAAAGGGATGAGGGGGTTGGCAGAACCCCAACCTCATTTGCAAATTTAATCTGCTTTGTGCTCTTTTAATTGTTTACCAGCACTGATCTAAAAGTGAGAAGGACATTTTCTCTGAGCGATGTGTCTGGTCTGGAGCTGGGTGGTTGTTCCACCATTTCCCAACCATTTAAAAACATGACTCATCACAAGCAGAGAGAGAAACATAAATAATCTGTTGACAGCATGCACAGTCCAACTCCAGTGTCCACACAAACAACATGGGTGCTGACAGTCTGCCCGCAGCGCTTTTCAAACGGCCCGTGCATGATTAATTGGCCAGCTCCTCAGACACAGAGCAGGAGATGCCCCGCTTCAGACTGGTTCCCCCACACTCTGTAATGGTGGAACATACTTTGTGTGACTGAAAGAAGACGATGGCTGATCTGCAAACAGGCTATCAGCACGCCACCATTACGACCTGCCATCTGTACATTTTCCAGCCAGCACCCCAACTCCCCCCCTCCATCACCCCCAGACCACGATGTCATGGCTCATGATATCATTTCCTCTGGGACGGCAAATTTACCCTTTCCATTTTTTGCCACACAGTGGACATTTATCAAATCAGACAGGATTACCTCTGGGGAGGGGTGCACAGGGACAGGATTGGGTCACACACAGTGGGTGGGTAAATGCGGGAAGGGGGACTTTGGGGCGTTGGGGGGGAAAGTTCTCCTCTTTCAATCTAGATTAAATATCACCATAATCAAATTGCAGAGCTAGTTGGCGGGGAAAAAGTCCATGCCTGTGTACGGAGAAAAGAAGCGTAGCTCTGACATGGGGGCCCTGGGTTTTGTCATTTAGTCTAAACACGTCAGTTGGGTGTTTGTGTTAGCGGGCTGGGGGTATGGATATGGCGGGTGGATGGGGGAAGAGCTCCATCATCAGTGGATCTCCTAGATAAATGCCCCAACCTGAGTCCCCTCGGGGTCCAAACTGCCAGCCCGGTCCCAGACAAGGAACCAGCTCCAACTCTAGTTTTATCCAAACCATAGAGCTCAAGCCATGGCCTGGCTCCTCGTTCCAGCGCTAATTATGACCTGGATTGTGGTCCCGAGGAGACAGATACCTCTTAGTCCTTCAACACTGCAGTGCTGGAAATATCCATGTACGTCTAAACCCTCTAACTTTTTGTTTGAAACTTCCCACCCTCAGAGCAGCAGTGCTGCCTCAGCATCTACAACGTCCCCAGCTTGGAAACTGGTCAAACAGAGTTTTCATGTGAAAACAAAGAGCTACCGGGGGCTTTTATTTTGACTGGCTATGATGCTGAAAAAAGGAGTTTCAAAAGGGGGAGAAACTATGTTGCAAGAGCGGTTAGGAGCGATTACAGATAGTCGTCCATGAATGTGTGTTTGCGTTTGGCATTTAACTTCAGTCACTCAGAGGGAGAATAAACAGTGGGCTGTCTGGTGGGAGGACAGAGAGCACAATACTTAGTCTGAATTACAGATATTAAAATGTCAGGCCAGCTTGTTGTGGATGAGACTCAGTATTGATCCCAGATGGCAGAGGGGCTAAATTGCCACTGGGTCTGCAGGCCATAATGCGTGTTGACAAGAGGGAGGAGGGGGTGATGGAGGAAGAGACAGGCAGAAAGTGAGACGACCAGAAAGGAATTCGCATTGAGAACGAGAGAGAGAGATGAAGAGCGTATAGAGAGTCAAGGAAAGAGGCAAACCGCTGACTGAAAGAGAAAAACATGTCATCCTCCTTTTCTTTTCCGGTACACTATTCTTCCCTGAGACCTCTGAAGCTTCCCACCAGCTGAGCTAATAACACTGAAAGCATTTCAGCACTTAAAGTAGGGAGCTGACCTTTTCATCCAGTCATTTTCATCATTTTACAAATAAGTTGTATTTTTTAGAGTGCAGAAAAAATGATCACTCCTGCCAGGGTTACCGGCAAGCAGAGTAATATACCAACTACAGTGGCATACAGTATGGTATAAATCAGAATCTGCAAAAAGACAGCTGAATTCTGCACTAATTCCACAATACAAATCATTTTAAGCAGGTTTAAGTCACGTAGTGCTTCTACAATGGAAAGATGAATAAAAATAATCATATAATCAAACGATTCAGAATCGGGCCATGACTAATGATTATTTTCATGACTGATTCATCTGCTGATAACTTTCACGTTTGATTGATTAATTCTTTAGTCTATAAAGTGTCAATAGAAATGTGAAAAATGCTCCTCACAACTTCCCAGAGCACAAACTGATTTAATAAAATGTCCTCTTTTGTTCAACAAAAAGTCCAACACCCAAAGACTCTTCATTTAGTATCAAAAATGACACAGAAATGCAGTAAATCCTCACATTTCAGAATCTGGAACCACCAAAATGTTTGATATTTTGCCTCAAAAAGTGCCTGAAATTACAAGTTTATCAAAATAGTTGGCAACTAATTTTCTTTCGATCGACTAATTGATTAATCAACTAATCACTGCAGCTGTAATTCAGAGCATCTTAATGTTTGCCTGTGTGCTGCTGAAATACAGCGTTGTCCCACTGAAGCACCAAAAAACTGCAAAGTTTCAAATTAAATGTCAAAACAGCTGCAGAAAGATAGATAGAAACAAATATAATAAATGTAATTTAATTCAAATAATTTTGAGTATGTAACTAAGTCTTAACAAATAATCCAACGGCAAATACTGTTAGTATGTAGTGTGGCACTGGGTTGAAGCTCTGATACTGGTGACTATTGCCATACAAGCTTTAGCCACTAGAGGGCACTGTACACCAAGTATAAGTTTGTATGTTGTTGTGCACAGGTAGAAGGAAGGAGAACACAGCTAAACGCATGTGTGTGATTGTTCCTGCTTTTTCATTTCTCTCATGACTACATGTCCTGATAAGAGGAGAGGTATAAAAAATGTCTTCAAGTGGGGACATTTTACTTTTACTTTTTTGCTTTAGAGTTAGGTTTACAGTTGGATGGGGTTGGCATGAAGAGCAGAAGGTTAGACTCATGGATCAAATGTAATCACTGAAGGTCTTTGCAAAAGTCTTAACTCAAATGTGGTCGGCGCGTAGAAAGTTTTCTTGTTACCTCTTATCCGTGGAGCTGGAGGCCTGGTTCATCTCACTGTTGGAAATGAAGTTGCGGATTTCTGAGAAGTACGAGTCCTCTTTCTCATCTAAAAGTGCATGATTGTCTGGCTCGGAGTTTGGGGAGGAGATGGTGGTTCCCAGGTTGGAAAGCATCCCGGACTGTTGGCTCACTGTTGGGGAAAGCGTGCAGACATACACATCCACACAGACATGCACACGAGACACACAACCAAACACACATGCTTGATTAGTTTGATGATCATCAGACATCCTGTAATAAATGAACTGAAGAAAAAAATGTTCCATTAAACACGTTATCCAAATTTAAATATTATATCACAAAGCTGAGATTGTACATTTTTCGGGTTAAAACTTTGACAAACAGGAAATTTTCATAGAATTTTATGTAGAAGATGAACAGACGATGAGCCTTGCTACATTTCAACAGAAAGGTTTTTGTATATAGTGGGTTGTTCTCCATCTCATCTCATTTTCCTGCATGATACGGAGCAACTGGGCAAAGTGTGAGCGTGTGAGTACAGTGACGTCATCTATAGATTTCATTCCATAGAGGTGGCTCCCGACACCATCTTGACAGTGCCTGACTTTATCTCTTTTAGACAGATTTTTATCTATATTTTACTGTTTATTATTATTATAATCACATTTTATTGTATTTTATCAAAAAAATCTAATCAACTTTTACTTGTAATTTTTTATTTTATCTTGATTGTTATTTTCATTGCTTATATCTATCTTTTATCATTTATTATTTTAACTACTCTACGTAGGTGTGCATTAGTCTCTAAATACATTTTGTTTTCTTAATATCCCACGTTTTTTTTCAATCGCTTGTAAATCACTTTGAATTTCATTTTGATTTGTTTGAAAGGTGCTATATAAATAAAGTTTGATTGATTGATTGTTTTGAACTTTTGCATAACTTTCAGCCTTAATATGATTTAAACAGGTGAATTATATAACAATTATACAAAACAGGTTAAGTTGTCATGAAAAGGTTAATTAGCTGTAGTTTAGTTTAGCTACAGAGACCAAAAAACGTTTGTTGCACCAGGAACCAGAATGTTTATTTCTGCTGTGAAGTTTTAAACTTGGGCTCTTATAGGGATTTACTCGCTTTTTGGAGCCAGCCCCAAGTGGCCATTTGAGGAGCTGCAGTTTTTGGCACTCCCATGTTGGCTTGGTTCATTAGAGGTGACCACTTGGCAGTACCCAGCTCAACATTGAGGCACACTCACACCACAGCGTTCTACTGTTGGCCAATGTGTTGTCAAACTTGAACCTTTCTTTAGACTTCATATTTAGGTTGCATTTATAGGTCAAGAAAAATATTTTCCCTTCATGTCGTTTTATTTCTGCTCTCTTTCTTACAGATTCCATAACGTTGCTCTTGGATGAATCACAGTGGTATTTAAGGGGAGAGGATGGTATAATTTACAAAATGTAGGAATAGCTGTGTTTGTGTTCAAGTTAAGGACGGTGCTTGAGTGCATATAACAATTCAAATAAAAGATAATATACTGCAAATGTCCTGCAGGAGTCACTTAGTGTTCTCTCAGTCTTTATATTTAAGCAGATGTGTAATAAGGATACATCAGGAAATAAAACACCTGGGTACTCTGCCACAAAGAAAACATATGTGAGTTGCCTCTTATTAACATACATCATCAAACAATAGCAGTCCTTGGTATTCAAGAAATTTAGTTAGTATGTTGATGATGTCACAGCAGTTTACAGCCCCACTGGGAACTATTTGCATGAGGTGGAAACCAAGTGTATTGCCTTGGTTTCATAAGGTTGCTATTTCAAATTTAGAAATGTCAGCACACTTGTGAAGCTTCGCTCAAATACGTAATCACTGAGTTCACAAAGTTTCTGTTCCTTCCAAATTCAGCAGCATGCTTCCATGCTGGACATAAAAAGGTTGTTTTTGGCAATGCAGTAGGAAAAGCGAGTGTGAATTCTCTAATTAAGTGGTTTTCCTACTTTAAATCATTCGCAAAAGCAAGCTAAACATTTATTGAGGTGAAGATTTTAAATTTTCCAATTGGGTAAAGTGAGCCATTCATTATTCAGTCCATTAACATAGCACAAAATACCAAGTCCCTGCTTAATAACTACATTTCGGTTCTCACAGCCTCACTTCTCTCAGAGAAAACTGAGTCACAGATGTTGCAAACTAACCAGGAATGTTCTCATGCTCGTGCTTCTTGAGATGGCGGTCGAGGTTGGTTTGCTGACCAAAGCAGCGGTTGCACAGGTGACACTTGAAGGGTTTCTCCTTGTTGTGGATGTTGCGAACGTGGCGTTGGAGATTGGATGAGATGCTGAATGAGCGGTCACAGTATTTACACCTGACAAAGGAGAACAGAATGAAGTGGGTTCACAAATAGTTTGGAAACCAGTCCAGGTCCAATATTCAGCATACACATGTGTGATGTGCAAACTTGAAGCCTCCAGTGAACACAGACAGAGGTTACAGGGAAATAGGAGATGTATTTAAACTTGTATGTATTTAAAGGAGATGCAGTTAAACTTGGGAAATTACAAATATTTGCATATTCATATATTCTGGAATTATACATAAATGATTATTATTTTATTATTTTAATAATTTTATAATAATACAATTATACCACGGGGCACAGAACTCAATGATATTATTGTTATGTAAGTAACTGATAGAGGACACACTTGGATCACTCATGCCTGGCCGATACTCGATCCACCTAACCAATCTGGTAGATCCAATAGATGCATCCCTAATTATTGTGCCTTGTTTAAAATGAGATTAATTCCTTGATATTTTGAAAAAAAGAGAAATCAACAATCTCCATGTCATCAGTTGATTCAGCAAAGCACAAACATAATAAAGTCTCAGAAAAAGCAGCATTAACAGAAGGGATATCAAGAGTGTAGAATAGCAGTGAGACAAGCATACAAAGGGAAATACATCGATGACAAGGTCTGTGAGAGCAAAGAGCTTTTCACACAGATTAAAGACTCGACTGAACTGAATGGAATAGAATACCTGTAGGGTTGTTCCCCTGTGTGTGTCCGCAAATGTCTGGTGAGGTTTGCCGAACGAGGGAAGATTTTCCCACAGTACCTGGAGGGGAGAATGGACAGAAAGGAAGTGGAAGAAAGTAAGGATGGTTGAGTAACGTATTTTATGTAACATAATACATAATATCAGTTTGATCAACACTGGAAAATAACACGCCGCATCACACTTTACCTGCATGCGTAACGCTCCTTGCCTTTGCGAAGGATGGCGTCTGAGAGGGAGGGTGGCGGCGAGCGGAAGTTGAACAGTGGATGAGCCGACTGTTGCAGTGAATTGGGCGGCGCGTCCAGTTTTAGAGCGCCAAAGCTCTCCAGCTTCTCTGTCATGTTCTCCATGGCTGACATCTGGGTGGGAGGATGGTAGGGAGATGGTAGAAAACAGAAAAATGGGAGCAGGTAGGACAAAATATTTTCATGAGAATTAAATAAACACATTCAAACAGATTTTTGTGTATTAAAGTTTTACCAAGAAACTATGTAGTGACAAGCTCAATGCAGCACTTCTGTAATCACATCTTAAGAGAAGCCACTGATTCTGGTTTATATATAGATGTTCTTGTGTGTATGTGTGTGTGTGTGTGTGTTAAAGAAGAAAAGGAAGCATTGAAAACAAAGACACAATGTCAAAAAAAAAAAAAAACGGAGCGAGGGAAAGAGACAGAGAGCGGAAGCAGTATATCAGAGGTTAGCCTTGTTGTTTGTGCTAAAGGCCAGTCACCTCCATGACCTATAACACATTCACAAATACTCAAGTACCATTCCTCCAGCCAGTACCCCCCCTCAATACACCCTCACCTCCAGCTTCATCCAGGGCTTTGTTCTCTACCTCATGCCTTCTCCTGCCGAAGCTACTGCTGCAGGCCGGCAAACTGGCCAAATGAGGCATTCAACAGCCCCGATTGGAGCTGTACAATATAGTTTGAGATACCCCCGACTGATAGCTTGCTTCCCCTCCCGTAGAAGCTTGTGAACAAAGGGGGCCGGTTATGCGGGAGTTTATTTGCCAAAAACAGCTTACATCCTTCCTTTTTTAGTGAATACGGGACGGGAGAGACACAGGGACAGACACTCCGTCTCAGTGTGTTTATTCGCAGTCTGAGAACGGGTGGAGGGGGAGAGGGTCATTCCGTCATGAGACTGAATTAGAGGTGGCATTGTGTTTGGATCACTGGGAGTATTACAGCTGAGACACTCTGATATGATGAAGTTTTTTGATCGGAGCCTGTGAAAACTTTTCATCCTGGGTTTATTGATCAGTTACGACTTGAGAGGAGATTGTAGCTGAGGTCATGGTGGTAACATCCAATGATAAATGATAAAATATTGAATAACACCATCGCTCATCTGTTAAGGGATAACTCCCCACATATATGAGTAATGTAAAATATGCAAATGCATATACATGTGTAAATGTATCTGTCTGCATATGCACCAAACGAGTGTATTGCAAAGTCACAGTTGATAGAGGACACAGATTTCCAGGTCAGATTAAAACCGTTTCCCCGACGAGAGCCCCCCATTCTCCTGGAGACAAACACAGGATGTCCTTGATGGACACGGTGCTATTATCTAGCCAGCCAGCCAGCCACAGAGAGAGAAAAAAAAAACTTGGAGGGGGTTGAGTTATTAGCTGGCCTGTGGGCTCCCAGTACATGAAACAATGCCACAACTAAGATTAGCGTGGCCAAGAGAGGCAGTTTGTTACAATTCAAACGGCTATTATTCTCTCTTTTATTAATACTATCATTCCTTGTAATCAAGATTTGTAGAGGTAGGGAGGGTCTGGGGACAGTCAAACAATGTGACTGATTATCAAAGGGGCTGCGATAACAGACTGTGTCTTCTGAAAAAGGTAGAAGTGACGAGGTACACAGGCGCCACTCAGTAAACAAAGGAAGAAATCATACAGAACCCTTGAGAAAATAACATCAACACTGTGGAATGATGGTGCATAGGGCCCTATCAATTCAGGGTGAAGCAGCGTGGGAGGCAGGAGTGAGGTATTTTCACATAATACATGGTTTGAAAATAATAGTCGATAGCATCTGGGAATAATCAGCCTGTATGCAATACCTGGAGGTCGATTTCTCTGTTTGGTATTCCCTTGCTGTAGTTTTTGTTCAAACGTGTACCATTTATTGTTTCTACCTACATTTATACCAAGCGCCCTCCTAGATTTGAAATGTGTGAGTGCTGTAAGCCTACCTGTGGATGGAAGAGTGGTGGTGAGGGCCTGAGGAACTTTTCCTTCAGAGCTCCTACAGGGTCGAGTAACTTCCTCTTCTCCACCCTGCTGGACCAACAACAAGGCAGAGGGTTACGTACCAAGGTCAAAGTTCATCTACAACCTCCAACTGTACACTAAACACCGATCTCTACCTTTTTCGAACATAGAAAGTGTTGCTCTTGTGGAAATAGCAGTTTCTGGTCTAATCGGGGCTGAAATACCTGTATATGGGGTCCATGAAGAATGCTGAGGGCTTGGCGTAGTGCAGGTGTGGCGGCTGGTGTGGCTGTGCCTGAGGCTGCTGGTGCTGGGCGATGGAGGATTGGTGTAATAACTGGGAATGAGGATGTGGAAACCCAGCTGGGCCTTCGTCCTTAATCGAGACCCCCTTTCCAAGTCCAAAGATGTGGTTCTTTCGATTTTGTGACTCAGCCACCACACCGTTATGACCACCTCGGCTCCGGCTGCCAATGCTGAGGTCCAATGGCTGTTCTTCGCCGCTAGATATTGCTAAAGGTCCACTACTGCTGCCAGTACTACTGTTGGTGTTTGAGGGCTTTGTTGGGGTGGGGGGAGCTAACTTGGTCTCCTTGGATTTTGTGGTGAGATCAAATGGTGACTCAGCTGTGGAGGCAGGAGCTCCTGGGGCACCGGACACCATCTTGTGCAGCTGCTCACGTGGTGACTTGGGGTCTGCCTTAAAGAACATGCTAGGATTGAGGGCACCTCGATCAGCGCCGAAAGGATAGAGGGAGTTGTGGAAGTTGGGCAGGAACTGGAAGGGAAACATGGAATGGTAGGGCAATGGTCCCATCTTCTTCTCCTGATGAAGACCAATCAAACCTGGACCAAAATATTTCTCAGCAATGGAGGCGATGGCTTTGATGGAATCTGTGCTGGCTGCATTGGCATTTGTGGTGGTGGGTGGGAGGGCTTGTTCATCAGGCGGGGGAAAGAAGGAGTGCTGGGATGATGCAGACGAGAAAAATGGACGATCAACAGTGAGGTTACCCGAACTCGAAACAGCTGATATCAACGCACTGTTCGAGTCTACTAACTGGTGGCTTTCTTGAATTAATACAGCTCCAGATGGCTTCCTTCTTTTACCACTTCGCTCACGCTCACTGTCTCCATCGCTCTCCAGGTCAGAACCATCACCTGAAGCAGTACCAGTGGTGGTGTCCAAATCTGTCCCACTTGTGGTATTAATGTCTTCAAGGTCACTCCCATCAGACATGTCTACCATCTTGGATTTTGGCTTGGCCTCCCCACTAGAAGACAAATCCAGTTTGTTCTCTTTTTCTTTGTCTTCCTGCTGACTAAAACTGTTACCTCCATTGCTGTTAGTAGAGCTAACTAGGGACAGTGGCGGGGCATCTAGGGGACTCCGAGGCAGCTTCACCTCCTGACTGCTACTGCCCAGCGGGCTCTTTATCAACGGGCTTGCCGGCAATAGAGGTGGTCGCGGATACAGTGATGGTGGAAAGATACCTGGGAAACCATGTGGGAGTGATGGGAAGCCATGGGGTCCTGTGGAGAAGGGCAAGCCAGCGTGAGGATGAGGCTGGGAGGGAAAGTAGTCAGTGAAGCCTAAACCTGACTGGTTTAGACCTGCAAGGTGGGGATGGTGGGACTTGGCCTTGGCCATGATGGGGCTGGAGCTCATGGGGATGCCAGGGTTGAACATCCCTGCTGGAGAGCCATAATGGTTTTTGCCCTCACAGAAGCGGCGATGCTTGTTGAGGGAGGAGGTAGTGCTGAACAACTGCCCACAGTCCTTACACTTGATCTGGGTGCGGCAGTCAGCATGCATACGCTTGTGGCGGCAGAGGTTGGAGAACTGGGTGTAGGATTTGTGGCACACCTCGCCTGGGGGAGCAAAAAGACGCAGCCCATCAGGGCCTGGTTAAACCCATTTTAACACTGTCTCTAACTTTGTATACCAAATCAACAACAAAACGTGCATCTGAATGGAAAATGCTGATGAAATAGTTCTTTAAAGGAAGGGACTGTTTTCAATGAATGAAACCAACCACTCATTCTGCAAAGTGAAACTGCGAAACCATTCCTGATTTACTGTATGTACACTGTATGCATTTTACAGCCAAATAATTACTAATCATAGGAAAGAAAGATCATAAAATACACATATCTTATTATCTTAAACAGAGCAAAAAATAAGTCTCTCATCCATCATTAAAAATGATGTGTCAAATTAACCAAGCTGATCTTAACCATAATATATGTCCTAAACTGCTAATGAACAAAAACAGGAAAAATCTATTATTTACAGCATATGATCAAATTAATAGCAATACAAATATGATTCCTGGACCTGTGCGCTTGGTTCAGGAATCAAAAAGTTGGTGCAGATGAAAGAGACTGCAAGGTCAGGGAGAGGTTGATGAGGTGGAAAAAAAGAGGTATAAAATAAAATGACTGAAATGAATGTTTTCTACTTTCAATTGAAGAAAAAGGCAGTCATTAACTTCCAAAGCTCTCACTTACAGATAAAGGGTTTGACACTGCTGTGGATGTGCTTATGTTGCTTGAGGCCTGACGAGGTGGCGAACGTCTTGCCACACTCAGGACATGTGTGAGCGCGTGCCCCCACGTGCTGTGAGCGGATATGACGCTGAAGGTTGCTGGGATCTGTGAACACCTGAAAGTTGAGACAAGCGTATGAAAATACAATGTATTAACAATGCAAGAAAAAAAAAAAAAAGAAAGAAAATCCCCTGTCTGTATTACATTTTGCTACTCTTAGCACTGTTAATGAAAATATACAGAGTTTTTTATCGCTTTAATGTCTATATTAGGCATGTTGCTCTTACAGGATTAATCTATGTCCGGTACCATTATAAGTGAAGCCTAAAGACAAGACCAGCACAATTTCTGAAGCAAATAAAGCCTGTGTGTCCAGTGCACAACTTACGTGCTGGGTATGCTGTACCTTATCACAGTTTTCACACTCAAAGCGCTTGCCACTGTCATGTGACATCTGGTGACGGATGAGGTTGGACTTCCAGTTGAAGGCTTTGGGGCACTGGTCACACTTGTACTCCCTCTCCTCTGTGTGGACTATCATGTGTTGGCCCAGACTTGATAAGGAGAGCACAAGCTCATCAGTGATTTCAGTCAATCATACAAATCACATTTATAACCCAGTGTGTATATATTTATTGGCCACAATTTGGTCTCATGTGTCTGTGTACCTGTACTCATTTGGGAAGATCTTCTCACAGTCTTTACACTCGTGGACGGGCTCATCGCTGTCCTCACGTTCCTGTTTGAAGTCTTCTCTCAGTGTGTCAAAGATGGAGCCGGTGCTGGAGCATGAATACTTCTGGTGCCGCCGCAGCTCAAGCGTAGAGGAGAACAGCTCATCACAGTCTTCACAGCGGTACATCTGCTCGTCTGCACATACACACACACACGCAAACACACACAGATTTGTTTAGCCATCACACAATAAAGCTCCTTGAGGTATATAATATCCATTGACATCCACCTTAACTGTGTGAGGAACACTTCTGATATGAGTAATACAACATCAAACCTGTAAATTATATAGTTTAACATGAGGAGTCTACCTCTTACCGATCAAAAATAAAGTTCTTCATTTATTCCTGTAGTCAGAACACTTTTTCCAGTTTCACCATTCTTTAAACAATCTGTCTTGTATATTATACTATAAAATAGTATAAAGGATTAAGCAGTTTTTGTTTTAATACCTCATATTTATCAAAATGAAAATAAACTGAGAACTTTATGAGACTTATAAAGAAAAAGAGCACATATTAAAACTTGGAGTAACATTCTCCTATTTTATCTTCACACAAACCAACTTTAGGGTTTTTAGTACTATAAGCTTGTCAACATTCATTGACTTGTGTCCACCGGTTTTTAATGTCTGCAAAAGACAAAGGCAGATTTGCCGTGCACAAAGAAACAACTATAGGTTCTGGTTTGCATCCTGGCATTTACTCCTGCATCTTCTCAAAGATACAGAACCAAGTATCCAATTGTATAAAAAAGTGTTGATACCAGAGAAAAAAAACCTATTACCTATCTGTGTGTTAGTTACAGCTGAACAGACTCCTATTCAAATGGTGAAAGCAACAGTCCTGCAATTGACATTCACATAAAATGGAAATCAATTAACAGTGAAATGTAGCCTTCATTAACACAGTTAATTGCTTGTTAAAGCAAGTGTTTGCTTGAGACTTTCGGTGTAATAGCACACAGGGGAAACAATAGGGGCCGGTCTTCCCCTTCCATGTTGATAACCTTTACAATACTTCTCACCACCAAGGTCAAACACATAAAACTCGGGCCAGCTTTTTCAATAGCAAGTTCCTGAGTCAGACGCCAAGTTCAACAGATCAGGGGAAAGCCCAGTGGAGTGTCTTTGTGCACGGACTTATATGTGTGTACGTGTGTGTGTTTATGTGAACATTTTCCAAAAAGAATGAGGCACAAGGAACGGAGGTAAGCAGGGGCACTGTGGCGCCAACCCCATGGTGATTTTAGTGCCAACCTGCCATACCCTCTTTGCCATGACCCAAGCAGCCAGCGCCTGAGTCGGCCCCCCAGGTGTCCCAACATGCCGTGCACGCCCATCCATCATTTCAAGCTGCACTAAATGAGTTTATCCAAAATGACTTACAGTGCACGGCTCTCCTGTTTTCTACTGCATGTGACCGTTTATCCAGCTGGAACTTCTTGGACACATTAAAAGGGCATTAGTGTAGCAACATCAGTGTGTCCAACCTTGGGGAGAAGGATAAATGACCTTCTGGTCAATGGGCCATTACACTGAGCTGAGATGCTAAACTAACTCGCTCACTCTGACACCAGTGTGCACATATTTCACCGAGCGCGAATGTTTTACTGTGAGAGAGTTGGTTATCATTTGCTCTGACGCTCAAACATCTCAACACTTTTTGCCAGCCATCATTTAGAGCAGAGGATGGTTTTGAAATTAAGGATCTGGTTCACACACAACGACAATAAACTCCTCCTTGGAAGAAAATCTCGGACTGTATGGGCACGTCAGTATGTTTGAATGAGGACGCACGTATATAAAGCCACTTACATACGTGCATCAGTGTGCCTGTGTTTCTTCAGTTAGTCTGGTCTGGGCGACTAGGGTGGGGTGGAGTGGGAGGGTTATAAAGGGGAGACTAATAGCTCTCTGGGAGACGAAGGGAAGCACAATTATGTGCAGTTTAGCAGCTAATCTGGGAGCATGGGTGAGGTCTCAGGGGACTCCTCAAGTCCTCTACTTCAAATTCCTTCTCCGATAAGCCAGACACAGAGAGCAGGGCTGCGCTGCCAAGCTCCCACTCAGCCCTGCTACCTTTCTCTCTCTGTCTCTCTCTGTCTCTCTCTGTCTCTCACTCACACACACACACACACACACACACACACAAGAATACATAAAGACAAGCACACAAAACAGTCGTCCCCACAGTAGGCTAACTGTCTCTCTTTGTCCTCCTCTCTACTTTTCTGTCTCTCTCACTCAAAAATAAGCATCTTCAAACAACAGACGAACTGTTGCACTCGTTTCTTCCCTGTGCCTTCACCCCTCTCTCACACCAACACACAACGCCAAATACTTTGGCTCTGACACACACATTCTGGCAGGTGGAGAGTCTCTCTTTTCTCTCTGTCTGCCTCCGTCCCTCTAGATTTCACATACGTTGCTACATACACACAGAGGAATTGAACAAATCATTTACAAGTCTGCTCCGTCTTTGACATACTCCTCCAACATGCCAATCTGCTTCTTTTCAATAATCAAGCTTGCTTGCTTTGAGCTCCCATTTCCCCCTGTTTCTTTGACATGGAGATCTGTGCATCATGCAGGGGAGGAAAAACTGGTGAGCTGCAGAGCATCTCACGAACATCTTGTTCTCCCCTGCACCATTTTATTATCAACGACAAGTAAGAATAATCTGATTTTTTTCCTTTTCATCCGTGGTTCCAGAGAGACTGGAAACACAACAAAACAACGTTACCTGACAACAGCAGTTCACCACAATAAGTCCAAGATGTTTAAAGAAATACAGCGGAACTACGGGCCCTTTTCCGCTCGAGTGAACTTTGAAAGAAAAGCCCAGATTGACACTGAACAGCTGTCTATGTTAGATGAGGAGATAAAATATTGAACATATTCAGTCTGACGTTCAGAGGCACGGTTGAAAGGTAGTGAGCACAGTGAATCAGGTTACCCACTCAGAGGGAAGACAGGTGGGCGAGAGCACCTAAAAACATGACGCACTTTGAAATGTGAGCCAATTTCAAGACAACAGTACAGCGAGGTGCAGCAGAGTACTATAGATAGATAGATAGATAGATAGATAGATAGATTTTGTAAACATATATTTTGTTATTATTTTTATTTGAACACTGACCCACAGCCAGTGAAAAGGGAAAAAAAATGTTTTTCCCTCCACATAAATGCTAATTTGCTTATTCTGTAACATACTATAAGCCTCACTTAAAACATTCGCTGACAGATGACTGGATTAATAAAAATAAATAGTATTTCGGGTTCAATTAGCTTGTTTCTTTTCAATAATTTATCATTGCTAATTTATCAATCGTATGTACTGCTTCTGTGATATTATATTATAACTGATCAACTGTTTTTTGTTTTCATCTTTATTCCAAACTGACAACATACACATGATTAAATCTGAATTACACATTAAAGTATTGAGAACACAAAAAGAGAAGCAGTGTCAAACAGGGAGCTGATTCCCAGGAGGATTATGGGGAAGTGAGTCTGACACTACATTAGCCTAATGGCCACTAAAACTTCCACCAAAAAAAAAAAAGAAAAAAAAAAGGCTTAGGCTGAATTTCTGGGGACAAACTGCACCCCCCTTATTAATATACTTTTTATTTGAATTCCAACATCACTATTTAATGTGTTCTTATGGATAAGGCTTCCTAATAATTCCTACTTGATCTTGGCTTACCGTTAACAGCAAATGTCCACTCACTTTGGATGGAAGATGACAAGTGCCAATTGATACAGTATTACAGGCAGGCAGGCATTGTGAGCGCACAATTCAGACCAGACCCTTCGGAGTAGCCTTCATTATTGGCAGGCCTATTTTAAATGACAGCTCCAAAACGGCCTTCAACCAGATGCTTTAATGCGGGATTTAATTCCATCCTGGAATTTTATGATTCGAATAATTCACATTTCTTGAGGAAAGAAAAAAAAATCTTGGAGGGAGAGATGGTGTCTTTTTCCCTCCCGTCACATTAGCGAGGTTATGGAGTGTGTTGGCCGCGAACGCAGCACAGGATGCAGGTTGGAGTTTGTTTAAAATGTGCGCTAATGACGCGCATTAATCTTACCTTGTAGGTTGGGTGCCATGGATCCCTCGGGGAAAATACCGTCCTTCATATACACTAAAAGCTCCTCCCCTGCTTCAATGTCCCGGACAGCTTTATAATAAATCTGAGGAGGGAGAGAAAGACAGGGAGACTTTAACTTCAGGTCAGGACGGAATTTATAAGCCTGGACTCCCACTTATTTATTGTCGCACTTAATGGAAAGGCCTCACGTTGTTGTGATACTATTAGCATATAAATAGGGTTGTTAATAAGAAAATTAAACATCATGCGGCCTAAAATCAGCTTCAGATGTTCGCTTCAGAAATGTTCATAAAATTTCACAATTTTTTTTTTTTTTTTACTAATTAAAAGTCGTTCCGTCGGACTTTTTGTGATGCACACAGTGATTTATTTTATTCCACATTTCACGTTATAAAATAAACAAAACGAACATAAAATAATGTGTTTCCCTTACAAATCACTTGAAATACAACAAAAAACAGTTCTGCGTTCTTTCAAAAAACAATTACTCAAATGGGGTTTTTTTTATAATGAAAATGTAGAAGAAATCCAGACGATACAAACACTGCTGTAATGAGTCTAAACAGTCTGAAGGAAAAGTGGCGAGTGAAACGAAAATAAACATCAAACCGCTCAGCTGCTCTCGTGCGTTTTTTTTTCTTTTCTTTCTTTCATTTACAGCTGCAGCATACTGGGAAATGTCGGCTCTTTATCTGCACACAGTGATTCCTTTGATTGAGATTATTTAACGTGTGTGATCAGACATAAATTACTTATTATTAGTAGGCCTAGTATTTTTATTTATTTTTTTGCCAAAAGTAAAGACAAGGAAAAATGGCAAAATTCGACGCCACTCAGAAACGAGGCCTTATCCAGCATCAAGAAAACCTGCGAACCAAACTAAGTTCACACACACACACACACACACACACACACACACACACCGTCTAAAGACAACTCGGTCACAATCAACGTGTATAATTTACCAATGAATAATATTACAGCTTCAATAAACCACAGCGCAAACTTCCACTTCAAGCTGCTCGTAAAATATGTGACCTCTGAACACATGGGGGCGCTCTGCACCAATTCAACGAAGCAGGCTGAACACACTCATTCATACACACACACACACACACACACACACACACACTCACAAATATCGAGTCGCACACACAGTGAAAGGCCGGTGAAACTAACTTCCGAGACTTAGTGCACTGAAGATGAGACAAGGAGCAAAGGCCTAAAAGCATTATTATTATTATTATTATTATTATTATTATTATTATTATTACTATTATTACTATTATTGTTAATAATAATATTATTATTATCGTAGGCCTACATATTTACAACAATTACGCTACACACAGCGGCTGCGGCAGCCTTTCTTTTTCGACCTGACCTTTCTTTTCTCCGTGAGACGGAAGAGTTGTGAAAGTTGCGCGGCGCTGCGGAGAGCCTCCAGCTGCTGCAGTAGCACTTCAGTCCCGGTGGAGTTGGCGACGCAACCCATAGTAGGTCTACCGGAGAGGGAGCGGAGCGCTGGGGCGGACAGGGCCGGGGAGAGGAGGTCGCGGAGCGGCCGGGCGCGCAGCGGACGGTCGGTGATTGTTCCCTCTGGTTGGATGAAGCTCCTCCGCCGGGCTACTCTCTAATCTAGTCAGTGAGCGCGTCTTTGATGATGATGATGAGTCTCTCTCTCTCTCTCTCTCTCTCTCGCTCTCTCTCTCTCTGACTCTCTCTCTCTCTCTCATTAGTGATTCCCTATTGCCCCTTGGTGCTCTCTCGGTTACCCGTCGGCCACTCCTCCTCGTCTTATCTCCAGCCAAAAGGATTGAGGGATCTGCGGCGCAGACCCCTCCCCGCATCTCCGATCCCAGCCGCCGCTTTGGCCGCCTGATAAATCTATTATTGATGTAAATAATGGATAAAGCAGCCGGACAGACTTGCACTCACGGTGTCAGTCACTCGATCACTCTCACACACACTCGTGTAAGCACGCGCAAATACACGCGCGCGCACACGAAGATAAGCGCTATATCAGTGGGCCTTTTATTGATCATTGTTTCCTTAAAAATGCAGCAACGTTATTTAAACCAGTCTAACGATGGGAGCAATTTCTTTAAACTCTGATGATTAAATTCAATTCAATGATGATTAAACAAATTCAGTAAACTAGAGCGTTTAAAGATGATATTTTAACACATCTTCTTAAAATTAAAAATGTCTCTCTGTATGAAATTTAGCATCGAAGTTATTTAAAAAGCCCAAATTATTAATATCATTATCTGATTTTTCCTCAATTGTTTTAATCAATAGCATAGGTGAGAAAACAGGGACAAAATCATTCTGAACACAAGACACAAAAATGGACTTGAAAGAAAAACACTTAATAAATATAAAGGATGAACAACGTGGCAATATCACATTTGAGTGCTTCCGTATTTTATTTTAAATAAAATGAACCTTGTTATCTATTCATTTTAAATCTTCTAAAACCACTTTATGGTGATAATAATAACATATCTTCTTCATTATTATGAGAGGATTATCAGGACATTTTTGTTTTTTTTCCTTTCAATGAAAACATCCAGGGGATAACTAAGAAAGTGGGAATTCAAATAGGAAATATTTCTAATAAATATTTGTTGCATTTTGAATCTCTATGAATCTTTGTGTGTGTGTCCTACAGTAAGGTCCGCACACTCAGACCTGTCTTGACCTCTTCCCATCTCTGTCCAGTGTTCACGGGACAGATGCCTCATCGATCAATGCCAGCCGTAGGGCTCGCAATAATCCCCCACTGTGGCCACAAACACACACACACATGCACGCCAGTGTCTATTTATTGATGGATCCATCGTGGGGTAGAAGGGCAGATCAAACAGCGCTGGAAAGGGCTCCACTCCAAAACACAAAAGATGAAGGAGTGACAAGAAGGTGGACAAGGTTCATCTTCTCTTCAAACCCCATTCAACTACCCACGCAACACACACACACACACACGCACACACACACACACACACACACACCGACCCCCCGCACTCTCTCAGCTGTTTCCTTCAGATGCAACTTGGCCCTAAAAACACTCAATGGACTCGCTTACAGACCCGTTTTGTGTGATTGTTGGCATTCTAAATGAATGGGAACTATTTAATCGGGGTAGACACACACACACACACACAGACACAGACACACACTCACTCTCTCTCTCTCACACTCGCACATGCACAAATTCACACACACAGGAAACTGTTGATTTGCCTGCTTTTGCTGGGCCATAATTTAAGGTGCCTGAATATTGCATTAGGATGAAATTGCAAGCAGGATTAAGTGAGAACAGTTACTGGAAACGTGTGTGTGTGTAGGTGTGTGTGTGACAGAGAACTGATTGGGAAGAAAAGAAAACAACATGGCCATCTGCAGATGCATGCACAAAGCACTAGTAAATCTTTTTGACACATGCGTTTCTCTAGAAACTCTTAACACAACAGCACTTCAGAAGAAACTGTCCACAGCACATTTATTTTTTGTACCTGAGGTATATGGAAAAAATATATAAAATAATACTAAATTATTGCATGACCATAAATATCTAAATTATGCATGATCGTGCACACATTTGTTCATCTTACATCATTAATGACAAACAAATAAACAAATAAATTATCCACTTGCTTTCTAAAAGGTTACCGCCTGCATTTGAATTTGCCTCGTGTGCAAATATTTCCATAAAGTCATGCATTGTGCAAAAGAAAAGAAAAATCACTGAAATAGTCTGTTAAATTATACATTTTAGCACTTAGTGGCTGTGCATATGTGCGTGTATGTGTGTGTGTGGTGTTTGTAAATAAATGATAGGGTCGTACCTGTGAGCCACTACACCAAGCAACTGGTCAGGCAGACAAAAGCAAAGCCCTTCGCTAAGTACAAACAACCGCAAAACACGTCAGAAAACAACTGTGCACGTGGCCTTTTCTGCCTCTGATAATTCTCCACAATTTTCGCCGGTGCCCTGATTCTTTCTTTGACATTGTGTGGCAGTGGCAGGGGGCACTGATGTGAAAATCTTAAAAGGATTAGACGGGTTGGTGTTGCCAGCCAATTGGTGCTTGTCAATCTCGGAGGCCCCTGTGCGTTCCCTCTCTTGCTTGGTCCAAGCCCCCTTTCTCTCCATCGGTCAGGCTTAATGTCTGAAGCTTAAACGGACACACTAGCCTGTCCCCTCAGTGTGACAGAGTGACAGGTGGCAGATCAAGACATGAGGACAGAGAAAGGAGACAAAGACAGCGAGGAACAGGCGGCTAGAGACCGAGACAGGAGGGGGAGAGTGCCGTGTAGGCAGGGATTAGGAGACAAATAAGAGCAGAGTGACAGGAATGTGGAAAGTCATATAGATGCATTTGGCTACTGTCAACCATCATGTGTTGTTTGTTTTCAGCAGGCAAGTTTTCATTCTCATTGCTCCTTTGCAACAATTATTTTCATTGTTGTCAATATGGTTTTTCAATTGATTGATTGGTTGTTGGGTCTATAAAATGTAATAAAACGGTGAAAAATGTTGATCAGTGTTTCCCAAAGCCCAAGATGACACCCTCAAATGTCTTGTTTTGTCCACAATTCAAAGACATCCACTTTACTGTCATAGAGGAGTCGAGGAACCAGTAAATATTCACATTTTAAAAAGCTGGAATCAGAAAATGTTGTTTTTTTACCTCTAAAAAAATGACTCAAACCCATAAATCAATTATCAAAATAGTCGGCGCTTAATTTAGTTGATTAGTCGTTGCAGCTCTATTCCTTTGGATGCATTTTTTGTCTTTTTTTTTGGTGTACATTCTGCACTTATTCTATCCCAGTGCATGACTGTGGGTTATCATAATAGTCCAAACTGAACTGAGAGTGAAATGTGTGTCAAGTAACACCGCTGGTATTTCATTTAAAGAAACTGGGACAAGAGTCAGCAAAGCAAAACAAAAAAAAAAAAAAAAAAGAACTGCCTCTGCAGGATAAATAGAAACAGATAAAAATGCTACCATACTGCAGCATTAAGTTGTGGCACACACATTGCATGGGGTTGGGGTTAGGGCCTAGTTAAGCAGTTGGGGCTTTTATGGGCACTGGCTTGGGCATCTTTCCAAACGTATCCAGTGCATCACCCAGGTTTCTTTAGAGGGAGAGGGAGAGGGAGATGGGATGTAAGAAACTGCTGCCTCCACAGACGAAGACGGGGCCCTGGATAATGGTTATTATGGGACTCAGGAGTGTCAGGCTATTCTTCAGCCTCTTTACATGGGTCATTTCCTAACAGCAACTGGCAACTGGCCCAGCCACCGACACACAATAGAGCCATTCCTTGATCATTACTAGCGCACACAGTAAACACACACACACACACACATATAAATGCCCATGCACGGATTCAAATACATTAACCCAGCGTCCGCACTCTCTCATGCTCACAACACAATCCTTGTCATGTCACTCACCTGGTCTCCGGTGAGGTGACACGCGGAGAGATTCTGCTCCTCAAATGACAGGGCAGAGCGGACGTATTTGAGCCAGCTGTTGCCGTTGGCGTCCGGGCCTGTGTCCAGCGCAAACTTGACATTGCCCATGTCGTCAACCACCTGTTGGAGACAAGGGCAACAGGTTAGAAAAAAAAGAAATTGACAAATATCAACCACCAGATCAACTGGAATATTTCTATGAATTACAATTCCTGAAAAGGCTCTAAAGCAATTTTTAAGGTGCACATCAAGGTATAAAAAGGCTGTGGCAGGAGTCCGATGTCAGTCACCTTTAAGACAGACAGAGGCAACATGTCAGTGGGTGTTAGGGCCACCTAACCCTGTCAATCCCGACAACAAGAAGAGGAAAGAGGGAGAGGAGGAGAAAGGAGGAGGGAGTAGACAAACTGTGGCTTCTTTCACTTGTCTAAAGACTTTCTCTGGCACATATTGATCACCCTTTGTAACCCCTACGCCCCCCTGAGACTCCGAGAGCGGGTTTCATGTTACCCGCTTTCACAGAGAATGAAGGAGTATGGAGGCAGAAGTGAAGGAGGAAGAGGAGAAGAAGAAAATAGGGGCTTATTGTTGAGCAAAGGGAAAAAACCAAGACAGGGTAACAATGTTTTATGTATGTATATATATATATATATATATATATATATATATATATATATATATATATATATACACATATATAAGAAAGAGTATTTATGAAACAGCAGAGATCTCAATTCCTTCAACTCTTTGCTACTTTGATTGCTGTGTGTGTGTGTGTGTGCGTGTGGATGTGTATCTGTGTGTGTGGTGGAGTTCGGTGGTGCTGGGGAATCTGGGGGCGGCTCGGTTAAAACCCCCAAGCTCACCCTCACCACCAAGTCGGGGCTGAATCTCCGATTACGCCCCAGCGCTGCATGTGATACTGAGCCTGTGCGAATCCTCTGGAGAGAACTGGCCTGAGACAGAGCAACTCCTCTAATTACAACTCCCAATCAGCCTGGCCTGAGTTCAGCGCTGACCTCTAGCTTGACTCTCTGCACTGCTAATCACAGTCAAATGTCTGCTGAAGGAAATCGAGGTGTGATGGAGAAGAACCAACGAACCGCCTGACGTTTTTAGATGCGCAAAGTTCGTGAACCTCTCTAAACAGGCTGCTTTTCTCGTGTTTTTTTCTCCCAGCTCATAAAGTGTGAATGGTCATGTTCTTGTTGTCTGGGTGAGCGCGTGCAGAAGGTGTATTTTCGTGGGTGGGGGTGCAGGTGCCAAGTTTGGTGAGTAAATATGTAAAGGGTCTGGCTGGAGGTGTGGAAGAACTGCCATGTGCTTGTTTGTGCAAATGCGCCAACCGTTTTAGGCGAATGCATGCGCGCATGGTTGAGTTAACAGCTTTAGGTAACACAAATGTTGTGCTACTTTTGAGCCAAGGTGTGAGTTTACCCTTTCCGCTAAATGCGCCTGCTTTAGAATAACAATGCCTGTTAGTGCCGCGGCTAAAAATAATCAAAATCTTGCCCTGTGTTGAAAAACCCTGAAATAAACACCGTGGCTACTGCTTATGTAAATGTATTTGCTGATTATGAGAGTGGGAAAAGAGACAGTTTATGCAAATCAGTTCCTGGTTTATATTTTCTGTCTTCACACTGAGACACTCAGAAGCACATAATTTGATAACATCCACTGGAAAAGCTTATAAATAAAAATTGATCCATTCCTCACACACTCCCTCTCACATCTACAGCTACTCCCTCTTCTGCTTCCAGTTTACAACTTAAAACACTTGGCTTGATCGAGTCCAGGCCTTTATTTTATGTGTGAAAACAGTCACTGAAAACTAACCAGGCATACCCCCGCCTACACACCTACTGCTCCACCCAATATCTTTCCTGCAGGCGGAGGAGTCAGAGTGCACTTGTCACGCCGTTCCCGGGGAGCTTCGACAGGTATCGTACATGTTTTATGAACACATGGAGAAAAGCTGAGATCCAGGTGGAGTCATGGTGGGATTGTGTCTTTTCTTTAGGGGGGAATAGGTGTGGGAAGAGAGACTTACACACATGCATGAAAACTGCCATGCAGTGGGCACGGTAGTGTACACACACATAGTGGTTCCCTCCTTCTCCTACACACACACCCAAAGGGTCTGATCATGGGCTTAATGAGCAGCAGACCTGTGTGTGTGTGTGTGTGTGTGTGTGTATGTATGTGTGTGTTGTCGGGGAGGCCTGCTAACACCCTGTCTCCGGGTGGAAGTCTGATTTATAAGGCTTCAAATGAGGTGCAACAGAGAAGGAGAGCCAGAGTAAGCCCGCGGCTGATTGTTTGTTTATTTACCTTTCTTTTTCAGTTGATGAAACTCCCCCCCCACCTTCCCTACGTCATGGGGGGGAGGACGCGGGTGGAAATCATCAACTCCACGTGCAAAGGGTTTCAACAAAACAAAGCCAACAAGGCTGTTCAAAGTTAGCCCCTGAAGTCCTCTCTACTCCTTCAGATTCGAAGGCCAGAAATGGAAACTAACACTAAAGACCTCAAGAACGATGCTTCAGGAGGAAGCATGGTTAAAAAAAAAACAAAGGCGAACAGTAGATTTATTACCCAAACTGCCCATTGTAAACATCCATCACAGTTTAGAGATTCATTTCTTGGTTCAACTTTGACCTCCAGAACTTGCTGTAGTTGTGAGTGCACAATGTGAGTAATGAGGGATTATTGTCCACATCTCAGGACTGAATAAGTGGTTTCAATAAAACAGTCAGTCTTGTAAATATGTTTATTCATATTTAAATTTACTTATATATGATTGATTTACTAGTAAAAACATATTTTAAATGTTCATTTCAGAGCCTGACCAATAGTCTTATTTGATTAAACAGCATCAGGAAGTGACTCATATGACAGCGCGCGCGCACACACACACACACACACACACACACACACACACACACACACACACACACACATACACATACACACACACACACACACACACACACACACGTACCAACATGAGACACAATGAGACTTCAGTGAAAGAGAAGCAGCACTGAGTGGACAGGATGCAGAGCAAACTCCACAGGAAGCTCTGATAAGAGCACGACACTTATATCGCTCCTCACAACACAAAGGGGAACCTTTGACAGCTAGGAACCTTTAATGGATGTCTCGGCATGCCCTCTCCTCCGCCAGTTATATCTGACGGATGTGTGTGGCGCGCAGGGCTGAATTAGAAGAGGAAAGTTGCTTGTACGCGTAGACGTTGATGACAAGGTACATATTATTTTCTGTTTGACGGAGGGCAGAAAATGGAAATGGCAGCTCGGAGCGCAGTGGTGATTGTGATTTTGATGTGAGATGGAGATAGAAGCAGACTTACAGCATGTGAGACATAACTGCTAGGTTATTGTGTGTCTCTGAGGGAATATTTTTATGAAGTGTGATGTTGGTGCTTTGTTGCACTCCCCCCGGCTTTCAATGTGTGAACACACCCTAGTTTGCATGTATTTGTATATGTGCCTGTGATAGAAAGTAGTTGTTGTTGTACTGTTTCTGTCTTTTCAAATCTTGATATTGACTTAGATGTTTTCCATGTTAGGATATAGCCAATGCTTTGTTTTTAGTGTATTACATGCTTTATAGGATTGAGAAGTGATCAGTGGTGATCGGTGATTTTGCCTTGGCTTTTGCACATCAGAAGTTACCAGGTAAAACAACCACGCTTGACCATCCACCTGAGTGAAAGTCGAGCAAAGATGTCTTCTTTGGATTCAGGATGATCACACAAAGTCTCTTTTTTGAAAAAGATTAGCTAAGAGATTTCTCTAAGTTGAAGGTTTTTCTACCTGTGGGAAGCAGGAAAGCAGCACCTTGAACATGAAGATAGAAGGCCAACTCCTCTGGTTCACCTATGCATACCTATGCATATGCATACAGACGGAGGAGACATTTTCTCATACTGGCCTCAGTCAAAGAAGTGGCCGAAGAATGACAAAACGATTGCCCTGAAGAGAAGGAGCAAAAAATAGGGAACAGATTGCCTTTCAATGTGGATTTCTATAAGGAAAGACAAGGAGTAAAAAAGAGTGGGACGCAAGATAACATGCACTTCTCCTTGAAGCAGCTAGGGGGCAGCCTGGAATGAAATCTCTCCAGGTAGAAGAGCAGAAGTGGAAATGAAACTTCCCTCCTCTCTCTGCAGCTGTACACACACACGTATACAAAAACAAAATATAAAAATGGTAGACAAAGTAAGAATTACATGCACGCACACACACACACACACACACACACACACACACACACACACACACACACACTCTTTACCCCGACGAAAGGGCCAGTCATGGAAACATAGCAGTGACAGTGACAGATTGAGTGGCTGTGAAATGGGCTGCGGAACTGGTTGTTAGAGGTGTTGCAAATTAAGGCACAGGACGACTAACAAGAAATAAAGAAGTGTGTGTGAGAGTGTGTATCCTTTCTGGAGAAGGGTCTGTTTCCAGTTGGGAGGCCCCTTTAACATGCACGCACACACACACACACACACACACACACACACACACACACACACACACACACACACACACACACACACACACACACACACACACACACACACACACAGGCAGACTAATAAAGCGTCTGACAGAGTACAGATCCCCACAGCCTCCAATGTGTTTCTGCACATCCACATGTATGTGTGTGTGTTTGAATACGCCTGTGTGTGATGGATGGGGGCCTGCAGAGATGACCCTACCCTGCCACATCACTCAACAGTCTAAATGAGTGTGTGTCTGTCCACATTTGTGTGTGTGTGTGTGTGTGTGTGGAGGTGAGAGGTGGACAGATACACAAGGGGGCCTGTCAATAAATGTTCCCTAAGAGCAGGAAGGGAAAAGACAGAATAAAAGACAGAAAGAAATAGAGAGAACAAGAGATTATTCATATCTTATTAACTTTAGTGGTCTCTGGGTGAAAATGATGAGGATGAACAATAAGATGAAGAAAGAAAGATGCACATAAACTGATGAAAGTATCTTAAATCTTAATGCTTGTTAGTAAATCTGCGACGACTGTGTTTATGTCTATGGATATGAGTGTACATGTACGGTACATATAATGTTATAATAGTTTATATAAACAAGTATTTCTACATGAATACACAAGTTGTTTTTTACAGGTTAACACAGGAGGATGTGCAATCAGAGGCTTTGAGATTATTTCTGAACATCATTTCACAAGCTCAAAATCTTTGAGAAAACACTACACACACATTGCTTCACAACAAAAATGCAAGATTGATGAGGGAGAAACCACACACCTGAACAGTTATGGGAGAGTTGATATATAGCTTGATAAGGCTTCGTTTAATTTCAGTTCTTTCAAATCCATCTTTCCACCTGAGTGCATCAGGTTTTTTATCAATAAAGAGAATTTTGCTGTTCTCAAGTCCACAGTATTTGTCAAGCATGACTCATTCATTTTCTTACCCAAATTTTCCCAGCCAGTCCAGAGATTTAAACAGACACAAGCCCAGTGTTAATGCTACCCATCCTGATATGAGACTTATTAACTGATTTTTTTCCTTCTCCTTCTGTCCATCTGATTCCTTGCTTTTCATGCATGTACTGCACATACACAAAAACACACCAAACCACCTGCACAGCATAGCAACAAAAAATATAAACATAGCAGTCAAATGTAGCAGTTGAGAATTTGTTTGTCCAGCTAAATTCAAATTGCATTCAAATATTATTCAAATGTGTTCTTCAGACAGCTTAAACGTGAGAAGATGCATGCACTTGAAGCGTCTTAGCCCATCAAATCACGCTCACGATATGTCTTTTATTAATAAATGTGTTAAAGAATTTAACAACAAAGTCATTAAATTACAGATTAAGCTGTCACACATTAAAATGAAAGATTTGAAATATTTTCAGTGAGTCCAAATAAAGAGAATCAGTAGCAGAGCCAAAGTGTTTCATCGGGAGGAGCCATACCATGAGTATAGATTTGGCCTTTAAAAATTGAGTGTATATGTGCATATATGTGTGTGTGTGTGTGTGTGTGTATGTGTGTAAGGCCAATTACTGATGCTGGTAATAGTACACCTGTGTAGCCATGTCTGGCAGCCTAATGACAGCTAAAGAGGAAACAGGCTGTAAATCCACACACACACACACACACACACACACACACACACACACACACACACACACACACACACACACACACACACACACACACACACACACACTTTCTTTTATCCTTGTGTGGAATATCACATATTTCTTGTTTGTCTTCACTGTATGGTGAGTGTCTATACCCTCTATGAGCGTAAGTATGTATGCAAGGTGTTGGAGTGTGTACATATGTATGCATGGTGTGTGTGAAGGTGAGTGAAGGCGTGTTAAATGTGACCCATTTTATCTGGGCCGGGCAGCCATCGACATAATTAAAAACCAGGCAGGCAGGCCAGGGAGGGCCTGGGGCCTTGTAAAAGCCATCTGGGTTGTAGTGTGTGTGTACGTGTGTGTGTTTCTACATGTATTGTGAGTGTCAGAATGTGGCCCGGCTCACTAATGACCCAACTTGCTTCTCTTAAATCAGCGTCTCCGCAGTCAGCTATCATTTGTGGTGAGTGTGCATGTGCCACACTGGAAACAGCATGTGGAAAGTTCCTGTTTCTATCTCCCACACTCACCAAATCATCATAAAGTCGAATCTCATTTTGTCTGAGTTTGACACATCTAAGTTTTCCCTTTGAGTGAGACAACAGTTCCAATGCAGGTGGGGAATACAAGGCTTAATGTGGGGGTTTTTGTTTTCATTTCAGAATTGTTGAATGTGGTAGATATAATGATAATATAATAGTTCCCAGATAACGTCACAGCATTTAAATTAGCTCCTGGATGATGTAATAATAAAACACAAACCTGATATATCAAAATACCAACTACTAAGGATTATTACATTAACATGTTTCAAAACATTTTGACTTATTAATCAATCAAGTTACCCAGTAGCACCTCGTCATTACTTTTGCCTTATATGATCAGTAGTTGCATTAGTTTTCTCTGCTACTCTTCTACAGCAGAAGGTCAGACATCAATTTTGCCTCTAACTGCAAACAAATCAGAGGCAGATCACATATATTTCACCAGAGTAAGCACTAACCATTGCTAACTGTAGCTGCTGTTAGCTTGCAGTCCAGACTGGGAGCTGGAAGTGGTATGATGATAAAGGACGGGCTGGGGCTAACTGGTTAGCGTGCTAACTTCACGGATATCTCTGCAACACAATATATCCGCATCTTTGAAATAACGTCAAAATTCTTTATTTGCATTCCGTTGATCATTTTAGATAATTCTAAACTTAAATTCCTACATATTGCACCTTTAAAATCTTTTAATAACCATGTTTCAGGTCTGGGTTGCTTTTATACCTAATTGAAACAGCACAGGAGCTTTTCATGTGTACAGCCAGTGATTACATATCTGCAGCCACGCTGTGTTATTTTTAGCATCACGCCACCACGTCCACCTCCGCACCCCTGCAGCTCATCTGAATGAGCAGGTTGCCATGTGCCGGGTTGCCAGGTTAGGGTAGCTTTAAACAGGAAGTGTGCGAGCTTTAAAAGAAGAGAGGCAGCGAGTTTTCAGGCTGGACCTCGTTAATGAAATGGCTTTGTGTTATTTACAGCCCCTTGTTAAAAGGCTGGATGAGTGTGTGTAAGAGTGTCTGTGTGTGTGTGCGCATTCATGCTTGTGTATGTTGTGTGTCCGTGCAGGTGTATGTGCTAATGTGCGCGACTTTTTGCCTGTGTACATGTGTGTTTTTATGCATGTGTGATGTGTTCAGTGCGTGTGTGTGTGTGTGTGTGTGTGTGTGCAGAGGTTACCATCATGCCATGTCTGTTTTACTGTCGGACAGCCTTTTACAGGCCGGCCTTTATGATATGTATTTAGGGCAATTAGTGAGCAGATATATTGGCTCATTATAGTGAAGCAGGTGCAGTGTAAATGGGGAAATATATGAACAGTACATCAGGGTCACACACTCTGTCTGTGGCGTTTGAAGAATAACAGCTAGACTTATGTGTGTGACAAACAGCAGCACACATACTGAGCTCAGTGAGAACCAGACTGAGGAGACATTTTCTCATACTGGCCTCTGTCAAAGAAACCATATGATCAACGAGGAACATTTATCACATTTTAGAATGGCTAAAATAATTGTTAACAGGCTCAAGAGGAGAACAAAGTGAGTTAACCAGTTGAATATTCACTGAGCGGGAGGCAGAGTTAGTTAAGAGTATGCTGATTGGCTGGAAGGAAGGCACAGTGAGCAAAGTGGTTGTTTATTGGCTACAAGGACAAATGTTTGATGGGGCCGCTGGGCTTGTCCACACACACAGACACACATGTATATAGCGAATTACTGCCAGTGTTGTAAAAAGTACTTAAAAGTCCTACTTGAGTAAAAGTAACGATACTGTGTTGAAATATTGCTCTGGTAAAAGTGAAATTCACTCATACAAACAGTAAGTAAGTAAGTAAAACTTCATTTATATAGCACTTTTCTAAACACAAGTTACAAAGTGCTTTACATCAACAATAATATAGATAGAAAACAAATTACAAAGGAAGTACCAAGCACGGAGTCGTGCAATACAAAACATAGTCAAAGAGACAGAGACAGACACAGAGAGTTACATTCCATCACTGATTACTACATGTATAATAAATGTTTCTTTTTTTTTGATTTTCCGTTGTCAATAGGCCTTTTTTTTACGAGACAATCCCAGTGAAACTTACACATCTCAGCAACTTCAGGCTGGGGCCATGAAAGCTGGGAAATGTTACATATAATACTTATACTACTTACTTATACTTATGTTTTCAAGAGAAAAATGACGAGTGTATGTGTGTTTTTATGTCATTGCAGTACACATTTTGTGTGCTTTAATGTAAGAGCATTTTGTTTAACTTCCACCTTTTGAGTCATGTATTAGCTGACATATAATAATACCAACTAATATATATGATTACATTAATAGGTTTCAATACCTTTTGACTTATAATTCAGTTAAGTTACCCTACAGTTATGATCTTTGCATTATCGTATTGTCATTAGCTGCAGACGTTTTATCCTGTTTTGTGTGCACATGTGTGTTTTTGTGTGACTGCAGTCCACAGTTATTGTGTTCCATACTGTTTGCATTCTCTGGAATAAAACAAAATACGACAACAAAACAATGCAATGTGTTCCAAACCAAGAGTCATACCTTTCAACAAGCCATCCTGAAAATGGTTATTTTAATTTATTTAATTAAACATCACAATCAGGAGGGTAAAACATCTACAAATTCAAGCATATAATGCATGTCAGCAGTCATATCTTTCTCTTTTCTGAGTTGTCGAATAGTACGGTGGATATAAAGTCTAACTTCCTGAGCTCAGGCAAAGCAACTAAATCAATCAAGCCTAATGCATCCATGCCAAGAATAATGGGAAATAATAAGACAAGGAAGCTTGCATTCAACACGGACACAACTCGACCTCCACTCTATCGACTGACATCGGAAGGGAACCACAAAATGGGACAATTCCTGGAACTGTGCAAACACAAATAGGGAAGTGGTGCTCGCCACAAATTTGTAGAGCACGTAACACTATCAATTATTTATTAACACCCTAATAAAGGAATACTTCCTTCAACAACATTTGCTTTTGTGATACAATGGGGAATGATGGAGGGAGAGAGAAGCAGAGATGCAGCAACAAAAGCTATTCATTTACATTTGTAGTGATCTAAACCAGACAACAGGGGTTTCCATTATGAGCTGAAAGAGAATTTTTCCCTATGCAAGTCAGCTGCTGCTCAGTATCAAACAACATTGGCCTCAACATTTATCCCAACAAGTGCTTCAGTCCTTGACTCTCAGACAATCGACTGATACAAAACAGAAGATGTCATGTCCAGTCAACTTCATTAAAGACCATTTTTTGGGTGAAATTTTGGTCCCTGTGTTGTAGAAAGTTTTGTGGCACCAGATCAATCAGTTGGCAGGACAGCAGAGAGATGAGAAACGTAAACTCTTTGAGATACACACCATTCAAAGTGAGGAGAACCTGCAGGAGAGTGATAGACACATATTCCTCCTTCTTTTTGTCTCGTAGTCTTCCTCGCTTTCTTGTCAACCATGCTCCAGCCGGGTTTATGCAGGAGGTTTGAGTTTGAGAGCGAGCTCAAATCGCCCAAAAATGCATTGTGCAGTAAGTTGGTGCCCAAAAGAAAAAGAAAAAAAAAAAAACATTTTAAAGCAGCTAGCCAGCACAGCATGTGGCAGAACCCCTGTGTGGCTGCAGGCCTGGGACTTATTGGAACCATCTGAACAGAACACTTCATTTACCGAAACAAGCAGAATCCACTTTCTCCTCTCACAACCTCTTCCTCACCTGTAGTGAGTGACCAGACTTTTACTACTCAGTCTGATGACCTAATATAAAGACGTTTACGAATTTGAGGGACATGAACTTGGCTCAATAAAAAAGCCTCATCATTAAAAAGGCCATACCCTAATTTGTAAAGACCAATTTATTTAGATTAGATATTGCAGGTTTTTAATTTTTAGTCACATAATTAATATAAAGTAATAACAATAATTTCTCCCCCAAACAACTGTTTTAAAAGAAGTGAAATTGGTATTAGATAAAATAAACACACCAAACTAAACCTCCTGTTCTTATCATACATTGTTACATGAAAATGTGACAGGACACTGGCCATTTCTGCAGCATGAGAAAAGCTTTGTTTTAATGTATTTGCTGCTATTGCAGTAAAACATGTGTCATTAGCAGAACACTTCTGTCAACTTGTCTTGGGCTGACAAACTGTAGATGGGCAGGTAGAGACTGGCAAAATTAAAGCTACTTACGACCATAATACAGCAATATGTTGTACATGTAGAAAATGTACAATCAATATCAAGTTGTTATATATAACGGAAACCCAACTTTGTTTTATTAAATCCAGAGGAAACACACACAGTTAGGCAAAATATAATCCATTAACGTGGAATTTAGAGGTAAGAAAAGCTATATATCCCAAAAGACAGCCTCATCAACATTTGATGCAGCGCATCATTATTGTCTGCAGAACAAGTTAATAACAAGCTTTAATCCCTTAAATGTATCTATAAAGTCCACCCCTCCCCTCCTTTTTCTGTGAGAGAAAATAAAACATGTTCTAACTCTTGACTCCTCTGTCCGGCGATGGTGAGGAGAGGTGCTCTGCCCAGAAGGATTAGCTGTAGCCGCAGAAGCATACGTGATGCTATGAGACGTGTTACTCTCCTCGAACAGGATTAGAAGAATATCTGGCTATTCTCATTTCTACCAAAGGATAATTTTGTGTGTGTGTTCTCATCTGTGCTCCGTGTGTGGCTGCTGAACATAGGCCTGCCTATCTAAGCATGTCTCAGTCCAATACTATAACCTCTGTCTACACACATGTTGGTCTGGCCCTCCCCTCCTTTCTGCCCGACTGGGGGCTGAGACTAGCCAGGACAGGAGGGCCAATAAAGCTTACTCTCTGAGTGTTGGGCCTGCTGGCGAGAAGCAGAGGAAAAGACCTATTTCACTGTTGTGTAAACCATTGTTTCATTTCCACACTTCTCTCTCCCTCTCTCTGCTCTGATATTTCACAGGGTTTTTGGCCCTCGTTCAAGTGTGAACACAATACAGCTATTGAGATCATGACTCGCACCTCCTGGCCTGAGCCAGGCCCAGCGCTAGCTTTAGAGCCCGTAGCTAACACCTCGTGCTAAAAAACATGACATATTGATGTCTTCCTTTTCTTTCATGTCCTTAATTTTTGTTTTGACTCAGGATGCGCCACATTCCTGGATGCGCCACATCCCCCCCTCCCCATGCCTTCACCCTAACTTTCACTCTGGAGGGCCCCAATGTGCAGGTAATGGATCCTACTTGACCACCTCCACCCAGAGGCCCATATATCTAACTTTTAATTAAGAACGCTCATCCCCTCTCCTGAGAGAGAGGCTAACGGTAGAATAGGCAGGGGGTAGCTGTGTTTGAGTGTACTGTGTGTGTGTTGCAGAAGAGCCCTGCAGCCATCTGGTTTGTGTTAGACACAATATTAAGAGTGTGTCAGTGGCCAAGGCCGGGCTGATGGCTATCAATCTGCCCTTTAATGTATGATGGGATATATGGAGGGATGGATGGATATGGGCCCCCCTCAGAGAAGCTAATGGCTAAACGGGCGCATTAAGGTGATTGAGGCCCGTGGTGGAGATGGGGCCCATAGTGGAGCTGCACAAGGAGGCTTGAGGGGCCTTCCCATCTCCTATGGCCTTGAAGCCATTGGAAATGGCAGGATAGCTGTTATGGGGATGGATGAGAGGAAGGATGGAGGGAGGAAAACACAGCAGAGAAGTGGAGATGGATACCAAAGCGTAACGCTAAGGCAGCAGGAATTAATTGTGTTGATTAATCGTTAATCGCATTTCTTTCTTCAAGCAAAACAAGAAATTTGAAGACAATTTTTCTGTCATTTTACATACATATGGGATTACACATCTAAAAAAAGATCAACAGATTGAACAATATTTATTATAATTATTAGTTGTTCATCAGTCAAATAAAAGGTAATCAACAATCATACATGGCCATAAGAAAACACTGCATGAGCTTTTAATTTGCGAGAAAGAAAAAAAAAGAGAGGGAGGACAGAACAGAGAGAGATAAATGAGGAGGAGGAGCAGCTGTTGACACAAGCCCTCTCCTCTCTGTCAGATAAGAGATAACTGGGCTGCAAGTGTTTAGACGCACCATTAGTGGTGTCATCAATCACACACACATATACATTCACACACACATACACACAGAGTGAGAAGATGGAGGAGGATTACTGGGGGGTGACACAACATATTGCTCTATTACTGCTTCAAGCTTGTCAGACTACATCCTTTTCTTTACAGCTCATCACACACACACACACACACGCACGCACGCACACACGCACACACGCACACACGCACACACGCACACACACACACCCTCTCTGTAGCTGCTGGAGAGCATTCAGTCCCGTTCATCTGCGCTGCAAAGCACAAAGCCAACCAGCATCAGAGACTTGATGCTTGCTTGCAGCATATCTAGAGACTCTTAATCCCACTGTGGCATAAGAACACAGGCAGCAGTCCGTCATCAAACTGGGCTGAAGAGCAGATTGATGTATTTATGGGATTTTATTTAAAATTTTGTCTCGCTCTCCTTGATGTGCTCTTGTGTTTCAGAGTTAAGGAGATATGCTAATGTTGCAGAGGGTTACTACTCTTAATGGGCATACAGTAATTGTCTTTATTTGTGACTGCATACAATACATGTGGGAGGTTTATGTGTGTATGCACATTAAACTGTAGTTAACAGTTATATATTATTCATTGTATGAACTTTCATTATATTACTTTCAGAGCTACAGCATGCAGTCAGAGCTAGATATGCAGAGTAGGAGCTGGGTACACAGGGGTCATGGAGGACAGACAAAGGGCGCAGATCCAATGTTTACTCCCACCTGGATACTTCTCATTAAAAGCTCAAACGGCCCACGGCATCCAGGTCGCCATTAAAGTCACACCACAACAACAATGACTTTCAAACTATCCTTTGACTAATAATGCTGTCATTACAAGTTACTTGTGGCTTTGTAAAGACCAAAAAAACTTTTTTTGGAGTGGTCCTGGGCTCCCCGTGGTCACATTAAAGGCTAAGGCATAATTTGGCCATTCACTAACCAGTCTTGGAGAATTCTTCCCTTAAGGAACACAATCAGGCATAATTGGCCAATCAACATTGTGAACAAACACAACTATATACCTCACACAGTGAGGCTGTTGGATACAGTCATGCAGACAAGACTTCAACCTAAAAAATAAACAGTATTACTGGTATTTTCTTGAGGTTATACACTGTTCTGTTAGGAGGCTGGCTGACTGAAAAATATGACACATGAAATGTATTTTGTTTTTAAAGCAGAGAGATGAACAGAGTTATGGACAGTGGAGGGAAGAGACAAAGAAGCAATAACCTTTCATTCCTTTCAGTGCCTCATCACTTTACCCACAATTTTTCTTTAAAGGTAAAATCACGAATATGTCTGAGAAATTAAAGATATGGTAACATATGGATGTATATAATTACACTGTACTACTGTAAAATCTTGAAAAAAATTGATAGGTAACAGATTTCAGTATGTTATGAGTTTTGGTGATGAGTTGATCCTTTAAGTCACAGATAATGCCTTTTACTTTTGGCTTGAATGTACCTTCAGTTTTTTTAGGAGATGATAACTCAAATTACTCAGCCACAGTTTGTCGAAAAGTGATGCAAATATCGAGCATTTAAAATAGCGTAAAATATTATTTGAAATAAATCCCGTCTATTGGGTGAAAACATCCAAAATGTCCCAGTTTTTCAAGTTCAGTTGAGGTATCGGTCAAGCAGGCGCTTTCAAAAACTGATCAACTCAAATCTCCATGGTTGTCTTTTCTTTCTTGTTTTTTTTTTTTTAAAGTTGTACATTTGGAGATACGAGGCTTCCACCCGACAACGGGGAAATGAATTAAACTGATGCCAGTAAATAGAAGCTGATCTATGAGGCTGTTTGAGAGTGATCAATAACACTGAGGACACTTAAGGTGCAGCGTGTCATCGCTCAGCACTTAGACATCATTATCTATTATTGACTAACTATTGATCAGTTCACCCCAAAGGAGTCAATACAAGCACAGCAGACTTAATTTGATAGACTTTGTATAGTCAATTGAAAGTATTATAATTTCAGAGGGTTCACTCATCCTGGATGTCGAGAAACTCTTTCCATGTGTTTTGGCACTGTTTCAGTACTTAAGTGCACTGCGTGCATTTTATAACTGCAATAAAATGAACATAATGGAATTCATTTATGTAAACAACTTCAGTATGAGTTTATATGTATGTACACGTGTGTGAATGTACAGTATGGCTCTCTTAATGTTGGCTTGAGCTTGTTAGTTGTACTAATTACTCCAAACAGCACAATGGATCTTTTTAGCCTGAGGGGCGTATCCACTGTGACCTCCCCGTGTGCTGGAGCTCAGTGGTCCTGGGGGGTATTTAGGAGGTAAACATGTTGACTGCACCTCTACTCCACCATACCACCATCCATTTAGTTCCCCACATGTCCAATTAACGAGCCACTAGCTAATTTGGGGTTGGTGCATATATGTAAATGAAAGGCAAACAAAAGGAATGGGTGATGGATGACAAGAAAGGGGGCTTGGGAAGGGTCCATGTGGGACACTTAGCACCGCAACACTAATTAAAAAGCCATAGCACTGTGAGCACTGAGGTGACTCATTAGCCGCAACCTGCTTCTGAGCCACATGGCACACTGAGTGCTAACGCTAGCTATCTGTGAAAGAAGGAAAGCCACATAGAGAAAGAGAGAAAAAAGAAAACAGTAAGGGAATGATGGACGTGGGCATTGTGCTAGACTGAGGTGTCCATGTGGGCATATAAGCCCAGCCAAATTAGCTTGGTTGCATTAGCCCTCCTGCGCCATTAGCCATTAGTTTAGTGCAGGGGGTAGCAAGCTGAAGAAAGGTTACCATAAGCATGGCAATTAGGGCTATAATAGGATAAACAACAACCTGGCCAATGGAGGGAGCGAAGCAGAACACAGTGTAGCGAGTGATTACAGAGGCCAAGTGTGCGGAGGTGGGTGACTTCAGCTATATTGATCTGTGGCACCGCGGTGGAGGGAGCTCAAAGTGGCACCCACTGAGCCTGCATGGCTTCTCTGCTCAGTGGAGACAATGCCAACAGCTTCTACAGGAAAACACAGGCACAAACAGATGTGCTCTTATTCTCTCATACCTGCAAGCGCACACACATGCACGCTGTACACGAACGTGTGTGTTTGTGTGTGCATAGTATGCAACGTAGCCTGTGTGAGTGACTGGTGTCTGTGCCTGTGTGGTGTGTGTTTCTCCTCTGGTGATTCATTTCATCTCAGTATGAATTGTCACGGTCTTTCACCTGCTGCTCTTTATAAAACGTAGCCATCTCCTAACATTTACTTCATCGTTGAACAACAAAACCTCCAGAAATACCATTTTCATAGAGGAGGACCAGGAGGAGAAGGAGGAGAAAAAAAAACAGGCAGGAGAAACAAATGCTGTGGGATCAATGGTGCAAAAAATTGTTTTTATCGAATGCTGCGTGGCTCACATTTCCTGCAGACACAGATAAGAGAATGGGAGCAAGCAGAACCTTCTGTGTAGTTGTGTACGTGTGTCTGTGGTTGGTAGGGGGAGAGAAAGAGGGGGCAAGAAAATAAATGAGATTATTGATGTTACATGTCAAATATAATTGCTGAGATTTGAGCAAAGAGGAGGAGAGGGGCAGGCTGATGGGCTCGCTGATCCGTGGAATGCTTCATTTGGGAGAAAGGCCAACAAGTCACCGAATTTGGATTGTGACCTCCGGTGTGTGCATACAGTATGTGTGCGTGTGTGATACTGTGGGGGAATGAGATCGCTTAGCCTCCAAACTGAGGTGTTAACTTTTAAACTTTAACACACATACACATGCACACACACAGACACACAGACACACACACACACACACAGACACACACACACACACACACACACACACACACACACACACACACACACACACACACACACACGTCTAGATTGTATGTCATAATCCCAAAACAAGGCGTCAGAGTCACAGTCTGTCAGATGTAATATGTTCTGATGTTTGCCTGTGCATGTACTCTTCATTTTTCACCTCTCAGGTCAGACTTTAGAACGATCCTCTGAGGCCGTAAAGCATTCATGCTTTATTTCCCCTGTGGATCGAGCTGAAATCAAAGAAGAGCTGAATGATGACACTCAAAGCAGCACAGGATCTGTTCATTTCCTGATCAGGTGCAGCTTTAACTGCTACATTACAGAAACTTTTTAGGGCTGTAACTAATGAATATTTTCATTTTTAATCTGGTGATTATTTTCTCAATTAATGTTTTATAGAATGTCAGAAAATGAAGAAAATTGTTGATAACCCAAGGTTACACCCTGAAATCTCTTTTGTTTTGTCCACAATTCAAAAATATTCCGTTCACAGTCAAAGAGCAGTAAAGAAACCTGAAAATATTCACATTTGTAGAGGCTGGAATCAGAAAGTGTTTTTTTTCTTAAAAAATTACTAAAATAGATTAATCGATCATCAAAGTAGTTGGAGATTAATATAATAGTTGATAAATAGTCAATTAACTGATTAATAGTTGTAGTTCTAAAACGTTTCAGTTGAACAGAAGTACGCTCACGATATAAGATACAGTCGATCATACCTTTCCAGTTTGAGACTGACAGCTACTGAATTACATGAGATGAAAAAGCGATGGCAAACATTTAGATAAAGATAAAGATAGATAAACAGATGGATGAATGGATCGGTGTGTGTATGTGAATATGTGTGTGTTTTGGATAGCGTACAATGAAAGTCCCATAGCTGGTGGCTGCAGTCCCAAAGAGAGAGATGTTCAGAAATTGTATGAAATTATTGATTAAATGCAATGCCAAATAGACATCCTGTCTGTGTGTGTGTGTGTGTGTGTGCGTGTCCACTCACAAAGACACATTCACAGGCCCGATGGCTCCGGAGAGGTTTGGGCTTCGTGATGGAGTCAGAAATCTCATCTCATTCACAAAGCAAACATTCCAGCTTTGCAGCGCTTTTCAACACTTTCCACTAATTCTGCTCATTTCCAGCGTACATCGTCTTCGAAAGTAAACAGCGACTCTCTCCTGCAGGAAAATCTCAAATCCTAACCTTATCCCTCTTAAAAGGTAACGTTTTCCAGCTCAGTGGCCAAGGTGGCTCGATCATTATTTAAATGTCAAACGTCAGCATCGACTTCAGGACAATTTGTTCCTTTTAACAGAGAGATGTGTTTGTGGCAACAGAGGAGTGTTATAAAGACACACATGAGAGAAGGAGAGCTGTGCCTGATGGTTTATACACTGTAGTTCAAATTGACTTCAGCAGGCCTGAACTGTCCATACATACAAAGGAAATATGTGAGGATTTCAGTAGGAGACAATTATGCTGTAAATATGGCAACGTGGTGTTGTAGCTGCAGTGTACAGTTCAGTTTGAAAGAGTAGCCAGCAATGACACAGCCACAAATTATATAATATTATTCTATTGTGTTTTCAAAAGAAAAAAGTCAAAAGATTAAAACAAAAAAAAGGTTTTAAGACCCTTTCAAGCTGCAATGGTTAGTCGATTAGTCAACTGAGAGATAATTTGTTGTCAATTATTTTAGAAATTGATTAATCTTTTAAGTAATTTTTCAATAAAAAATGTTAAACATTTGCTGATTCCAGCCTCTTAAATATCAGGATTTGCTGCTTTTCTTTATCATTTATGATAGCAAATGAAGAGTCTTTGGATTTTGGACTGCTGGTTGGACAAACGAAGCAATTTGAAGATGTCACTTTGGGCTCTGGGAAATTGCCAATATATATATATATATATATATATATATATATATATATATATATATATATATATATATATATATATATATATATATATATATATATATTACATTTTATAGACGAAATGATTAATCAATTAATCGTGAAAATACTCATCAGATTAATCAATAAGGAACTTTTTTTTTTTTTCAGCCCTAAAATCAACTTTTAGGTCCGCACACATACAAAAGTTGTTGAGTTTCTTGCCACAAGAAAACACAAACCATCACAATTTACCCTTAACAAGATTATAATGAGCAAAGTCTAGAAAAATGTAGAGAAAGTTGGAGAGAAAACACAAATGGGTGCCCCAAAGCACCATACATACAATGTTTATGATATTATTTTTTTGAACCCCAGTACATTTATTTTCCAATTAATAAAAACTCAAAGCCTAAATACACATATCAAGTGAAATGGTGTACATAAGATAATTTTTTATTAAATCTGTCCTTTAGGGATGCACTGATTGTGAAATTCTGGACTGATACTGATGTTTTGTTGTTGTTGTTTATTAATATTATTATTATTTTTGCTTTTGTTTTTTAGTTATAACCCCCTTTTATACCAGGGAACAAAGAAATCTTCATTCATCTTCACTTTTTAAAGTCATTCAACTCTTGTCAAGAGCACATATTCGATCATACCAATGTATGAACCTTTATCAATACCTTCTTACCCTTACAATTATATCACAACTTTTCACTGTCTACAACATACTGCTATTGTCCGTCTGTTGAGGAACTTGTGGTTGACTTTTTGTGTCTGTGTATCATTGTGTCTTTTTTTTCTTTCCTGTGTATCTCCCTTCAAGGAACATCCTGTCCATCCACTGTTAAAGCAGGCCAATTTGCAACAGGATCCCAAAGGTAGTCAAGTCCCCCTGCCAGGTCTCTCATATTTTCAAGCTGACCGTTTTATGGTAAGATCTGTAAAATAAGCCCTCCACCTTGGCCTTGGGTTCACACCACCTCCATAAATACTGAGCTTATGACAACAGGGCACAAGGGTCAGGTCGGATTAAAGAGAGTGGTGGTTGTTGAGAACATCTTCAAGCCAAATGGTTTTGTTGGATTCTTTGAGTTTTATTTCATCACAGTTTAATTCCTGCTTTACGTCCAGTGTTCACAGCACACCTTTCAAAAATAGGACTATTACAGTTGTGTTTATAGTGATTTGTAGTTGTATGCCAGCTGTCATTTTATGGGTTTAAGTGTTGCATTTTAAACTTGGCAGATATGTATTCCCTCGCACTGCCTCACTTCTCACTCCGCACAAACACTCCTCGCTCTTCTGAGTGCGTGTGTGTATTCAGATGCTGGTTGAGAATGTATCTAATGACTCCAGTGCTGCCCTATCCATCAACGGCCTTCTGTGGACAGTGAAAATCAATGGTTCCACACAGAGCTACCTGAGGTCCCCCACACTTCCTTTGTCATAACCGCTCAATACGTCAATGAGCAGAAACTACAACACATTTCAGTTAAGGGGGTTATTGGCAAGCGTGGTGGGTGTAAATCTTTTTGGTGTTTTCTGATGATTGTGAACTTCTCCATTTCAAAGCACCATTGTGTCGTGTCAAAGATCACCTATTCAAGTCTGCGGCTGTAGTCTTTCTTTCATTGATAATTCATTCATCCGTTCTCTTTGTCCCCCCTCAGCCTCTCATATTTGGCGTGCATGATCTTTCTCTGATGGATTCAGTTTTTTCTCTCTTTCCTGTCTACATTTTCTCTCTCACTTTCCCTTCTTCCAGCTCTGAACTCTCTTCTCTCTGGGCGCTTATTGACATTTCCCTGCTAACCTTCTCTTTTACGCTCACCTTAATGTGTGCTGCCTTATCAGATGCGCAGGTGGTTTGGAGTTTCATTCGACCTCACTCCCTACTCTCCTCCTTTCCTCCGGGTTATTCATCCCTCCTTCCTGTGCTCTGAAAGTCAAGCTTCCCTTTACAAAACCCCTGCGGTCTTATCTGGGAGACCCCGCGACCCCGCAGTCATTGCAGCAGCCAGCGGGAGAGAATAGAGACCACAGCTCCCTCGAGAGGAGGACAACGGGACGAAGGTGTGTGTTTGTGCGTGCGTGTGTGTGAGTTCAGTGCCATTAGAGCAGTCTATTTACTGCCAAACTGTCTAAACACTTGTGATAACATACAGTGGTGCAGCAGTAGACTACAGTACTCCAGGGACAGTGCTGAAGCTGCTCAACATGGAGTGAAACTAAAAACTAGGGTTGCAGCTAACAATTATTATCCTCAAGGATTAGTGCACTCTTATTTAATTTTTGTTTTTTTATTGACATATCTGTTGGTTTGTCTAATGATTAATCTATCATTAAAGGTGCGATATGTAAGAAATTAGGTTTAAAACATTCAAGAATTAACTAAACTTATCAACAGAATGCAAATAAACAAGAGTTTTGACGTTATTTCAAAGACGTTGATGTACTGTGTTGCAGAGATATCCATGAAGTTAGCATGCTAACCAGCTAGCCCCAGCCCGCCCTTTTTCATAATACCACTTCCAAATCCCAGTCCGGACCGCAAGCTCATGGCTGACTGAGCTACCAATTTTTACATACTGCACTTTTAGTTTTTTTTTCCAGTCATTTGATCAATCATTTCAATACTAATGAACCCATTGCCACGGCCTTCTGCTTGGCACACTAACCAAGATCTACATGTAATTCGCAAATGTGTACATTTCAAGAATTAAGCAGCTAATTAAACAGTTTTATTATCATTGTTATAATTAATATTATTAGAAATTATTAATAAGACCAAGTGACTTAGAGAAAGATGGTCACCAAGTTAAAGAGGAGTTGCAGTGCTTCACAGCAACATCGACACATTAACAACTTGCTCTCAAACAGCCAATGAAATCCACTTTAATGTGCAACGGAATCTCACATTTCCTCCCTGTGTCGTTTGTTTGTGTGTTTGCATGCTTGTTTTTGTGTGTGCCTGTGTGGTCTTTTTTACAGTCTCTGCAGGTGCACCACAGTGCACATATCCTATATTCATATCCTCATCCTATTCAAGGAGAGCACCTGCCACACACACACACACACACACACACACACACTCTCTCTCTCTCTCTCTCACACACACACACACACACACACACACACACACACACACGGATTTTGATTAATGGAGAGAACAATGGAGAAAATACGTGTGGAAGAGCAGGAAAGAAACCAACACCAGGGGGAATATATAGGAACTAGAATGATATGAATAGGTATTGAAAACACAATGAACTCCGGAGCTAAACAGAGAAGTCATCGAAACAAATTAAGAAGTCATGGGTGAAATCAAAGTAAACAGAAAATACAAGATTGGAGAGCATAACACATTCTGAGACTTGCTGAGACAGAAGTCAAGTAGTCTTTATTGAAATCATAAACTTTATGTCAATTTTGGACTAAAATGGTCTGTGCTAAAATGTCTTCATATATGACTATTTAAGGTCATACATTCCAAAATGGTGAGATGGGCAGAGATAGAGAGACAGGGCCTGGCTGTTGCTGCTGCCTAGTGTATTTATAGGTATTATCATCCAGTCTGTAATGCTGGTGATCTGCGCTGAAGGCATGCTATTAGGTTACGACGGGAGAATGACATCACATCAAAACGAGAAGGACAGATGATCAAGAAATTACAGTTGCACACAAAACTTTACTTCAATTGCCCTTTTTGGAAAAAAAACATCCCAACTTGAGGTCTGATGTCAGATCTTTTTTAAAAACTGAATTCAGAAAACAGTCATGAGCTTGTGGTTACAGACGCAACAAACCAGGTCCATTACCGCTACCTACAGCGATATGAGTTTTTGACAAGCTGATTACAGTCTGTGCAAACCTGCTGTTTTCACCCAAGTACACAAAGATGATAGAGCAGGGATGTGTCTGTTTGTTGATTGCAAAGTGTTTGATCCTGCAAAAAGGAAAAAATAAATGCACTAATGCTGAGTTGTTACCTGAAGTGGAATGACTTTTGCTAACAACACAACCAACAAAGAACACCACAGGACTGTCCTGGAGATGGTATGTGATCTATAATAATGTCATTATGCTTACAAGACACTACTTACTTGCCTCTTCATGCTTGATCCAGCTCAGTTATGGTGTACTTAAAAACACGTTGCTTGTGCCATATTAAGTATAATGCAAACTTTTCTGAAAGTCAGAATCAGTATATACCTACAACTGTTACAAATGGCGTTATAATTAGGTGTAATTACCATATTAGCAGGTTAGTACTATTTCTTAAAGGAGACCCACTATACTTTTTCATTTCCCTATGGGTTCTTGTCCATGTAATAGATCTTTAAAAGTGTTCAACACCCTCAACATACAATGTGGTATACCAATTAGCTTTGCTTGTTCATTTATTTGTCTAGTCAGGAGCTAAAACAGAGCGTTTCAGACAGAGGGGGAATACAGTGCTGCAGCACTGGATAGTATGAGGTGTTTTGTGAGAACTAAACCATGAAAATCCAGCATTTTCATTAACTGAAAATTAGCATAATATGTCTACTTTAAAGCTTTTTCTGTGGTTGCTGGGCCAAGTGTTAATGTTATATGACTGTAAGTCACAGAGTATTTGTTGTGAAAAAAGCTGCGAGACTGTGCAATCAATATACTGTGTCCATAGTGTAAACAGTAAATCTCAGTAACACAAGCAGTGTTTCAGAGGGTTAATTTCTAACTATTTTCAGCACAAACACATGTTTCTTTATTAGGTTTTGAATATTTTAAGTGATAACAGGATGGAGTAAACAGCCAACTTATAGCCTATGTAGAATTTGTCCTGTTGTGAGGGTAAGGGCAGCAACTGTCTACATCTACAGCCTGAGAAGATGGATGATTTGGGACAAGAAAGAAAGAGGCATATTAAGAAAGTGCAGAGAGAGACAGAGAGAGAGAAAGCTCTGTGTGAAGTTGAAGGCAGGAGGTGAGAGCCTGAAGCAGCATTATGCAGGAAGTGACAATTTGGTTGTCACACTGCACTCTATAATCTACACCTCATTCTGCAGCCATGCTCTGCCTGTTGGACACTACCCAAGGTCGGTGCGTCCATGTGTTAGTGTGTGTGTGCCAACAGTAAATGCTTGTGTCTTGGTTGTAATGGGGTTTAGTGTTTCACTGCATACACACATAAGCTGGTGTCTGCAGAGGTTGATATGTGTTGATATTTAAGCCAGTTTTTCTCTGTGTTTAGTTTCATTTTGTTGGTCGTGTGTCCATCCTCATAAACACATGCATGCACATCCAAACAAACACTCGATGGACTCCCCGTCTTAATACCCCATCTCCTGCTAACCTTCTTCTCTCATCTTTATCTTTATCCTTCAAGACTGTTTCCTTCTCATTTTGACATCATGACACCCTGTGGAATATATTTAAACTATTGTAGAATCTTTTACTGCTAAGAATAACTTAATGTTACAAACTAGCTACTTACTGTAGGTCAACAGGGTTCAAGAGGCATCTTCTGTTTAGAGCTGATCACTGTGAAATGTTAGTGCTGTGTCTTGTCTATATACTCTCACATTAATTTAACCGTAATGTATTTATCATATCCACTATATTGCATGCCATTATTTCTACTCTCTAATGCTTGTGCACCCTTTCATGCTTCGCAGTCACAGTGTCACGTACATGCATGTTTGTGTTTAAGTTCACGTGAGCACAAAGCCTCTCTGTATCAAACAAAGACTAATATGTGAGGCTCAGTGCATGATAACCAACAATCTAACTGGACAGTTTGTTACTGAGACCTGGGGATCTGTGAAACTGCCGAGACGCCAGCACGGATTAAGCTGACATGTTTGCAGAGGGGCACCGGGAGTCCACATGCGCACACCCGTGCACACTCACACCAATGACATCATAATCCAGACAGCCAAAAGTTTAGATTTGACAGCAAAACTATATGGCAAAAAGCACCATGAAAAGGAGTGTGTTTGAAGAGTGTGTGTTTATGTGTATTGGTTGGACACACACACACACACACACACACACACACACACACACACCCCATGCACTGAACATCCAGCTGAAGGATACAGTAGCCAAACTCCCCGACAGAAGACAAGTCTTGCCTTTCACCTAAACACTAAAGGTTCTCTGTCTTTTCAACTATTAGCCCAGGGGCCAACAGATATGTTGTTAATGGCTAAAATAAATGGTTCTCCAATCACGAAGGGCGAGCGGTGGAGGTTATCATCCCTGGTGTAGGGAGAGAGAGGGAGAGACAGCCTAATTCCTTCCAGCTGTAAGGCTCTGAGTGTGTGTGTATGTGTGTGTGTGTGTGTGTGTGTGTGTGTGTGAGTGAGTGACTGAATGTTCAGGGGCTAAAATGACAGATTTACTTGGCCCCTTAAATGCACCAGACAGGCCGGGATGCATATACTGTAAGAGAGGCCTTGTTAGAAGAAGACGAGGCCCCTCAGACCAGACTGTAGGCATATGTGTGTTCATGTGTGTGCATGTTTAAGTGATCCATTTGGTTTAAACAAATGTATCAATTCTTTTATCATCACTTAAGTGCCGCTTTTTGTGGGACATTTTCTCGCACCTTCGGTGTGTGTTTAATTTGAATGTACTGTAGCAGCCACCTGGACACACACACCGTCCACACACACCTTTTCTCCAAAGTCCACTTAATTCATTTCCTCACTTATGTAGTTACAGTAGTGGGACCACCACAACCTCTCCTGCAAAGCCCACCTTGTGGCGAGGGGCACCTAGTTCACAGCCTCGCACAAACACATAAACATACACACACTTAAGTGGGTCTCCCAGACCTATACGTTGCTCTTGGCCAATGCTCGGCCAAACGCATACTATGAGTGAGGTTGGCAGCGCTCACTGTAAGGAAGCCACACATTTGGAAAGGGAGAGGTAGGAAGAGTGGTGGAGTGAGGGAGGGACAGGAGGTGGACGGAGGAAAGGTGGAGAAGATTCTCACACAATGGCTTAAGGCTAGGGTATTGATTTATAAGGTTGATCTATTAGAGAGGAAAGGAAATAAGATATACACCATCCGGATACTTGATTTGGGTCTCTTTTTTCTCTGATGTCCGGTTGATTAGGTTTGTGTTTCAGGAAGTGGCTCTTTATTGTCTCTTTTAGCCATATCCATATAAAAATCTCAATGTTTTAATATTTTATTAAAGTAACAATAGAATTGAGCTATTTGGTTAAATGTATCATCAAAATGCATGTATTGCATTAAAGCATAGAAATATTGTGATATTATTTTAAGGCCATACTGCCCAGCCCTAATTTCGATCACCCTACTATACCCATTCTCAATGTAAGGCAACCGAGCTCCTGATAACAGACGTACATTGGAAATACACTGAACTCACTGCAAACCTTCACACACACACACACACACACACACACACACACACACACACACACACACACACACACACACACACACACACTCATGTGCAAAAGTACATGTGCAGAAATGTATCAAGCACATGGAGAGCAGAGGCACATGGATGTTACACTTATACAGTACAAGCATGCACACACATTCATATGCATTGATCCAGGAACACACATCCAGAAGTACACATTAAGGCACGTACATTTGGTACCTTGACATGTATGCATATGTGCAGATACAAAGAAAAAGAAAAAAAAAGACAGAGGGGGAGCACAGAAGAAACTGCAAAGGGTATAATTTTCCACAATCAGCCTCCGCTTGAAACAAGCAATTAGGGGGAATGTGCAGAGCATCCCCTTGTGCTGGGGGAGGCTTAGTGTGTGTGTGTATGTGTGTGTGTGTGCGTGTCCATGTTTGTGTAGACCTTTCGTCTCCTCCTCTAGGTCTTTCTTGTGGTCGGGTAGGCTGGTTCAGGGGCAGTGCACAGCAAATTCGATAATTCCACCACCAAATGGGCCAGAGCATGCCCTCATATCACGGCTATCCCACACAGCATCGCAAAACAGTTTGTCTGTTACACTTACAGCAAAATAACAAACACGTTCTCTACTATGTTTAAAAATAATTACCCCACCAAGGTTATTTATTATCAGCAGGACAGTTGCATTTTTCTCAATATTTTATCACTATTTTGGGTAAATCATTAAGAATGGATTAATTACTGAAATATAAATCACTTTATTGGTTAATTTCTTTCCACAAACAGCATATTTTAGTGTCTGACATATTAATGACAAATTAATCCCATGCAGTAAACTTGGTAATAATAAAATAAATCAACAGAGCAGTAAAGAAAAAACACCTCAGTTTCTAAAACAGCACCTTATTTTTGCCTAGTAGGGTGCAATGAATATATAGTACATCATAAATGGATATATGCTATTAGTGCTCGTCTTGGGGGGGTTTCTTTATGATGATCATGCTGATGAAGACAGGAGAAGCAATGATACAAGACGAGCAGAACAGAAATATATTGTCCGAGGCAGCCACGGCAGTAAATTGGGGAAACACAAGCCTTAATCCCAGAGGTGGAGTTTCCTCCTTCAGGTTCCTTCAGGAGGAAAAAGAACAGAGCACGCTCTTTTATCTGTGTGGTCCACCGGCTCAGCTTTCTCTCTTTCTGTCTGTCTCTGCCCCTCTCTCCCCTCCTGCTATGCCTCGTTCACAGTTCACAGATGCGGCTTGTTCTCTGTTCAGGTAGTGTGTGTGTGTGCATGTGAAGTCTGATCTCCTCCCCCGAGATGCCCCCTTACCCCTCAAGTCACCTGTATGACCTGCCTTCCCTATTAGGACCCTAGATTTATACTAAAGACTATTTTCCACTTCTGATTTACTCAATATATCCTTCAGTGTTTATTTTGTCAGGTGACCTTTAACCTTTCTTCTTACCAGTTTCAGAATCCACCTCATGCAATTGCAGAACATGTGAGGTAACAGGATATGTGGTGGCTGCTATCAGCTTGCAGCCTTGTCTGTCTATAGAACAGACACCAGTGTTTGTCCACCAGATCGCTTCAATACGTGTTCCCATCCAAAGTACACGGTGGCAGGATCTTACGTTGCTTAAAAACTCGCATTCTCCAGCGTGATTATTTTCCTACAGGGTACTTCTGCCTAACACATGTCTATGTGTGAGGCTGTGTGTTTATCTTAGATTAATTACCAAGGCCTGTGTGTCTGTAGGAAGAAGTGCGTGTGCATGTGCGTAGGTGTGAATGTGCGTGCGTGTGTGTGCAGGGGCCAGGTTTATTGAAAGCCGCCGTCCTTCAGATAAACATACAAGCACCGACAAGATTCTCCAAAGAGGAACAAGGTGTCATGGGAGATGCAGGGAAAATAATCGAGTTCAGAGGTGGAAGGGGTGAAAAGCACGGTGGGGAGAAGAGCACCGAAAACAACATGAGAGAAAAATAAACGGCAGGTGTTTGAGAAGATTTAGTGTAGCACTTGCGAAAACGGGAAACGGGTTCACTCAGAGGAGGAGGAGGAATTCCACATTCTTGGGAAAAGACTAGCGTCAGGGGTACTTTGGAGTAGCAAAGCAGGCGGGAAGACTAAACGTAAACCTTTCTCTATTGTTATGCTACACTCCCCCTTTTGCTTGGAAAAACACAAGGTAATTCAATAAACATTTAGTGCTTGAACGAGAGGGGGCTCACTCCGACTGCAGACTATGGACTGAGGGAGAACTGTGCACCCAAATGGCAGCTGGATTGAGGCTGGCCGGGTTTTGCTTGGTGGGCCGGTATTAAAATGAAGTGCTTGTGGCTGGTGTGCAGAGAGCGAGGCATCTGATACGGGGTCTGTAAATGGGAGCAGTAAAGGACGGAGACTCATTCCACCTCCTCATTTGGGGGAATTACGGTGACAAAGAGCAGACCTAGCAAAACCAGCGGCATAGCGCCATACATATGCGCACACACACACACAAATGTGGGCATTAAAACAGACACACATCCACAGAAGAATTCTCAAGAATCTCTGTTTGAATCTCTGTCATTCACTGACTCAGTGAAGGAAAAAGAAATTGTACCGCGATTCAATAAAAACTTTGTAGTCCAATCCTAGCAGGAACACAGATTAAAATAGGAACACCTCACAAACCACAGACCTGCTTTGTTGGAGAGAAATTCCCAGAAACTCCCAGAGGGAGAAAAACAGGGCAACGTATGGAGAAGACAGGAAAAAAAACAGTCGGCTTGCTTAAGAGGTTCTTCCTCGCCGCCACGGCAGCAAAAGCCACAAAACGACGGCAGTACCTGCTTCCCAGGACTGGAAATACGAGCGCTCCTAAAATAAACCTTTAACTCTTGCCACCAGGCAAAAAATGGGCACTAAATGGAGTTTTCAAAACAGCAACAGCTAAAAATACAATATTGGTGGAGTGTGAGGTCCAGCAGCTGTGCATGTGTGTGTGTGTGAGAGAGAGAAAGAGAGGCTGGCATTTCTGTGGCGGGCCATGAAGCGTGAGCCAAAGGACCCGAGGCAGGCTAGCCGCTGGAATGCCTGGGCCAACCACCGGCTTCCTCCTAACAGTTATTGACAAGTCGCTGCTGGCACCTGCTAGGGACGCCCGTGGGACAGCAAGAAGCCCCTCTGCTGCCCCTTTTCTCAGCTCAAATAGCAGGAAAACAAATGAATTTCATATTTAATCACGGTTCATCTTCTCTAACTTTACAATATAAAAACGGAAAACATAACTAGCTGCGCCATAAAAAGGGCTGCAGTCGCTTCACGGTTCATCTGATGTGGACGCAATCACCCTCAAATTAAAGCTGAGAGTCAGTACTTTGACCTTATAAACATTTCTGTCTTTCATATTAAATGGGTAAGGAACCAAAACAACAAGTACTTACAGACTGCCCTGTGTGTCTTAAAGAGACATTTCACACCTTTTCTTACATGTAGATAGATTATATACACAACTGCTGAATGTTTAGTCAGTTAATCTTTTAGTTGATTGCAAGAAAATTAATTGATGGGCATTTTCTACTGTTTCTGGACATTTTGAAGACACAATTATTACTTGATGTATCAATAATTAAAGTTCTTGTTTATCTTTATTAAATAAAGATCATGCAAAGGTACAATTTGTTCGCCAATTTCCATCTCATTGAAACTTTATTTAACAACGGGAACTCTAATGGAGATTTGTTTTGTCACTTTTCCTCCTGATACTGACTTGGTACAGTTATAGACAGAGAGAATGACACAGGGGAAGATTTCTGGAGCATGCCAGGCAAAATATGAGCCATGTTTCTTTTGGACAAATGGGGGGTAATGTGAGGGGATTTGAGGTTTAATAAGGGCAATGGACAGCGCATCTGCAAGCACTGTCAGCGTCTGGCACAGTGTCTTCTCTTGTTTTAGGAGGCCAGGAGAAACCACTGTGGGCCTTTGTGTGTATGTGTGTGCACACGCCTGTGTGTCTGTTCTGGGCTCATCTCCAGAACCAATGTATTACAAGTGTTCCCACTGTAAGATTATATTTGGATTCTCTAGGCCCGCTTCCAATTATTACTGGCACTTAATACATTTCGCACCATTCACAGATCCCCTTACCCCAGCACCCGTAGTCCTCTCTCTCTCTGTCTCTCTCTCTTCCACACACTCTGTGTTTATATACAGTACACACACACACACACACACACACACACACACACACACACACACACACACACACACACACACACACACACACACACACACACACACACACACACACACACAAATAAATCTTGTCACATTTTTTATCAGTATAGGAAGGCATGTATAGGGGCAGGAGATTGAATAAGTAAAGGAGGAAGTGATTTGGCCCTTTTTACATTGAAACACAAATGTTACAGGAGGGCCAATACACCATGCACACACCAGCCTGAGGACAGAAGTTTTAGTTTGTGAGCACATGTACATTTGCTCATTCAGAAGAGAATTCTGCTCTATAGAAAAAAATCTGACTAAAGACAGACACTGTGTTATACTATTGAAATGTCTCTCCAGACAAAGATGAAATCAGACGAAGAGACTATCGGGCAAGAAAGTGAGGCAGCAGGGGTGAAAGAATGAAAGAGGAGAAGAGACTCTTCTGCATGAGAGTGAGTGACAGGCTGTAACAGAACGGGGATTGTTTCAGCACTGATCTGTTTTTCATTACACACGAGGTGTGTATGTCTGTTTGTGTGTGTGGTATGAGAGGAAAATCTAAAAGGTAAGGCTATCAGGGAGAACATTAGATGAACCCTCTTTCATCCCATGTGTGCATGTGTGTGAACTTGATGATGATTAACAAAAGTGCACAATGGTAATTGAACGGTAAGTGAAGAGGGGTGGAAACAATAGCTGTGCCTGTTAAAATTAATCACACACTTTTGCTCCAACTATCTGCATAAATGTGTGTATTTTCAGCAAAACATCCATAATCACCACAGTATTATCCAACATTATCCCAAAGCTGTGATGATTCATTCTTTTCAATCCAGTGAAATGTTTTAAGATGTCGTTTTTGCCATTAGGAAAGCCCAGAGCTGGGAAAAGACAAGAATTGTAATGATGTTATTTTTCTTTCCTGGCGTGAAATGGAGGTCGACACACTGCCAAACAGTGCCAAATGCACAGTCACTTTTAACAACCCTTTCAAATAGAACAAAGGACACAAGCTGCCAACCAAAAGTAACACAACTTCTTGCTTTATAATGAATGGAGACTGTGCTTGTTTGGATTTTATTACTTTAATAATAGAACAGCATAGTTACATGCATATAACTAGGTGCAAAGTCCGTGTAAACTCAGCCATTTTCAAGTGCAAAGTCTGCTCGGTAAATCAAACTCAATTTTATTTAACTATATACTTGTGTGTGGTTGTGGTTACCAAACATGTTGACTTGGCAAAGGTCCATTTAAGATGGTAATATTGTTTTACTGATTATATTAAATTGTGGACAGGATTTGGGATGAAAGCAATATTATAGATGAATCTTTTTATTTCAACCATATGCATGCATTGATTCTTTAAGGCACTTGACAGCCTGTGAATTATCCTACATGTCTGTTATTAAGTGCAAGTAAGATATTATGAACCACTGAACCACCAGGGAATGCTAATGTTCGGACAAAACTACATTTGCTATGCATTTTTATTATCACCTGGTTGCCACTCATGTCAATAATATGGCAGCTTTGACTGAAATTATGTCGTGCAAATAGAATCCATAGCCTGCTTATTTTAGAAAAAGATATTATTACTTCAAAAGAGTAGAGTGAGGGGCCTTTCATGCAGTTAGAACAGTAACAGCGTCAGGGTTTGATTAAAAGATACATATTATGCTCATTGTCAGATTCATAATTTTATCTTGTGTTAATACTACAATATGTTTACATGCTTTAATGCTCAAAAAACACGGCAGTTTTTCCCCTCTGTCCGAAGCAGTCTGTTTTAGCTACGGTCTCTTTAAGGTCCCCCCTCCTGAATACCCAGTCTGCTCTGATTGGTCGGCTCACACATGCCTGACCCAGCACCGTTAACAACAACAGAGCAGCTGTGCTACATCGATTCTTAAGTACCAAACGTAAGAAAAGTCACAGAATTAAAGGCAGGACTTCTGACGAGGTGTTTCAGGAGCAGTGTTTTCTGCGGGAGAGAGGAGCGACCGTTGGTGCAGACTTTGACCTTTTTAACTTTTACATGCACAAGAACCTATATAACACACTGAAGGAAAGGAAAAAAATGAGAAAGCATAATACATCTTCTTAGTTTAGTAGCAGGAATATTGTTTTGGACAGAGGACCTTCCAACCGGGCCCTGGTCGACAGGCACACTAAAGCTCTGTGTTTGAGGTTCAACCAAGTTCTACTTTATGGAGCAGTAAGACACGCTCTTCCCACAAAGTCTGCTCGGTATCCAGCTGTATGCCTGGTGTGTTCAAAGCTTTCTGTTCTCATCTTTGGATGAAGGCGGTTTGTTCTGATTTATTCAACAAGGCTGAAAATAAATGCACAATCTAGCAACATGACACGTGCATTAAGGTGCTATTACAAAGAGGTATAAGGTATACTTCAGCTCGCAGATGCTCAAACACTCATACCAATCAATTGGCCATGCCCCAAGAGAGCACACCTTTCTTGGGGAAAAAAGGAATTATAATAATTCAATAAATAAAGACGTGTATTTCCCAAGTCAGCAGAAACAGTATATTCCTGTGTGTGTGTGTGCGTGTAAGATTCCTTTTAGTTCACAAAGGTACAACATCCCCCCATACCAAACACACTCACACACACACGCACGCACGCACGCACACACACACACACACACACACACACACACACACACACCCTGTGTCTCATCATCTGTGAAGAAATAATGGAATTATATATATTTTCTCCCCTGCGCGCGGCGAAGCATCAAAGTTCAGTGCTGTGATAAGTTGCCTGTGTGCTTTGCCCCTGGCCATAACGGTGTGTGGTGTTTTCCTATTACTGGCATGTCCTGTTTCATAGATGGATGGACCTCAGGCTGACGTCTGCCACTGCCTCTGCTCTGCTCTCCGTGTTATTACCGAAATCGATGTCCATGTCTGCCGCCATTTATTATCCCCCCACCACCCCAACAAACAACCACACACACCCACACACACACACACACACACACACACACACACACACACACACACACACACACACACACAACCAAATACACACACATGCACGCAACATAAACTGAAACAAGATGAAGGGGGGATATTGGGAAGTTCTATAGCATGGAAATTCTGCTGGGCTTGTGAATCTCTGAGTGTGTGTGCTTGCGTCAGAGTACGCTTTCGCCTCGAGATAAGCAACGGTTTGCAGATTTTGAAAAGTAAGTAATGTTATTTGTCTCATGGCGCCTGTTTCTTCCTCCCAGTTTAATTTGCTCTGTACGCACAGCCCATAATTTACTTTTTGTATTGTTTCTCATAACGTGAGATCATCATAACAAGGCAGAAGGAACACATGTTAATGAGCAGAACTAATGGAAACCAAATGTATTAAACTAACGTGCAGTTTAAAGAATATAAATGCTAAAAAAAGATCAGATGACATCTTCACTGATAATAGGAATATTATACATTCAACTGCACTGATACAAAGTCTTGACTGGGGCAAGTTAATTTGTGATTTTGTGATATAAGTGGAGATATTTTCCTCTATAAGTGCAATTTTAAATTGTCAGTTGTCATTTCAACAATACTGATAATTTGGCATTGTTTTCATGTGCAGTATCCCTATAAAGGAATCTCAAACCTACATTGATACATAAAGTCGGATTGTTTTCCATCACACGCCTCTCGGTGGCAAAAAAGTCTGGCTTTCTGAGGTCCCCTTGGAGCAGAAGTTCAAAAAAGTGAGATATTTTCATCTGAACGTATGCGTGCATGTGTGTGTTTGCATATACTTGTATGGCTATGACCGTGTGTGTCAGTTTGAATGCACGTGTCCTTGCCCGTGTGTGTGTGTGCATGCATGTGTGTGTGTGTGTGTGTTATGTGAGGGTAGCGTCTCAGCAGAGCCCCCGTGGAGCTCCGGCCCTTCTGTCCTCCCCTCATAACCTCACAAAGACACTAATAAGCCCCCCGATGATGGACGCTTATGGATTTCTGCGCCGCTAATTTCCGTAACTATCACTGTTTGAAAGATAGCTGAGGGATTTAGCAGAGGGGGCCAAGAGAAGGCCCCCTTGTATTCTGTGGGAACACAAGAGCTGTATTATGTGATATAAAAAAATGGAACGTCCCCCCCTTTTCTCTGCCTCAGGCTAAGTCCATGATATTTATCTACGCACAGTCACATGAGACCATTATGTTTATAGAATATCAAATGCAGGCCAGCACTGTTGTATTGAGCAGAGCCTCCATAATTACCAGGAGGGATGCACACAAGTTACCTGTCACAATCCACTCTTTCAGAGGGGACATTTGAACTTTGGTTAATAGTCTGAGATACATTTGTGTGGCCCACTGTGTGCAAAGTGCAATACTTATATTACAGTTCACCTGGTTTGAAACAGCAGCGTCCCTCTGATAAACACACAGAGAAAAAAACAAGCTAATCGGAGTTCTTTCAAAAGCAACAACCTGTAAGGTGGCAACAAAATGTATTAACTTACTACAATTGATCTGCTAATAGATTTCCTATCAACCGTCCAGCTCTCCAAGCAAGCGGAGTTTGTCATTCAGAGGCCGTAGGGCCCAAAAATCCCTTAATTACATTGTAAAGACAAATGCAGGCAAACTCCTGTAACCCTATCCCATGCAGCTGAACCAAACACAGGCCAGAGACTGCACCGCCTGATAACGACAAAGAGCCAGAGAGCAGAACTTCTATATCATATGCGCCACATAACAAAATGTCTTATTTCCAACTTCTTGCAATTCAAAAATAAACTCCTGCTTTAAGAGAGTTTAAATGTAGCTTATTTACGACGCTTCCAATATCCAGTAATGTTACCGTGTTCACTTTCTTTCCTCAGGATCTCACACAGATTCACACATGCTGCAGTCTCTAAAAAGTGAATGTGGAACAGGTTTGCCCCCACTTACTGCTGAGTCCAACACTAAACACCGTCCATCACTGCCCGTCATATCAACATGCTACAGAGCTCGCTGGATACACCAGACGAGGTAAGACAGACCACATGCACAGTAGCTACACACACAAGAACATGAGTGTATCAGTGTGTGTGTCCGTGTGTGTGTTTTCTCTTCCACTTGCATTAATTAATTTGTCATCACCGGTTATCCCCCCTCCTGCCTTCACCTCTACAGTGGCTGGATCCTCCCTGTGCTCCAGCCGTGCTATGGTGGGTTTCGCTACCTGGGCCTTTTTATGGGGGTGGTCAGGGGCCAACTTTCTGTCAGTGAGGAATGTAATTAGGGAGAATTAAGCGGCATGGGGCTACAAGGGAGGTCAGGAAGAGCTGGCAGGGTCGAGGCGGGTCACTACCAAGCATTCTCTCTCTTTCTGCCTTTTTTTCCTCCCTCTTACTCTTCACTTGTAAGACAGGGTCAGGGTGAAGAGGTGTCATATTTAGTCCTTTGCTGCACTGTGGGAGGCTGACACAATAAGCCATGGATGCTTTCTCCCTCTGCTCCTCCCTCTCTGTCCAGGTCTACTGTCTTCCCCACTCATATGTTCCCTTGGTAAAGATTTGACTCTTGGCTCTTATTGTTTCAAGTCTGTGCTTCACATAACTTTCTGCTCTTAACTCTTGAGAATGATGAAATTCACAGATGACAAGTTTTTCGGATTCAGTTAAAAATATCGGCCACCTTGGTGGTCACTTGCGCACTTACGTTTGGGTTTCCCCATGTTGGAAAAAACATGATAAAGTCCCCTCTAGGGTGCCCTTCTAGTGCCCTTAATGCTCACTGATGGGTGCCCCACCGCAAACAGCTGGTGCCCCTTTCCATTTTTTTTTTGCCCTTGGACCTCAAACACGTGTCTCACTTGCTGGCTCCACATTGTTCTACAATCTAAGCTCCATGCACTTTCCATGTGAAAGTTTCTTCAATGGTTTTCAGCCAGAAAATTGTCAATGAAGAGAAAAGAAAAGATGAACAAATGCACTTGTAAATTACACTTCTCGAATATTCCAGTGCCTTTGGACATCTGCTGTGCAATCCTAGGAGGTTAGGTGTGTAAACTAGGATGCGAGTGTGTCTGTGTGCGAGACATAAAAACCACATGTGTGTTAAGGCCATCAGTTACAGTGTGGAACAACATTAAGACAAAATCAGGCAGGAAGCCCCAGCCAGAATACATCCAAACGAACAGAACTGCTCCCGGCCAATTGACAGAGTGGGAGGCCTATATGGCTCTGAATATATTAAGGCCTCTGTGTGTGTATGTGTATGTGTGTGTGTGTGTGTGTGTGTGTGTGTGTGTGTGTGTGCGTGTGTGTGTGTGTGTGAGAGTGTGTGTGTGTGTTCCAGCAGAAGGTCTGTATAAGTGCTTTCGGATGACATAATATAGACAGGGAGTCCTCAGGGTGGAATACACTGTATAAACTGAATACACCCCTCTGACTGTCTCAATTACAATATGCACGCACACACACACACACACACACACACACACACACACAGTGCAGCTGGGTGATTTTATTGAATGTGTGCACAGAGGGGATTTCCCCACTCATCTCCGGTTCAGTCTGTCTGTCATTGGGCTACTCACTCGCTAACTCACCCTACCCTCATCTCTCCCGGGACGTCTCCTCTTGCGCTGCCTCTGCATCTCCTCGTCTCCTTCCTTCCTTGTTTTTGGCTCTCAAACTTTCTGTCTTTTGGCTCAGTCTTTGTTTTCCTTCCCCGTCTCTCCCTCTTGCTTGTCTTCAAACTTCACTCCTCATCTGTCGCTGCTACACCTGCACTTTATGTCTTTTCTGTCATCTTTGTGTCCCAGTCTCTCTCTGTCTGCATGTGCTCTGCTTGGATAATGAAAGGTGCTCTTTTCTGTGAAATAATTTGACAATCCAAAAGGCTGTTTTCGAGGAACTTAAAAATTTGATGGCTAAGCATTTTTGAAATGCTGGCATGTCTTTTGAATGAACCAGAATAGTCCAGACCAGATCTATGTTTTGCTCATTGATGGCTGTTTCCAAAGTTGGCAAAACAGCTGAGCCAATCACAGCTTTACAGGTGGGTTTAGGAGTGTTGCCACCATCTTCCTGTGCCAGGGCCAAAAAATTGCTATAAGCATTGATAACGTTTACTACGTTTACATACACACTACAATTTTTGAACATGCAGAAAGCCCATTTGGATAATGCGTCTCAATTTGGGTTCTTTTAAAACTTATGAAAGACTTGGATATAAACGGATTTATGGATATGCGCAAATATTGCAACGCCAACCTTTTAAGAAAGGAATATCAGCGGAATAGTCGTTTCCTTTTGCCATGTAACCAGTGTAAGAGGATCATTGTCTTTTGCAGGATAAGGGCATGTGAAGGTCGTCATTGACACAACTTTACAGGTTGTTTGAAGTCAAGTTACACAAGTGAAAGATTTTTTACTAGCCTGATCTTTGATCAAAATGACAGATGTTAATTCACCAAGCAACCAGTACTGCAGCTTCGGTGTCAGCTGAAAATGGGATGAATACGTTAGTCACCACTGATCTGTTCAGTGTGGAACAACCCCTCCTCCCACACATGGACTCAGTGTCAGACTGAGGAATGAAGTGCAAATGAAATGGCAATTCAGGACTTCACTGGTTTTGAATAGGATTCACAGCTTCACCTATGACACACATGAACTGTCAACTCATATTAAAACACGTAAAATACATATTAAAAGTCTTTTCAGTGACAGGAGGGAGAATTCCTTTGTGATCTAACCAGGTTTTTACAGCACTGCAGTGAAAACAAAAACCTCCTTTCCTTCCTTTCTCCTCCCAACATCTCCTTCTCCCCCTCGCTTTTCTAAAAACTGATGAGACTGACAGGCAGCAGTGTATGCTCTACACTCCTCTCCTCTTTTAGCTTACGGCAGCTGCCAAATCCTCTGAGGTAGAAGTGGAGGGGAGGGGGTCATCGAGGGAAGGGAGGGGAGAGAAGGAAAGTCCTGAAGTTTGTGTTGTGTCTGCTGGATCCAATCAGAGTGTAGATGGGAAGAGACATAGACTGGCTAGACAGAGCGAAAAGGAGACTAAGGAGGGATATTTCATGAAGGTTAAATCATGTCCACACCAAGGTAATAGCCACGATTTGAATGGAAAATTTACAAGAATGAATCCTGGTTCACTGCACGATGAATCCAAGTTGACTTGTAACTTAAACGTAAAGTATTCTGGACATTTAAATCATGTGTGGATTTCAAAATAAAGGTTTTAACATTATACTGTTACACAACGTCAAAAACAACCTCAGTTGTAGCATTAGCCTTGTGCTATATTCATGTGGGCACAGAGAGAGTAAATATTTCTATCTCGGTCATGTCGGCTTTGAATGCCATCCATCCCCGACGCCTCCCGTCCTCCATATGTTTTATGATACAGCTGGAGAGAATTACAGCTATGTAAGGTTTTGGAAAGCGATCCAGAGGTTTTGAAGAGACAAGCCAGATTTAGGCCTAACATACAGTGTTTTAGACCATAATTACATATGTATCGCATAATGGTCCGAAATAGAAAATGCCTAGTAAAAAAGCATAATTAGGAAGAAGTGCTGCTGCTGGTGACAGAGCCTGAGCTGGAGCTTGTGGTGCAAAGAGGTGATTGTGTTTTATTGGTGGTGGGTATTGGGTAATTTATGAAGTCACCTTTTTAAGGTGTTATTAAGTGATATTCTTTATGAAGTGAATTACACTCTGCATTGAAGCATTTGTTGAATTGTACCAGCAGAGATTGAGCAGATGTGTCATATCTGAGTAAAAGAATAGTTTTTATGGTTTCACTAAAGTTCAGTTCAAGTTTTATCTTCCGATTTAGGTAATGAAGACAGATGTATCGCCCAGGTCTTCAACTCTCAACTTCCTGTCTGTGTCGTAAAGCCTGAGGTTGCCAATCATGTTTTTGCAACTCAATCTTACTGCTGAAGCTGAGGTAGTAACACACAGGGACACACACACACACACATACATAAACACACGCTAACAAGTATCATTACGCGACGGATGGTTGTATGGGATGGTGTTTCTGTAGAAACAGTGGGGGATATTGGAGCCAGACGTGTGGAGCTGTCAGGGTCTAGTGATAGGAATAGGTGTCAGTCACATCCCAGGGGTCCACACACACACACACACAACGTTATCATTCACCCTTTTGCTCTCCTTTGAATACACACACACACACACACAGATGAGTGTGATTTGATGTGCTGTAGCAGATGTAAGTGGACACCCTTATTCTCTTTAATGAAGATATATTCCTGGCCAGGGGTGGATGTGGGGCTCTGACTCTGCACCTTTACCATGCAGGGCTCAGTCCACATCTGCTTCCCATCAGCCACAAGGCTTACCTTTTTAAGGCAGCGGCGAGGGCGGCCGGGCAAACGAAGCAGCGTTCAGTTTTGGCTTGATTCAATTACTAGCACCACCGTTAGAGAACATTCCCCCTCGGGTGTCTAACTCTGTGGATGTCTGCATGTGTATGCATGTGTTTGTATCAGTCTTAGAGTGCTTGTGCGTATGCATGTGTGTATGTGCGCAGTGGTTCGCAGAGGTGCGTCTGTGTGGCTGGTCACCCAAAAGTTTTTGGTCTTCTTATTATTTCTCACCTCATCTTATTCTTATCTTTTTTACTTTTTTTTGGCAAATCAGTGAGGCAGTTTCTTCAAAATTAGTTAAGAAAAAAAGTAGAATCAGTCAGCCGCATTAGTGGAGAAACGACTATAACCTTCTTCATGGAAGAGTTATTTTATCTGTGTTGAAAAAAGGGGATAAATCCCAGTTTGTACCACTTCATAGCATTTAATAACAGTTAAAAACTGGCGTCGGTTTTTAAGGGCAACAGCGGTTACCACAAATATTCACTCGGTGCCCATGATAACAGCCGGCAGCACATGGCCTGTGTGTTGGCAAAGAGGGTAGCTGACAACTACTCATCAGGAACCTTTAAAATAAAGTGGATGAATACAGACCAGACGCTATCCTCCTTCTGGTTTATGTTATTTTCATGTTGCTGCTGGTTACAATTACAGGAAAGCTTGAGTTAGTTATGAGGGCTCATCTCTGACTACAATCATAGCAACAGGAGCCGGGTTATATGTCTGTATTGAACAGTTGTCAACAATCATACAGTTTGAATTTGTTCACATTTAATCCATTAATTACATTCTTTGCGCAGCGGCGACTAATGGATTTATGAAGGTGTTCTTCCCAATCAAAGAAGACATCAGATGATTAGCACAACCATCACAGAGGGAGAGGTTACATTAACTGCTGTCACATTTTGTAGTGATCCATCACCTAAATGCATAAAAAAAATGCTTACTTTCATCTCTGCTGTGATTGTGTAATGCATACATTTACATGAAAGCTGCTGACATTATCATTTAGTGAAAGCAAAACTAATTGGATTTTTCATCATGTCCTCCTCCTCCTCCTCCTCCTCCTCCTCCTCTTGAAACTATGTGACATTTTCATTTTAATAAATGTCATACTGATAAGGAGCGAAGGTTAGCCGCGTATGGGCTAGAATGGACTGTTGCACTGTAACCTCTTTAATATACATTTGCAAATGATGACAGAGCTGCTGTCTCTGCTTTTTATATGGATGCACCATTGTGGATTTATGGTCTAATAGCTAAGCTATATGAACCTCCAACCTGTTTCCATTGCATTCATTGGCACAACATGATGTGTATCTACAATAATCAGCAAAACAAGCAAGACTAGTTATATTTGTGGCATCTTTACATATCTCAAATACAACAACTACTCATAGTTCATCCCAACATGCTTGTATTATGACTACATATTATGACTTCTGGATTGTGATTAACGTTAAGGAACAGTTGCAGTTTGGTTAGGTTTAGGCACAAAGACTACTTGGTCAGGTTTAGGCACTCACAAAAACTAGTTGGTTAGGTTTAAACTCTGGGTTCTCCAGCATTCTATTTATTTACACTGCTGAACTAGAAGGCCACTTCCAGAACTGACAATAGAAGGGTAACTACTGCGCCATACTTTGAAGCATAGGGCCACTGACCAGGCTGCCATGTATAACACATTGGGTGTGAAAACCATTACATCTCTATCAAGATCATGGAAATTATAAGTTGTGTTTACAGTATGTTGCTCTGTGGATCTTTACAGACTTCACACAATATGTGTGAAGCAATATGGCCTTAAAAACATCACAGAATAATAATAATTTTAGGCTGTATCACGATACACAATTTTGAAATCTCCTTAAAAGTCTCCTCAAAACACTTAAACCACTAAACAATGTAACAGTATCCAAAATCTAAGATGATGTATAATCTCATATCACAACAATATAATATTGATATATTGCCCAGACTTATGAACCACAATAAGTACAGAAACACAAACACTTCATATCCATCATGAAGCACATCTAACTACAATATCCTAGGCTCAAATACTATAGTTGCATGTCTCTGTATCTCAAAGACACACACACACCTTTCTACTCTTTTCACCCCATGTGGCATGCTGTGAGTTTCAGAGAGCGGCTGCCTGATGGGTTCACTTTTTTTTTTTCTCCTTTGAGAGGGGGTGTTGGTGTCTGAGACGGTGAACAATGGCCAAACTGTTGAGCAGCGACTTGACTTGGCCCAGAGGATTTCCTCCTCAACTCTGGACCACCTAATAGTATATGACACGCTACATCAGGAGAGGAGACACACATAAAAAAACACAGGAAAGGAGAAAGTGAGCTACATTTTAGGGTGTTTTTGGTGAATCAAAGCTTTTGTGTGTTTGATTCTAAAGAATTAGCAGTGAGACAGTTACACCTCTCGCTGCACACACACCCTTACCTTCTCTGCACACATTATAATCAAATCGACTATTTGACTCACACATGGGTTCGCTCTACCCTGGCCTAAATGCTTTTACATCATAAATCAGTAGTAAAAACATCACTCCGTGTAGCAGCTCCACTCGTCACATGACTAGCTTTGACCTCCTCCATCAAATATCTCCCACCTTGGCCTACTGTAGCCTTTAGCAGTGCTGCTAACCAGACACAGATGGATATTTACAACTGACAGCAGATGGAAAGAACTTCACAATGCGTCAAGCCCTGACGCTGTAGTTTCATCTATGGTGACACATTAGGCCCTGTTTTAATAATTATCTTTGCTGCACCATTCAAACGTATTTAATCAATTTTCGTCTGTGCTTGGCTAGATGTTTATTGTAACAACAAGACTTTTGCTATGATACATAAACTCATCAAGATTCATAATTCAAGTTTGTATTTCAGTGTTTTTATCAGAATGTGACATGCAATCATCATGCTCATGAAACATAGATGACATATGAAAGCTATTAAACATCATCATGTCCATTATCTTGCTTTGTTTCTCTGCTCCTGCTCCTCTCCTCTCCTCGCAACCCCACCTACCCTAAACACACCCGGGGTTGCCCCGCGGTGGTCAGACAGGGCTTAGGCCCGGGGATAAGAGAAAGTGCTTGGTAGACGACGCGGGCTAATTTGTAAAAGATACAGCGGCTGCCTGGCTTTCCAAGGCGCTGTGGGGGAACCAAAACATTCAGCAGTTGTCCAAACAGATTCCTCGCTCTACTCCGCAGTGGACGACACAGCACTGCTATAATTTACACACACACACACACACACACACACACACACACACAAACACACAGGATCTCTCTTTCCTCCGGCGCAGGAATTTATTTTGCTTGGGGTGATTGCTGTGTCTGCAAGTTTTGAAGCCTTGTTAATGAATTTGAAACGGGGTCACGCTGGGATTGATGGGTGAGAATTATGTGTGTCTGTGTGTGTGTGTGTGTGTGTGTGTGTGTGTGTGTGTGCTGCGGGAAAGGGAAGTGATGTGCGCAGCTATTAGGAGATCACGCAAGCTAAGCACCTTTGTTTCACTAAAAAGTATGATTTTGATAAAGCTGATCAACTGCGGCAAGTTTGATGACGGTATGATCTGACATGTGTATGATAATGTGTATGCATTTATGTGTTTATGTGCTTGTGCGCTCACGTGTGTTACTTTTGACTTGTTTGCTTTCTGCAGGAAAGTGAAAGGTAGTAAGCAATAGGGGGCGCCTGCACACAGCTGGACATTCAAGTAATGCCTTTGCATCCACACATAAGACACACACATACACACACACACACACACACACACACACACACACACACACTGTGACAAGAGAAAGTTGTGTATGAACCCTTTGTCTCCGCAGTCACTCATTATCATTGATAAAACATTCAAACATTAATAGTAAATATCCCGGTTGTGTAATCTTTTTCAGCACTAATAACTTTGGCTTGTATCTGAATCTGCTCTCTGGGCACAAGCTGTGCCAGTGTGTGTGTGTGTTTCTATGTGTATGAGTGCGTGACCACCGCTGCCCTTCCCATATCTGTCTCCCATCGCTCTGTCTTATCACAGCACACATACCTCAGCATTGCCTCCTGTGATTGTGTAAAAAGCCTGGGGCTTTTTTTCCACGCCACAGAGACAAGGAGAGGAAAAGTTATTTGTGACAATACCAGGGCGAGCGGGCGCTCGGGTGCTTGAGAGATTCTGTTGTTATAGGGACAAAACAAATAAAGTGTCAGCCATTCAAAAGATGGCTCGGCTCAAGAGGGTCAGGCCAAGCTAATTCCTTTGGAAAACAATCAGCTGCCATCTTGTTCTCTCTCTCAGCAGCTGTCTTGACTTTTGTTGCTTGGATAACACTGATGGACAGTTTGGAAAACTCTCCAGTAGTGGCACCAAGGTCAAAGGTTAGGTTACAAGTTGATATATACAATAAACTGAATGTTCAAGGGTCAGTTCACCCAAATGAGAACAAAAAAGTCTCACTTACCACTAGTGGTATCTAATTGGTAGCAGATAGTTGGGGTTTTATATTTCCAGGTTTTGGGATATCTGCAACCAACAATTAACTTGTGATGATCACAGCTGTGAACATGACATATTAAAAAAAATCCTAAGCAATGTCTATTTCTTGTATTATTGTCCCTGTTATTCTGGAAGTGTTCATTGGAACTAGAGAAGAAAAGAAATGTTCCCTATGAAAACTGTTGACGATGTGGATTATCAGATTCTGAGCAAAGATGTTTCTGTTAATACTTTTTTTGGAATTTGGGTGAAGTAACCCTTTAAAAAAACTTTTCGAAGCACACTTATTATGTTGACGTTACCTCTTTAAAATTTCTAAAAATATTTGCTCAAACGTTTGATGCCAGGTGAGGCAGGTTGCCAGTTCATCCCTTGCCTGCCATGTCATTTACGGGCAGCAGTCCAGTGGCTCTCAGTGAGAGTCAGTGCTTTTAACTTGTGTTAGCAGTGGAAATGGCTGCGCTAGCAGGCTCAATACATAGGTCAGCCAGGATAACCCCCATATCCTGATTACTGACACAGAGTGCCCTCTGGAACACAGGCCAGCAATAAAAAAGGCTTCAATGAGCTGCTGCAAACCCGCCCGCATGGCTAGTATGGCTGACTGGGACAGACGCTGAAACTATAAAGACAGAGATTTATTCACTGCGGAGAAAATGTGATACTGTACTATGTGCTCAGCTACTGAGAGAGGACTCGCTGAAAAAAAATGTTACAAACACATAAAAAGTGAATATGCATGTGTGTAGAAATCAATAGGATGTTGATCCAAAGAAGGACTAGTCACAATGGTTTTGTGGCCAGGACATTTGAGAGCTTTTTGTTTCCCCTGCTGCCTCCACTCTCTCTTAACAGGCTGTAAGATTGATGGGGAAAAAGATGGAGACATAAAAAGAGAGAGATACAAAGAATAGGAGAGTGTGTGTATAAGAAAAAAAATAACAGGGCTTTTAAATCTTCAGCTGATATGGAGTGGGAGCCCCCCCCCCCCCACACACATGTCTATGAATATCTCTTTTATTATTACTATTGACCCATGCACCATAAAGAACAGCAGGGGCTCTGCTTTACCCAAGCCTCAGAATTATGCGGCTACTACTAAAGGCCAACGGGCTCGCGGATACACAAACAAGTAAGCACTGCCACATACATTTGATTGTGGCCATGAATATCAGATTGCTCTCACAGCTTAGATACACGGATCTTCTGAGTTGCATTATTTCATTATGATGATTCAAAAGAGTCAGAAATGTGAGACATGCTTGCCACTTTCTCCTCATCAGTTCTAGGTAAGATAGCACCAGGGACTGGGCAATGTGCTTGAAATCATTATCGCAATAAAAATGTGTGAGTAGATATGCATTGTACTACTACCAATGTACCACTTAGACAATACTCTGGCACAATTCCTCTTATATGGAAGTGTGTCTGTGTGAGTGTACGTGTGTGTGTGTGTGTGTGTGTGTGTGTGTGTGTGTGTGTGTGTGTGTGTGTGTGTGCGTGCGTGCGCCTTTGTATGTGCGTGTACTGGGGGGACACTTTGATAAATGGCCAGTTTATGGTGCTGTCACACTGAGGATGTCTATGGGGAAATCCCTCCCCACAAGCATTAGTGTGTGTGTGTTTGTGTGTGGAGAGGGGTCCAATGCTCTGGTCATCTGATTGCAGGACTGTGCTCCGGCGCATGATTAATCAAACTGATTGGATGGGGCAAATATGGTTTGTGATAGCACAAAGAGGGAGAGGGCGAGAGAGAGAGAGAGAGAGAGAGAGAGAGAGGGAGAGAGAGAGAAATGGATTACTCTGTTTTATGTGAAGACGTGTGTGTTTGTGTGTGTGTGTGTGTATGTGTGTGTGTCTGTGTGTGTGTGTGTGTGTGTATGATGGTGCGGAGGTGTGAAGTGAAGCTGCTGTGTGTTTGAGGGGTCAGGGGTCAAATAAATGGAACATGAAGGAGTAGAAACACAGTGCGGCGCTGCTGACACAGCCACAACCCTGTTAATATCTCACAGGGGCTACACGCACTGTGAGTACACAGACTTGTTCTCGAGCACACACACACACACACACACCTACAAACACATGTATCCCAACGCGGTACACAGCAACGTTTGAGTAATTGAGCTGTGCCGTTGCAGCTTTGTAATCGCTGACGTGTCTTAACATAGCCTTTGTGCCTGAACAATAGAGTGCCTGGACTAAGTTGTTGCTGGTCACAAGAAAGGAGGAAGAGAGAGAGAGAGAGAGCGAGAGGGAGGGGGGTAAAAAGCAAACAAGCAGCTCAGCCTGCATGTATGGGTGCCACCTGGTCTTAGATCAATGCACTGACACATAGGTCATTTTTAATATGCTTTGATCTGTCACCCCAGCTGGGCCGTGCGTATGTGGTGTGTGTGTGTGTGTGTTCAGAGAGGTGTTTGGGTGTGCTCTATCAAGCACATCTTGTTTCAGGACGCCAAGACACGGTGTGTGAACCATCAAATTGTCCCGTTAATAGCCCCATTCTTCTTCACTAATTATCTCTCTAACAGCCTCCCGGGAGATGTGGAGGGGGAGACTGAGATGGACTAACTGTCTGAGGAAGGAGTGACATGGGAAGCTTTTTTATTTAGTTATAAATTAGAAATTTATTCTGTTAATTTATGAAAAATTCTAGTATATATATATGTATTTTGTCAACTGCCCTATGGGAGTGAGTAGCACTTGCACTTGCTTTTCAGTTTCTAGAGATTATTTGTCACCTTTTAAGACCCCAAAAACCATTTAGCAGAACCAAAACACAACACTTATCACAGCTCTCAAAACAGAAAACTGAGGCTCAGCTAAGCATCTTTTCATATTTGTGTGTTTCTCCATATTTACACAAAAGCAAACTGTCAATCAACGTCAACCGTACTTCTTACAACCTCACATTCTTCTCCCCTCGCACCACACCACCCTTGTCAATCATGTGCCGCATGTGAGAAAAACAACTCCTAATTGTGAGAGGGTGGTGGCGGCACATAAGAGCATCCCCGGGTTTAGTGATTCATTGCACCCAATCAGCAAGACATAAAGATAATAATACACGTTCTCCTTCTTTCTTTACTCCTCACTCTCTTTCATTTTCTTGTCTCTTTCCTCTCTTTCTCTCATTAAATCTGTTCCACCCTTTAACCCTGTGGGCAGGTGCTACAGTAATTAGCCATTATTTGACTATCAAAAGTCAGGAGTTGATTAAATGGCCGCGAAGCAGCACGCAGAGCACTTTCCCTCTGAGCCCAGCCCCATAATTTCAAAAGCTTCTTGCAACCTGCTGAGGGCCTTTCAGGTCTGTGAGACGCCGCTTCCGACCGCTGGTAAGAGCCTGTTGCCGGCGGTAATCAAAACTGATAATCTTACAGGAGAGAAAGGGGGGTGGGGGGTGGGGGGGGTGAGTGTAGGAGAGAAAAGAGAGCGAAAGAAAGAAATGGTTGGGGGCTTTCGGGAGGTTGGAGCTCAAGCAGAGAGCCTTCCATTAGAAATGTGTTGTGGCTCTGAGGGGGCCGGTGGCCAGCAAGCGGTGAAAAATGCTGCCTTCTTAAGGCAAGTGAATGGCATCTCTTTAGTGATTAGAAGCGGTAATAATGGGCACCCCTGCCTGTTACCCCTAAGTCCATTTTATTGCTAATTCATTTACCTGTTATTTCAGACAAACTTGACAGGAGTCACCTGCTAAGAAGTCATGTTTGTCAGGCAGGTATGCCCATTAGCTGGGGATCTTAAATCAGCCTCACAATGGTGCCGGTAGGGGAGTAGAAAGGCCGGCCTTGTTGTTAGCAGATAACACCACACCGCAGTTATCCGAACCAATGTGGAAAATCTTTTCTGCTCCAAAAATAATTAGACTTCATACCCGGAGCGATTCTTAATTAATGCATTTTTTTTTTCATTGTAAGTGGATTTTAAGCCGAGCTGATCTGCTTATATGCTCTGCTGTGAAAATCCTGTACACTCCGGAAAAATATTACATCTGACCCGGTGCATTAAGGAAAAACAGCTGATTGAAAATTAGTTTTGAAAACATGTAATAATCTCTTTTTTGTGTGAAATTAAATCTTGCTTTTCGGCCTAAAGATTTTGTATTTGGCGCAGTTTCAGTTGTGGAGCGACCTTTTTGCATTTTCACAGCAGAATCTATTTTTCACTGAGCAAATCCATTAACATCCAAATAAATATTTGACTAGATATAGTTTATATTAGAATAAATCATGTCATATACATGCTATTATATTCCCCAAGGAGAGTTGGGGCAAAATAATCACTTTGACTCCCTGGTTAATGTTCTGGATAATTCTCCCCAGGGAAACACTCTCTATGATAATATCCTCATATGAGCATCTCGATCTGAAATGTCACAGCTGAGATTAGTGCGGGGTTGACTCCAAGTGTATTCCCATGGAGTGTGGAAAAACGAAATGGGATTCGGTATGAACGTAGCGGAGTGAAGAAGCACAACAAAATATGTAAATATATACAAAGATTTGATTGGATTATTATGTTTGGGTACAGAATTTTTCTGTGAAAGTCTAATGCTTCAGACAATAATCACCAGTGAGAAAGAAATGAGGTGTAATTGCATTTAAATTGAGCCTTGGCCTAACATCTTCAGTGCCCAGGCCACAGGCATTGTCTGTGAGGGATTGTATCAGCAGAGTGCAGGTCACTCTCTCCAACTGCAGTGTTCACATCACTTTCAAAGTTGCTCGCTGAATAAAAGGATTATCCACTATGAATTAGTACTAGGACAGAGAAAACCCCTCTCTCGGGATGATGCTCTGTGTGTGTGTGTGTGTGTGTGTGTGTGTGTGCGTGTGTGTGTGTGTGTGGGATCCCCTCTCAGTGCCGGCCTCTCCTGGGATCCCCCACTTGGCCTAATCATTGTTTCTCTAACAGATAATTCTCCATGTCCTCACACGTGTCTGTGCGTGTGTTTGTGTACGTGTTAATTAGCGCCGTGCCGGCTGAGTGTGCTCTTCCTTGTAATCACTTAATTAGGGGTGACAGCCCCAATGCTTGTTTACTCAATTAGCCATCCTCTTTAATTATCTAATTCACAGCAAGTCCACTGTCCTTGTTAGCGAGCTCAGCGAAGGAATGATACACTGCATTTGTTAATAAATATTCTTCCACCTGCGAGAAGAACAGGAGAGTAAGAGAGATATTTTTTTTAATGGGTAAGCCACAGGACAATAAAGGCCAAGTGCAGAAAAGTGAGGCTAGACCTATGTAAATTTTTCTGTATGTCATTTTCCTTTCATGAGAACACACACACGTGTGTATCATCAGACACTAGGCCATGCTCATGGACTGCATATGAGCGCTAAGCCACATGCCTCAGATTACTGTCGCTCCGATTCCCTGAGATTTAGTCATTAATGATAAAATCTACGTCAAAAAAAGAAAGAAATTGAAATCTCATGGTGAGCATGATTGATGGTTGCTTTAAATGGAGGGGTCCAGGGCCGGCTCTATTGTTTCTCCTGACCAGCCTCGCCACCTACTCCACCGCTTCCACCCCCGCTCCTTCACGTGGATTAAGGCCTGCCGTTTATTTAACAGTTCATTTGAGCGAAGGGGTGACCAAGGTGAAGCCGGTGGGGGTAGGGGGGGAGGCGACGGGGGTTGGCAGGGTGTCTGCGCTGTGCCGTTGCGGGACGTCCCTTGCGGGACAGTGCCAGGCTGCGCTGTGGGGAGACGAGACAGGGCCTCCCCAGTGGACTAATGCCCTGTAATGAAGATTAAGACTCAGTCAAAGACCATACTGTTCAGCCGAGATCGGAGGGGAGGAGAGAGGGATGGAAGGAGGGGGAGAGGGAAGGAAGTGAGGATAAAGGATAAAGTAGGGATAGAGAGGACAGAAACCCTGGTTTTCAGAATGTGTTTGAGGCTGGATTATCCTAATTTGCAGCAACAGGTACTGATACCGCCAACTATAGAAAAAACAAATGCTGTGATTCATTGTTTGAGGAACCATATAAGCCAACATTTTTTATGTCCAAAATCTCTGAACCAGCAGGGAACAAAAACAGACTGTCATCAACAACACGCCGATTGAATTACAAGCTAGTGATCGCCTCTTAAAGCATCACTGCAGCCGCAAACCTGTATAGAAAAATTCAGTAAAACAAAAGCTGTTATATAAAACACCATTCTGCATTCAAGCAGCCACAAAGTGCAAACTAGGAACAGCAAAAACATAAATTAGGATAAGATTTGCTGAATTGATTTTCGCTCTGTTTCAAATGCACATTTTCATGCCCCTTTCCTCTGAATGGCGTGGGATCATGACAATTACGTAAATCCAGATGTATTGTGAGAATTGAGCCAAGTTAAGAGCAGCCAGAATTGTATTTACAGAAATAGACTAACACATACTGTAGCAGTTACAGACTGAGAGAAAAATAAAATGCACATTGGGATAAAGTGCTAATATATTTTAACTGTTAAAAATTGTTGCAGCTTTTAACAGCTTTGAACTTTTGCTGTTTACCTACACATCTAATAGATAATGTAGCTTCATTATCCCTGTCAAAACTCAATATTCACTGTGCTTTTAGCTCCAAAATGCTGGAAAAAACAAACAAACTGCTAGATGTTCAACTTTCATCGAGCCACATGTAGTCACTGAATTAATCCACTGTGCCGGCCGGCGTATTGGTGAGCTATGAGCCTGCATTGTATAGGATTTCAAATAAAATAAAAGAGATAAAAAGCTTACCTATATAGCGCTAATGTTAGAACTTCAGGATATTTACCCTCCGTAAGAGACAGTGGGAAGCACTGGCGCGCATGCCAAGTCAATGTTGCATAAAAGATGTTACAGCCTATAGTTGGTTTGTACACTCTGACTTGAAATTATAATTTTAACTGGCACTACATTTACAATTTTTTTTTTTTTTTTTTAATTGAGAAAAATATTGACAATTTCTTCACACGTGAGGTCGAGGTCATTGTTTCTCAGCGCCCAACTGTCAGAATAATATGCCGGCATTGATTAAAACAATTGATAAGCTTAGAGGTGCATAATTGAGATTGATGGGACAATTTCAAACCGGTACTCAACTCAAACCGGTTCTCTATTCCCATCCTTATCCTTAAAAAAACACAGAGTTGTAGAGTTGGCCGATAATTATCATTTCAAGTAACCACTTCCACATTACACATCATTCGATTCAAGGTTAACCAAATAAAATATTCATTAATTCAGCTTTAGGAAGTAAGGAATGAGCTGCTTTTTATTCATTTCCTTACATTGGTTGTTCTCAGAGCATCAGCTACTCTTCCTTAGGGTAAAGAGTTGTGTGCGTTCTCTTTAAGAGCAACTTAAGGGTCCTGGATCTCACTGTATGAGAAACTAAGTATGTTTTTTTTTCCCTGAGTGTGATTTTAGTGAAAGTAGTTCCTGAATTTTAAAACTCTCTTGCCACTGTAGCTGATAAAGAAAGCTGTACATTTTCCGGCCAAACAAACACTAAAACACATTAGCAGATATATATACACACGTGCATATGTGATTTTGTGTCTCTGAGGCTCTCCTTTCAAGTGCGATGACAGTTAACCAGAGCGGCCTCAACACACGGCGCGCTTCACTTACCACTCCATGGCTAAAAGCTCCCCTAAGACCTGTTACGCCCAGACACACTTCCACTGTCTCCCGCCATCTCCTCATCCAGTCCCTCCTCTCTCCTCCTCTTCTCTTCTTTATTTCCAGAACAATTTTTGAATGTTTTGTCTACATAAAATATTCAAGGGGGCAGAGTGATTGCAGACACAGGGATGGATAGATGGATGGATAGATAGATGGATGGATGGATGGATGGATGGATGGGTAGGTGGGTGGGTGGAGAAAGGGGGATCTTTTTTCACATGACCTTGTGTTGGCGGGGCCAGCCTCTCACCCCCACTCTCTGTCTCTCTTCCCCAGACGGACTGTGTCTGTGACTAGCCTGGCAGTTCTTGCCTCTCTTGGGCATTCTGGCATTCCTCCCCGTCGTGCCCCCCCATCCCCCTGCCTCCGGCTGTCTCTTGCCCTCTGAGGATTTCCATCTTTACTGACATTCACTCTCAATCTTGAACTCTATCTTTTGCCCGTCTATCTATAGACGTTCTGGTGTGTCAACAGCTCACCATCTCTTGTGCCGTCTCTGTTTCTCTACAGTTTTGGTCTTTCCCCTGTTCGGGTTGATTAATGAAGTGTTGTGAAAAATAGCGGCAAAGACCAAGATGCGGTGTGTAAAAAGCAGCCATTTTCTTCCCTCAAACGCTAAGGTATTCTGTGAGATATTCTGAGCTGACGATCTGACAATATTAATATAAGATTCTGTACAAGATCTTGTTCGCTGCAACAGCTGAGGTTGATTTGTTTGCAATACAGTGTGACTGAGGACTTTTGAAACACAAAAGAAACACTCCCCCTTGTGATGTGGAGCCTCAAACGCACCCAGCCGTTCTCACGCACAGATGAACCTTTATCTCCCTCGTCTGACACGTGAAAATATTTCTGACAAGCAGGACCACACAACTCTCTGTTCTCCGCCTCCCCCTGGCTCTCAGGTCTCCGTGGCAACGGCATGCGGGTCGTCGTGTTATTATCACCAATGCTTGACCAGCCGGCCCTGTGCATTCACTCTATCTGCCTTAATGGACTCGCTGCTTTTTGACAGACAGGACAGAGTGCATGTGTGTGTCTTTTGTGTCACTTTGTAAGCCTATGAGCATTAGGACGTCCCGAATCCTCTGAAGTTTTGACATTTCTTACCAACAAGTGGATCGAGATGTCAGGTTTTGTATTTTAGAAATATTTAAGCTTTCAAAATGTCCATTCATTCACCGAGATATCATCACTGGGTTTAAAGTTAGGAAATCGGATGAGTTAAAGGAAAATGTATATTAGTTTGTGACGTTTAAGTGTTAAAACGAACTTTCAGGCTCCATTGTATCGTGGTTCGTTAATGCTACTTGTGTTCCCTTTTCTGCAATGGATTTGATTGCTGAGTACAAACAAAAGGTGGTGAGCCCAGACATCACCCTGTCTGGACTGTTTCTGCTGTAAAACACCTCTCCAGTTGCGAAACATTTATAAAACTATGGTGTTACTTCATCTCAGCCTGTGTTTGACAGGCTATCCACAGGAACAGAGAAAGAAATGACCCGATATGTCAAAATGTATTCCATTTAAAGTGTTTCAGAGGGGAACTCTTTATTGGAGAGGGTGATAATTAGGGAGCAACAGAATGTCCTCATACAGATAGTAAAAACAAATGTGTGAAAGTGAATGTGTGTGTGTATGAATGTGTGCGAGGAAACTCATATGACAGCCCCCGCAACTGTCAGACTATCGCCCTCCTCCTTTTGTTGGGTGACCCCGGAGAATGTGGTGGGAATGGCCACTGGGAGAGAGATTACGGAGAGACAAAGACTGAGAGAGAGGGAATGAGAGAAGGACAGAGAGTGAAAGGCGCAAAAAAAGAAAGACAGAGAGGGAGAGAGAGAGAGAGAGAGAGGGAGGTCAGGGAGCCAGCTGATGTGAAAGTGCCTCCGATCACCTCGTGCTTCTCCTCCACCCCCTCGTTCTGTCTCTCTCTATCTGTTCCACTCTTTCTTTCCCTCGTTCCCACTTGAATTCCTCTCCCAGCGCTTCACTCCATTGTGACGTCGGCTTTCGATCGGCGATAACAACAGAGATGCGTCAGTCAGGGCCCACACATGCACACACACTGGACACACACACAAGTTAAAAGTGCCACTGCAAGTTAAAAGTGGCCACTCACAGTCACACACACATACATGAACACAGTGACACACAGCAGTGGCCTTTGAGTGAATGCTCCTCACAAGGCATAATGACAGCATTCTGCAGTAACCATAGCTGGGACAGTTCCCACAGACGAGACAGACAGAGAGAGAGAAAGACCATTTCTTTCTGTCTTCACCTCTCCTCCTACTCCCCACCTCCTCTCCAACAACCCTGACTTTGTCCGGACCATGTGACCTTACAAAGATCAACGCTGTTGGCCAACAGAGTCTGGACAGATGAATCTTTTAATGCAATCAGGAATTATGGACACATTAAAGACATATTCCTCCAAAAACCTAATCTTTGAGTACTAAATACTTTCCACTTGAAAGTCTGAAAGTTGGCTCAAAAAATTGTAACTTGTTAAAATATTACTAGAAACATCTCCACCCATTCCTTAAGCATAATCTGTACATAATCAATGATTAATTGTTAAATGGCTCAATATGAAACCTCTGGCTGAGTTTTCGAGTTAGAAGTAGGTAATTGCATGACAAAGAAGGCGTGTATTTAGCTATGTTGAGTCATTTTAGGAAGGCCACTTGGCCTGCAACCGGTCAAATTTCTGAGGGCATGGAGCATCAAGGCCAACACAGTTTGGATTTCACTTAAAGGTATGTGACATTACTGCATTAAAAGGTCTACAAATGACTAGATCTTTGTCATTTTTTTGAGTTGTGTACTTACATTACCCTAAATGTTCCCAAAAATATAAAAACGCAGGGAAATCCATAATTTTATTCGAGGTAACAGTGCGTTTAATTTTGGTCACTTGTCGCTTTAACTTTCAGAAGTGAGTGAGAGAGTGTGGAAGGAAGGACTTGGAGTGGTTAGCACCTCAGACGGGCATACGATTTACCATCTTGAACAGACAGATGAACAGCAGAGCATTGCTCTGGTTAAAGATGGATCTTTGTCGCCAGTGATATTGATCCATATGCTGCTGAGGAGCAAACTACAAACTTTAAGAGCGTCCTTTCAAACTTGCAGTGAGTGTTTTAGTAGTCCTTCAGCTGAGTTCATTCAGAATTTAACAGGATGATGTTAGGAGGTGCTTTGAAAGATTATCCTGTCTTGGGATCCAAACATTCCACAACATACATGATTTCCACCATGTGAGCTAAATCTCTGCATATTTGTCTGTCTGTCTGCGTCGGACTGCTCCCCATCCCTCTGTAACCTACCACACAAACACTACATGGAAGCTCAGTGCTGACTGCCTCCGGATTCAAACCACTTTTTTTTCCCTGTCTGACCTAACACAGAGCAGGATTTGGCAGTGTATATTTTGAAGGGGGGGGGGTGGGGATGAAGGTGGTGATGGTGGTGCCGGTGGTGGTGCTTGATGGAGGTGGGGGGGCAGGTTACGGAGCCAAATGAAAACATGTCACTCAGGGCCCATTAAAACGTAACCCTGCCCAGCAGAAGAAAGGGACCCATATCATCATTAAGTCATCTCGGGGCAAAGTGAAAACCGCAAATATTATTCCTGCACCCCCCACCACCACCACCACACCCAACACACACACACACACACACACACACACACATGCTCTGACACTCCTCCCCTTCTTTTCCTTCAGATGACAGAGAAGACGGGATGATTGGAGCTACGGTGTGTTTGCTCACTGCCTGAGAATGAAAAGAAGATGTTTTTTTGGAACTTCCTGATCATGGAACATTTTGTACGTTTTTAGGAGCAGACATGAAGTAATTCATACCCGAAAAGTTGTCTCACCCTGGGTAGACAAACTGATTTGTCTGTCTGTCTATCTATCTAGCTATCTATCTATGGAATGTCTGAAAAAAGTTTAAACTGTAAATCACAATGTCCCAGAATCCAAGTGATGTCTTCAAATTGCTAATTTCTTCTGAATAATTGAATTGAATTGAATTATTGAAACTGGTGTAGATTTGTTTCCTGTTGACCACCTTCATCGACAAATTTCAGGACTGTATCGATCTGCCCATACTTGTTAGGGCATTCATGAATGCTGCATTCTAGTAATCATCGACTCCCAAAAAGTAGTTGACTAGTCGATTAATCGCAGAAAATCTAAAGATACTGTTTGACTGCAGCAACAACACAGCTGCTCACTTACAGGGATAGAAAGTAGCAATTTGTCAGACCTAATGTAGGTGCTAACTACAAACAAAACTCATTACATCATAACAATTTTATGTGACTTGTATGTTGCAGTAAACATGTATGTAACGCTGTGATCCTACCCTCTCACTGAAGTTACATAGTGCAGAAATAAGTGAAAGGGGGGCGGAGTGGCTGAGACAGAGACACCATTCACTCCGTTACAAGACACTGTACCATCAAAATGACTTTGAAGCTGTTATTTCAAGGTAAAAGAAATAACATAATATTGCTTTAAACAAATCCATGTTCAACAATAACCAACGTCTGCCTTTGGTTGTTAGAAGGCCATCCCAAAAGCTCCTACGATGATGCACTCTGATGTCAGTTATTACCGCACCGTGCTAAAACCAAAGATGAAGGATTAGTCTACAAAAATAAGCATGGTGTGGTCTAGTGGTTTTGTTTTGTTTTACTAAGTGGAATTCACAGAGATATTTTGGTAAAATCCAACTTTCTAGACTAGCAGTATAGGCTTTCTGTTTATGTCTATGTGTGTGTGTGTGTGTGTATGAGTGTATGCGCGTGTGTGTGTGCAGGCTATTTCCTGCTCTTTTGGCTCATCACTCCACAGTCAAGTCATGGCCCTGGGGAGCCCACTGCCAAGCCCCGGGCACTCACACCCCCACAAACAGATAAACACACACACACACAGACACACACATGCGCAAAAACACACACACGCACACAGAGCCACCCCGTAACCAGGGGGCATTTGTGACGTTCACTTTATGAAAAATTACTTGCCCCCGTGGCGCACCGGGGTGGCAGTGATTATAATATCCAGATAATCATTTCAAACAAATTATCATAATTATCAATCAATCATGAGCCTATTTAAGCAGGGGGGAGGGACGGGGGAGTGTGGTGCTGTTGGCAGGGGGTAAACTATGGCCCGGAGCACTGGATCACTTCTGTGACCCATGAGCCTCCCTCTGTCCACATAATAGCCCTCATACATTTAGGGTCATTTAGCTAGCGTATTTAGAGACTCAATTCCCCAGCTTGATATTGGAAAAAAGGATATTCACACAAACACATCTCCGTGTGCACAAACACACGCACACACACACACATACACACACGTAGAGTCACAACAGCTGACCCCCATTTGGTGCCCTAGTCTTTCAACATGGAGTGGGAAAAATCTACTTATAGGTCAGAGTTCAGATCAACCCCTCTCATTTTCCCATTTACAAGCAAAGCTGGATCTAAAAACACACATTTACTGCATGCTAATGGAAGAACAACTCGTACTAAAGTTTGACTAAAGGAGCATGAAAGAACATCCCTGTCAAGCATAGAAAGAAAGACATGTATCACTATCTGGAAATCAGAAATATGTTCACTCACACAAATAAGAGAGGCAGACTGACACAGACTTAAAGAGATATTCCGCTGTATCTTTTCACAGTAAATCCCCCATGAAAAGCAGCATGAATTGATTCAATCTCAGTGGTATTGAGAGGTGAATGAATGGGGATTGGAGAGAGAGAGAGAGAGACAGAGAAATTGAGAGAGAGAGATAGAAAAGGAGAGAGAGATAGATAGTAGCCTTCGGGGGGAGATGATCGTCTTGGGAAAAAAGCAATCAGTGCTCATTGATTTTCTCTGCTGGTTGAATGGAGGGTGTCTATCTGGAAGTCATTATCTGCCATCTGATCTGCTGGAGTGTTTACACACGTCGGGATGGACAGCGGCGCTCCTCTGAAGATGAGGATTAACACACACACACACAGACACACACACACAACACATGCATAGAGCACAGACTCCTTCTCTAACCCCGCTCCCTATCTGGTAACCACTTTTAAATCCAAAGATTCCAAAAAAAACCACAAGTCCTCCGATACCCTATTAACTTCCACACACACACACACACACACACACACACACACACACACACACACACACACACACACACACAGACTTAAGTGTATATTCAGTGTGTGGATGAGAATATACGTAAGCAGGGCCTAGACAGCTAAACAGACAGATAGTCCTATTTTGTATGGCTGGACCAGACCAAACCAAACAATCCCCGATCCTATCGCCAATAGCCACTGATAGCAATCTATAGCTCCAACAACACCATGCTGTCTGCTCAGAGAGAGAGAGAGAGAGGGGAAGACGGTGGACGAAGTGAGCAGAGAGGGGACTCAGATAACACATTTTTTTTATTTTCTGTCTGTGGGTGGGATGTGAAGATGCATGTGTGTAAGCCAATATGGCTCGATCCACGTCTGAGCAAGCGCAGGATATGAATCCAAAGCCTTAAACCTCACACACACACACATGCACACATAGCTGTAAGCTCTGGGCAGCTTTCAGTAAGTGGGCTTGTGAAGCTACAATAACATCTTTGCTTCCGTTTTATCCCTCGCCTTAACCCTGACTCTACTAGTGCCCCCCACTCCTTATACTCACTCAGCAGCGTGGAATGAGCCCGTGTTGGTGGTCAGTTTGAATGTGTTAATGCGTGGAAAGTGTGAACACGTGTTAATAAGTTTAATATTACTGTAAAGTTATCATAACTTCTTTTATCAGAGAGCATACTGACTCTACTGGAAATTATCAGCAGTTGCAACCTTGGACAAATTATGTCATTCCTTGAACACTTTGGCAAAAGTGCTTGAAAACTTTTTGCACCTTCAACCTGGTGGAGTTACAGAGACACCTTAAACTTGATTACTGGATAAGTATCTAAGATTAGGAAATTAGGATCAAGGACTATTTGAGCACTGAATGCACATGTTCTGTGACTGAACACTGCTAAATTCATCAGTCAGTCAGTCACTTGTTCCTTCATGCGAAGCTTTTTATGCTGCTGTCTTGGAATGCACCATTAATCTGCCACCTTTTGTGACTCACTTTCTAACCTGGGTTTTGAAAACATTATTATTATATTATTATCCAAAATTGTTATACAATGACGACCCTATTTTATATATTGGTAGTAACTTTTAGAGGCCAACCAATATATCAGCCAGGCTCTAGTAGCTTTTTAAAAGTAAACTAACTTAAAAATTAGTGTAGAGTTTATCTGCACAGTGTCTGGTATGAGTCAGCATAATATAATTAAGTTCAGCAATGAACTCCAACTAACAATCTATTTTTTCATACCAAATACAATACTTGGCAAGGAGTTTGTGTGTGGCAGTGGTATAAGTCACAAAGTTGGCACATATTGATAATGTTACTAAATATTCTATTACTTATAAATATCTACGCCAGTGCCTCCAGAATTAATGTAAACAGAGAAAGAAGCAAAACATAAGTGCTTTTCATGTTTTCCAGTGCCTATACTGTACATGTCATCTCATCCTATAATCCATCCATGTGCTCAGCCCGTTTTGTGCAACCTTCCTGTATTAAACTAATCTGTGACTAAAAAAGTGGCAAAACAAAGTTTACAATCGACTTAATCATGTGTTTGCACGTAGATATTCCTCTCTATACAAACTATAACATATATTAACGTAACAACAGATCTGTTTTACTGTTACTGTTGTAAAGCACATCAATAACACACACAGTCATACACACACACACACACACACACACACACACCTTTCAGCAGTGAACTAGTTTATTCACAAGCTACAACTCAATTAACATTCTGCCTTAATCAAGCATAGCGATGGTAATGACACAGTGGAGGCAGGAGAAGTCAATGTTTACGTGCCTATGTGTGTTTATGTGTGCGCCCATGCCCTGTGTTTGTGTGTGTGTGTGTGTGTGCGACTGCACGATGTGGATGAATGAGTCATGTCATAAGGAATGGCTCATGCATAATTTCATTCATATTCATAACAGGCATGTGGTCTGCCACCACCCGATGAGGGCCCACCGCAACTCACACTCTGCATAATGAGATGTGGCCAGTGTGTGTGTGTGTGTGTGTGTGTGTGTGTGTGTGTGTGTGTGTATTTTATGTACTGTAGGTAAGTGTACTGTATATCTGTGTTCTGTCATCTGTGTGAATGTGTGTATTACAACTTCTACAACGCTTCTATCAGTGATGTGTGTATGCGTGCTTTTTGCACTTGCGAGTGTGAAAATGTGTGTGCGTGCATAAACGAGTGCACGGACCACTCTCATATGGAAGGTGGTTAGGTAGTTTATAAAACCGTGTAGGTTTTTCCACATTGTACGAACATGTGGGGAACAGGGACCAGCCCAAACCACCTGCGGTCAACTCTTAAAATAAGCTCATTGACTAATGTAGGATCTCAAATCAACCGAGCAGTCGGTGATTTGCATGCCTGCCTGTTTATAGACGGTATGGCAACGAGACCCTTGACCTGAAATGCAAATGAGGAAATTTAAGTGATTTTGTTTTTCTAAGGACCAAATTGGCCATAATTGTAAATTACGCCAAAAGAGATTTGAGGTGAAATACGTCTTGCGAAGGTTGAAGTGTCTCTGTACACACACGCTCTCTCCACTCACACACTGATTTTATTAAGGGGAGTTGGATTTCACATTGAAAGTTACCATTAGTTCTGCTCCTGATGTTTTGACTGTCCTGTCATGTAAGATAAGAAGCTCAAAGGAGACAAAATCCAAATCTCAGTTTTAATTTCTTTGATTGCTAAAGTAAAAACATGACATAACTAATGTTTTTAGCTCTGTTCTGTCGACCACCATTAATCAAAGTCCACATAACAAATGTAAAGAAATGTTTGCATTCAAAACTCCTCTTTCAACCATCTCATACTGATGCTTATTGTACTGCAAGCTCAGCCAATCAATTTTGAAGTAAAAAAAGAAAAACAAACAATTTTTCAAGACAGTGCCAATAATGGGGTTTGGTTTCCTCTAAAACTCAAATCTGATAAAAAATGCACATAATTTAGAACTGTCCCATTTTCCGCCATTGATTTAGGTTTCAGCAGCCCTGCCACTGACTTGAGTCGGAGCTACGCCTACATGGCTTCAGTCATTTTCACAAAGAGTGCCCACTCTGCTGTAGCCATTGTTCTTTCATGGACCATTAGATGGACATGAACTCTCTCGCTGTCCTGTCTTGACCCGGCGACACTGGCCGTAAAAACAAACTGCCCAGCCTCCTCAATAAATTTATCACCTCATAAAGTGGTCAGTGACTGGTCAATGGGACGTATCGGCCACAGTGTGTGTGTGTGTGTGTGTGTGTGTGTGTGTGTGTGTGTGTGTGTGTGTGTGTGTGTGTGTGTGTGTGTGTGTGAAGAGGGTGAAGAGAAGGTTACCTAGATTGCAGATCATGTGAAGTTTGTGCACTTGGCAGTGAATCCAGTGTTAAAAGGCTGATTTATTTGTTCAAGCCTTTAATCTATGATCTTCATCACTTGTATGTTTTGTAGAAAGCTCAGCAAACTTTATACTAATACGAATATTCAATTATACTAATGTAGATGCTTAAGTGCATTAATCAAACATGCAGATTATGTTTGTTGTACAACAAGCAGCTGTTTTAGTTAGTTACTGTGTGTTCATGTGCTGCCGGAAAATTCACGTGGAAATTCACGTGAACAACTTGGAAAGTCGGAGAGCATTTTGGTACACGAGTTGCTGAGTTGACGTCATAAGACGGTGAAACATGGCGGACGAAAATAAACATTGGGTTGATGTTAAGAAACTTTTACCGTAGTCATGTATTGTACAGTCATTGTATTGTTTCCTGTGCGCTTTCTTGTCACTCCAATATGGGAAACAGCTGTGAGGTTTAAACGCTCTGAGTGATAAAATGCAAAACGACTTCTTTTAGGCGTCCGTGTTGCTCCCACATTCTGACATGATGCACATGAACGTTCAGAAGTCGGAAGAACAACTTCCCAACTTGGGAAAAGGGACCATCCGAGGAGCATGCGTATGCAACATTTGATCATCCTCATTTAGAAGACACGCAAGAACAAATTTATATACAAGAGATCACAACAAGAAAATTCATACACTTAAAAGCACCATCACACAGACACACACACACACACACACACACACACAGAGCCACACGAAACAAAACAATCACAAATATTATTAGAACTATAACCTATTAAAGATTTGAAGTCTCGAGTTTGGTATGAACCTTTAAAGCCAAAATCTCAGTCCAATATGAAACATTTACATAATTGTGTACCAGGTAAAATGGCAAGAGCTGCCAGTACAAATATAGAAAATGAGACCTAACTTTTGTGCTATAAATTTTACTCTCACAATGACTTTGATACTTATGATGTGTATGTAAACCCAGCAGGCTAGTTGTCATACAGGGCAGAGGTATAGAGACATAAGTCGTAAAATCGTACAGATATAACAATCCTACCTTTTTGATGCAGCTGTCAGGGGAGGCGTCTTCATGGTCATTCATCATCTGCTAAGAAAAACAAAGAGATATATATTTGCAAAGTGCTTCATGGTACCAAAATCCACACCATTATTCAAATATCTGTTTATTAAAGCATTAAAAGAGAATATGGCCTTGGGTTGTGACCGTAGCTGCTTGATGACATGAGCACAGGGTGTTCACAGTTCATCACACAGACCCTCTGGGCTACAAATGTGACCAGAGGGATATCATAATGGTCTGAGAGGTCACAAAAACACACACACACACTTACACACGGAGGCAAACATAACATAACACAACACACACACCCACTCTGATGAATGAATGCCCCACAGATTTGACGTTAATTCTCCGCTTCAGCGTTGCAGGAAATTTTGCTGAGACTGTGTTTGTGTGTGTGTGTGTGTGTGTGTGTGTGTCTGTCTGTGTGAGTGTGTGTCTGTGTGTGTGTGTATAATTAAGCCTTCAAGCAATATTTACTGGGGGCAGATGGGTGGTAGAATGCTCCCAGTGTCTGCCAGAGGAAATGAAGGAAGTCGGGGAATGATGAAGAGATGGAGCTGCTCTGCTGCAACGAGGGGGCATTTCACGTATAATGGCAACCCAGAGTCTCTCCCCGTCTTTCTCTCCCTCTCTGAAGCCCATTGATGGCAGGCGAGCATCAAAGAAGAGATGCAGACTGTTTTCAGAGCAGTTTTAGGTGGGGTGGGGAGATCAGCGTGGCACTTTACTGAGCTGAAGTGAAATTAGGCCTATAAAACTTCCTCAAGCACAGACACACGGCGTATCTGAGCCTCCCTTTTCCTGCTCCCTATCCTCCCCATCTGCCCTTTAACAGTAGCTATGTTGTTTGGGTGTTGTGACAAGACTGGCTGCCTTTATATTAGAGCTGACATATTAAAGTTTGTGTTTCCTAAACCGGTGTGGCCCACCGCGATTGGGAAAGAGACATTTATCTGCTGTGGAATCTGCCGTGGAAACTGTGGAGCTTTTCTTTGAGTTCTGGCATACAGCACCTTCTTTTATGCACCTTCCTATACAAGGCCTCAATTCAAAGGAAGTGATGATGAATTGTGCCTATGAGCTTATGGATGTGGGCACTCGTACGTACCTCAAGATAAAGGTCCATAAGTTTGTCTATAAGGCTATTAATTCTCCAGTAAATGGAAACAAAGTAGCACATAGAAGCGCACTCTCAATTCTTCTTTCTCCCTTCTCACTAAACAGTGAGCCAGATGGGCCATATGTGCACCCATGTGCCGTACGCTGTGGTTTCCTACATTAAGCTGTCAGGGGATCTGTTGCTCAGCCTCGCCAAATGGGAGCAATTACGCCACAGATACTTACGACAGTGTTCTCAGCCTACTTACACATCATCTAAACCTTTACAGAAGCATCCTGTTTCTGAAATCCATTTCAAACAGCGCAACAGTAAACATGTCATCCCCCAGGAGTTGCAGTCTCCCTCACGGCCAATGCAATTTGTCACATCGTTTTGACTTGTAACTGTAAGGGATGCAAATAACGATTCTTTTCATTGATGAGTAATCTATCATTTATTTCCTCTATTAATTGATTAGTTGTAATCTATAAAATGTCAGCAAATCGTTAAAAATGTCAATCAACGTTTAATCTGAAGATGACGTCTTAAGTGTCTTGTTTTTTCCACAACCCAAAGATGTTTAGTTTACTGTCATAGAGAAGAAAGAAACCAGAAGATATTCACATTTAAGAAGCTGGAATGAGGAATGGGCTCATGGAATGGTGTTTAAAGAGACAGGAGCTAAAAGTGTTTCAGGCAGTTTGAGAAAACTGATGTGTTTTTTGAGCAATAAAGCATGTAAACCTATTCTGGAAATAACCCCCCCCCCAAAAAAATTCTGAACCTAAAAATGAGCACAATATGTCTAAATTAAGCCAATTAGTTGATTATCAAAATATTTGGCGACTAATTTATTAGTTGACAACTAATCGATTAATCATTGCAGCTATAGTCCCTATTTTGAAGATGTGCAAAACAAGTCATGTGGTGCATAAAAGTTTCATCAAAAACTGATGTGTGTCCATGATGAATGAACAAATGCACTAACAAAGCCAAGGAGTCTGGTTTATCGCTTTTCCTCAGTGTTTACGTTTTGTTTGCGATGGATGCATGGCGATGAAAAACTCCTGAAAGTAAAGAGCGAAGAGTTGAAGAAAGAGTTGAAGAGTTGTTACTACAGTCAGTACGAATGATTCAAGGTGTGCAGGATTCTTTGCAGATTAGGTTTAACGTTGTTATTTAATTGCGGCATAGAGATTCATGTATAAGTAGATAAGATCTCTGGCCTCTTTGCAGCTCTCTTAAGATGGTGTGCATGTTTATGTATTGTGTTTCTGAGACTGAGAGACATGCTTTTGCTCTTTGCAAAAATGACCACGGATGCACATATGCTGGTTTGCGAGAACAAAAGAGAAAGGTTATAAAATGCTCACGTAGCCTGAAAATAAAACAAACACTTTGATTTGTTTTTGACTTACTTATAAATTGTTTTCATCAATGTACCCCTGTGTGGGGTAAAGTAGGGGAACTGTTTAGTAGAAAGATAAATGAGGATTAATGCGTCTGCTCCGTTAGTAAAAAAAACATGCATGTGAACTTTAAACATGGCGATAGAGTAGATAGTGAAATAGAAAGAGAGAACGAGAGAGAGAGAGTGAGGCAGACAGAGAGAGAAGAGAGGGAGACAGAGAGAGAGAGAGAAAGAGAGAGAGAGAGAGAGAGAGAGAGAGGGAGAAAGAAAGAGTGAGTAAGAGTGAGAGAGAGAGGACTTCCCCTTTCTTGTAATGCACAAGACCAGCTGCAACAGTTTACAAAACCAACAGCTTGGCTGGGCCGTCTAAAATGCTACCAGGCGTTCAACAACTATAGGACAATTTCTGGACTTTCCCCCTGCTCTGTTCAGCTGCATGCCAAGTGTAAATATGTGTGTGTATCAAATTGTGCAAGAGTAACCTAAAACTGTAGAAGACATGCAAGCAGACATGAGTGGTTTTACTGATGCCTTAATGTCTTTCAGCTTCAGGTGGGGGGTCGGGCCGCTGTGGGCTTTCTACCGTCCAAACCTCAGTCTTTGGGTCCAGAAACACTGAGCTGACTGTCAGGAAAATGCTAATTATAAACCTTCCTGGCTTTGAATTCTATGTAATTCTAATCTAAATTGTTTGTCTGTTGAAAAGTTAGCCAGTGAGGGTTTTGTTGTTGTTTTTTTTAAAGTAACATTTAAAGATCGGTGGTAAACAGGGTTTCCAGTGGTGAAAAGCAAGGGCTTGTGCAATGATGATAATAACTGTAACACAAAGGCAGGTGGAGTTGCTCTTTCAACACTGGTATACTGTGTGCACACACACATACACACACACACAAACACACACACATATACACTGACACACATACCAGACAGACAGAAACACACAGAGAATAGCCTTGCAGCAGGACCTGCCAAGCAAATAAATAAGCTATTAATTAGGGAAGGAAAATGTGATTGGCCACCGACTGGCTGTGCTATGATTTATTGCACGTGTCACCGTCATCTCAAAGTGACTTTTACTCTGGGTCGGTGAGACAGGTCCAAATAGAGACTGGCCTATGTTGAGAGGGATAGGTTTTCCACTACACACAGAGAGAGGTAAAATTGTCCATTTGTTCTGTATCTAGCCTGCTGAACGCTGACATGTCAATATGTCTTATGGAAAAGAGAAAACACTGAAGCGAGGGTAATTAGAAAGTGTGTGTAAGTGTGTGTCTGGGCACACAAACTTCTCTCTCTGGCCCATATGACCTCAAACATAAACAAATCCAGTCGTGGCTTGATGAAAGTGCAGCCACCTGCAGAATCCTTCCACCGAGAGCTGTCCAGACCCTCATTAGGGGTATGCGTAAAAGTGTGCGTTTGTGTATGTGTGTGTGTCTCTCACCATGTCTGCGCTGTGTGCTTTCACACTAGGCGAGAGGGAAAGCCCCGCCATTATTAGTGTTTCATAGCACAGCTTTTGTTATTGGACAGAGTCAGGAGTTTTTCAACAACACGTTAGCACCATGCGTACTGACATGCCACGATGACCAAGCGGACAAAAGAAAACACGACGTGGGGAGAGACACTCAGTGAGTTGACTGCCTCATTGTTTTTACAAGACCTGTCACAGCCTAAAACACATGACGGAGCGAAATCCCGCTCAGTTTATTTCCAGAACTCATTTAACGTGAAAAAACAGCAGAAATGCCCCAAGGGGGGTTTCCGTATAGAGCCCATAAAGCATATGTGGTTTTTCATGTACCAGCTCAAGTCAAACCTTGAGAGAATGACCCATACAGTGATATTCTAGTTATAAAATTCACCAATACGAAGGCTGAGTAAGTAGCCATAGCAACTAGAGGACCTCACAAAGCTTGCTCATCATCATCCTCAGGAGGAGAAGAAGAGGGCCCCACTTGGAGGTTTTGCGTCGTAGGAAAATGTTAGCGTTCTGTTGCCAAAAACAATTCTCCTCAACTCTGGATAATATGAGGCAATACAGCAACACGGCCCAATGGATGGCTGCGGATGTCACAAAGCCACAAGTTTCCAAAAAGAACCAGCAGCAAACAAACCTCAGGGCTTTTTGAACCAGGGCCCTGACTGACAACCCATTGGCTGCAAGAGCCACACCAAGAAAGCCACAAATTGAAAGTTTTGCTACGCATTTATTGGGAACTTTTGCAGCTTCTTGGCACGTTGACAGGACTTCATTGTGGTGGCGATGCCTCGGACGGGTTATTGATCTTTTTGACGTAAAGATGGGAGAGGAAGCAGTCTTTCACTGTGGGTCGTGTTGAATAATAAACTGCAGAGAAAGTGCATTTGTGTCAGGGAGAAAAAAAGAGAAAAATGAAAGGCGAGACTGTTTCTCATTGCTGGAGCCTTTCAAATCGGAGCTAACTATCATGTCAAACATGATCTCAACAAATGGATCTGACTCCTGTGACTTCCAGATACTGGCAAATCTGATCGGAACACTTTAAAATCAATGAAACGACAAGACTGCCCCCAAAAAAGGAAGAAAAAGAAGTGGGGATATCAAGTCTCCAGTGTTTATTTCTCTGGGGTCTGGTGCTATCATTTGAACTCTATGATAAAGAACCTTTACACGTTCCTGCCAGAATCTGCCAGATTGTTTGACTAAGGATACGCGTCTGATTCAGTCTGCTTCTTAGCATCAAGTCAAGACGGTGCCTGGTTGTGGTTCCAAGACCTTTCTCTTGCATGTCCTTTAAAAGGGTGTAAAATGGGGCTATTTCGGGACTTCCCAGAGATAGGGGCCTTGACAGCTGACCCAAAACAAGACCAGAGCTATGACTTCTTGCCTCAACAATGAGGTTGCTCGCAGAGCTTAAGTAGGGAGGTGGGGAGACTATGGCAGGAGAGGAGGAAACAGGGTTAAATTTGCACTGTTAAATACCAGGAAGTTGGGCGTCCATCAGATAGAATATATTTATGATGACTTTAATAAGCGGAAGACTTGAGGTGCTTTGGCCAAGACAAACATAAAGGGGAGTGCTGGGACTAAACTTTCCCTCTCTTTCTCTGTCTTAGCTGATAAAGAAGGTAATTATGAATGTAATCACTGTTTGGTCCCTTATCTCCACTTTGCTGTGAAGCTTAATGTGAGAAAATTATACAGCTCATTGGCAAAAGCAAAAGAAATTGATGCCAAAGGAATGCATGTGATGTCATTAGAAAGAGGAGAGGTAGCTTGACACTTATCACACCAGGTTAAAGCTAACACTGTTACCCAACCCTACATCCAGATGGGTCTATGCAGGGTGCGGCCTGTGACGGAACTAAGAACTGTTGGTGAGATAGAGCTTAGTGCACAAAGGTTAGATTTGGAAAGCAAACACTCAGAACTATTGTGCGTCTCTGGAAAGTCACAGCCACTTGTCAAATACAAACGGCTGATATTTACAGAACGAGCAATGACCCCGTGTGTCCTAAGAGTCTTTGTGTGATTTATGAAGAAAATGCCATAGTGAAATATCTTGGCAGGGTTTATGTTGACCTCAGACAGGCTTGTCTCATCATTTCAATGTCCTTTATGATTCACAGGTCTTGCATAGACATGTGTGACCTAGGTGCCACACATCATACACTTAGTACAAACGAGGGATTCAAATGTTTGTATTCATACACACTGACAGTTGTAGCGTTTGATGTCTTTTCTCTGTAAGAAGGTGATGTCTCAGGGTGGCGTTTGCACTTAGTCAGCAAACAAACCTTGGAACTGAAGCTCACTTTCACGAAAAAGAGAGTGAGAGGAATGCAAAGGGAGGTGGAAGAGAGCAGGATTCTGCAAATTTATTAAAAAGGGTCATATTTTCATGGCAGCCATGTACAACCATCCATCACCTGACGTCCAAGGCCCCTTATCCTTTTAAGGCCGTTGACTCTGAACTTGATATCGACAGAACCATACAGATAAATTATCTGCCTGGCCTCCGCTTTATTGATAAGTCATTTGGGCAGATGATCAGTAATAATCATAAGTGAATAAGGGTGCGCCAATAGATCTTCTGCTAGCAGATGCTGTGACAGCCACAGGGTTGAGGCCCAATAAATAACCCTACCTTTTGGCCTAAGAGGATTGCCTACACAGCATCGGCAGCTGCTGTGGCATGCCTTTCAGATAATGATATATCACGTCCTCCCTCTTCATTTTGATAAAGGTTGCAGTTTATCGATACGTGGCAGCAGGAAGAAAAATAATATTGCCTTATTTCTAATGATCTCCTCTTCTTCCCATGACATGTATTGCCTCTCAGCAAGCATGGGGTTATGGGAGTAAGATTTAGGGTCTTGACTTGAGGGCATATAGATCGAATCAAAGGTCATGCCACGGATACTTTTCATTTCACATACCTCAGCTGAACGAGATGCCTACGCAGCCTATGCATATATGAATGTTTACATTTATGCACTACATAAATCTGACACTGGCTTTTCAGCTCAGCAATGTCATATGTTTCATATCTCCATTTCCCCTTGCAAACTGAATTTGTGTATTTAGAAACATACACCAGACCACACTGTCTGTTCCTCTGTCAAGTGCCAATATGAATCCCTAATTCAAACCAGGAATTCCTTTAGGTAGGTAGAAAAGGACGCGGAAACACGGAGAAGGGGATCTCTCATCGCGCCGGGGGCTTTTCTGGACGGCAGCCACTGAGATATTGTCACGTGACGACGGATAACTGGCGAGTAAATTGCATATCGTTTATCGGGGTCCGGCTAAATATTTATACCGTTTGCATATTTCAACATAAACAGAGGGGTTTTTAGTAGCTTTTCATTTCTTCTTCTCTCTCTCTCTCTGTTACTTCAAATCCAATATATGTACAGGAAGGACAAGCTGGCTCAAAGTGGCTAGACATAGAAGAAATGAGGAGAAAGAAAAAGACATTTGGAGCACACAAGTTTTAGAGAGTACATTTGTTTTGTATCTGTACTTGTGTGTAGTAGCCGGTCAGGCATCCCCCTGCAAATCCATCTGCGGCTTTTCTGCATTTTTGGACCACACACACAAGCACACATATATATATACACACAGAGCTTGGGGCGGGCCCAAGCATAGAAGTGAAAAGTCTCTAGTGACTTGGAGGCTAAGTGCATGTATATATGGGTCGGTGCCTAGGACAAGCAAGGGCTTTCTCAGGGCTCCAAGGGTTACACTGAGGTCAAGCCCTACACACGATGATGATGATGATGATGCCTTGAGAAGGCCAAAGCCACGCCAAGTGACTCTCTGATGAGATTGCTTCAGCAGATAAATAAACAAGGCCTGACCGTGGATTTCTGCTCAGGGGTATATGTGTGTTCTTGTTTGTATGCAGCAGGGCACTTCGGATAGTTTGATCTGATGCACCAAACAGACAAATTGTATACATGCGAGAACCATTACATGATTACAGTAGTAACAGGTCTTCAGATCAATTATCAAACACCACCCACAAGTTCTTTGTCTTCTGTATGCTTTAAGCATCTACATACTTAGCTCTTTAGCCTGTCTTCACTCTCTCAATGGTCTTTTTGTGCGGGTGTGTTTATAGGGAAGACGCAGAGCTTAGATGTTAGGTCATCAGTAGGACAGAGGTGAATGGTGTGGCGTGTGCTGAGGAACGAGTAAACAGATCCTAGTGTTCATAAGACACTCTTTGTTAAATAGGTAGCCTGTGATTTTAGTAGCTTTTTATTGCACCAATACACTTAAACACACAGACTTTTTCATATGTGTTATTAACCACAACAAACATAAAATGACAAACAGAAAGCTGCATCTGTTCGACTTGACACGGTCCTTCCTACTGAAACTGGTCCACCAGAGGAATAAAGACTGTGTTTCTGTATCAAATGATTGATTCTACAAAGCCATCATCAAACTTAAATCAAAAACTTTTTGTGATGTTTTAATTCAAACGCAATTACCGCTGACTGAAGCACGTACACGATATAAATACCAACAATAATAACGGCAGCTTAATAGTTCTAATAGCCGCTATTAACATGTGTATTATTTTGAGTTTGATGAGGAGATAAAACACAAAAAGCGTTTGTGTATAACAAATGGACTGTAACGAGTGCACTGTTTATCCTTTGGATTTCTTTCGGTGGCCAATCAGATTATTTACACGGTGGAAACATATAAAAGCTAGAGCAGTTCAAGGCAGCTGCTACTGCCAAAAGATACCGTCTGGAGATACTGGCTACAAATGGTTTCTTTGACTATGGTGGCCAGTGAGGAACATATTTTGCATGGGGGTTAGGCAAAGAAGAAAGAAAATACAAACTTCATTGCCAAATGCATATAATGGCCCCTAAATCATGATGACTGGCTATTTTCAAATTCTGTTCTTCCACCAGTCATTAAGTACATGAACGATTAAATACATTCCAAATAATGGCATAAAAGCTTCCACAGTCTTTTAGACTATAACAGCTGAATAATGAACAATACAATCACAGCTATCTTTAGATAATTTGCTGAAAGGTTTTATCACAATACACAATTTTGCACATTGTCACGCTCAACAATAAACATGAAAAAGACCATAAAGAACTGAAAAAATACATCAACTGGAAACAGCAAGGTTACAATGAGAGATGACAGATCGAACCCATTGTGCAAATGGATCATCCACCATTCTGCGCTCATTGATTCGCTCGGTTTAACATTTGTTGCCGCACAGCAGCCTCTTTGGGGCTCTCGTGCTCTGCGTCCAGTCTTTTCTTTCTCTCCAGCCCTCCCTCTGTCTCTCTGAGCACACACCATATTTATCCTCGCTCTCAAGAGATAGCAACATTTATCACCACGCGAGCTGTCTCCAAGTCCACAGGATCAACCCATCACCCCCACAATAAATGTCAAGCTGTCATGATTTATGCAGCTAATGAAATTGATTAGATGGCTACAGAACATTGTAATCGCATGATTCACTATTGTCCTGTTTACTCCACTTGCTTGAAAGACGTGTGTGTGTGTGTGTGTGTGTGTGTGTGTGTGTGTGTGTGTGTGTGTGTTGTGTGTGTGTGTGTCTGGGATGAAACCGGCAGCGGGTGGGAAAAACTGGTTTTAAGACATCTTGTCAACCACCACTTGGCAATGTACAGTAAATTTTTGGAGCCACTGTCATCAGTCTTTATGATTCGGCCTTGAGGACTCTTCGAAAGAAGATATAATTGAGTGGAGATAATGTAGCAGTCCCACTCCCTTGTACAAAGGCCATTGTCTGATGTTTTTGCCATCAGAACCCAAGATGAGTTGAAGTGTTACTTACAGTGATAATTTCAGGGATGGTCTCAGACTTCAAAAGACTGCGCGTTAATGATGTTGCAAAAGCGATGATACGATGCTGCTGGTTATTCTGGGGCACTGAATGGAAAGACTGTGCATAAGAGTGACTTTGTGGTGCGAGACAGTGCCAAGTAGAATTTTAATATCTGACAGATACCTCATGTCAATCCAAAGTTCAATCTCTCTTATGACATATAAACTCAGAACAGTCACATTAATACCAAAGATCACAATTTTGAGCAATCCATCACAGATACGTCAAATACTTAATACTTCTATCAAAGACGAAACCCACCTCTAATAAGTAGGCGAATGTGAATATTCATCCAGTTGACCTTCGGGCTCATCACAAATGAGTTTATTAGCTGGGCCATATAAGGTGAAGGCCCTTTACAACCCAATTAGTGAAGCAGAGACTATCTCTGTCACTGAGATTGATGTTCCCTGGCTTATCGAGCGCTTCCGTTATCAGCAGAAACCTTCAGCAAGGGATACTAAGTCCCATTTGCGCACCTCAGACTTGAGACTCATCAAACTCGCAGCTCTTTATCATCGGCATCATCAACGGTTAAACCTCTTATCATTTTTATCTTCATTGGTGTCAGTTTTATTTTTTAATGTGAGCTATCATCACCATCCCCGGCTGTTAGAATGACAAAGGTACGATATGATACAGATAGGATGCTCCGTCGTGGTCTCTGAACCTGGTTTATAGCTGTCTGTCTGGCCAGTCCATGGGATGATGACAGATGACTTTATTGGGGGAGTTGCATGGTCACAACTTGCAGCCGGGACTTTCATTAGTCATCTAACTAGAGCAATCAGCATGGAAAATGTTTGTGAACACCCTCCTGACCCTTTTTTGTTGTTTTTGTATCTGCAGAGCCAGAACGTAAGCTATTCTTCGCCCACGCCTTCGTCTATGTCAATAAAAAAAAAAAGACCAAACAAATTGATTTTGGAGCGTTTAATTTCTACTCATTTTTTGGCCCCTGCAGTTGTAACAGATGACTTGGGGAGAGAGTTATTGGACAAAGGAGGAGGGAAGGTGAGGGGCGAACTTGGTGAGAGGAAACTTATCTGTCCTTGGGCTGTGGGACAGAACACAGTGCCGGCTTTATTCAGCGTCTCAGCCCCGTCGTTAAGGAACGATGACACCACTCCTCCAGGCCCGCATTAATCTTTAACAGTGTGATTTCTAAAATAACACCAGTGTTTTCCCTACGGCACGTGGGGAGAAAGAAGGCCCCGTTTCAGTGCTGCTGAGCTCAGTCAAGTTTGTTTTTTCTTTCTCTTTCCCCACACTGTTAACATCGGAGAGCAGAAGGGAACGGGGGAAAGAGTTCGAAAACTCACAAGCTTGAACAGCGAGGAAAGAGGAGACATTGGGAGCATAAAGCAGAGCTGGAGTGGATTCGGAGCAACGTCACCAGATGTTAAAAGCCCTTGACCTCACTTACTCACCCTGACAGTGGCAGCTCCAGTGGCTCCCTCGCGCCACACATTACTGTTGTTAACAGTGTTATCACAGGGCAGCCCTGGGCAAGATAAAGACTGTGGCCGCTGATTGGTCTTAAGTGAATGAAGGACTGGCTGCAGACATATAGACGGAGAGGGGAGTGTCAGTCAGCCTGCCTCTGGTTAATGACAGTGGAGAGATAGAAGCTGAAACAACAACATTTTGTGGGGAGCTGTGTGTGTTTAACAGCAGGCTGGGAAAGAAATAGGACAGTGCCACTAATGTTGTTTGGGTTTTGGGAGCCAGACAGGAATCTCTCTTTCTCTCTCCCTATCAGGGCCGAGGGACGTAGCTTGGCCGCTTGCGAGTGACCATTACACAGCATGATAGCGCCGCAGCTTTGAGGTTTACCATCGGGACAAGCGGGGGGCCTCGTAAGGCACAAAGAAAAAGATGGAAGATCCAGTGAGCTGATTCTGACAGATAACCGCAGCCAAAACCACTCGCTTAAGAAGCCAAGGGATTCTTGCAAACATCTTGTCTCACAAAATCGCATCTCACTCCCTTTATTTCTCTCCTTCTCACCCGCTGTGTAGATTCAGTATATCTTGTTTCACAGCATTTTTTATTCGGTAGATGTTACAGTGATAGGAGCGCTCTCTTTTAAAGACTTTTTTGAGGCTGTTAAGCTGTCGGATAGGCTTATCCTCTCTGTAGCTTTCAATAACTTCCATGTGCATTTCATTTCTCATCTCTCCCTCCTTCTCTGTCTCCTTTCCGCTGAGTGCTCCACACAGTGTACAGAAGGTCGGGCCAAGGCTAACATGTATCTATAATGTGTTCGTCTCAGGCAGCCCCCTGAGGAGTGGAGCGCTGCTTCGGCTCCTTGGCACAGTGGACAATGTGGGTGTTGTGTGGAGGAGCTGGCTGGCTGTACACTCACAGACGAGTCAATCTGGGGCCACTGCTGAACTGCTGCCTGTCCTGCCGCTCTAGTGCCTCAATAAGACCCTCTTCACTGATTTTTTTTTTTTTTTTAAATTATGCTTCCTTTATTTGTTTTGCATTAATTTTTTTTTTTTAAATGACTCAACTTTTTCTTCTACTCCCCATGCTGCATTTGATCTGTTCTCACCCTCACACTCACTGTGGCATGCTTTCTTTTATGGCCTGTGTGTCTCTATAAGTGTGTGTGTGCCTACATGAGAGTACTCCTTTTCACAGTGCTGACACCCGGCAGATTGAGACATCAGGCGCCTGCTCGCTGTGGTAAATTAGCCATTCTTCTCGGGGGCTAATTGGAAATCTAAATGTTTGCAGGGGATGAGAAGAGCTGTGAAGGAATGCAGTCTGCCTGGGAGCGGAAAATCAGATTACACATTTTTTTTTCAATATTTTCATTCAGTGATATTTGATATACATTTACTCTGATCATCACTATGTTGAGGGAAATTGCAGAGAACAAAGCCTATTTAGTGAAAATGGATAGTGGAACACAGTAAACAATCTTTATCAAGAACCCTTTGTGGAGATGTATTCCCATCCTGAAACCCTTGCACTTTTAATGAGCAAAAACTCAAAGCTCTGAAAGAGGGAAATACATTTCCATGCATAATGACCCAACCAGAAAAAAGAAAAAAAGGCATTAATTACAGTGCCTCCATCTACATAATTCAGAATAAAATATGAAACAAAAATGCCACCAACACTAATTGACTAATTCATCACAGGGCCTTGTTGGTAAATGTTCCTCCCTGCTTGAGTAGTTTCTGCAAAATGAAAATATTTGCATAAAGTTAAGGTTTTAGGCCTGCCAGTAAACACTGAAAAGTGAGACAAAATATTGTTAAACAACGTAGCATTTCTTGGTGTGATAATTATGAACACCACTTTCTTAACCCATCAGTAATGAGTAGTAAATTCGGGCTGCACAATTAATCACAGTATTATCAAAATCGCAATATTGCCAAGTGCAATATTCAAATCACAGAAGCTGCAAATTTTTTTTTGATAAAAGGTCAAATGTGTGGCCTATAAATCTATTTCGTCAGATGTCGGGAAACATGTTTGTTTGGTAAAGACCCCACCGAATGTCACATCATTATGATTTTAATAGTTTTTTTTGAAAATGTACTTTTACTCTTTTTTTTTTTAAATAGTGACTTTCTTGCAATTAATATAGTAAAACATGTTATTGCACAGCTGTAATTGGCTATATCTGCTTTGTCTTCCAAAGAAAAAACTTTTTCCGTTGAAATTTTAAACTAACTAAAAATCTCATACAAGCACTTTTCTACAATGTTAAATTTCCTGCCAAGCATCATCTTCAAAGTATCTTGACAAGTCAAAGTGGTGTGACTTTGTTCTTTCTAAGCAGACGGTCCTGTGAATGTGGCCGGAGGCTGGCCTGTGCACAGTTATGGGCGGTACTCCCCGTTGTTGGGGGTGAGTTTGAGGTGCTGGGAAAAAGGGCTGTGCATTCACAGTAAATGAAGCCTTCTGAGTAACCGTGGAGAGAGTGCTTCTTAACTGATGAGTCCAGAGACAACTTCCCAGATCTTCTCTGCCACATGGAGACACCCACAATGCTAAAGACCTACTGCCATCTTTAGAGCAAACCACAGAAAGCCACTGAATAGCCTGGTTTTAGCTTCGGCCATGAAAACAAACCTAAACACTGTGAATTGAGTTTTGTCTCATTCTTCTTAATTGGCAGCAGCAGGTTTTTGCCTCTTTTTCTTCACGGCTCAATATGAATAAATGCGACAAGCTTCTGATCCCGGCTTTTCAGCCTATGGCTGTTTATTTATCTATTTCAACTACACCCGAGGGAACAAAAGGCATGCAGAATGGCCACTGACAGCCATGTCGAATATCTCTTTCTGCCAAATCTGGCTGTTTTCTCTCACTGCTGTCACTTGATGTCTTTATGCAAGGCTGAGAGTTCGCCACTATGAAAAGGGCGGGGGCGAGCTGAGTGAGTGACCCCCACAGGAGGGGAGTATTAAAGTAAAAAAGAGAGCGAAAGCGAGGGATGGATGAACCAGAAGGCGGGAGAAAAGTGGAAGGGGGGAGACGGGGGCACCCCTGCCGGGTCCCAGGCATCTCGGCTGGCAGTCCCCATCTTGGCTTCAGACGGCTTTTGTCAAAGAGGGGAAAAGAGGGTCTCTTCTTCACTTGGGCATGGGACAATAGATGTTTTGTCAGTCAGGGAGGGGGTGTCAGTGGGGGAGTATGGAGGGATGCTGAAAGAGGAATAAAGCCAAGGACCCATCTTCACAAGGGGTGGGGTGGTGGTGGTGGTGGGCAGCCCTTTGGGACTGGGCAGATGTTGAAATGAGGATGATTTATTAGCCTTAGTGTCCTTGGTGGCACTTGGCCACCATCCCAGATTTGGAAGTGAGAGAGAATGACTGAGAGTAGGAGACATGGGGAACAGGAGGAGGAGGAGGAGGAGGAGGGCAGCTATGTATCAGAGACATCTTAATACCTTCTATGGTCATGGGGCACTTCTTGCTCTCCGACCGTCATGGTATTTTTGTCCGATTCTCTCGTAGAAAAATAACTTGGTTGGGAGTCATCTGCATCACTGAGCTGGACCTTGTCACCCAGCATTACCCTCTCCTTCCACCACAACCCCCCAGCACCACCCCAACAAACCAAAACACACAGACTGTGTGTGCTTCCCCTCACTGCTGCACCACCACCATCACCACCATCCCTCCCCTGCTTATATAAAACAACAAATTACCAAATTAACATTCCCAACAGTCCTCACTCTCCCTTCAAAGTTCTGGGCAGAGACGCTCCCAAACTTGCCAGAAAACAAGTGTAAAAAGAGAAATGGGCGCAAGTGGCTGTGTGTGTATGTGTGTGTTTGTGTGTGTTATTCATGCTGAGCGGTCAGCAAGATCTACACTTGTTGCCTCTGTTGCTAAAAAAGGAAAATTTAAAGAAATTAACTGAGGAGCTTCTGTGTATGTTCGCTGTGGCTGTGCTGTTCTGTAATTGGGAGGTGTCACATGTTTAAAGTCACAGCACGTCACCCTGTCATGCCACCCAAGAGCCTCGTTGTGTGTGTGTCAGAAGCTACTGAACCTAAAGTGAGAAGAAATACGATGCATTCCTCAGTGCAAACCTTCCCTAACAGTTTTTTTACAGTGTATGAGTGCCCTTTTCCATCCCCACAGCAAACACACACACACACACATCTTCTCCCGAACTTGACCTCCCAATTTCTCTCCCTGCTTCCTACAGCCCTCCTCTCCTCTCTCCTCCCAGCAACATTTAATCTTGCGACTTGTTTGTCCACCCTGTTTCCCAGCCCTCTGCTGACAAACTGTAGGAGGGTTACTTAAAGTAGTGGGGGAAAGTTTGGACAGCTTTCATCAAGCGTACCCAGGGGGAAGATTGATTGGCAAAGTAATTTACTGCCCAGTGTCCATTCTGCACTCCTCGTTCTCCACCTCCCTTCTCCTGATCCGTCTATCCATCCATTCATTCGTCTCTGACTCTTTAAGAATCCATACCTGCTGCCTGGAGGTAAAGGTCTCAGTGGGAGTGATAGTGAATGTGTGTGTCCGTGACAAGTCTGCAGGTTGGCGTCTCGGTAACCACTGGCACAGATGAAAAAGACTGATTGTCTTTGGCTTGACGAGGAGATTGACTGGATGGTAGTGTGTGTACGTGGCGTGCATGTGTGTACAATAAGCATGTGACTTTGGAGGTCTGGGGGGGCGAGAGCTTTTGACATGAACGAGAGGGAGGTTCATCTATCATCTACAGAGAGGGGTCAGAGGAAAAGGCAAGAGAAAGGAGGGAAGAGGTTGCGGGGTCAAGTCTCCATCGCTCCCGCCGTCTTGTGTTCTCTCACTGTCAACCCTCATGGCGACTGACCACTCAGCGGAGCCCACTTTAGCCGCTCCCTCGCAAACTGCCAACCCCCCCCCCCCCCCGCCCATAGGGCCCCCGGATACTTCTGTTCCGTTCATTAGTACAACAAATACATACAGATGCTCAGGGAAGGAGGACACGGAGAGAGAATGGATCCCCCCTCCATAAATGAGTGCTGATTTGAAGACAATCTGCTTCTTTGTAAACAAAAGGCATGCCGAGGAGCTCATGCGAGAAGTGGTCTCATTATTCAATGTAAACGCAGACAGTTAAATATTTAAACAGGGTATTAGTGATAGGATGGTCTGTGATTTCAGGTTACTAGTGGATGTAAAGTACGGAAAAAGAGATAATGCGGCATGGGACAGTGAAACCTTGAGTAATGGTAAACTGACAAGCCCATAGGATGTTTGGAAGTGCTGGAGGTGCTGATTTTATGTGTTTGTGAGTGTCTTACATGTGTGAACATGTGTGAGAATGAGTCCTTATGGCTAACGTCAGCATCACCTCACCATAATCAAATGTAATTTCATCCAAGCAAAGCGCTGCCTCTCGTTCTCTCTGTCTTGATAGCTACGGTACGTTCAGGTTAATGACTTTTGCCTCTGTGGTGTCCATCAAAAAGTCCACATCAGCGGAAAAAGGGGCCATGAAACATCTATTTCCCAGACAGGATGAAATGATTTCTTTCCCATGGAGACACGTCTTGAAGAAGAGAGGCGGTCGACTTGTACCAGAGGTTAATGACGAACATGGGACAATGACTGTGTGTGTGGGGAGCGGTGATGAATGGAGAGAAGCGGGGAAGATGGGTCTGGGGGCACAAAGACTGGCATACATATCCCTCCGCCCCCCATGAGTGCTCCATCCAAACTTTTTTTTACCGCTCAATGGCCCGTTTTCTCCTGTGTGTCCCATGAATTATGTAAACGACTATGGAATCCCTTTCTTCCCCCTGGCCGGAGGAAGGCAGGAAAAGGGAGGAAGAAAAGATAGAAGTGAGAGAAATGCCTCCTCCTCCTCCTCCTCCTCCTCCTCCTCCTCACTTCTCTCTCTTCCTCACGCTGCCTGTGAACAACCTTTCAAGTTGACAGTGTGGGCCTGGGTTTGAGCTCTGCGGCCATGTGAAAGGACGATGGTGGCCGCTGAGTTGGTGGAGGGGGAGGGTCAGGGCACAATGACATATACGAGGAACCGAGGAGGCAGGCGGGGAAAGAATGCCGGCCTTGTTGTTGGACGGCTTGACATTGATTAATGAGACAGAGAAAGACAGAGAGAGAGAGAGAGAAAATAAGAGGAGAGGGGTGGCATTGGTATAGTAGACCAGACATGGAGGGGGAGTTGGACTCTCGTAGGGGTGAGAGACTCCGGAAGAGCCGCAGGCTGCACTGCTGATCAGGAAGAGGGTAGCCGCAGTGTAACACCGCCCATCAAAAAGTGTGCATTTGTATGTGTGTGTGTGTGTGTGTGTGTGTGTGTGTGTGTGCGCCTGGTGATACCCTGACTTTTTAGTCTGAGGGATTGTCTGTCTTCTCTCATACACAGAAACGCATGTAGGCGCACACAATTCAACGCAGGTCACATCAATCCTCATCCATCAAACTGCTCTTAAAAGACTGTCATCATCATCATCGTCATTAGGAGTTTCTTTGTTGTGTGTTTGTCACACACACTTGAGAAGCTCAGCTGCTCCATGAAAAGTGAAAACAGCAGTAGTCTGAACTCTGCAACTTGTAGTGTCATGAAGTTGCACCGATTCAGCGACAAGCAGCAGACGTGGTGTTTGTCTTGTTTTTTTACAACTCAGTGGAAAATTATTATGATCGCATTTGCTGCATGTTTATTTATCTTGATGATGTGCAGTGGTTGTGTTCATCTTGGGGGACATATATTTTACTTAAAGGTATATTAACAGCCGCCAAAGTATATTTGGTGACCCACGTTAGCATTTTATCAACAATCAATTAACTTCTGGACAATTCGGGTAAATTGTAGGTGAAGGTAGTTCAAGCTGAACGGAAGATGGAACTGCCAACTTTCGCCAGCCACATTTCAAGAATTAGTGAATATTTGATTCTAAAAGGTTTGGGCGTGAAGTATCGCTATAAAAATACTTCAACATGTGTTAAAGTACCATAACTAACTAACTCTTTGTAAAGCCTTAATTTTTTAAGCGTTTCAGGTCCCATTTTTTCAAATGATGGAAATCTAATTTTCTAATCTAATTCTATTCTTCCCTATCTTTTCCATCCTTGCAAATTTCAAGTTAAATCCTCTTCCACTTGGTGTCTATGCTGACTGAGCACTGTTGACCTTTTCTACACCAGGAGCTACTCCAGGCCGCCTCCGTCTCCAGCCAAGAGGGATTTTCAAAGCCTCTCCTGGATGTCCCAGGATCCTTTGTCTCCACTCTCATCTATAGGTAAGCACAGTGTGCACCACCCTCCCCACCACCAGCCTCTTCAAAACTCTGCACAATAGCCAGATTTCCTCCCAATTTGCTGGTAGAGAATAGGAGGCTCAGGAACTCCTTTCAGGGGCTTTGAATGGTGGGCCTAATTCAGACTCAATCTTTGGGTTTGCCAGGCCTCACCCCAACCTTAGCTGGCCTTACTTTGGAGCCCCTGACTTTGGCTAATGCTAGGGCAATCCTGCTGTTGAAGGGCTTAGCCTTGGGCACATTTGTGCCTCTTTGGCAAAACACACCGCCTTGCATTCGGACTTCTTTGTATGCCAACTGATAATTTAAATCTTACTTGCCAAGGGTAAGCCGACAGAGCACACAACCCTTTTTCTCAGCAATGTTATGCTTCACACGCCTACGCTCATTTCCATCTGGGAGCGTCCCACTACAGACCTCAGGCCTCTACTGTCAGCCATCCCTGACTGTGGAGTAGAACTGGCAACTTTTTCCATCACAGCCTCACTTCTCAAACCTCAAAGTGACCAGTGCCCCTTAAACATACATATATATGTGGTGAGTGTTTGTGTTTTTTTATAGACTTGGAGTTCACTCGGCTGACCATTTGTTCTACTTGACCTCACTGCACTCCTCTCTGCCCCAATTATGCAGGCGCACACGTCCACTTTGCATATTTGTACTTCTTTTTCTCCTGGCACTCTTGAGGTCAGTTCTAATCAACCACCCTTCGGTTGTACATACAATGCACACACACATACACACACACACCGTTCTCACCAGAGTTCCTTAAAGACGCCCACCTTCCAGGTCCAAGGACTGCCATTAAAGCAATCAGGAGCTTTCTAAGCTAGGTCAAGAGCAAGGTGCTCACATGGGGATTCTGATTTGAATTATGCAAAGGGGGGAATAGGAGGAGAAGGGAGGAAATAGAAAGAGAAGGAGAGACACAGAGAGAAAGATGGGAAAGAAAACAACCAAGCCCTTTGTAGTCACACAGAGGTAAAATCTTGCAAACAAAAGAAACAGTAGAAGTGAAAGCGATAAAGGTGGGCAAGTAACTTCTGATGAGACAAAAGGGACTGAAACAGTGAGGAATTTAAAAGATTAGTCTTAAGTCCAAGACCCTGACCTTCGGACCTGATGAAGCATTAGAAAACACGGTGAGGACTGAAATGGTGGGACCACACGCAGTTTTGTGTGTGTGTGTGTGTGTGTGTGTGTGTGTGTGTGTGTGTGTGTGTGTGTGTGTGAGAATATGTGTCCGTGAGATCGGCTTTCCCTGTGGTCCATTCAGTGTCTAGTGGCTCAGGATACTGAGACAAGAGGAGCGAGAGGAGAGAGAATTATCTTGAAATAGGACTGGATCCTGTGTGTGTGTGTGTGCAAAAGAGACATTGAGAGAAAGAGTCAGTAAGTGAATGGAGACAGTAAACACAGTAACTGTAGAGCTGATATAGTGGCGAGGAGGGAAATGGGACAGGCAGAGTAAGTGTGCCTACTTTGTGCGAGCCTGACATTTTATGTGTGTGTATGTGCGTGCATGCGTGTGTGTGTGCTTATGTACTAGCTTATGCATGTTCAACTATTAAAATCAATTAAAGTGTTAAAGGGTGGCTTCAACTGCTCCAAAAGAAGAAAAGAAAACACGTTTTCACACCTCTAGTGGTATTCAGTATCTGATAGTATTTAAGGTATCCATTTAGAGATTTCTGCCTCCAGACCAATGGAATTTTGTCTGATGAGATTAATTAAAAATGCCATTTACAAATCAGCAACGCCTCTTCCCAAAAGCAACATCCTGCAGTTCTTACTGTGAACAGTTTTCATTAGAACCATATTATACTGAGAATACAGTCCTTAAACACTATTTCTAAAAAAGATTTTGTTGAAATGATACCTCTCAATATTTGTTTTTTGTAATTTGGGTGAAATGATCTTTTAAACAGAACAACACTTCAATCTTATTCTGTAACTAACAAAGGTGGACACATCAACATGACACTAGTTCTCTTTTGGTGTTTGGAGAAACAAGTTTCATTAAATGACAACAAAAATAGAACTTTGTTGAGAATGAAATTAAATCTAAAATGTGTCTCTAAAAACTAACTGAAACTTGTCTGCATCAGAAAATGACTAAAAATGTAACTAACTTGTGGAAAATATAAGCCTATAATTGCCCCTGTGTCAACATATGTCATTGTATGCGTGTCCCTTTTGTGTGCAGAGTTGAGCGTCCTCTGGCCAAGCCTACCCTGCGGTGAACATAATCATGGCCCTGTCGTCCCCAGGTTAAAGGCCCACTGCTGGGTCTTCTGGCACTAATGCAGTGCCAAACTATAGGGGTCACATTAGCCCCGGCTACTTCAGCATGCATTACAGTAGAAAGAACTCCATTCCCCATTAAAAGCCACCAGCGGGCTATGATGTGGGCCTACCTGTGATGGCCTAAATGAGTCACTTAATGATAGCCGTGCTGCAGGGAAGGAGCGCTCAGACAAAGAAATACTGATTGGATACTGATTTAGAGCGAGGGTCAGGAGAATATGAGTCAGTGTATCATATCAGTTCTGTCACTTTTGTCAGTTCAGGAATAGCAGGGGTCCAAGCTTTGAGTGGATATTATTAGAGATCACATACTTTACATACTTTTTGTTATTTCTCTCACATTAATACAATGTGCAGCTGACACATGCTGCAAAACTACAGTATATGTGCTTTTAAATTTTTACCACAACTTTTACAACCTGGCTTTATGGATAAGACTAAAGGTATCAGACAAGTTATAAATAGACACATACATCTCAAACAACAACACAGTTTGTGTTATTCTTTATCTGAAGATACCAGTAGAAGATATTTTCTGTAGATTATTTTATCAGTTCATGGCAGGATTGTTATTTACATTTCTTTAATTTCTCTTCAGAAATTCAATTAAAATGTATTACTGGACACACCTGAAAGGAAAAGTTAGGCACACCAGTGCAACGAGTGCAAAAAAATCAGTCTGAGGCCCTGTAATATGGGTTTCCTTCATCTCCTCCTTTTTTGTCTTGACACTACAGCTATGACTTACAGTTATTTTTATTATCAGTTAATCTGTCCGTTTCTTTCTCAATTTATTGATTATTTGTTGGGTGGCAGTGGCTCAGGAGGTAGAGCAGGTTATCTTCTTATTGGGTTGACAATTAAATCCCCTGCCCATTCTGTCATCATGTTAAAGGCTCCTTGATCAAGACACTAAAACCCAAGTTGCATGGGTGCCATGGTGTGAATGGTTGTGTGAATATAGGTGAATAAAGGCCAAGTTCAATAAAGGACAAGTCCTTTCAACTTGACAAGTTGAAAGGATGAATCCATCACTATCTAATCAATCACTGAAATAATTAATCAGCTAACTCTTTCCACACTACTTAACATTGATGCCTACGCAAGCAGCAAGCCATTGTATCTCTGAGTTTAACACTGTTTCTTTTCCTCCACTAAACGTCTATGGTGTATTGTGCCTCTTGTTTATTCTGTATGTAGATTTTCTTAAAGTGAAAAACACAAACCACCTGTGGGTCATTATAAGATAACTGGAGCTCTGTTCATCTATCTGTGAGTTCATCTATTTATCCAGCAGACCAGGAAGAAGGCTGTAACATCCTGGAGGACAGAAATCTACTCCTGCATGCCCCTGAGTCTATCAGCAAGGTCAAGTGCACAGCAAATAGGTTCAGAGCCTCCTTGGAGTCTGGGGCCATATGGCAGGTAAACAGCATGATTAATGAGAAATCTGGGCTGATATTAGGGTTAATTGACTGTTAGTCACCCTTTGGATATGGAATTTCTTGTCCTTTGTATCGCTACTACTGTTGACAGCAGAAGTTTCTCAACAGACAAAGTGCTTTTTAGATGACTTTTAGATGACAATAACGTCCGTTTGCATTTATACTTGCATATTTCCTTTTTCAGTTGTAGGTGTCAACCAAACATGCAATTCTCTGTGCCTGTACTGATCTTTCTCTGGTAACTCCTAGAAGCCCTTTTATTAGCTATGAAGCAAATATCCCCATGAAAATCAATGAAGATTAACTCTATCGGGTGTAAACATCCACTAAAACGTTCTCAATGGATGTTTGTATCCTATCTGAGGGGTGTGGGAAGAGAGGGCGAGCAGCGGCGGAGATGAGAAGAGGGTAAGTGAGCCATGCGAAGGAAGCCAGAGGGTGAGTGGTGATCTGTAAGATGATACCCTGCTACCTTCCCTGACCCCCCTGTCGGGCCACTCTGTTACCTGGACAAGATGGGAGGTATTAAGTGGCCCGCTGTCCCGCTAGGTTGAGTTGCTGATCCGCTAGCCAGAGAGGAAAGCCAACCCCTTCTCCCATCTTCACTTCAGTGGGAGCGTTTGTTTTGATTTTTGTCCTCTCTTTCTCACAGACAAACCTGAGAGGCCCAATTTATCTGGGATAGAGTGAGGGGAAATAGGGCGCCTTGCCACTTGAACACTAGAACTTTAAGCCGGCAACGGTTCGCCGACTCTCTCTGCCAATGTCTTCCTTGACTGTAATGCAATGCTGACATACACAGGACAACAGAGGGCTTTTGATAATACATTAATGACTAAATAATACATCTTGATATAATCATAACACTGTAGAAAATTGGAATCAGTGACTGAATATTCTGGTTCTTGGCGGATGGATCTGGCATCCGGTGGCTGAAAATCAGATGAAATGTGGAATCAAAAGCCACCACTTCAACCATTATATTTTTTTCTTTTGAAACCAGAGGACATCTCAAGGTTTCCTGTTGAGGAGTCAACAATGTGTGCTGGTGCCCACCCACATCTTTAGGCCGGGCAACACAGGGACTGCCGAGAGAACAGGAGGAACAATTTGCTCATTCTCAACCAAGACATGGGGGCTTTGGACGAAGGGAAAAAAAGACACCCAATATCCAAAATCCCTCTCTCAGGGCCATCATGTGAAGAATTCCCCCTCTTCTCCTCCTCCTGTGCCCTCCCTCCCTCCTTTCCTCTTCTCTTCTCTTCTTTTCTTTTTTAATCAAGCCGTCTGGGGTTGTCAGGTCTTTTGAGACGAGGACTCCCAGCCATGTGAAAAGTTAATCCCTTGTGGGCCTTCTTCTCCGTGGCGCTCATCTCCCTGGGAACACTGGTGGTGGCTTGCAGGCAGGTGGTGGTGGGCGGGGGGGAGGTGGAAAGGAGGAGGGATGGATGGAGGGATGAACACAGGGCCACCCTGACCACCAGATTGAGTGGTGCAGATTCTCTCCAATCCATCCCTAACTTTAAAGCCCACACCTGGATTAAGGGGCGAGTTATGCCCTTGTCCTTCGCCTCCCACCACCTCAACTCTACACATCTTTCCTCCCCTCTTCTCCAGCATCCTGCCTCCCTCCAGCCACTCTGTCTCAATCCCCAACTCCAAGACCTTTTGATGAGGTTCCCTGCCTGACCGACAGACGGCTAGAATAGAGAGGAGAGAGGATTTGCGGCGTGGAGAGCCAGTCGAGTGGCTTCTGAAGGATGACAGTGGTTCACAATGGAGAGGGTACTCCTGTTGCATTGTGCCCCAAACCTCCCCAGCACAGCATTGACCCCCACCCCAACCAACCCCCCAGCCACTTGGCTTCAACCGTTCCTCTCTAGCCGTTTCACTGTGTGTCAAAGCAACAATCCTGACAGACTCCTATTGGGCCTTCTGCCAAGGAATGAAGGACATGATAGATAACAATGGAAGTAAGACGAGGGGTTCAACGGAGCTTTTGTCAGGATTCTCTCAATGAGCCATTTCAGGGACATCAACAGCAAGTACGAGGAACTAAGACACAAGCTTGCTTTTACTTTAAGAGCAAAGAAATCATATTTCTGGTTGAAGGCAGGAATGTCAGAGAATGTGGCACACAACAAGCCTTCTCCAGCAGTCTGAAGGAGACAGAAAAATGCACACTTGAATGCTTTGCTTGCAGTGCACTTTTTCCTCCTCGGCCTCCCTCTCAGAGCAAAGTGCCATTGGAAATATAGACAGGCTCAGTCAGCCATCTTAATCCCTCTCCCCTGTCCATCTCACGCTCACTCAATCCACCCTGACCCCACACACTCTCACTCATGCACACACACTCATCCGCCTTCTCCCTCCCACTTGATGTGCCCCAATGCCCCACCACCCACCCCCACCCTAAAGAAAAGAGCTTGAGGCAAGAGAGAATCTCTGTTGGAGGGGTGTACACAGCGAGATTTGGGAGTTTGTAAAGGTCAGCGCGGACTTTGTTCAATCTGAGGGTTTATCTCAGCAACAGCAGGGCAGGACAATGGGGCCGCTCGCCGCGCAACAGAAACCCAAGCTGTGGCAGCTAAATTACTTCACTGATAAGGCCGAATTAGAAGCACTGGGACCCCGGAGGCCAGGAGAAGAGGAGGGGGGAGCAAAAAGAAAAAAGGAGGAGGAGGAGGAATAGAGAGGAAGGGCAGATATGATTGGAATGGGGGTTGAAAAATCAATGAATCACAAAAGGAAAGGTTTGAGTCTGTGATCTGGATATAATTAAAGCATATGTCCTTTTTGTCATGAAAGCACATCAGCACTTGACAGTACATCGGGACAGTAAAAGAGATCAAAGTCTGCTATTTGCAAGGATTATGAAAAACATCAATCTGTTTGTATATGAGTGTACAACTGAACACAAAACTCTGTGAGGGATGCTCAAGACAGATCCATCATTTGAATGCTTGAAAGAAGACTGTGATCTGGATGTGTGTGTGTGTGTGTGTGTGTGTGTGTGTGTGTGTGTGTGTGTGTGTGTGTGTGTGTGTGTGTGTGTGTGAGAACAGGGGTAAAAAGACAAAAAGAGAAAATATGATGTGGAAAGCGGTGTAAGGACAGAAAGTGATGGTGAGTCCTGTCACCGCAGTCCCCACTGCACAGAAAAGGAAGAAGAAAAGAAGAACGGTTGGAAAAAAGCTGACTTGTACTGCTTCAGTGATCTGGTGGGCACCATGTTTCGAGTGTGTATGCACTGCTGTGCTCTTATACGGGACACTTTCTACAGTTGTACTAGGATATCTGCCTCTCTCTCTCTCTCTCTCTCTCTGTCTCTCTCTCCCTCCCTGACTAAACAACGTCGGCCACACGACATTAAAAGCACTTAGAACTTGTTCAGAAAGTGGCATTGTGAGCTCTCGGCCAGCAGAGGGGAGCAGGCTTTGTCACCAGAAACACTGAGGACCAATAAAATAACAGCAGACAAAGTGACGTGAAGAGTTTCATTTAAAACACTATTTGATCTCAACTATGAATAATGACACATAACGTACAGAAGTGAGAAAAAACGAGGACAAGATTTCCGCGTAATGACCAACAACCAATACAATAGATACAATAACAAGATAACACCAGTATTATCGAGGTAAGTGTGGGGATCATGTGCATAACACTCTCACGCAATGTGACAATGCTTTTGTTCTGTTGTTTGGCATTACTTCAGCATCACATGGCTCAAGCCTAAGAGTCTCAGAGACCTAGAATATTTTTCTGTTTTTTTTTTTCTAACCTTCCTGTGGTACCGGGTGGCATGCTGGGTACCGCTGCGTACCAGCTGCACCAACGTAAGGGCACCTCCTCTCCAGAAGGAGTGACACAGAGCAGAATCATATGACATTTACAGAGGACAGAATGACTGAGAGGCTTGCAGTGCGCCACTTCGACCATTAAGAAGATTTGCAGGAATCAAGTGAGCCTCTGTCACCTTCCCTTTCTCTCTGGACACCCAGGCTAATAGTCAGGTTATTGTTGCCCATGGTGATTGATTTGTTTTTATCAATTTATGCATTTGCCCACCATTCCTGATATGGCAAACTTTATTTTGACTTTACTCTTTCAGGTGAAGTGAGTGTTACTGTATTTACGTCAAATTTCATACAGTCATGTATTAACCAGTAGTGACCGCATATCAACCCCTGGTAAGGGTTCAGCTGTGACGGAACAGTATTCTAATAAAAACAACCATTTCACCAGACTAGTAAACAGAGATTCTTTTTTTGTGTCATCCACCTACTTCAGACTTTCACACCTACATTTATTAAAAGTCTTGGTGACAGCTGTATTGGGAAAGTAAAACAAACTTGGTAATGTCATGTTACGTAATTCTTGAGATATTATTAAAGAATGATTTTATGTGGTGTCTGAGGTCTCATTATCTTTTGAAGACTTTCATGCAACCATTTTTAGTTTCCATAAACATAGTACATGAATATCCCAATAATGATATTTTAAATCAGTTACAATGCACACACAGTTTCTATACCTCTGATGGTGACAATATGAATAATAAAAATCAACTGCATAGCACTGCACTTCACTACATTGCATTTCAACATCCAAATCCATTCTCACTGTGACTAATTTGCACAATAATGCAAAGACATTGAATGAGGCAATGGTATCTCATTTATGAAATGTCTGGGAAACATCTGTTTAAACTGTTATTTGTCATCTTGACACAAGCACTTGTACTAAATTAAGATATTACACCAAACTCCTGGTGGGATCTTGTTTTAGTTGGGGAAATGTGACAGATTTAGGATTATGTGGAGGGTGGACCAGTGCCCAAGATGATTAAAAGAGAGACATGTGGACATGTGCGTCTGTGTGCACAGTGATACACACGGGCGCACACCTCTACAAATCTTGACTCTGTCATAAGCTCCTTGTTGTCTCATGCAGACAAGACTCCCAATGACAGTGGTGGAGAAAATGAGCGAAAATCACTCAAGCGATTCCGAGACTTTCCAAAGTAAAGACGTCCCGGCGTGTTCGACACTTCAACAATTCAACACTGTTTTCAGATCTAATGTCGTCATCGTGCTTAGCTTCTCACTCTACTCTGTTATTCTAAATGGCCGAGTGGAGGAAAGAATAACATGGGAGAATGTCTTTTCCCTGCCTGCCTGTGTCTCTTAATGTTTGTGTGGACCTCATATGCCTGTACATGTTCGTGCTAAACCACATTACAGTACATACTAAAGCAAACATGCAATACATTAATATCAAGCTTTTAAAACAAAGATATATTATATGTTATATACAGAAGGTTATATGAACTTTAATACTAGACAATTGGTGAGTGAGAGTCCTCCCTCTCCATCTACCAATCATATGCTTTTGAGGTCTCTTTATACTCTCTGCTTGTACCATGACCATTTGACGAAGACGTGAACTGTGCCGAAACTTTAGTCCTTTACCCAATAAAAAGTAATTAAAAGGCACAGCCGTGCGCTCCAGTTTCCTCTCGGGCTCACTTCTCTTGGATTGAGTGCTACAATACAAGAACTGTAAGGAGTTAACGAAAAGAAGTACTTCTACAGCCAAGCCTTTTGGGCCGTGTTGTGTATCTGATTATGGAAAATGGCAATCACAACAGCCACAGGAACCTGATTAATAGGTCACCACCTCCTGCTTGAGTCACACAAATGTTAAGCAGTGCAAGGGATTGAGATTTAAAGTGAGGGAGAAAGGGAAAGTGAGTGAAAATGGAAGAAACAGTGAGCGATCTGTGACGAACAAAGATCTTGCATTGGAGGGCTTGCACCTATACGATTATAGACACACAAATATAACAAAATATGACAAGTGAAAAAGTGAAAGCTGACATGAAATGAGCCTTGCTTCATGACTAATTTATAAATATCAGCTTAGCAACAAGAACTTGGATGGCAGAAAAGGGTATGTCTACATAATAGCATAAATCTAATCACCAACACAAACAGCATTTGACAAATGTCATCCTCTTCCACTGTGGCAAAGAGCAGTGTCATTGTCTGCTCCTGCCCTGAGGCCCTAACTGATGGGACTATTCATCAGGGCAATGATGAACGATGGGGTTTTTGTGGACACATGGTGAAAAAGAGGGGGAGACGGGAGTTACCTGCGCTTCACCACAGAGGACTGATGGGCCAATGTGATGTTTTTTAAATTAATGTTTAAAGCACCTCAGCTAAGAGAAACCTCATGCAATAAAGGATAGCATTGTGGTGGAGATGCGTGAGGAGACTGTGGGGGGGGGTTATTCAGGCAAACAAGAGGTCCCATTGAGAATGCTTGGCTGGAGTGGCTGAGGTCTGAAACCAATGACCAAGTAATAACAGCCCAAATCCCAGAGACAATATTTGTCGAGTTCCACTCTCTTCAAAGATGGATGACTTTGCACCATGTACTTCCTCAGGAGCCTTCGCACCTTTCATTTGAGCCCTGCAGATTAATTTATTAACTAATTAACAGATGTTGGTAACGAGTTATGAACAAATGATAAGGTATCAGGCTTCTAATCAAACCTGACATTTAATTTGCTGCCCTGCTTCCTCGTTATCAATTACCGTGTTCATTGAAGATAATTGACAATGGTTTTCACTGGGACACAGGAGGCTTGTCTTTAACAGCTCTCTTAAAAAAAATCCAGCACTGCCGTGGTGTTTCTAGGGGCGACGACGACGACCATATGTTTAATATTAGATGGAATCTGTTCCACTGGAGTGCTCCGAAAGCTGGGAAAATTGGATTAAATTGGCTAATGGCATGTTTAAAACCTACATAAAATGAACGTGAATGGAAGATATTACAGCACCCAGGCCCGAGACTTGTGGTGTTACGCTCTCTCTCTGGTGTTTTTGCTCTGTGTGTAAACTTGGGGTTTCTGTCAAAGTCAAATAATGATGACAGAAAACCACACACTGTTGGTCAATACTGTTATTAGAAACCACAGGTTTGATATCCTTTTCATTACGATGTGGGATTACATGCACATGTGCCAAAGTAACTCCTTACGTTTACACATAACTTCATATAACAGATCGTGACAAAATATGCTGTTAGTTGTAAATACATATATATTTAGAATTTCAAAAGACTCCTTCGTTAAAAGGTTTTTTCATCGCATCACTGAATAAGGATATGTTTGTATCTCACTGTTTGTCCCTTAAAGCAGCATTCAATTCTGTCTTGTGATCTTGCTGGTGAAACATAAAGTCTAAATAGTGAATATTTGGTGCAAAAGTTTAAAGGGACTGTTCACCCGAATCACAAAAGCATGTGTTTGTTTTAATCTCAGTTGATAACCATGCAGATAGTTTCAGGTTTTGAAAAATGTTGCTTTTCTCCAAACTTTCAATGGTTTTTGCACCAATAAAGGAATCTATCTCTGTAGTTTAGCAGTGGCAGAACAGAAATACTTTATTAGAGGATAAAGATAGAAGATAGATAGATATAAAGATAGATGAGGTCTACATAACTAGATAGTAAGGGTAAAATGGAAAATGTTTTTTGGTGTGCAGTTTAGGTGAACTGACCCTTTATATACAATTTACCTCTAGTTTTCAATGAAACTAGATCTAAGGGGGTAAAGCTTAGAAGGCCTGCTGTTTCCCCTGTTGAGGCTGTATGGAGAAGTACTCTCAGCTCAAGGCCAAGCTTATCAGAGCATGGTCCTGATTTGATTACTAAAAGACATGATAATGACTCCATTTACTTGAAGAGATCACTCATGCTATAGCCTACACAGTAGGGGTTCAAGCTAACTAGAGGTAATGTTAGGTCTGACTGATGAACCAACCTTAACTAAGGCTCATATCTGAGGCGGCAGAACACGACTGTCACTGTGAGAACACCAGAAAGCACATTTGTCAAATCAAGCAGGAAACGACTCTAACGACTCGTTATCGCACTCCCTCTCTTTCTCTCTCTGTCTCATACTATCCATTCACTTGGTGTGACTACTGTCTCCTGGCAGTCCCAGGGAGTTTCTGCCCTATCAGTTCGGTACCAGTCACCTTAAGGCCCCAAACATCAAGATAAGGAACACCTTTCTGTGGAGGGCAAACAGATCAGACAAGTTCCAAGCTGCACCTTGAATGCCCTATAGGGATATCTTGCAGCATAAGAACTTGGCCATCCGCCCTCCTCAGGCACAACACAAAAGGAGAGCAAACACTTTAGGAGGCGAGAGGTGGGTCAGGACAGATAAGTGTCAGGGTGCGCCAGGACTTCTTCTCCCTAAAGTTTGGATTCAAGGACGTTAGCTTACCCCAACGATTAGGTGGAGAACAAAACGAGCACTGCGTCAATGTGAAAAGGGGGCGGTCAAGCTGGAGATAAAGTGCCTGACGGGGGATGAGGGAGATGCATGATGCCATGGCTGGATGATATCTGTCACGTAGGACCTTGGCGACATGAGAGTGCCCGCCAGATGTCTTAGCCTATCACTAAGTCAATAACGGGGTAAACAGAAGAGCTAGCATACTTTTTCACCTCTTTCCACACATCACTGGATGAATGATACTGATATGGAAAATCACCCCACAAAAAGTAAACAGAGAAAGAATGAGGGACAGAGAAAAAGAAGTTTGCCCGGCAACAAAGTCATCCCAAGGTCCACTGGTGCAAAGGGACAAATATGGCTGCAGGGCTGACATGGGGTCTGTGATACATGTTTTTGTGTGTGAAAGCATTTGTGTTGACCTTGTCCAAAGGGTCTACATCACTGCACATCCCTAAAATCAAAATGCACAATGTGTCCTTCTTATATCCCCCGCATTATGCCACAAAATATGTGATACCCTGAAGGGATCGTGCAGTGTACCATTTACATGCTATACATTGAAAATGGCAAAGCACCAAGATGAGTAATTATAAGTTCCTCAGCCAGTAAACAGTCCAAAACTGACAAGCAAATGATTTTCCCATCTTCTCACAGTTGAAGAGATTGTGCTGCAACACCTGATGTGCGTTGACTTTCAAGCGAGAACCTTGTGAGATAGCAAACACTCAAGCTGGAGAAACACAAGATAGTGAGAAAATACAAAGCTAATAGGTGCCAGAGGAGTTTCAAAAGCAATGATTCAGAGGTGCAAGGACACGCCCAGTGGTCACAGGGTAAGAAGTGAGAGTAAACACCATTGATATTGCTTCGAGAAGGCTTGGCCATATAGTTTTTGTTTGCCTCAGAAATTCTCTGAATACAGACCAGATCAGATCAAAGTCGTTACTGTCTAAAGGATTTAATGTCACTCATAGATCCGGGCTGTAAATTTGCAGTTTCTTCCTCTTAACATGCACTGCTTCCTCCACAAATGTGTTGCACTCTCTCCTGCCATCTGAACACCCAAGGGAGTTAGATCAGTGAGTCCATTCAATGCCAGTCAGTGAAGAGCACAATACCTCCAGCCATTGTATGGTGACATGACTCTATCAATAGGCAAGTCAGGTCAATCTACCAGCCAGATAATAGCGGCAGTCACTCTGACAGTAGATCCCCACAGTGGACTCTCTGAGGGCCTTGCCTCACTCTGCTTGGTCCTATCCTGAGGGGGTTGGCAGCCCTACACACACACAAAACCACAGAGACACACACGTACGGTAGACCTGGGGCCCTGGCGTTCTATCATGTTGTGCTAAAGGGGGAGCATAATGGTTTTTAAATGGATGACTCGGTGCTGGCCCAGAGAGGGAGTCTGAGACAGAAGAGAATGGCCATGGCCTGCAGCGGAGCAGCTCTTAGATTGAGCTGTCCGTCTCGCTGAAATGAGTCTGAGTTAACACCTCTTCCAGTCCCCGGTGCCCCAGGACAGACAATAGTAGGCTTCCTCTCTGCTTTCCTCTTAATTCTTTCTCTCACTCCTACTCTTTCACTCTCTTTCTATTACTCCCTCTGTTTCTCTTCGCCAATCTACACTTCCACTCCAGAAAGCACTACAGCGTCCGCCATGTGATTGTTAGAGCTGTTTGGCTTCGTTGGTAGACCGCGGTGCTCGCAAAGCCAACATAATGAGTTATTGCCAGTCTTCGTAAAAAAATCCACAAGAATGCAGTCAATGTAGTTAAACTGTTTTGGATTTGAGTGTACTACTGCAGATGGCATATATCATTGTTGATGAGTTAAAATCTTGTAACTGCCATTTTGTTGATTTCATGTTTCGAAGGATTACAGGGCTACATATACAGTATAGTCTACAACCTTTGATTTTAAGATAACTCAATCAACTTAAAATGGTCATCAAGAAGAAAACAAGGCTGTTTAAGTCTTAGAAGCATTTTGCAAATTGCAAGCATATAGCAAGACTGCATACTGCAATGTATTATAAAGTGGAAGCACAGTTAAACTAATCACTGTGATGACTAAATTCAGCACTTGATCCAATTTTGTCTTCATACCAAGAAGGCTTGAACTACCATACATGAGGCCTTGGTTAGATATGATCACATTTACACCACAGAGATCTCGGATGACTTCACTTATTATCTCTCATAACACATCCCACTGTTTTGGCAGCAGACTAGAGAAACACACGCACATTTACAGAAATGAAAAGAATTAGACTCCTCCATTGTTTCTGATGCTTCGAAAAATAGGTTCTCTGCATCTTCTTGTCTTACTCTATCATCCCCATTAATCCTCATTTCTCCCTCTTTTCTTTTAACATCTTTCTTCACTCAGCCATACTGCTGTCGCTCCCTCGCCTGTCTATTTGTCTAAGACCAGAGGCAGTAGATGAGTAGAGGGGTGGACGGTGAAAAGGGGGAAAAAGGGGGTGTATGAGACTCCTATGGGAGTCTGTTGATGACTATCAACAGGCTGACTGTTATGACTATCTGTGATAAGAGTCTGGGAGAGGAGAGCCCCCGAAGGCTTCCAGCCCCAAACCAGACAGGATATCTTAAAAAAATAATACAGCCCAAGTTGGAGTGAGTCCTCGAACGACCACTCAGGAGAAGGAGGAAGAAAAGACAGATCAATCGTTTGCTTTTGACAGGTTGGGAGGCAAAATACCAAAGATTTTACTTTCAGGGGAAACAAAATTGACCTTAGGCTAGCATGCTTGCTATTAATTTGAAAAAAACAAAACAAAAAAAAAGCATTGCTTTCAAATCAAAAATCAAAAATGTAGCCAAAGACCAAAAATGTGCCAAAGTCATTGGTAATTAAACTTAACCTTCTGGAAAATACTAGTCATCTTAAAAGTGCAACAATATGCCGAGTCCCTCCCTTTTCCGGGAGGTGTGTGTGTAGCTATGCCGGGACATTTCTTTGAGCACATGTGTGAATGTATCTCTTTAAGGCTGAAGGTGGCCTTTTTTCCTACAAGCCAGAGAGCTAAAGTGTAGCTGATGAATATGCATTAGTCGGGTGTCTGGGGAGAAAAAAGGAAGGAGGAGGAAAACTGAGAGAAAACATGAGAGCTACGGGGAGAGTGTAGCTTTTGGAGAGGTGCCCTTTGCACCCCAAATGGCTAGCCATAATATGAACTTTTAAAAAGGAAAATGTTCAGCCTGGCACACTGCCACATAGCGTGTGCCTGCGTGCTCTAATCGCCTGCTCCTACAACTGTTAAGAAGAAAATAGGGTGAAAAAAGAAATGAAGGCTGTGGTGGAAACCACCAGTTCATCAGACGGAACCTATTAAAGGACGCTTAGCGATTTCTTTTAATTCCCTCTGGTCAGTGAAGGACTCATGAACACAGTATAAGCCACATTTTTCAGAGATATAATAATCACAATAAAAATGAGCCACATGTTTTGAGAATATACCTGCTAATATCTATTGTGAACATCTTTTATTATTAACTAATACTCTCCATTATCTTTTCCCATTATCTCAGTTTTGCTCCACTACAAAGCTACTACTTCAGTGACAGGCAACTGGGATGTTTCGATAATAAGAAAGTTTTCATTACCATAAAGTTTGTGCGCTTGCTTATCTGACTATATCCCAAAATATACGCTGCTCCCTACTCTACAAGTTAACTTTAACATTTTATCTCATCAATTTACGTCGCCTAACGCGCTAACATTTAACACAAAATATTTTTTTTAAATGCAGTTTTTAACCATCTTTGTAACTGCAAATTTACCAGAAACTCAACCCAGTCACCAGAAAAAAATCTTGGTATTTTACGTTTCTGCAACGTTTTACCATAAGTTTCATATCAAGTTCACATTACATGCATATGAGCTGCCTTTAATGTTGGAAAGTGGAGGGGATGGTGGTGGCGAGACAGCTGACGACTGCCAAGCCAGAGACTGCGGTTTTGAGATGATGTTTCACCATTTGTAAGCGTGAAACCACTGGGTATTTTTGACGAGACAGTGGGCCACTTTCCAGCTGTGTTTGTGGCGACAATACCAGTAAGCCAAAAAAAGATCTTTTCCTAACCCTAGCAAAGTGCTTTTCGTGCTTAAACCTAACCACAACTCTGTCACAACATAAAATGTAAAATTGAACATAAAAATGCATCAAGTTGCATCAGAAAGAAATGTCGTGTCAGAAATGTAAATTTCCAGCATTTATTCTGGCGACTGGGTTGCAGAAACTACAATAAAAAGTTGTGAAAAATTCTCTCAGAATCACTGCATAGCCTCTTGGTCCATATGTAAAATTTTATAAACTTCTAACTGTGTACATGAGCTGGTGGCGTCTGATTCCAGCACACCATGCCCTTTTCAACATGGTGTTCCAGTGATTAACTTCTAGATGTCAAAGTCTCTATTCCTTATTACATACAAATGTAATATAAGACTATGTGAATGACCGGCCCCTCTAACATTGAAGAGTCAAGGAGTCAGTGAAATGAAAAGCAGGCCAGTATATTTCATCTCTGATTAGGCATATGAGAAGGAGAGAAAGGGAGACAGAGGGAGAGACAGAGATTGGGAGTTTCTTTTTTTCTAATGAGCTTACTGAAGCAACTTCAATATCCTCTAATGTCATGTTGAAATGAAAATTAATAGTTCAATATGCCGCCACCGCATTGAGCCATGCTTCTTCCATTTCCATATCGGGTGGCGTGACCAAATGAGTGTGCTCGCTCGGACCGACGCCCAGAAAAGCTGATACCTCCACTAATCAGCCAGATTTTTCCATCTGACATTGCTGCGCTGCTGGAATTCTGGTGTGTTTTGTATGTGTGGGTATATCTGTGTGCATGCAGGATCAACAATCAGGTCCAATCATACAGGGGATGCAAATAGAATGGAATTAAGAGTGATGGCTAGATATGTGAATGCATAAATGAGGAGCCGCTCATTCATTCCCTTACCTTCTTTAGTGTCTTATTGTGTCTATCACTCTTTCATTTCATATCTTACTGACGTATCTGCCACAAAATATCTAAGTGGTCAAGAGTGATAGATGGTTTTAGTAAAAAGAAAAAGACCGAAACAAAGTGGAGTGGTTCCTACCTCCCATCCAAAGGAGCTGTCTTTGCCCGTGGCTCCATGATGCAGCGTGCTGTGCAGACCGAACCTCTCACCAGCGCTTATGCGGGTCTTGGCCCAAACACCCAGGCCGGCACCGGGCACCGAGGACTCCCGCAGCTCCAGGTCGCTGGGAATGGGAATGTCATCTGGAATGTAGACAGGTGCCTCGTAGGGCGAGCCCTCCTTGGGTGTGGTGAAGTCCTGGTCATTGCTGCTGCTGTTGCTGTTGTTGTGAAGGTGGTGGTGGTGGGTAGCGTAGATGTGGGGGTGCAGCAGGTGGTGGTGGTTGTTGTTTGGATGGGAAGGGGTTGGTGAGGGCAGGGGAGACATGTTGATGATGCCATCTTCTGCGTCATCTTCTGGGCTGTCGGCACCACCTCCGCCGCCGACCGCTAAACCGGGGAGGTCGGCCTCTGTGTCGTACATGCTGTCCACTGGCTCACTGTCATCTGTGAGACAAAACAGTTTATTAGGAGATTACATCATGAAGGTCATGCTTGCAACATCAGGGCATTAGGAAAAGAGAAAGAGCTCTGTTTTACCCTGTCAGGTTCATACTTTCAGAACTTATACAGGGATGGAAACATTGTAAGCAGGGCTAAAACAGCACACAAGGTTGCATTTAGGGTTGGTTGTTCAAGATACTGATAAGACAATGACATAGTCTGAGGACAGTGATCCAGGAAGTCAGGCTTGAGTTCAAGTTTAAAGGCTTATCAGATGCCAAAACACTGATAGCTTTTTTAACTTTCGTTGTGGTGATTGTGAGGTAAACAATAGAAATACTATTGACGCAGTACCTTGGCAAAGATGTTGTCCCGCAGCAAAAGTTGAACCAGGTTAAACTTTGCTGACAATGGTGTGGTTTTGCCAGAGCCCTGCTGCGTCAACGGACTGGCTCTGTTTAAATGAATGAACAGGCTGCATTTTTTTGCCCACATCTATTGGCGGTCGGAGCATGGCCTAAATCATATCTCCATCTTCAGTAGATATTACGCATCCAATGACTTCTTGACCCTGATTTACAAAAAAAAAAAACATCCCACTTCAATCTCCAAACCTCTAAACTGTCAGAAAACCACACAAGTTGGGGGTCCTCAGAGAAGAATATCCATCCACCAGTCACAAGATGCTGAGCTGACAGATTTGCAATATGCTGTATGTGAGAAAGCCAGACAGACGAAGAGAAGAAGCTTTAGATACGCCAAGTTCTTGATGGGAAAAGTTCTCAGTTGCTTTGCAGTCACTGTTTACTGCCAGGACTCATCTTACAAATAATCGCCGTGTCTATCGCTGACCTGGTTAGCCTTGTCACTTATCATTATTGTCACGTCCAGAGATTGACAGTATGATTGTGCCTGCGCTCCAGGATCCCACCACTGCAACATGTGTGAAAGTGATGATGAGCACTACAAGCGTGGACGCAACATTTGGCTTCTCCCATTTCTCTAAGTGTGTCATTGAGGTTTTGTTGTGGACGGTGAAGGTGCAAATGTGCAAATGCATCTTGGTGAGCCGCTACCTCAGTACTTTTTTGAGTAACTTATTTTGACTGATACAGACAAGATTTTCTACAAATACATTTTTACAAAGAGGTCAAACACAAGCAGCCATACAAGAACTTAATAAAATAGCAGGATAGGATTCAAATCTGGAACAAGGTGATCAAAAAATAAGGAAGATCACTAATCTGACAAGACACTTGATGCTGAACTTGACAGTTTTCAGTATTTGGTGCCAGTACTATAACTATAGCAGTTCAATATCCAGCCTGAGTCTGTACATATTTGTGTGTGTGTGTGTGTGTGTGTGTGTGTGTGTGTGTGTGTGTGTGTGTGTGTGTGTGCCTCAGCATATCTATGTGTGCCTCTTTCTTCCTCTCTGGACAGATCCTGGTGTCTTTAGTCAAAGCACCACTGCAGTTTTACTATCTAAACACAGGGACTGGCAATCAGCAGGCTAACTAGGCCCAAAATTACAGCAGGAGTGGTTTCAATCAAGCTCTCTCCCTCAGTTAGCCTCCATCTCGCCTGCTGCCAAGCCTGCCACCGCTTCCCAGGTTTTAGCTGGAGCTGCGACATGACATCTTTTTAAAATATGCTTGTTAGTACATGAAAGTTTATTAGGTCACAACCAAAATTTGTGGGTTGAATTTGAATAAAACTTGACGTGAGAAGTATGCATCATTAATAAGTTAAACTAAAACAGCAATGCATATGTTTTCTTTCTGTTTAAGGAGTGTACTAATTTCTGTACAATTTCTCTGTATATGCTTAATAAGGTGAGAAGGTAATCTGAAGCTTGTAAATTGTAGAAAGATTGAACGAGCTAATCAAGAAACCAAAGTAGAAAGAATCATAACTGAAATTGTACAAGAGCACATTCATCCTACAGTGCATCATTTTTTTGTTCTTTGATAAATATTTGGGTTTCTGCCCAGTGACAGACTGTGAAGGCTGTTAAATTAACTGACATGTAAGTTTTAAACGTGAAATGTGAAACTACAAAAGCATGCGACGAGGGCTTTTCAGCGCCTGGCAAACCTGCTGCCTTGTCCACGCAGATCCGGGAAACTTATCATATAAAGCTGCAGCAGTAAAATCCAGCCTTTTATGACTGATTCTGCGTCATCCAGTGATTTTGACTGGAACAGAACCCATTTTTTAATGATCGCTGTTTCATAGGGGCTCAGACCAGGCGTGCAATTAAGCATTGGAACATGTGAGCCAGCAGTAGCTTCCACTTTTCACAGATCAATTAAAGTTTTATAAGTCAGCCCTATCTGCTGCTCCCTCTGCACAATCAAAAGTGTTTTCAGGCTGTTAAACACTTTTTTTTTTTCACTCACTCTCCCTCTTCACTCCCCCACTCTCACTGGCACTTGACCCATTGAGAGCAATTTTGACAAGCAGAGAGACAGCCACGGAAAATCTATTAAATAGCATTTGGCTTTAAGAGCCTCTGTGTGAAAAAAAATGCACAGATCGCTACATCAAATAATTAAGTAACAAGGAGAAAGAGGGGGAAAAAACCCTCTTAATTTTAATGAACAAAACATCTTTTGTGACACATGAAGCAGTAAAGTGAGGCAGAAATGGCAGTTGCAGTGTGACATTAAACAAGTTCAACTCTCAGTTGTAACTTTGTTAATTCATAAAAACGTTGCTTGGAGAGAAAACTGGGAAAGTTTTAAGATTACTCGCCACGTGAGACAAGCTCTTTCTCTCTCTCTCTCCTGTCCTCTGTAAGACAAGTTGACCATGTTTGACCAGCGTTGAGAAAAGTCACAGATGAGAAAAGTAAGCAAGAAAATAATGAAAGGGGCCAGGAAGACGACGAAGAGGAGGAGGCAAAGAGTCTAAAAACTGACGACTGAGCTGCTTTTAAACAGCTGTATGTTAGCTCTGGGTCTCAGAAGACCCAGAAAGAGATGTTAGGTTCGTCTCCCCAAGGGCTTCTTAAAAAACACCCGGGCCAGATAGTGCCTTCCTCTCCCTGGCTCCTTGTGTTGTTCTTTCTCTCTCTGTTCCTCTCACCATCTCTTTCTCTTTTACGGGGAGCTATTTATCCTGATTACATCAGGGGTCAATCATTAATTCGCACCTTGGGGGTCCCGGTGCTGGCTGTGGCTACAATGGGCTGCTTGTTCAGCGGCTGTTATTCCAGTGGAAAACTACGCCGCTCTGCCTGAGAGCCGGGCCCAGGCCACATGAAGGCATCCCATTTATTTGATGAATTGTAAATGCGTGCCATAAACGGAGCCCTTTGCTTTGTAGCACGGCTTGCAATAACAAAGATTTTAGGGCACGTATGAACACAGATGCATGCTATCACACAAACACACATCTGTTTGCAACTGCAGGAGCTGTTACCGCACTCTAAACACATGTGCAGGAGATCAGATGGTGTCGTAGGTGAAGATGATATCTCATAATCACTGCATGTCACAGTGAAATTACAAGATATGAAAGAGATATGACATTTATAGACACCGACCTCTAAAATACACATTTAACAATGTCAACTATTTCAAAAGACAAGCACGTTACATGAGCACGAGCCATTTAAGAAAATCTGACTATGCTTTCTTTCATGAGTCAAGATCAAAAAACTAAAAATACTGAAAAATATGAATAGCTGATAACATTGTAATCAGCGTTGCCATGGCAAAATAACTTGACACGGTGCTGAAAATCAGAGGTTTAATCGGAGGGTCTTACAACGGGCAAATTGTTCTGTGGTTGTGTTTAATCAGAGCACTCTAGACTTAAACGCAGAAAGATAGAGATCTGGAGTCATTTTCTGCCGTCTGCCTGGACGCACATAAACACATGTGCCTTGTGGCATACAGAGCAGTATTACTGATGTAGTCTGGGTAGAGAGAAACAGCGCTGACTGCGTGCAGGACTTCTGGGAGGGGGACCGTTAAATACTGCATTAAATACAGACCCACTTGTTTCATGCAGAGTAAGCAGTCGTGCATTCATTAAGAAAAATCTGAAATCTTTGAAATTGTACATAAAGATGCAGTTTTGATTGTGTACAGGGATGCACATACTGTAAAGCACCGCAGACCACAGGCCAGAACAGATGCCAACAATAGCTTGAGTATTCAGAGCCAGGTGCATGCTTTTGCTAGAGAGCAAGCAGCACAGTGGAGCCATGGCCATGGCTATGATAACAATAAAAAAGAGCTGGAAATAAGATGTGTGTGCCAACGATGGCCATCATAAAGCACACACGTCCTATTTCCCTCACTGCCTTCCCTCTCCAACGCACACAGAGACTGTATCTTTGTCTGGCAGTAAATTGATCTGGTTCAATTCAAAAGGAAAGCCAGCCACTGATGAAAAGACAGTATCCAGGGAGAAGGCTAAACTATGCAAAATTCTGCACCGGCTCCAAATATGGGGAGAAAAGATCGCCTGGTGAAAGAAAAAAAAAAATTGAAGGCGGAGGGAGAGTGTGTGGACTATGACAGATATGAAAAATGGGTAGCTGGTTGAGCAATAAATGACCAAACATTCTGATGTGGGAGCTCCGTTCACGTGTGTGTAAGTGCGTGAGGTGCGGCATTCAAACCCGAGCTTAATCTGCTGTTTGTGCCGCAATATTGTGTCAATATGGCCCCACTTAGCTGCCTTATTGGGCCACGCAGTGATATTGGTACCTGTTCCTGTGTAGTAAGCACCTCTTTGATGATTCTGTCTCCACACAAAAGAGCCTAAACAGCGTCTGCTTTAAAACAGGGTGGAGGAGAAAGAGGCAGCTGTAAAAATCAAATAAGTGCAAATCAAAGGTGGGGTCAGTGAGAGTGAGAGGTGAGAAACTGTACAATGGTGTATTTTTCCACGGTGGCACTATATATTCAGAATGACGTATAAATGTTAGCATGTGACGAGGCAGCCAAAGGAGGGCGTTCAGGGGAGAAGGTGTGTGTTTGGAAGTAGTGAGTGAGCAATGGAGGCACGGTCAGTTGCAACACCAGCAAACCTCTCCAAACGAGAACGCCACACTGTTTCCCCTTGTAAAAGCACCAGGGAATATTTCCAAGCAACACTTCATCACAGCTTCTTCAGGAGTGTAAGAAAGAAGGTTCGCAGAAAAGAAAGAAAGAAAGAAAGAAAAGTGTAAAATTATATCATGATATAGTAAATGCTGTTTAAATTTGTATTATTTAACCCACATGTTTGCATATGTACTACTGCTCTGCAGATAACTACAACATGTTTTAACTAACCGCTCCATTAAAGTTTACGCTATTGTGAGTCATAATTTATACTAGTTGACACAATGTGTGGTACAATGACGTGTTTTTTATTACTGTAAGTGCTAACTGCACTTCCAAAATGAAAACAAAACTGAAATACTGTTTTCATTTATTATCTATGCACATGCACAGTGCATGAACTTGTACAAAGGTTGAAATCCACACACACTGCACCAGAGATACCTTGTCAACATTCAGAGCGGTATTTAGTGTGTGTGCATATAAACGGCTGCTCTTCCCTTACTATTTTTGACTGGGTTGTTTATCTGTTTATAAAACCTGCTAGGGGGAGCTGTCCCTGTCCTGTGTTGTCCCCACGTACATGTGCTTCAGTATGTTTCTCCCTTACTTTCTTTCTCTTGTAGTAAGTGAACAGTCAAAAAAAACCAAACTATAATCACTTGTAAGCAGTACCAACATTTCCACATAAAAACGACAGACAACTGGACTGAATTTGGTCACTGCAGAATGGAGCTTGTGTGTGTTTTTGTACTTGAGTGTGCACTTTTGTGTTTGTGTGCGGGGCCGATACAACACGGCTGATGTATCGATGTGTTATTTGTGCTGAGCAGCCTCGAGGCATTCTGTCTTCCAATAGTAGGTGTGTGTGTATGTGTGTGTGCGCTGAGATCAAGCCTCCAGGCAAAATAGAAGACAGCAGGCAACCTCCTGCAGCTGAGAGCAGGTGTGTGTTTGTGTGTGTGTGTGTGTGTGTGTGTGTGTGTGTGTGTGTGTGTGTGTGTGTGTGTGTGTGTGGTGGCCCTGTGGTCCCAAGGGGCCCCGGGGCCCAGGCTGCTGCAGACATTTATTAACAGGGCAGATTAATAGCACTAGAGGAAAACATGTTCACAAACATGATAAATATTAATAATAATCAATATCGAGTTACATTTGCCAAATTGAGTTGCAAACATCACCCGGGGGGGAGGGAGAGAGGGATGGAGAGGGGAGAGGGGCAGAAAATGAGAGGATGGAGAGAGAAAGGTGCAAGATAAAACAGGAAGAAAAGAAAGGATTGGCAGGTTAAATGAGGCTGTAATACAGAAGAATCACATCAAAAAGTATCTCATCTACATGTGACATCTTTGCAGTCAATAAACTATTAAATGAGGGTCAGATTCAGCTTTACTGTGACATACCTGTCCAGGCAGAACAAACAATACCAAAACAAGATAATTTAGAGTTTATTTAAACCAAGACATTCCTAATTTAGATGCCGCTGCACCTACTGAGAGAAACACTTTTCCAGATAAGATACTGTAACTACTAAATGTGATACATATATATGTATATATTTCTCTTCCTGCAAGGCTCTCTGACATGGAAAACATTTGTGGGACAGTGGCACCAGACCAGTGACATCATCAGCCCTGGAAACATTTACAAACAAGGTGGTGCAGCTAAGTTTGAATGTCCACCACTGTAGTCAAATCTTCTCTACCATGTAAAACAATTCATAAATCAATTTGATAGTTTTTGTCCTTTGTCACTATGGTAGCATGAAAACATCTTTCCGGGGGAGGAACAGCGAGTGTTAAAATTCAAAGAAGCAAGGTGAAACCAAAAAAATCTTCCGGACGTTATTTAATTTTTCAACAAAGTGAAGTCAGACGTATACGTGTATAATTACAGGAACAGAAATTCTAATGAAATGTCCTTCACAAACTTTAGTTAAAACATAATGTTAAAGTATGTTCTGTAAGGTGAACTGATGCAGTTGTCCCAGATAACCGGACAGAAGTCAGAGTGAACAGAGAACACCTTCCACTGTGCAAGAACAAACTATTGCACTACTTCTCACTGTCTCTTTCTCTCTTTCTCTCTTCATCTGTGTGTGTGTGTGTGTGTGTGTGTGTGTGTGTGTGTGTGTGTGTGTGTGTGTGCGCATGTGCGTGTCTGTTCGTGTGTGTGTCCCTACACCCTCTTCTGGTGCAGCTTCATTTAGCAAGCCACTCGGGAGGCCAGACAGCCAGCTCGGGGAGCACCAAGGCAGACAGCATGCAGAACAAACCCATCCATTCTTATTAACCAGGGAGCAGAGAGGGTTAGCCCGTGTGTCTACTTGGGTGCATGTCATGTGTGCATATGTTTAAAGGAGACATCTTTTTTTGCAACATCTTTTGTTTCAGTGTTAGTCTTTGGTCTTAAGTGTGAAGCAGTGGTCACACTTTTTGTTTGATTTAATAAAATAAAATTAAAAAAAAGATTAAATATCTAATATGAGGCAATGTGAAGCAGAGAGAATTCTTGGTGAAGGCAGAAACAAGATTTTAATACATTATTTTTGTCTTTTTTTAATTTATCAAAAATCTAACCAGTCCTTCTGACTATTCATGATCAACAAATACCACAAACATATCCAATAGTTTCAAATTCAAATTTTACCAATCACCTAAATTGTCCACAAAAAGCACAAATAACAACCTCTCAAATTTGAATCTGTATAGCTAATGCAGAAATGTCCAACAAATTCCTGAGTCTAAAGGCTTCTAAAAACACAACTTTTAACGGAAAATAACAGAAATTGGTTGAATTTTTTTAACCGCAATTTTATTTTGAAATCACAAATTGAGTGATTTGGCAATAATAAAAAAAAAATGCTGTGAGATCCTGGAGGACCTGATTAACTATTTCACTGACATGTGTGGAGTATGTGCAACATCCAGGCTAATTCTGATTACTATACAGTAGCTGTATGTCTGAAGTTGTTCTAGTGTGTATAGGTGGTGGTGGTGGTGGTGTGTACTGATTGGGGGAGGTTGGAGGGGGGGTGATATTCACCTCTGCCACTGGAAGCAGCCTACACCCATACATCAGTCTATTACTCTCCAGCCTCGCTCCGCTCTGCTCCTCTCTTCTTCTCGCCCGCTCCCTCCAGTCATTAGCCAGTGAATTAACGACAATCCAGCGTGCTATTAATCACCCTGACAAAAGTGTTAGCATTGCCTGGCTAGGCCGGCACGAGACTGTGGAAGAGGAGGTGGAGGCAGAGGAGGAGGAGGAATGGGGTGGTGGGGGAGAGGGAGAGAGACGGGTATCCAGAAGGGTCATGGGTAGCCTAGAGAGTCTGTGTGGTAGGAGAGGAGAAGTGAGGAAGGATGGAAAGGCAGTGAAGGAAAGGATGAGGTGAGCTGAAGAGCGGTAGTGGAGAGGGGAGGCCGGTATAAGCAAGAAAAGACAGGGAATACGTCTGAGTGTGCAGGAATTGATTTTGTATTTCTGTCATGGAACAGTTACAGACAGTTAAATATAGTTACAGAAAGCAAACTGTGCTCAAGGTGAGAGGCTATCAGCGAACAAAAATAATGAAACCAGTCGGCCAGCAGTGGTGTTGTTGAGCTTGAAGCTTCTGCAATTAGAAGTTCCACGTTTAAAATAATACAACTAACTACTGTTGATCACATCACTCAGCAGACTTTTATTTTTAGTTCAAGTTAAATGAATTTCATGCAATCAAATGAAGAAAATCCAACAAAGACGTCTACAGCTAATGTAAACAGGAATCTAAACGGTAGGTTCACCCCAAAAATCAGTCATTTTCACCTCACCCCCATACTAGTGGAAAATCAGGTGAAGTTTCGTATTTACATTACATTACATTTCTGGAGCTTCACGGCTAAACAGGGTTCCAGCATTCTCCTAAACAACTGAAGTAGATGGGGACTTGTTTCAAAATCATAAACAAACAAGTAAAAAAAAAACAAATAAACAAAACATAAAATTGCTCCATACAGCTTGTCCAGTGCAATCCAAGTCTCTGGAAGCCACAAGATCCAAAATTGATTTGAAAATACATTATTTACAGCCTTTTTAAAGCAGAAATCTTCACTTTAGTTGCTAAGCTAAAAGTGTTAGCAGGCAACCTGTTCAACATGCTCGACCGCACGTTGAGGGTGTAAATAATGTCTCAGAATTCCAGAGACTTGGATAACGTGTATCTGTGTGGAGCCATTTTATGTTTTTTGTTTGTTTTTTGGCCGTTTTAAAACAAGTCCCCATCTACTTCAGTTGTTCTGGAAAACATTGTTTTCCTATCAAGCTCCAGAAAAGTTTTGTGGACTACGATATGTCACCCAACTTTCCATTGGAATAGGGGCAGGTAGATAATGACTTAATTGTTCATTTTTGTATGACCTGTTCCTTTAAATGTAATATGTTGTGAATGCATACAATAATGTTGTTATTATAAACTGCCATGTTTGTGGTTTTTTGATTTACATGATTGCCCTTTTCAAACTGATTCTGTCAGGATATGCAAAACAGTATCTGTAAGATCTTATTTTCTGGCATACACACAGCATTTAATAATGAAAGTACAAAATCTGTATGACAAGGGTTTCATAGGCCTAACATACCCAATACTGTGTAAAGAGGAGGAACAACAGCAAACTACAGAAAGTTAACACTAAGGTGTAGTGCTAATGCTTCATTTACAGAAGCAAAATAGACATATAAATACTTTGTTCACAACTCAGCACGGAGACAAAAGGGTACAGTATGTTTGCTGTCTACCTAAAACTGCTGAGAGCATGACTTTGCCTCCCACAAGACCATCTCTGACTCCCCCCACCTCTCGCTCCGTCTCTCACCCTCTCTCTCTCCCTCCCAGAGTCAGACCACCTGCCGGGAGGCCTGAGCTGTGGACGTCAGGTGGGTCGCGGCCGTCACACAGTCCCATGTCATCAGGCTGTCACGGTGAATGGAGCTGACATGGGAGATATGCTAATCCACTTAGCTTCAAACTCAGCCAGGAGGCCGGTACGCAGCCCTGTCTCAGCCCACAACGAGCAGAACACACACACACATCTGAGGCTGACAAATTAAGCCGTGTAACACTGAACTTTCCAGAATATGTATATTAGATAAGATCAGATGAAGCTTAAATGATCCCTGTGGGGATATTAAGCTGGTGCTCAATAGGATATATATTATAAGAGAAGAATAGGCTATACAGGGGGTGGACACATTAACACAAACACCTTTAAACATAAGGCAACTTGATACAATAGGCCTTCAGTAAATAATGGCTTTGTGAAGATTTTAATGTTCAGGGCTTGTTAAGATTGTCTCAGAGGGAAGTGGATTCTGCTCTACACCAAGATTAAAAACAACATTATAATCATAACATAAATGACCTGATAATTTTCACTGTCAAGCAAAAATGCAAAATATTGTTTGGTTATAGCATCCCAGGTGTTAGGATCCTTTACTCAGTTATATCATTTGAATAATAAACTGAATATCATTTTTTAAGACTTTGTTGTGCAGTTAGTCGGAAAAAAACAAACAAGACAAACTGTGGCCATGTTTCTGATCTTTTCTAGGACATTTCAACTGAAAGGTTTGGTGTCAGTTAATAACACAGAGTGAACTGGGAAAAGTTTATAACTTGAGCTTTAGCAAAAATACTATTACAGAGCAACATAATCTGTTAGGTGCAGGCTACATGTAGGCTAACCTAACCTGACCATCGCCATATTACGTTATTACATTATTAATCTTACAGAGCTACAAATAGATACATCACTACATCTCTATGTATGCCTAGCATATGGATGCAAATGCGAACAGCTGTGTTTAAAAGAAGAAATATAGCATTGAAATATGTTGCCTCTTTCTGGCAGTGCTCATACTGTTTTTATCCACAGGGGCCGCCAAAATAAACAAGAAAAATAAAGTTCCTTAGATGCTTTAAGTTACTTATGAAGTAACAATGCAGAAACATCATCTGGTCACAGCATCCCAAATGTGAGGCTAGGCATTTTCTCATTTTTTCAAATATTTCATAGAATTATTTAATTAGGAAAAATTAATTGGCTAAGTAATTGGTAATGAAAATAATTGCTCTTGCAATGAATAATTATTTTCATTATCCTTCAATCAGCAACACAAACTACATAGAGTCTCTCCTACTCAGTCTCAGCAAATACATTAATATTATAGGTGTACCTAAGGATGTTTTTCCAGAGTTACTGATTTAATAGCATTGTAATTGCAGGTGTGATTATGTTCACCTCATGTAAATGCAAAAGCAGCCAAGTACAGGTCCTATTAATAGCAACTGCCACCTCTGACATTTTTGTGTGAAGTGTAAAAGAAAATAGCTGATCTAAACATTAGCAAGATGAGTGAAACAGCAGAAGGTGGAGAATTACAACGATAAGGTATATTCCATCTTGCACGTACGCACACACACACACACACACACACACACACACACACTCTGCACCAAAGTGATCAAAGTCAGCCAGCTCACAGCTAGGTGTCAGAGTTCAAAACTATTGCGCCACTCAGCCAGATGATATCTCAAACCGATCCATCGTATTTCCCGACCATGACTTCCCCTATTAGGAGCCACGGCGGTGCTATTACTAATCTCTTCACTATCCCACAGAAACAGGAAGGAAGAGAGGGAAACAGATGGGAAGGCAGGAGAATGGCGAGCAAAGGGACACAATGCTTTCTGCTCCCTTCCTCCTCCTCCTCATCCCCTCTCCCTCCGTCTCCCTCCTCGACTCTGCCTGCTCTCTAGCCGTCCGCGGAGTGCGAGAGAGCGGAGGCTCACAATCAGTCTGACAATACTGTATACAAGTGGTGGCGAACAATGGAGGCCAACCACAAAGAATTCTGGGAACAGGGGCACAGCCTTCTTCTCCTTCGGGTGGCTCCTGCATGCCGGACCCATCGATACACATCGGCCTGCTGAGACTGACCGGTGCCAGAGAGAGAGAGAGGGAGAGAGAGAGACTTGAAGCAGCTAAATGAGCTGCATCGTAATATTTCTGTGTGTGTGTGTGTGTGTGTGTGTGTGTGTGTGTGTGTGTGTGTGTGTGTGTGTGTGTGTTTGAAAATGGAAATAATCAAAGAAATACATGTAGACACACACACATGCACATACACATACGGGCTCACTGTCAAATCTTTTCATAATTAGGCCATTTAATTAACAACCAAAAAACCACAGAGGGAAATGGGAAAAATATGAAGCGTGTGTCGCTGTGTGTGTGTGTGTGTGTGTGTGTGTGTGTGTGTGTGTGTGTGTGTGTGTGTGTGTGTGTGTGTGTGTGTGTGTGTGTGTTTGTATGTGTGTGTGTGTGTGTGTGTGTGTGTGTGTGTGTGGTTGAGTGGGAGGTTGGCTGGACTGACTGCCTGCAACAATAAGTGCAAAATAATTTCTCAGTGAGTAAAAAAATGCTGAAACAAGAGAAGGAGAGATGAGAAGAAAGAGAGACACTTTATTGAGAAGAACAAATGAGTTGGGCAGACAGAGGGAGAGAGAGAGAGAGAGAGAGAGAGAGAGGGGCAATTTCGTCCGTCTCCTCTTTAAGTGTGCAGGGTGTGGGGTGAATGTGGTCCATTTGGAAATAATTGGCTGGTAATTAGGCGGGGGTCGACAGGTCGATTTGGGAACAAATGGCTGTCTTTAGCTCAGGTGGCCCTCCACATGAGATAATGGGACCTTTCCCTCCAACTCAACCTCCCCTTCCCCTCTCCTCCTCTCCCCTCTTGTCCTCTCTGTTTCATTTTCTTTGACTTCAATATCTGCAAATGTACTCTGTCTAAATAGCGAGTAGTAATATGAAGACAAACTTTTTTTCTATCAGTCAGACCAGCAGCAACACATTAGACAAACCCTGATACTGAAGTGGATGAGGACTGATGCATACTGCATGAGGGAGGGATAGGTTACGTGTAGATACACATAACAAATCAAAAACACAACAAATTCACCAATTAAACTTGTGGATTTTTCCTTGTATCTGCATGTACATACACAGAGATGATGCACAAAATGTTTCTAAAAGTGAAAAACAGTACCTTTATCCATCATACTGGTGGAGTTTCTTTGTTTTCTGCTGTAAACTTGTTGTCGTTGTTGTAAACGACTGTTGTCTATCACATTCCAGTTACATTGCTACCTTGATCATTTTAAGATCATGTTTCCCTGAACAAACCCCTTTGCTTCCTGTTACAAACAGGATGTTGTTACTTGAAAGCTCCCCTCTTCTCTGGCATTTTGCCTTGCATGTATTCACCTTCAAGTTCATATTAGTGACGAAGTAAAGGTGATAGACAAGCTGGAAACAGTGTTTTATGGTGTAATATTCAGTCTAGTAAAGCCTACTTTACTACACTTCTCGACAATAGTCATGTTGGGTCATGGAAAGCAGACCAAAATCTTAAAAAAATTATGATCCAAGTTTCTGTTTTCAGTGTTTAAAAACTACATGTTTGACCTTTAATGTGAGCTGCATGCAATTCAGTGTCCCTGTACCTTTTTGTCAAGGAAATAGCAGTGTGCACACACTGTACTGCCTAATTGTGAAGTGGAAGTGCCCCAGTTTATGGGCCCCTGAGTTTTACTTAACCTTTATTTAAATCTCAGTGAACATGTCGAGGGTGGAGAGCTCTCTTTTACAATGCTGTGCTGTAACAGCATAATAAGAGAGCAAATTAAGAATAATGTCATTCAGTGTTATTCAGTGTTATCACACTAAAGAAACGTAAACTGATATCCATGCAAGAAAATACTGAATGTCTGGAGTCTATTAACGGCCAAAAGTTACTAATGCACACCTTCAAATCAACACTGATATGAAAGGAAACACAGAACAATAATTGATCTAGCACCTAAACAGTGTGTGTGTGATTGTGTGTTGGCACCCCCAAACTACAGGCTCTCTCTTTCTGTCTCTCTCTCTCTCTCTCTCTCTCTCTCTCTCTCTCTCTCTCTCTCTCCCTCTCCCGTCCTCCCATTCAGCGGCACCGGGGTCTTGTTTGGCTTCCTGCTGTTTGTGTCCAGACAAGGCCTTGATTTGAATACTGATTCCCCATTGATAGGCCCGCACTTCCGATCTAATTAACTTGTTTTGTCTTTGGCTAAATGGAAACGTCCGAGGGAGGGTGAGAGAGGGAGAGAAAGAGAGAAAAGAGGAGCGACACCAAACAATGTCACAGATCTTTGCAGGAGACGCGCCGTAAATAACAACAAGTAAACACAAACAGGATGGAGGTTAAGGAAGGACATGCTGGGAATTAAAAAAACTCATTGTGCGCACATTAAAAGGGTCACGATTGCTCAAAGGAGAGACGTTTGTCGTGAAAAACTGAGAGGTAATGATCAAAGCATCACTGAGAAGCGTCGGAACGTAGATGCACATTCACCAAGCTGAGTGGTGACGGGAGCAATAAAAACGAACTTGATACAAATCTCTTCAAAGACGTGATTAAAAATAATAAATGTCAACTTAATTTTGCAAAAAAAGACTCTCAAGTTGTTGAGGCTGAGCTGCAACTGTGTGGCCGTTTATGATAGACTTTTTCCTGACAGTTGGGAAAGAGATCAAGGAGGATTTTCTTTTATAACCAACTTATTTAACCCAGATGTTTGCTGACTTAATGGCCAAGATATCAGCACACATCAAATCACCATGTCCTTCGATTTGATGTCCAGTCAAACACAAGCACCAGAGATGTATTCATTTGGTTTCAATTATGTCTTACTATTGATTTTATGGCATCATGTTATGTCTGTAACACATGCAATACATGCACAACAAGTGCGCATGTGGTTTCTCTACTACGCATTGTCCTGTGGTCCCCTGTGTGCGTCTATTTGTGTGCGTATGTGGCCCTTGCAGCTATTTTGCTTCAGCCCAGGTCATAATGGGAAACAACAGCAAACAGGGCACCGGAGGACAACACACAACATAGAAGACACACATGTCCAGTGAGGGGAGAGGAGACAGAGACGTCATTGAGAGAACGATGACAACAACGAGAGAGGGGAGTAAAAGCAGGAAGGCAGAGGGGTGGAGGGGCAGATAATGACATATGACCCAAAATAAACTGCATAAACAAAAGAGGCTGAGATGGGCCAAAGGAAGAGGAGAGGGGGAGACGGAGGAAGGATCAAAGGGGATGTCCGCCACTGATACAGCACCTCAGATAATGTGTGGCGCAATTAGCGCGCTGTGACGATTTCCATTAGGGCTAATCAAATATTTATACTGCCTTCTGAGCATGTCACAATGCTGCCCCGGCCCTTCATATCAATGTGACAAATGCCTAATGAAAGAGCGGGCGTACAGACAGTGAGAGGAGGTGGAGGGACAGACAGAAGGAAAGAGGGGAGGTGGAGAGGTGTTAGAAGCAGAGTTTGCTCTGTCTCCCATTTCCACATTTGGTTTGCAAATGTTCAGTCCTCTGTCATCAATTACAAGGCTGGTCTGGTGGCAGCGAGTGGCTATGTGTGTGCATCAGTGTTTGTACCTGTTTGTGTGTGAGTGTGAGTGTGTGTGTGTGATGAAACAAGGACAAGGCAGCGCTGATGCTACCTCACCTAGAGCCATTAATCAAACCGGGCTGGCTGCAGAACCAGTCCAAATTGGGCTCATCAGTCTGGGCATTAAGTAGGAATCAAGGTGCAAGGACAGGGAGAGGGGGAGAGGGAGGGGGAGACAGGGAGAGACGGAGAAGGATGGTGGATGAAATACATTTAAATCTACACTATTTTACTTTTATACTCCTCTGTAATGGTGTCATTCCAAGCAAGAGAATAGTGTTCCCCAGTGATAATGATGATCTTTTTCATCTTAGGATTTTTGACTCGTAACTGAAATGTGCTTGAGTGTGACTGACTGGAGGCTGTGGCGCCGACTTGGGTATAACACTGTGGGGACAAAAGATGTAGATGATGTTTAATGACCTCATGTCATGTGGAGACTCTATGTGCTGAAACCCAGTTTGGGCTGAGCCGATATTATCAGATGATATTGGCCTATCGCACATATATCAGTATCAGCGTACATGTTGTTCTAAATCACGAATGAAATAAAATCACAAAAACATTCCAAAACATTCTGCGAGCAATAATCTGATCCACCTCATTAATACATACAGTATGTGGTTGTCCTTGCTGTGCAAAGCTTTTGTTATTCTACCTGCGAAGCCAAAATGTGTGATTAACGTTTCTGCACGTTACCTTTCCAGAGGTGTGTCTCTAAACTGTAGTTGGTAGACCTCTGGTTTTACACTATTGTAATTTACTTCAGCAAAGCTCATGACTGGTAACAGATTTTTCACAGTCTGGACCAACTCCAGAAGATGCCATGGTAACTTGTGTGAAATTCACAACACAAGATAAAATTGTATCAGGCGCCTTTTAGGACCTGATTGTGTCAAAGGTCCTGCTGTTGTTTTCAAAAGCGGCAAAGTGGGATATCAATTTCATCTCATTAGTTTTAATCTATGTTCAATAGTCATGTTTAAAATCATCTGAGAAAATGACCTGTGAACTCTGTGGTAGCATACTACCCCAATCCCCTATCCAACCATGTGCAGACAATTTATCTTAACCTTTATGTAGTTTTAAAAATATTACAAGAACCTTTATTTAGTTTTCACTGAACTAACTTTAGTGATTTTCTTTATGTCTTCCAATCATTTTCAGTGAACCCTGCTCCCAAAATGACCTTTTTTCGGACAGTGAAAAAAAAAGACACATTAACCATTGCTGGTCAGTGACACAATCAACTGAGGGTTAGGGGTAACAAGATGGGCGGGCCTCCAGAGGTGAGAGGTCAAGTCCCGGCCTGACAGACAGATGGAGGAGAGTGGTCAGGACTTGAAGGATGAGAACGGGATGAAGGATGGACCTGGCTGGGTGCTGTGACAGTCTGGGATATGGATGACCCTCCACACCAATGTGACAGAGGTTTGTAATGTTAACAAAGGGATAGACGTTTTTTCTGGTTGTTAATTCAGTGGGGTTTTAGAGGGCTGTGGAAAGAAGGAAATTGGAGGAAAACAGCCTATGACAAAACAAGCTGAACAGACAGTGCAGAAAAACATTCCCACAGGATAGAAACTAATAGTGCAACACAGAAATTGAAAAAGAGAGAATGTATCAATGGTGTAGACACATACATCATGTAACGCTCAAATGCTTTCAGACAGATGTAAAATAATTCAGTATTTGGGTTTTGTTGGAAGTGTCCATACAAGCTGAAAACATTTGTAACTTAATCAAAAATCCTAAAATATCCTAAAACTACTAAAGTAAGCACAAAATACCTTTATATATCTATTTATAAGCTATATAAAGTCCAGTAGAGAGAAAATCTACGTAGAAAAATAATAATTGTTCAAATATTTTCTTAAATTTCTTAATTTCTTAAATGAAGAAAATTGTGCTAGACATGCAACAAACCTGCCTTGCAACTCTAAACATTATTTCCTCAGCATGAGACAATTGGTCAAGTAAAGCCTGGAAAGCACAGAGATAGACCTCTCCTTCTAACCTACATAACTCAGGATAACAGAATATGTCAGGATAAGATGCTACAGCAAGCTAATCTCCGGCACAAGTGATAACATTCATTGGGTGAAACCATGACAGATGGGTATTGATCCGAGTTGTTGAAAGGGGGTAAAATAGATAACTAGACCACTTTATTGATATTGATTGAAGAGTCAAACGGGGAAAATAACTTCCCTAAAAAAAAACCTTGTTAAATTATCGAGCAATAGATGCGGATTAGGTTCAGTGGAGGAAAAAAAAGGTTAATGTTTGATATATGTTGGCATTTGGGAACCACTTGTGAGCTGTGTGTGAATTAAAGGAACTTCACACACGGACTCACGCTGAAACAAATACCTAGTGCTGTCCAAAGTTGTCCACATTTAAACGTAAAATGGTCGCCCCTCTCAACAAACACCTCCGTGAGACACCGCCACCACACCGCGACACCTCGAATTCAAATGGCACACGAAAAGACTCTAATCTCACACAGCGCCCTGCTTCAGACATCTCAAACACTCACACGTGTGGTCATAACTCACCAAAAGCCGACATATTATCTCATGCGTCTTCTCGCTGCGGCGAAGTCGAACTATAAGTTCCCGGCTACCCATAAACTCTAGTTACCAATTAACCACGTGTGTGTGTGAGTGTGTGTGTGTGTGTGAGACAGAGATACTAGGAGAGCACAGGGGGTGTCTGGCAGGCCTATCTGCGGCGCTGCGATGCGCTAACGTGAAAGAATGCCAGTGTCAGTGTGACAGAGATAGGGGGAAGTGCAGGGGGCCGATGGGTTGGGTGAAGGTCGATGCCGAGGTCACGTCCTGAAGTGGTGGACACTTCAGGGAGCGCCACACATTCAGAAGGTGCTGAGAAAGCTCACACTGTGATTCGTGTTGAAAAGTATTTAATGCTAAAGCGGTGCAAATGTGACTTTTGAGAGTTTCAGTGAAGTGGGTTTATTTGGGCCGTGTGACAGCTGCTGCGAGCTACAGTGAGAGCAGCACTTCCAGGTGAAATCCATCTTCTGTCGACACATTTTAGAAGCCTTTTCAACACTGTCTACTGGATATTCCCACTTCCTTCTAATCCTTCTGTTCTCTGTCACTGAAACACATTTTTCATTTTCGTCATCCATCTTACCCTGACAAAGTATCTGCTCCCTCAAACGCGTCAGCACCCACCTGCACATGGTGACCTTTGTTTCCTCTGGTGATGGCACAACACAGGGTTGTTTCAGGCGAGTACAAGTCGAGTGTCAAGTCACTCAAGAATGTCAAGGGTAAGACTTGAGTCACTAAAGACCAGATCAAGTCTCAACTCATTTAAGACAAGTCCAAGTCGAGACTTAAGTTCGAGTCAGTTATAAGTCAACTCTCAAGGCCTCAGGGCAAGATTCAACTCATTCAAGACAAGTCATAAACTTTGCTCAATACATGAAAGTAATTTAACCTGGTCCCAATATGAGACTTGCTTTTAAACTCAAATCAAATCCCTCTGCACCGTAATTCAAATCCCAGGCGCTCATTTTCATGACTTAAGTCTGACTCGAGTCTGAGTCTCTTGTGTCAGGTGTAAGCTCTGGCAGGATATGACCAGAGGGGTGAATGGGTGCTTGGATGGGTAAAGCCATGGGACACTGGAGCTGGAACAGGCCAGCATTCCTTATGTAGGGATGATACTGGCCAGGACGGAGTGATGTGGGGTGGGGGTTGGAGGAACGGGTGGCAGAGGGTGGGCACAGAGCAGGGGGGTCATTAGCACTAAATCTGTTCCATATGACACACGCTCACATGGCCTCTGTCTGGACTCTCTCTTTCTGTCTGTCTGACTGTCTCCCCACCTCTCTCTCTCTCTCTGGGCTGTGCAATGAGGGGAAGGAGGTGGGGGGTTTGAGGGAGGAGTGGAGGTGGATATTTCTCAGCCACAACAGGAGCTCTGTGATGACAGGGGCCAGGCCATGTCACACACCAGGGACTCTGGTGGCTCTCCTTATCACGCAGAGAGGGCTTCATTAAATACCCCTCTTCTTTCCCTCCCTATCTCTCCCTTTGTCTGTGGAGCTCGACAAAAACAACACACCTGCTGAGGACAAACACACTCTGTGTGTCCGAAATACATCCAGTACAGATACACACATGCCTCTATGCACACGCAGTACATTGACAGAGTGGAAAATGCAAAGTTGATAAACAGTTAATATTGAGTCTATAAGACAAATAGCATGTTGGTATCTCAGTGTTTTAGATGGGAGGGTGATGTTTTCATGTTTCAATGCTGAACCTCCGCTGCATACCTTTCACCTCCAGTGGAGATAGTCAGAGTTGGCCTCGTGGGTGGCCGCTCGGTTTGCCCCTTTTGCTCTGAACTCACAAGCTATTGGGTGCAGCATGAAATTTGGAGACAAAGTGCTGCAGGGTTACAAACAGCCTTACCAAGTGTATTTGTCGAGTCAAGAATATCTCATTACCCTTAATATAAGACCACATCAGCTAGAATATAGCAATCGAGGAAGATAAATGCAACTTGTTTTTTAGACAATTTTCACTTGTTGCATCAGCACTTTACTTTTTCTACCTATTACAGGCAAGAAAAACCTTGTATTAATTGTTCTTTTTTACTTATTTTCGAAGTGGCATTTTCTCCAGTGTGTTTGTTCAACATCTGTTCTTCAGTTTAAATCTGACGTGACATCTGTCCTAAAGACCTTACAACTCAGACCAGCACATGATCGCCAGACTTGAATAAACACACATACTCTTACTATGTCTGAGCAGTTATGTTCTCAGTCAAAGTTGGCTCTAACATGGTTCAGGTTTTTTGCGATCAATAGATATCAACTGTGCATGTGTGTGAAATAAACATGTGTCACTTTTACAACTGATGACTGTTAACAGAGGTGTCACATGATGTAAACAGCTTAACAAATTAATTATTTTGTTTTCGCTGCGGTCCTTCTATCATCTATTATTTCTTTCTCTTTCCTAGGTGAAAGGTAGGAGATCTGACTGCTGGTACCTGACCTGATTGTTATGCAGCCACCACACACATACAAAAACTGGCCGGGATCAGTCTTGTCCCCTCATCCTGCACACCACAGGCCTGATGACTCCCCACCACACACACACACACACACACACACACACACACTAATCACACCGTGCTCTCTGCCTCTGCCTGTGAAACAAAAGCAGGCCTTGTCTGACCAGGTCCAGCGCTTGTACAAGAGGCTTAGGGACATTTTTCTCATTTTTGAACAGCTAATATCTTGCAAAAGTTGTCTAATCTCTTTGCATTTAAGTTGAGATTTGTGCACCCCCCCAACCCCGCAATACCCCCACCTTCTCCACATGCCTAACACCTACCCCTGCTAGGCCCTGACGCATGGTGCTTAACCAGGCCATTTTAATTAGGTTAGAGGTGTGTGTGTGTGTGTGTGTGTGTGTGTGTGTGTGTGTGTGTGTGTGTGTGTGTGTGTCAGCATCAGGGCCCCGTAGACTTACAAGCTGATATAATGAAACACAGCAGGTGATGAAAAGATCAGGATCGCTTTGAAATCAACCAACTCAATTAGTAGAGACTCAACAAATATGAACTGGTTCCAGGACAAAAACAGCTCCCAACATATGTTTTCTTATAGCCCTCTAATATATTTTTATGAGAAGGCTATCTAACCTTTTTAACCTACTTAATATTATACCTATTTTCTATTTACTTGATAATTCTACCACTGCTATGTTTGTCTAGTTCCCAACTTCTTGCCCTGGAGAGCCAAAACTGGAACATAAAGTGACAAATTTTCCCCCCATAACGTTTCTTTGTGCAATTTTTGTTGCCGCCAGTGTCACAAATACAGCGCCATTCACCTCAAAGAAGCAACTACCAACAACACAGGACATAAAGTGAGTTCATTCATACATTTACTCTATAATGAAGATGTGAAAGCAGAAAGAAATGGTTCCAGGAAGCCAGCCTGACAGGAGTCAGCCTTCATTTTCCCAAAGATTTCAGGCCTGATGGCAGAAAGAATTACATGGTAAAAGCAAGATTTACAGGGAACCAATCTAAATGCCATGGTGGCATGGTGGCATTATTCTATAGCCATTACACATGCATTCAACATTTACGTTAAAGCAAAATACTTGTCTATTGCCACAGGCCAAAAGCAAACACTTACGGAATTGTATTGTATTGTACTGTGAAGATGCAAAATAGTTCTGGGATCACAAGCTCCTTTAATTTCCTGAGCAGTGTGTCACTCGGCTTGCCATGCTCAGATTTAGCAAATTGATTAATGATTAGAGATCCTACATATATAAAGAGCATTTTTACCTCACAAAAAATAAGCCAGCACTATAAATTATACATGTATCTTTAAACTTTGTGATTGGTGTCCACTAAAAACATCTGTCGGGGCCAAATCGAACCTGAAGGTGGGCCATCTTTGAGCTGAGGGCCCCAGTCCTGGTCTAGTCGTTACAGAATCAGTAGCATGTTTGTCTGTCTGGAGGAGGGATACTTGTTCTGTTTTTCCTATTCTTTTTTTTACCGTTTAGTGTTCTTTGTGGATTTTTTCTTCTTTATGCATAATGGTTTCATGTTCTACATATTGTAAAGCCTTTGAGACAAACTGGTGTGGCTTGATTTGATTCCTATCTATCTCTCACAAATGTACCAAATCATGCACACAAGATATAATGGCGCATATACACACCAATATTCACTTAAACTGACATACGGATACAAAACTCAACTATTCTCAACTAAAGGTAGAGGTAGACAGTTGCACCGAATCCAGTTTAGTCTCCCTCCCTGCTTACAGCATGAAAAGGACCATAGACACTAAAGCCTGACAATGTGCTGGGAGCTGCAGTGCAACTACAAACTAATTCTCTCAGTGAAAGGAATAAAGGCTACCAGGGTTACAGGAAGTAAGACCAAGTTGGACAGTGACAAAGAGACACAAAAAGGAAAAGAGAGAAAGAGAAGAAGAAGGGCCGCTTTAGAGAAGTGAGAGACGGACGGGCTGTTTTCCGACAGCTTGCCATGCCAGCTCCAAGTGTGCTGACGGCTGTGATTTCCAACAGGCTTTAAGGAGGGTCATTTTCTGGCCTCTGCTTCGCTTTGTCTGTCTACCTCACAATCTATCTTCCTCTATTTGTCATTCTTAATGCCATTCTGTCTGCTGTGCTATCTGGCTGTCTGTATGTGCACAAGATTTCATGTTTGTGTATCTACGTATATCTGTGCCAGTGTTGAGACAAAGTGAGATAGAAAAGGCAGGGATAGGGAAAAGGTATTCTTATAAATGTTCCAAGAGTGTTTTTTTTTTCTGTGTGTGTGTAAGCGTGCATGTGTGTGTGTGCATGTTGCCAGTGTGAGACATGTTCTGGTATTGGGGCAGTGCGCTCTACAAAGGCAGCTGATTAGAAACAGTAGGTGAGCTTTGCTAACAATTCCCAGTGAATATGCAAAAAAGACAGGCAAAAGAAAGAAATGGAGTTGGAAATAGTAAAGAAAGAGAATAAAGGAATGACGGGGGGAAAATGGCAGAGATACGTAGAGATCTCAGCCAGATGAAAATGAGACAACTCGACTCTGTTTCTCTTTCTCCTGACTCTAAGTTCTACTGCAGCTTTCGAACTGAGACCTTATAAGGCATCATTTCACAAAACAACATACACACACCATCACATGCATGCAGACCAGTGGCGGAAAGTAACTAAGTATATTTACTTAAGTACTGCACAATTTTCAGGTATAATTTACTTGGGTAATTCCATGTCACACATACTTTCTACCTCAACTCCACTACATGTCAGAGGTAAATATTGCACTGTTCACTCCCCTACATTTATTTGACAGCTTTAGTTATTTACAGATAGTTATAAATAATAAAAATAATCAACACATACTGTAAATAATGATGTGTTAGTCACACATAAATGCATTAATAATTATAATCCAATAATATAATATACATTAAATTAAATTAAACTCAAAAATGGAATGGTTATCCTGACCCTTTTAACATCATGCATTGCAACATATGAGATGGTGAAAGAGGGCTGTTTATGTTGTTTTCCATCAGTGATATAGACATCTGTAAAGGGATACACAGACTCTGTGCTTTGATACTTCTGTAGCTCAACGGGAAGTTTGATAAAAGTTTGACATTTCCTGCCATGGAGCATTGTGTTTTAACTTTTAATACTTCCCCCACTTAAACATGTATTGTGCTCAAGTACATCCATAATTGTATTAAATCAAATGCATGTGGGAGAAGGCTGCGATTACTACTTGTTTTCCCATCTGTGCCAAAAATGACATATTCTTCCGTAATATTCCCGAGAAGCGTGAGGGTTGCTGATCTAGAGTCCTTTCCAGGCCCTGCTGAGATCCAAAAGACGTCAGACTGATTCCAGAACAGCACTTACACTCTCAAGAGCTTAACTTCCATCCCTATTACTAGAATCAAGCACTGTAGCTGGCAGTCATTCCCCTCTTTTGACAGCTGCTGAAACACTGAAACAGAAATCAAGCAAACTAAGCTCTAAGACAACATCTCGCTTTACCTTCAGGAAATCATCATAGTATGTAACCTCTTCATTACTTCTACCTGTCTCCTCTGTCTCTACCCTGCAACAGACGTTAACTTTTTTTCTGAGCTTAAGTCAAACAGTCAGCGTCCTCTCTTCATAATAAAAATTCCAATTTTTCCCTCAGCTTGGGAAGTTGGCAGACTACTCTAGTAGACATTCTCTTCCTGTTGCTTCATGTTTTTGGATGGGGGCAGCATGTACCCTTGACTCGCTGCCTTAGAGATTCTAAATAAAAAGTGTTTGGGCTATTTTGAGGCCAGATATGTTTTCAACCCTCTTTAGCTGACAGGTCTAGGGTCAACGATAAAAGAAGGAGAGTTGGAGATAAATAAGGAGAGAAGCTGGGTATGGACAGAGCAATTCTTGAAACAAAAACATATCCTCTCCCATAAAGCCTTTTCTTGTGTTTCAGCAGTCGGCGTGTGTACAAGCTCGTGTGCATCTGCGTGTCTCAGCAGGGCACTTGTATTCAGGGTCGCAGGGGCTCTCACCATCAGCTGCTCCGATTAGAGCTGTAATTAAAAGCTGTGTTAATTGGTGTTGAGGCCAACACTGGCCACCCAGTTCATTAAGGACCACTATACAATTCTCCTTCTGCATTCCACTGAACGGTGAAAGAACGAGCATTATTAATCTGCTATACCCGGGGGACAAGTCAAGTGTGAAGGAGAGAGACGGAAAGAAACAGAGGCAAAGAAAGAAAGAGAAAGAGAGAACTCCCTCTGTATTGATCAAGCTGATCCCTGCATGGTCAATGTTTAAACGCGGAGAGTTCAAAGTGATAGATTAAAGCAAACTGAAGAAAGATCACTGGAGAGGTGAGGTGTTAATTCACTTGATGAACAACAGCCAACTAAACTGAACAAATATGAAATGTACATAACTCAGAGTGGAAAATTTGATGTTTTTGGATCGTGATCAATCTTGAAGTATAGTTGGAGTATAATTTTAAGGTGAATCGAACAGATCACACTATTCAATGTCCTCTTCCTTCCGTTTCTAAACATTGAGCAGCATTTCTGCACTATGTGAACAAACGAACTGACTGATATAGCCAAGTAGATGGCTATGCTGATAGGACAAATAACTTCACGTGGCGATTATTTGCGTGACATATTGTAAATGATTTGCAATGTAAGTTCAAGCTATTAGCAGGAAGGATGAGAAGCTTGTGCCAAAATAGAACTATCTCCAATGTAATGTTGTGTTTTCATGATCCAAATTGAAAAAAAAATCATAAGCTATTTTAAGTCTGGCTAGGTCGTTTCAAAATTGAGAACGAAGATCAAAAATTTGATTGTGAATTGTCTTTGCCATTTTATAGATTGTGGTTACAAGATAGCATGCTAACCAGCTAGCTGTCCTGGTTCAAAGCTCCTGTGCTAGAGGTGTAAACACTAACACTCGCCTGGTCTGGTCCCTGAGCTCCCAGTCGAAACTGCTAGCTGCACAGCTAACTGAGCTAAATAGCTAGGGGCAGCTACAGTTAGCAGCAGTTAGTGGTAACTCTGGTAAACAAACACTATTTCTTTCGAGCATGAATTTGACAGTTGGCCAATTCTTATACATTGCACCTTTAACTAGGGATTACTGCAATCTTATAGTGAAGGTTGAATATATATTGTATAATATATGAATTCTCTGTCCCTTTCTCTGTCTATCTAGCTCTAACACAACAAATGCACACATTCCTTCTCTTCTCTGTTCAAGTTCAATCAAAATAGCTTAAGTCCATTAGCATGTAAGCTAGTGTTAACATACACATTTCCTACCTGGTTGTGGTCTTTTTAACTCTAGGTGTGCTGGCTAATTGGTTTCAAATGTAAGCACATCAGTGCATTCAGCTACAGGAGGTATAGGAGAAGTCAGTCTATTCTATTGACAAACTGACCAAGCACCTTCTAATGTCTATACTAACCTCCATCTGATTTTGCTAATTGCATTCAAGTGCCAAGTTACCGGCAGTCTCATTATCACCCATTTCCCCTAAATTACTAATCAAGATCCAAGAAACAATTACTTCTCACAGGTTCACTGCAGTAAGTGCTAAGTACACGTGGTGCTGATAATGACATTTTTTTCTGGTGGTCCTTGCCCACACCTTACTCATTCTGGTGTGTGTGTGTGTGTGTGTGTGTGTTGTAGGTCGGGTGGGGTCTCTCTCTCCCTCTCTTTATACACAGATGTCTATCTTACTGCCCTGCCTTCCAGGAACAAGCTCAAGAAACGCATTCATGCTTCAAGGAATGCCACGTTCTGCCAAACAGACCAACAATGTTTAGCAAATGTACCAGCGGAAGTCTGTAATACCTGAAAGGTCTTTAACTCCCTCAATGCCAATATTCACCAGGGCCAACCATTAAGACCTTGTTTTCTACATCAATTTCCTGCCCTCCTAAACTCACGGGTGGGACAATGTGTTTTTTCATACCTGTCATGTAGATGTGAGACTTCTGCACAGCGACGTCACTGTGAGGGGAGAATCTCAGCACCCTTCCGTGACAAAAATGTTGCTTTTACTGATTAGTTACCCGGGTGCACATAAAGGTGAACTGCGCATTAAATAACGCCCTTGTATGCCGCTCCCTTTGTCAGTAAATAGTCTAGACTGTGCCCCCTTTTCCCTTATGGAGCTCACCAGCTAAGATGTTGACACAATGAATCCCTCGCAATAACACTTTTGTTTTTTTGCGCCCTCTCTGGTTCACCAAGCTCACAGACAAGGAAGCTGTTCAGTGTCCGATGGCCAAAGGTTCTGTATGTGTGCGCGGTGGAGGTGGGAGGAAAAGAGGGAGGAGATGCAGGAGGAGGTTCCTGGTAATTTCCCACTTTTTTTTTATTTGACATCGCGGAGGGTGGAACGACAGGTAGAGAGGAGAGGAACAAACAGGAGGGAGGAGCTTGAGACTTTTTCAGGTGCCCGACATTTAGACGTGGTGGAGGCAACTCGGGTTTCACCCACCCCGTCCCAAGGTCAGACGCTGCTTTTCATGCAGCCTGGCCTGGAACACACACCTGGCAAGCTCTAGAGGCAGGCCACTAGTCATGCCCAGCGTTCGTTAGTCATTACTGGCAAGGCGGCATGGCCCCACCATTCTCATGTAAATACCCACACCGGTCGGCATTTTGCATGGAAGCCTGTGATTAATGATCCAGATCAAAGAACAAGGTGCTTCAGTATGTGCGATGTAAATGTGTCGAAAGTGTCACAACAAATGCAGTAATTATACGAAGATAAAGTCACAGTATTGTTGTGTTTAATGCATGCATGACATGTTTGGAGGAGTATGCAGCTGGACTATAGCTCCATCATGTTTGAATCAAAAGTAAGCCAGAGCCCTTCCTCATACACTGAGCAAACACAAGCCAGCATTCCTCTGTGTCTGCCATTTTAGCTCCAGTCAAACCCCACGTTGACGCGAGGGCATTAAAGCATTAGTGGCTAATGTTTTTAAAAGTGTACGGTATCTTGGAGGGATTCGGGAGGTGGGCGCCGTGTGCGTGTGTGTAATGGTGGATGAGATGGGTCCGCACATGGCAACCATTACACACACAGCCCCTCTAATCGCTGCCGACCTGCCTCCTCGCCTGCAGCCATCCCACCTCTGACTGGTGTGTGCGCATGTGTGTGTTTGTGTGTGTGTGTGTGTGTGTGTGTGTATGTGTGTGTGTGTGTCAGGGGGCATCCCAGGTTCAGGAGGGCAGCATGTTCACATAGATGCATATTTTGCCACATTAACACACTCTTTAAGACACACACATACACACACACATAAACACACACATATGAGCTTTGAACATGTTAGACAAAACTTTCCTCAAATAAATAAATATGTAATAACATACATAAATAAACATAACACTAGTCGCTTTCTCCAGTCAATGAAGCGCTGCCTGTGTTCAATAGATTTTGTTTGCTTGTGTTGATGAAAAGTGGCTGAAAGCAACTTTGGCAGATGGAGGAGGGAGGAATGAGGAGACGAACAGAGAGGGAGAGAGTCAAGAGGAAGCAGGGAGAAATAAAAAGAGATTTGTGTTGAATAAATGAATGATTTAGTCTGGCTTTATTGTCTCCTCAGAGAAAACTGCCAAGGATAGTTGAGAATAAATATAGATAGATGAATCAATGGATGGATAGGACTTAGTTTAGTTTAACGGTGCACTATTAAGTCTTGGGGAAGAAATTTAAATCAGAAGGGAAAGATCTTCATGACAAACTGTCATCATTTTCTGAATAAACTGAATAAACAAACTGACCTTGAAGGACAGCACAATTTCATACTGTTTTACTTTGTTTATATTTGGCGGACCCTGCCACCTTTCTGGCTTCAAATAGTGTTCTGGGGACTTTATTTTCCTCTGAGAACAGCTTGTTTATTCAGTTAGAGAAACACATTTGAGTTTGCATTATTACCTCATTATTTTTTTAAATTGTTAAATTCTGATTTTGAATTTCTAATTTAAATTCAAACCTACATATTGCCCCTTTAAAAATGTTGATGGTGATATGACACCCAAATTACGGCACCAAAAAAACCCTAGTTGATCCCTTACTTTGAAGAATATAAACAAAAAACATTATTTTATTGAACAGAAAAGCCAAACCTCTAAAATGTGAAAAGTTGCTTCAACACAAGCAGCTGTCGAAACACAAGTACTTAATGCCAGCTTTTGATACTCGCCACTTTTTGATACTCAGTACCACAACTGGTATTGAGGTTTCATAGACAACCTTATTGGCGGACGGATTGAAGATCTGTTACAGCAGCTTTAGGGCTTCATCTGACTGACGAAGCACTAAAGCTGCTGTCTGCTCGAACTCTTCAGTGTGTGTGAGACTGAAACAAAAACAGATATGAAGCCAGACGGAACGAAGCGAGAACAATGTGTCTTCGTGTGTATATACATGGACGTGCACATGTCTAGAGTTGTGTGCATTGGAGAAATATCTAAATATTATGGGAGATTTTGTTGTATGTTTATGTCCCGACTCTGTGTGAGTGTGTTTGGCTCTATGTGTCTGTGTGCACATGTGTGTACTGGACGTCGGTGGAAAGAGCAGTGTGGCCCAAAAATTCATGAAGATGCGTACACCTACTCACACACACATACGCACACACGCACGCACACACATGCACAACAAACATACATCCACTGCCTCAGGTGAGCGTGTGTGTGATCTGGAGGGGGATAACTTTGTGGCGAGACCACACAGGAGACAGCTTTCAACTGAGTAAACACCACATCAAACACACACACGCTCTCACACACACTAACACACACACACATACACATATAGCACTGGATACAGTTTGCTTCCCTCCCTCCTGCGTAATTGAGAAAAGCTGCCGTCCATTAAAACTTGCTGACATCACTTAGACAGCTAAATATGCAGGGAGCTAACGAGCTAGTGGGGCCTTTGATTGAGCTTCCAAACAGGTTCAAACTTTATCGCCAGCTACCCGCAGGACAGGACACAGGCCTGCCACACACTCGCAATTGAGCATCTCAAACAAACAATCCTAGACACCAGCAGTGGAGGTAAATATCTGTGGAGAGGAGAGCGCCGTTTTCCCATCATCTATACATGCAACCCCATCTGTCACGCCGTGCCCACTCTAAACAGCAGGCGGCATCACAAATTCAACTTTTGTGTGGTTGTGTAGGTTTACTGCAGCATCTGCGTGGACATGCTCATGCTTTAGTTTGAATTGTCGGTCTGTGTGTGTGCGTGTGTTTCAAGAGTGCAGCCAGCCAACATGCAAGAGGCCTGACTGCAGTCTTCAGTTCCTCCCCCACATCCTTCCATCTCTCGCTCCCTGCATCACCTCAGAGAAAGACATAAGGTTGGCTGGAGCCTGAACAAGCCTAATTAAGTCTGGTTAACTTAGCTCTGAGACTTCTATTACACGCATGCACACACACACACACGCACACACAGCAGAAACACACGCTCATACACACACTCTTACTGTGGCTCTCTTCTCTCTCTATTAACACCTGCTTCTTTTCCAATTAGCCCTCCAAATAGAGACAAATGGGCCAGAGGGGTCTGATTAATTCACTTCTGTCAAGGACTCTGCTGCACAATACCGTCAGGGAGCTGAAGCAGGCGTGGACTCGTGCACGTGCAGACACACGCGCGCTCAAACACAAATGCAGGTTATGCTGCGCGCATAGCATCAGAAACACAGTGCTGATAATGCCAAAATAAATGTAAAATTTCCGACACAAAAATTCATAATTTGACTTTTGAGCAAGATACAGTATTCCCTCTGCTTGGTACAGTATGTGAACAAAGACAGGCGGGAAATGACGTTAAGACAGTGACTTCTCCTTCTTTTAATCCTCCTCTACAGATCGACGGTTTATCTCCACCACTCCTCTTCCGGGGACAAATTCCTCTCGTCTTTGCTCTGGTGAGTTTGTGAGTGTATACGTGCATCTGCGTCCGCGTGTGTGTCCATACATGTGTATGTAAGCTGCGTGGATCCCATCATTAGTCTTGCTCTCCTGTCCTCCCCTGTTTGTTTAAGCGGAGCTCTGTGTTTGCTTGGAGCTGCGTGTCCTCCAAAGAGACTGCTACAACGCAACCACTTCAAAACCGAACCTGTTCCCTTTACACACACCTACATATAAACACAAGCAGGTAGCACGTAGACAGGCCACGGCTTGTTATGGCCACGGCATCTGTGACTTTGACTTTTCAAGGAACCCATCTTGTTGATAAACACCCAAGCTTTTTATGTCGAAAAAATATATCATAAGTTAAATAAGATATCCCTGTCCTGTTTCAGGCAACTGTTACAGGTTTCAAGATATTTGCTGCAGCTTCAGCTTACATCGCAATGATATGCAAAGACTGTTGAGGATATGCAGGACAACTCGGTGTCAAAACACTTAAAATCACCAAGCTACACCATTATACATTAAAGGAAGAGTGGGTAGCGGAAAATGCATGTATAAATGTAAAAATCTATCAAACTACATAAAAAGTTGACTTCGTGGGTGTGAAACAGCACAGGGAGATTTGATAAATAGTCGCAGAGGAGGATATGACAATCTCACCTTTGAACTATGAATGATGAAGAGCGATCTTTTGATGAGGATTATCGCTGTTTACTCAGTGGGTGGAGGATTGCGTTTCTCTCAGAGTGACAGAATGATGCAGCACTTTCAACTTCTCAAAAAGGCAGGTACCTATTTGTGTGTTTTCCTTGCCTACGATACACTTACATCCGTCTAAAAATAGGTCGCTAAGTCGTGTTCCTTAGCAGGTAAAAACAGGAACAATATCCCAAATAGAAAGGATAGATCTTGCATTTGTCCATTTGCCATAACTTTATTGGTTTTCTGACAGATGACAATTCATTCAGCCCCAGTTGTCAGCAGTCTTGAAATGGTATTAGTGCCCGAGTCTACTGACCACCAGCTTATCCAAGCACACAGCAACTCAAACACAATGCTAACATTGCTCCAAATCTCCGCACAATGGTACGGCCACACATTAGTTCCACACCAAATAAATAGCTGCTGCTTCACTTCATAAACTCTGGGTTCAGAGGTCGAGCTATGTCAAGTAGGGCGCTGAATGAGACGCCGTGGGATAAAAGGAGGACAGAGAAAGGGATTTAGACGAGGAGGTGGGTGGGGGCGCTTATAGAATACCCCGGCATCTCCCTTTCTCCGGTCCACCCGTCGAGTCTCAAATGCCACTCTACCGTTGGCCCTATTGTGCGTCCGTCTCAAAGAGCTTGTCTTCAATTAGCCTGATAAGAGGAGAGAGGACGAGGGTGGGGCAGGATTGGGGGAGGTTACCTGGGCAGCCAGTAATCGCTTTGATGCCATAGGGCTCTTGGTTGCTTTTGTCTTTCTTGCCCCCTGCGTTGATGCTAAATTTGAGTGTGTGATTTATCTTGTGGCCAGGGCAAATGGCAGTTCTGGAGGCGGCCACTATTACTTTTGTTGTTCTATCGACAACAGTCGGATTATGTAAGAGAGACAACAGTCAAACAGATGCCTGAGTGACAGACAGATGTTGATCACTGTGCATCCTCCGCGTAAAAATAAAAAAATTAAGAATTAAAGGTCCAATTTGTAAGAAAGTCGATTTTTGAGTCTCATTCCCAACTCGTCAAATACTGACACTTTGGGATGGCAGGTCGGGTCAGCTGCCATCCCAAAGTGTCAGTATTTGATGGGAATTCTTACAAATTGGACTAAAAGAAGTTGCAGAAAACAGGAAAAAATGCAGTCTTGTGTCATTAAACCTTCTCTCTTTTCTTACATTTCCTCTGCTTTATTCTTCATCTGTCATCAAGCCTTCCAGAAAAGCTCGGAGAACCAGGGGCCTCTTTCTCTACCCCCTCTCCTGACCCCCCTTTTTCTCTCCTTTTACAATCTGTTTGCTGAATGAAAGTTAATTTTGAGCATGCGGTGTATCACACCAGGGCGAACCGCCATTCATTCAGCCACCTTTGTAGGTAGGATACAATCAGAGGAATGGAGAGGAATGGGATGTGAAAAAAGAATGAAAGAGGGAGGCAAAGAGAGAAGACAGAGGAGGAAAAAGTATACGAGTGAAACTTATTACCAGCGGTGTCTGCTGATTGCATTCGGCAGGGGATAGGAAATGGGCAGCCGATAAACCATCGAAACTCTAAATCTAAGTCTGAGATCCTACTGACGAGTGTGTGTGTGTGGGGGGGGAGTTAAAAGAGAGAAGACAGAAAGAAGGCATTAGAAAGACAGGATTTACGAGAGCTTTTAAAGACAATGAGACAAACAGTAGCTGCAACTGCAGCTGCTGATTGTCATCTTAATGTGGTTCCCTGTCTGTGTAGTTGTTACTCTCATTAAGGGCTCTACAAATAAACCTCACTTCACATGCTAGATCTCTTGTTACGGTCACTACAAATTATTTGGTTGTTTACTCTTCAGAATAGCTGAGCCAGAGAATATATTTCACCTTGCTCCCCTGCAGCTATTTACTGCCCCTGATCTTCACCTGTTGATGGAATAAGCTAATGTGACAATCCAGCAACACCGTCTGCCAGTATCTTGTCAATGTGTTATCACCATGAGGCAAGGCCACAGGCTGTCACAGCTGTAGACTCTCACACACCAACAGACTCCCAAACACTCCTGTATGCAAGCAAAGCCCCTGACCCCAACACATCACAATTCAAACAGAGTAAAAAAGATGTTCATTTTAGTGTGTTATCATGTTAGAATATTTATCTAGAAAAAAAGAAAGAAAGTATAAATCAACTTTTGCTAGAGTAGTTAGTTGTCTAACTGGTGCTCACACACCCCACAGTCAGTCTAACTGTGCTGCAATCCACCTACTCTGCTGGTAAACAGCCACAACACAAAGAAAGTGTACTGTACTACACACTAATAACGGAAGGCAATTAGCTTAAATGTTTGCTAATACAGGTACGGAATGTGCTAATGTGCTAAGCCAGGGTATGTGTGCGTGTGCATGTGTGACGTGTGTGTCTTGTTCTTTGTGTGCTAGATGGCAGAGCAGGGATCTACGAGCATTGTGTGCGTCCTGCCTAATCACTGTCATATGGAAGGGATTGAAGTGACCACTGCCACGCAATGGGCTGGACCACACCGCATCTGTCACAAGCTAGGTACCCAGTGTGTGTGTGTGTGTGTGAGTGTGTGTCAGACAGTCTCTTATCCAGACTGGACGACAGCGAGAAAACAGGTCAAGGTTCAGTGTTTTGCTCACGTACACTGACCAGAAATGTGGCTATTGGCAGGCATGATTATAATACACACAACCTTCCAGTAATGCGCCCGTTGCTCTTTAATGCATGACAACCACGTGTGTGTGTGTGTACTGTATCTGTGTGAGAGTGCTTGCCAGGGTTACCCAAACGCCTTCCATTTTTAAGATACTGGCAGAAAGCTCTTGTCCATACAGAGTTAGGGTTATATGATATGGTTATTGGTGACAGACACCAACACAGATACAAAACAGATACAAAACATCAATCATGTGACAACTTTAGTGCATGGAAAAGAAACACCTTGGTTTCTCTGTGTACACCTGTGTACAGACATACAGAGGAAGAGCAATATCCAACAAACCTCTGAAAGGAAGGTCTGCTAGGATGGCAGGGCTAGCAGCCCATCTGTAAGCGCTTATCGTGATGGATCCAGCCCTCAAACCACACATCGAGCTGCTGGAGTAGGACAGAGATAGAGGGACGGGGAGAAGACTGAGGTCATGAGAAATGAGACAGATGACAGCCCAACCCAAGGAGAAGAGGCCGGGTAAACCCGAGGCCTGCACGTTTTCAGGAAACCCCCTTTTCTAAATAAAGAACACATCATAAGACTGTATCGATCAAAAGTGAAAATGTGTAATGACATAACAGACTGCAGGGTGGATGTCATTTAGTGGGAGGTTGATTATTTAGTCAGAAGTGAGGTACAAGTTCAGGATTTACAAAGCTAATTATGGTGAATCTTGATGGATATGTAATGCCAGAATCATTTATTTCTAAAGTAAGTCAGTCTTTTTCATTTCTTTTGAATAATTCAAAATTTCTGTTTTGCATTTTGCATTGTGTTGCTTGTGCATGTGAGCCATGAATGTCTACTTTTGACATCTTCTCAAAGGCTGCATGTCCAAGAGTTATGAGCAGTTCATCTGTTCATCGCCTAGTAATTTTTCAGCTTCTCAGAGTTTATTAATGTGAATATTTTTTTAGGCCTGAAGAGGTAAAACTATGTACTATTTCACAAGAATAAAAGCAAAGAATAAAGACAGAAAATAGATAATCGTTTTTTGCAGCAGTATTACATTTTTATCATGTTCTACCCTTTATCACACTTTAAATTATTCTTGACCCCCTGTGAAGATCCCAACCTGAGGGTTGTTCCGGAGCTACAAACCAGGAAAAAGCATCAAAGTCGCCGTTGTGCAGACGTTTCCCCACAATGGCGGCTGTCACCTCTGACCCTGCACACCCAAACATTGTCCAGGAGACCATTTGTCCCCACAACATACCAACCAACTGCGCAAGTCTCCCCGTCCTTTTGGCCAACCCCGTTTCCTCGACTGAAAACAAGTGGTCACCCCCTCCTACACCCACTACCAACCCCAGCATCCGGCAGAACATGAGGCCCAGCACCAGTCACCAAGCGGCCCGTTCTTTATTGTGCCTTCTTCCTGCTGTACTTTTCTCCTGACCCCCTGTTGTTGTCTTTCCTCTGGCACCCCCCGCCTCTTCCTCTTCTACGCCCTCCCACCCTCCCTCCACCGATCCCTGTTTCGTGCTAATTAATTTAATCCTGTAAGCAGGTGTAAGCCCCGTCATTAAGTGGAGCCAAGTCACAGTAAATGGGGGGGTGAAGGGAAGGAGGGGTGCATTGTGAAAGCGAGGACAGAGTGGGCATAAACAACAAACGAGGAAATTGGTGGCAAAGCGGAAAAATCCTGTTTTTTCATACAAGGGGCAACAGGAGGAGGGTAAGGAGTAGCGAGGGAGTCCAAAAGAAGGGGAAATCTTGTTTTCAGTTTTCTATGGAGAGGAGTGCTAATGCGAAAGGGGCATTCAGTGAATGTTATATCGATATCTGTCCCTCTCTCACCATCCATTTCTCTCGCTTTCTCTTTCCTTGTGTCTCTTCCCGGAGATAGCTCCAATGGGGGTAGGGTGAAAGAGAAACGGGAGAAAGGGGTGAAAAATGGAGAGGCAAGGCTTGTTTTTCTCCTTGGGCCAAACAGAGCAGGACTATGGGCCTAAGTCTGCACAAGTTCTTCTTTATTTGCCAACCATCCTTTCTCTGTCTCTGTCTATCCCTTTTCGTGGGACCAGGGGGGTCTGAATTGAATCGGTTAGGAGGGGGTGTGGGGCATCCGAGTGTTGTGAAGCACTGGGTCTTAGCAACTGGTGATGCCCCCTGGACTGGAGTTAGAGAGATGCTGCTGCAGCAATAGGGGGCAAAGTAAAGGGAAGAAAGGGAAGGAGGGGGTGAGTTTGTTAGGTGGCATCCAGACCGCATGCCAGGAGCTCCCAAGTGGTTTCTTCCGCTGGGGCTCCTCTGTCCATCCTCCAATGGGGCAGCAGTTTACCATGCTGCTCGCAGCCCCGGAGAAAGCAGACTGAGCGGGCTGCTATTCTTCTCCGCTGGCCTCAATCCCCCGGCAGCAGTCAATCAATCCCACTCTCCCGTCCCCTCTCCTTCTGCCAGCCTCTATCGGCACCTCAATCTGCCTCCCAGCGCACATCCTCTGGCAAAATAGAGGTCGCAATTCAGGCGCTCACTTTCTCTCACTCTCTCTTTTTCCCCCTCTAATTCCTTTTTAACTCAGTGAGCGGGTGTCAGGGATACAACTTGGTGCATTCCTGCCTGGCTTGTAGCGCAACAAGCTATTGAGCAGGAGATAAGCCTCTCTTTTAGGAGGGGTTGAGGAGAATTGAATTCAGGCCCTGAGTGACGGGAGGAGGAAGATTTATCCCCGTCCGTGGACAATGCTGCCTTTTCGGGGACTTTAATCTCCTCGGCACAATGGGCCTGGTTTTCCTCCTACCACCAACTCCACCACCGCCGCCACCTCCATTCCCCTGTGCTTTTCCCACGATGGTCGCTGATTAGCACCACGGGCCGATTGGACATAAGCCATTATCTCTATCTTGTCGGGGGGTTTTCATCTATGTTTTTGTCGAGAGAGGAACAAGGCCGCTTGGAGGAAGATGATAAAAAAGACAGTGAGAGGGTAGAGGATTTGTAAGGCAATGAAGAGAAATGAGGAGACAGACAGAGGAAGAGAAAGTGAAAGGAGGCCGGGAGTGGTGAAAAAGGTGGAGTGAGTGCCAAGTTCATTGAGTGTGCCCAGGACAGAGGGTGATTCCACTCAGCTGGGTAGACACTCACACAAACACACATGCACAGTCATTACTATGAGGCGTGCAGCCCAGAGGAAAAGAGGAAGGGTTAGAAAAGGGTTTTTCAGGATTTGGGGTGGGGTAGGGTTCGGGTAAGGTAACCTGCACCAGTGAACTAATGTAGTCTAATACAGTAGCGTTTTAATAAATCCGACTTTCATGATTATAACTTATGCTGAAACTGTTTAAGAGAGGAGTTGATCCAACTTTAAGGTTGTTCTCCAGTAACAATTTTACCTACAAGCCTCCTTTTAGAGACACCAGGTTGAAGAGTGCAACATGAACAATCAGAGAGGTTTGAAAGTTCTGTTTAATCTAATTGCCTGAACCCAAGATGAACTTACTAAAACTATTACTCATAATTTAAATTGTAAACATTGCATTGCTACTTGCAGGTGTATATTTTTGACTTACTGCATCTCCTACCGCACTCTTGCAATGCAGTGGATGATTATAAGAGGGCAGACTTTTTAAAACCAGTCCAACCACAAGTGGACTTGTCTTGTAGTGTCATCACATCCGTGTATCTTTGTGGAAACGCTAGTTATGTCACATGAGAAGAGACAAACGGAAAAGAGCAGTCAAAACTATAAGACCTGTAGTTTGCCAAAAGACATAATATTTTCTGCTTATGACTCAGTTGGTCACATTTAGATAAACCGTGAACCCAAGACCAGAGGAAGAATGAAAATAAAGTTAAGTTAACTGGACATTGACAGACTTTGAATTTGCCATTTCAAGTCACAAGGGTCTAAAATTATAAATACATTACACATGCAGAAGTTGCTACAAAATCAGTCAGGCTTTATGTGCGGCTTGTGAGTGTTATGTAATGCAAGAGACGTTATAATATCAAATCTCTCTCTCCTGGCATTGGCGAGACTCAATCTGTCGAGCGATTGCTCCGCTGTGAAAAGTTACAGCCTCATTCCCTCTATCCTATACTTGCATTCACAGGCTCGCGCACACACACACGCACACACACTTCCTCCACATTACATTAAATCTCTGAATTATGGGTTACCAATTTCTAGTCAATGTACTGTGTGCCCTTTTTTCTGCTAAGCTGGATGTCTTGAGCGGAGTGTGTTTCCACGTCCCAAACCACACCGCGGGACGCTCCTAACCCAGCGGGACCATCTGAAAAAATAAATACTGCCATAATTACAGAAGAGAGAGACATGGGCCATGTCTGACATGACAAACCCCAGATGGATATCTCAGGCTGACCCGGCATGTGTTTGTCTGTGAGTGTGAGTGTGTGTGTGTGTGTGTGTGTGTGTGTGTGTGTGTGTGTGTGTGTGTGTGTGTGGTAGTCATGTTTGTGTATATGTTTGTACCCCCTTTTGTGTGAGTTGGTGTTTGTGTTTGAGTGGAAACATGACCTGAGTCCCACGTCTACATGGGCCCCTGCCGTGTGTTTGGTGGGGGACCATGATGGCGAGAACGAGAGTCAGTGAAACAACGCAAAGAGAAAGAAAAGAGTGGGACTGAATCCTCGAAATAAAGCAGTTATTCTGGGAACAGAATAAGGGACAGAAACCAAGGACATGGGAAGAAGAGACAGAAAGCGCCGACAGAAACCTCTGGATGTGATTTGGGGAAGCTTAAAGTAAATATTTATTTCCCATCGCTGTGCCTGTCAGTGGTAACGTGATGGATTCACCGCCTGATGTCTTCCAACACACACTGCTGCTATTCAAAGACGCCTGTCCCCTCCTTGTGTTTATGGTGGCATGACTTGCACTGCGGCAGACTGCTACACAACATTAACAAAAAATGAGATACTTCTGCTGTGGGCACACGGATACACAGTCGCAGCCCCACACATTCACACACACACACACACACAGGCACACACAAACAGACAAACACACGTGTCTCGTAAATGCATTCCTTTGTTGGAGGGAAGATTACCAGCTCAGCTTATCCCTGCTTATTTTGCACTCTTTCTCTTTCTGTGTGAATGTGTGTGTATGCGTGTGTGTGTGTATGTGTAATACCTGTCTTTGTGGCTACACAATATGCTGAATCCAAGATATCTTTCTCCGACTCTCTCTTGCCCACACACGCGCACACACACACGCACACACACACCCACACACACACACACACACACACACACACACACCCACATACATATAATTTGTGCTTGTGTGATGTCTCTATCTTTGCTAAACACATATTTTAAAACAGAGAGAAGAGAAGAGAAGAGAAGAGAAGAGAAGAGAAGAGAAGAGAAGAGAAGAGAAGAGAAGAGAAAATCTTCTTTGATATATTCTATCTGATGATTTTCAGACGCCAAATCCAGCCTTTCCATTTCTGTCACTGCTTTCTCAATGTTTCTCGCTCTCTCAGAGTTGTGAAATCCTGTCCGGGAAGCCTTCGTGGATCTCAGTCTCTGGAGGCCATTTTCCCAGAGAAAGTCAGCTCTTTGGCTCATCTCTCGCTCAACACATCGCAATCGGATTGCGAGCCTCTGCGGGCTCTCTGGCCCTCTGCACACCCCCTTCTGGTCATCCCGCTCCCCTCAAGCCCTCCGTTTTTTTTCCCCTACCATCTTCCGAAATAGTCTTCCTAACGAGTGTTGGCCCATCCCTGTTCCCAGCTATAAAAACAGGCCCCGGTGGCCGAAGATGCTTAGAGAATGTGGTTATTATTGCACATACACACACATGCAGGGGCCCCTCTCCAGTAGTTTGGTAAATGATGCCCCAAACTTAGCTCGAAGCAGGAATGAGTCCAAGGTTTCTTCTCATCATCATCATCATCATCATTCCTCGGCAGGCCCATGACTCAGCCCGAGTCACATTATTTGTTCCAGAGAAAACATCATTTTTTTCTGTCAACCTCTCCCTCCCTCTGTTTTCTCTCTCCCTAACTTGCTCTGTTATTCTTTCTTTTCATATCTTCCTATGTCTCTATCTCCTCTGCTCCCACTGTAAATTACCTCTCGTGTCTTTCCTTTTCCCCGAATTCTCCCTCTGTCTGTCCCTCGCTCTTCTTACTCAATACACGCTCTCTCTGCCCACTCTCTTCTCCTCCACGGGCAGACTGTTCTTTAAGAAGCAGGCCGGAGTAATTCAAACAACATGTCTCTAATTTGCTATGACATGTTTCATTTCTGACCTCACTTCAGATAACCATCTTGCTCTCTCGCTTTCTTTCTGCATGTCTCTTTCTCTCTCACACACGTCCAGGGACATGCTTTGGATGAGCCTGGCCTATTTGTGGAGGATTCCTCGAACCATGCGCTCATGCTAACGGTTTTTGCGGGTACTCAAACAGACCAAATTGTTTTGCTTTTGCTTTGTAGGTCATTTAAACAAATGTATTCGTCGGGAGCCAAAATTGCCAAAGCCTCTGGGAGCCGTCAATCAATTTCATATCTGGATTCAAGAGGTTTTTGGTGAGCAGGGCCACTTTGTAAATTCTTTATACATTCAGTGGAGGGCTAGGCAATGTGGTCTGAAATTATATTGCAATATTTTTAGGCTGTATTGTGATACACCATATCCTTCATAAATGCTAGGACTGGGCGACAAAATCAAATGTCACAATATTTTTTTAACCAAATACCTCAATGTTGATATTCCGACAATGTTGTTGAGATGACCTGCTTTAAAGGTGTAATATGTAAGAATTTTCAAAAAATTAACAGAAAAATTAACGGAAAATTAAGAAATTATAGTTTTGACGTTAGGTCATATTCATCTAAGTATTGGGAGAAGTGTGCGAATGGTGAGTTCGCTATGTACCTCAAGCTCGCTCAGCTTCTCCCTGCTAGCAGCTCCTGTACTAGCAGTTTAAAGAACGCCAACCCACTACCGGTTCTCCAAGCTCCCAGCTCGGGCAGAGTCAGCTGACAGGACCTCTACCTGCACAGCTAACTGAGCTAAATACCTAATGTCAACTACAGTTGGCTGTTACTCCCTTATTCAGTGGGGGCGACTACTTTGGACAGGAAAAGACGCACTACAGGACCTGATGTCTTGCTCTGGCGGACTCAACGATGAAATTTGACATTATTGGCAAATATAGGATAGGGACGTGGTTGAGGGGGGATGACAGGAAATGACTGAACAGTTCAATTTGGGTGCTGGGGTAAGTCGGAGTGAAAAAACTTGACAGGCGCAGCACACTCTGCTGCCAACCCCGAAAGCCACAAATATGAGCGTGTTCCCTGAGAAGTCGGCCATGTGAAAACAAAAGTGCCTGGCAGTGGGCAGCGGAGAGAGGCTGAGGGAGGAGAGGAGAAGAGAGGAGAGGGAGCGAACTGTGGAAGTTTAATTTGGGTGAGAGGTCAACACGAAGCCAAAGCCAGAGGACGCTCACCCAAGATGACATGTCGTTCTGCTCGCCCTTCGCCAACACACACACATATAAAACATGTCGATGCCTTCTGTCGCTCCCTCCTACACATACATACACCACTTCAGGGCCTTCGTCACAGTTTTGTGCCTTAGCCCTGTGTGTTTGCAGCCTCGAAGGTGGAGCCTGAGAAGGACAGGCAAGTTCGTACGGACTGTGGAAAGGTCAAAAGATCTGCCGCACACACACACACACACACACACACACACACACACACACACACACACACACACACACTATCACAACCACATGGGGGAATTTGGTGATTTGTGAGATGTGAATCGGCAGTTCAACAATACGCTGTAAAAATGATTAGGCTCTGGCCTGTGAAAGTTGCTTTTTGGAGCTCTCCAATACAGCCGACTTTTACGACTGAGCTGTGAAAGGGAACAATTCATGAATTTACAGCCATCACAACTCACATCATAAATATGCCAATAGTTGTGTCTGTGACACAGCCATTCTAGATGAGGCAGCCAAACAAAGACCCCATCCAGGACACCGATGATGATCATGTTCATCTCTAACAGAAGCCTTATTATTTGGATATGGAAATGCCATACAGTAGGCATCACTGTGTTACAGTGTGGCATCAGGGTGGCCTTGTGGTTGTTGAGGGGTCCCATATTAACTTAAAAGTCACCTTTGACTCCTACAAGAAGCAAAGCCAATAGACATCCATGGGTCCTGCTGTGTCTGTGCCTGCTTATTCTTTGTCAGCGGCTCACTGTAGGTCATCCTGAATAAAAGTGTCAGCTAAATGGATAAAATGTATGTGAAACAGCATCTGAGAGAGATGCACATGGTAACTCATTTGTCATCTCACACAGATTGTTTCTCAGTATGTAATCTACCCAACAGAAATGTGTATCAAACTTCCTTCCGACTACTTTAAAAACTGTGTGATTCACATCCGGTTGGTGAGCAAGAGGACAGATGCTTGGTATCTATCACAAACCCTGTATTCCCCCTGGAATTACAGCAGCACTGTAAATGGCTAGCAACCCTGTAAACAAAGCCACCCCCTCCTATCAAACCACACTGGGCCAATGCAAAGCTGCTGTACTGTACCAGCTCATGCCTTTGGCTGCTTTAACAGCTGCGTCGCCCTGCCTCGTCCCTCATGTGCACTAACAAGTGAGGGAGGAGGCGCTTTGTGCATATGTGAACTTTACTGCATGTGTGTGTACGCACGCAGCCATTTGCATAGAGCAGGCCGTAAGAAAGACTTCATTCACAGCTTCTGTGAAATTAGCCAGAGGCTCACCTCAAGATGTTCACACTCCAGACCTGCCAATTGTAAACAGACTCGACTCTGTCTCGATGAATTTACTCTCTACCTCACTCGCTCTCCCTTTGGTTGTTTTGTTGGGATGCCTCAGAGTTAGCTCAAAGAAGAAGCAGTTTTTTAGCTGAAAACATTTTTTTTTTTTTTTTTTAACTAAAATGTAAATAAATAGCAGTTTTGACATTATGAAGTCTATGTATTTTGTTAGCAGGCTATCCAGCAAGCCCCATCTTGTCCCAGTCCAGAGCTCCTGTGCTAGCGGTGTAAACAATATTCCTCTGGTCCCCGAGCTCCTAGTCCGAACTACTACCTGCATGACTAACTGAGTTAACTAGCTAACAGCAGCTACAGTTAGCAGCCATTGGCAGTTGGTGATATGCTTCCCCTATTTATTTTGAATATGAATTTGACAGGTGGCTAATTCTTACATATTGCACCTTTAAAGGTCCTTTAAAGGTGGCTAACCTGACCTACCAACCCAAAGGGTCAGTGTTTGATGAGCTGGTAGTGAGACTCCAAACTCAACTATTTTACAAATTGGACCTTTAACGTAAATAGATTACAAATCTGTCTTTTATCAACAAGCTTAATACAAAAGAGGATGTGAGCTGAGATAAACAACTATGCTCCAGTAAGTCTGATACATTTAAGCATTCAATTGCTGTTTCTCACCTAAGATGGCAAATTTGTTTGTTTTATATTTAATGAATGTCTAATGTCCTCTGATGGCCTGTTGCATTTTAAACAACTGTTAGAAAAAGAGCAGTGGCATGCAGCAAGGGCCGCTGCCTGGAGTTGAACCGAGGATCCCGTGGTTACGTTAATCCTAAAAAGCCCAAGTTTATAATGCATTTTTGCATTATTTTGGCTTTCTGGTGGAGTGGAGGCATGCAACGGTTAGTGGCAGTATAGTGCTTCATCTACAGTAGAAAGTGTACATATACCACGACATATACTACTTTTTTTTTTACTAGCCTTCATTACATCTTCTGTTTCTTGACATGGCAACTTTACTCCACCTCAGCAAAGTGTAAAATCTGTTTTGCAACATTTTTGTCTTTTTTTGTCCATTTCTGTGCCTTAAAACAGATGGTTTGAAACATACCTCGTGGCACAAGGTGAACGGTGTATCGTTCTTTACAAGTTTATCTTGCCTGAACACCACTTCAAATTGAAAGCTTTGCTATAATTTCAGAGATATTTTGTCCACTTCATGACATTTTTCTGAAGCCTAGCATTGAACCGATGACCCCTCAATGGCCCACACTTCCTCTGATGGCAGAAAACCTGCAGAGTCAATTCGATTAGCCGCCACTCTTTCTTCCAATACAGCCTCAGGTAATGAGGTATGTCTGGAAGAAGGTAAGGCAAGATAAAGTAGGGGGTATTGGGGTTTTTGCTGAGGAGGGTGTGTGGAGGGGCAAAGGGAGCCTTCAAACTTCAAAGGCTTCGAATTGGACACGAAACACACGTTTGGAAGAGGGGGAAGAGGAGGGACCACACAAATCTAATTTTCCTAAAAAGGGGAAATGCAGACAATGAGGAGGTGGAGGTAAACTACTCGTGACCCCACTTCTACCTGGTTACCCCCACCTCTCCGTCCCTCATCCCTTCCTCCTCCTCTCTCCTTTCCAGATCTGATTAAGCCGCAGTGGAAGGGAGCCTCCACTCGTTAAGGAACCCTGTCATGACAAATAGAAACACAAAGCATGACCTGCCTTCAATTGGAAACGGATCCACAGTGGAGGGGCAAATGGGGAGGGAGCCGGAGGAAGAGAAAGAGGGAGAGCGATGGAGATAATTGAATCAAGGCTGCGGGGGAGGACAGATAAATCTTATTATTGATACTTCAGTTGAGCAGAGAGACACAGAGACAGAGAAAGAGAGAGAGATCAGTCTCACTTCGTTAAAAGACAGCTAATATATCTGAATCATTTAGCTGCCTGCTGAAGTTAAGAAAGTACGTGGGGCAGGGCATGACTGTGCATGTACGTGCATATATGTGCATGCCCGTCGTGTACACACAATGTGTCCAAATTGTAGACTAACATTGTCTACTCCCTACAGCTATTAGGTCAACTCATCAACTCAGTGCTGTAAAATACCCCGCAATTTACTTCTTCTTACGTCTCCCATGATGCCTCTAAAAGATTTCCAATCACAGAAGATGGAAAATAAAGGTGGAAAGCAAACTCTGATTGGTCTTTTCCTCAAAACAAGGTGTTCTGTCCAGAACAAATACAGAACAAATGTGTCATTTTCCCAGCTTTCCAACCTAGCTCATTTGTCGAGACCTCATGTTGTTATTCTAATGTTCCTCTTCACAGAAATGCCAGCTAAAACAATTGTTGTCTTGGTAACTGTGTTCAGATAGGTGGCTGTACAATAACTTCTCCTCACTCGCTGGCTGCGCTGAGCTGCTGAGCTCCTGCACCGGAGTTTCAGGAAATTAACTACAAATGTACCGTCTGTGTGTGCACGCGCGCGTGTGTGTGTGTGTGTGTGTGTGTGAAAATATAGGACCCAGTGTTCAACTCTACAGCACTGCCGAGGAAACAACTTTGAAATCTGTAAATTATCCCGATGACAGTTCATACTCTGCAGTGGTCACCTCGGCCACAACGATGCGTTCATACCCTTGAGCCAACACACACACACACACACACACACACACACACACACACACACACACACACACACACACCAGTGGTCCGACTATATCACTCCTTGGAGAGAAGTTGGGAAAACAAATGCGCTCTTCTCCTCAGAAAGCCACACAGGAGTTGTAATGAGTTCTAGAGGCTGGTGTGAACGAATGTGGTCAATAATGGATGAAGAGGACAGTGAGGACAACTAGCCATGTGGAAACTCAAGAGGCCGGCGAGCCGAGGAAACTGTCTCACTCACCTGTTCCTTGCCGTCTTTATCTCTCACATGCAAACACGCTCTACGCAGCTGGCATGTACATATGTGAGCAAACACGACATATATGCATCCAGACGTGCACACGGAGACACACAAACACACATATGGAAAGAGAGCCAGCTGCCATTTGAAACATTCTGATGTGTAAATAAACACCTGAGAGCTTTCTAGCCAAACAAAACCAATTTCCAAAGCTCTACAAACAGCATCGGGCCAGTCGTGACACTGGCCTTTCTTTTCTTTAGAGGAACCGCTCAATTAATATGTCACCACAAGTCAAGACCACGAGACCCTGCTAAAATAAGCGAGCCACTTCAGCCCTCGCCTCTGGAGAGAGACGAGAGAGGGACATAAATTGCCCTCTTTAGAGTAAAAGAGTCATCCAAAAAACCAATAAGCTGTGAGCAGGCACCTGCGGCCCTGTGAATAAATAAGGTGTCTTTTTTTTCATTCCCACTCTGCTTATTCCCTCATCGCCTCATGAGCAACCTGTGAAAACAATTGTGTTTATCCACTTTCATCAGGTGTTCCCTCCGTCTCCGCAGCCACCTACATCAGTTTTCCACACAGGTTCTGCTCTGTACGGCAGCCATTTAACCAATCCTGACCTCCATCGTATACATTACCTACAGCATTCAAAGAAACACAAACACTGACCCTATTTTTTCAATATATATATTCTTAATTCATTACAGCTGTCAGTCTAATTCATTTATTTTATTATCTCAGTTTTTGAACCTTAATGAAAAAAAAATGCTACTTATGTCAGGACTGCAATAGCAAAACTCTTCATTTCAAGTAAACTTCGCAACCTGAATACCAACAGGTGCTTCTGCAAATAACTGATTAACAAGAAATCACAAAGAGGCTCCTACACAGTTACAGTCAATGTGTTAAGTTTAACTCAAAATGACAAATGAAAGTACTTGGAAAATGACAGTAGAACTATCATCTAAATTTTAATCTCAAATACATCATTGGCGTCGAAACTGCCACTTTTACTCAGGCATTGTGGGTTTTTTTGGCCAGCCGTGTCCCCCACACACGCTGTGACTGTAGCTGATGAAAGAGGAGAGGAGCAGCTTTGAGGAGCACACTGCCGCTGTCACTGTCACGGACACCGTGTTGGCTCGCTGCTACGCATCCCTGCATTGTCCCCCGCTACACCTGACACTGCCCCTTCCACCTGTGGTGTGTGTGTGTGTGTGTGTGTGTGTGTGTGTGTGTGTGTGTGTGTGTGTGTGTGTGTGTGTGTGTGTGTGTGTGTGTGCGTGTGTGTGAGTGTGTGTGTGTGATCTGATCTTTAACACAATGAAGGTATGAAGAGCTGCGGAAGTGATCAAAGTGTCAACCAGAACCCCTGATACTGTAAACCCACGGTGGCCCCTGCTCAGAAACGCTATCAACACAGGTAGGTACTTTAGATACCTGTACTACCAAGCTTATAAAGTCCATATAAACAGAATCAAAGGGAAAGCTGAGGTCTTTCATCCCGAACTACCTTACCTAGTTTTCATTAGTTTTAAAATCCATATAATCATGATTACTTTGAAACTATAAAAATATACTTGTTAGAGAGAGCGCTTTGACAGAAAAAAACAGGTTTTTATTCCTCGTGTCAGAACAAGAGAAAGGGGAGCCAGAAGCTGAGACCATTTGGCTGCGACCATTTATCGCTTCTCGTCTGTGTGATATTGGTTTCAAAGGTACAGTCTTAAGTGAAAGACACAGGTTGGAGCATGAGGACCCCTATCCTAACTATGTTGTGTGTGTGTGTACAAGTGTGTGTGTGTCTCCTGGCAGACCCAGATGGCAGGCGGGCAAGGGGGAAGGCGGGCCAAGCGGACAGGAAGCAGTAAAGGAGAGTTCTGGTTACGAGGATCAGACGGCGGGACGGACAGCGCTCAAAGCTACCGCTGCTACCGTACTCAAGGTGTGGGTTACACTCCTGGACACAAGGGACACACACACACATTCTTGTATATATACTCCCCGAAGGACACCGGGCTGCTGGTGTGCACGTATGTGTGCGTCTGTTAGCATCCTAATTAACATGCAAAGGCAAATGTGCACACATATGCGCGTGCATTCGGTCACACACGGGCTCTCACACGCCCCACCCCTCCCACCCCCTCCTCAACCAAGCAGATCCACTTAAAAGGGCTCGTATCAATTGTCAACGGCCATGTTTAGTTGTTTAGGCCCCTTCTCTCCTCTGATGAGGACCAGACCATGGAAAATGCAGCCACCCATTAGCCACATGTTGCTTCTAATACTGACCCAATAAAATGCCATTCCCCCCCTGCCACAGAGAGTTCATCTGGCCTCCCACACAGAGAGATGAGGGATGAGGAGGAAAAGACAGGAAACCAAAAATTTAAGAACCAGGGGAGGCACGGACGGGGAAGAAGGCGCTTAAAAATAAAGATGTAACAGTGTCAAAGAAAGAGGGAAGCGCACGGGTCTGCTGCTAATTTCCCGCCCTGAGTGCAGTAATCTGAGGGGGAAGATTAAGGTGAAGGAGTTATTCTTGACTATTTTATTAAGAGGTGCTTTAGGCGCTGGAAGAAGGGGCTTTAGCGCTCCTCCAGCAGCGTGCCATACAATACAAGACAAACATTTGCTGTTATTTCACCAAAGTACTCTCAGATGTGCTGGGTCGGGGCCGTGCCTTTTGCTGCGGAGGAACTTGGCATCAAAGTTCCCTGCAGTTCTCTTAAAAACAAAAATCTGCCCTTCTTTTCCACGGGTCCTGCCCTGAGCCCGTGTGCGACAGATAAACAGCGAGGTGTCAAAAGAGAGGAAGGGCAAAACCTCACACCTAGTTTTAATTAAAATAGGAGAGGCAGCACGGAGAGCCACCGAGAGACGCGATGAATCAGTTCCTTATACGATCTGAATACCGACATTAAAATTTGCAGTTTTGACTTGATAGAAGTCCCTATTGGCCTAATGGTCAGAGATCAATTCTTATTCTCTAGAAACATGTAAAATATCAACAGGAAAATCTAAAGAAAAATGAAAACACACCATCTCTTGTTATGAATGATTTAAAAAAACGTGCCCTGTAAGTTCGACTTCACACAGCAGTCTTAGAGATGCTCTTTTTTCATGTCATGCAAAATAAAAACGACATTGAAGTATGGTAAAAAAAAAAATTTAAAAAAAAAGTTTTAAAATGGAGCCAAGGCCGGCGACAGGCCAGCAGCCGCCTCACCCACCTGCCTCTTTTGTTTGCTTTGTCATTGCTTCTCCATGCCATTCTTAAACACTTACTGCTCTTCAGAGCTGTTGAAAAAAAAGATGCCTCTGTCATTGCATGCATGTGTGTGTGTGCATGTATGCATGCGGTAATCCAAACTGAAGAGAAGCAGATTTGCAAAGCCAACATGGCGCTAAAACATAACAGTAACACCAAGCTGCATGTCTTCAACACGCAGTTTCCTGGAGAGTAAGCATCTGTTTGGAATAACATCTTCCCAATTAAAGCAGCTTAATTGACACGTCTCAAAAACCTCAGGAACTTTGAGCCGAACGGTCAGCGCGGACAGACAAAAACCACAGAAGTGGCCGTTTCAACCACTCATAAAACACAATTCAGAAACCGGATCTTCCTCTTTCCTTTTCTGTACTCGAAAGAGAGGATGTGGCGAGACTTGATGAGGAGAGAGGTGGAGAGTGAGGAAGACATGAGACTCGGGAAGCCTCTCCTTAAACCAAACGAGAGAAATTCTAAAACTGGTAAATCATCAATGACACGTTCCAGATCTCAATTTTTCCACTAACACTACAAACAATAGGACAGCACAAATCAGACACAGGACATGTCATGTGCCTGAAGACTCTTCTACAATAGTAATAACTAATTTTAATGGAACATTAATATATATTAAACTCATTAAATATCACAAATTTATATCTAACAGTGTAAAAGTATCTGAGTGCGGAACCTCATTTTAATCCAGCATACATCCAGTTGACAGTCGTTATACTTGAGACCGACAAGGAAGAAGCAGCCCTGCTCATGACATCATCTGAGTCCTATAGGTGATGATGTGTGAACTGTACAGGGAAGGGCAGCTGTGGCTGGGAAATGGCAGCAACAGAGAGGATGTCCAGACTGGATGGCAGGCAATGTTTAAGACAAGATGTGTGTCATTTAAAACCATTTCTGCTTTATAAAACTCACAATAAAAGCCACAATAGCTAGTGGTTTGATGCAGCGATTATCATAAACTGTGTTTCAGCCATGTTTTTTACATCCAGACTGAGTTTAAACATTAACAGCCAGTCAAAACAGTTCTTAAGCTTGCCTAATTCAAAATCCTGGCTTATGAGCCAAACGCTACAACACTAGTGTAACTGGTCTGGGTGTGTGCAGCTGCCAGTGCCACCCATTGCTTCTGCCTGCGTTGTGTTGCTAGTCGCTGCCAGTCGATACAGGACATGCAACCACTACTGTGCTGTGTGTGTTTGTATTTTTACTGAAAAGATTAAAAAATAGAAACAGTACTGCAAATGACTCAAGGAAGTTTGAATGATAATCACACTACATCATAATGACGATTTTTTTTTTATTGTATATAGTTTATTCAGCCAGTTTATTCCATCTCAAATATCTAAATGATAATCAAACAATGTAATTCTTTGCACACATTATGTATGTATTGGTTGAAAAAAAGATTTGCCTATTGAAAGAAACATCATGGTCCACTGACAGTTAAATAAGTTTAACAAAAACTGCTTAAGATCTACATCTTATGTAGGTACTCCTTCTATTATTTACCTTAAGCCAGATATGTAATTAGCCTAAAACAAAATATTAATGGCTTTGCACATAAGGCACTGCATGTTGTTTTGTTGGGAAAATGTATAACTTGCTGCTTTTTTAGAAAGATTTTGTCTAATTTTGCACAACACTCACCTTCTGGACTCTGCCAGGTGAACCTGTGTCATGCTGAAAACCTATCCTTTTTCCTGTGTGGGGAACATACAATTAATAAAGGGCCGAGCACTTTGCCTTTGGGACACTGAGCATCACAGAGACGCGAGCTTGTAATAGAGCTATTTGTTTTCCTCAGAAAGCTGTCCAAATGCCCTCGCTGGGATCGCTAGGCTGCACAAAGGCGAGCTATGAATTGGTCAAATCCACTGGGGCAGGCTATTGATTAGGCCTGCGGCTAGTAGAACGCAAATATGCAACTAAATTAGATAGTTGTGTTTGTGCGTGTGTGCGTGAGTGCGTGCGCGCGCACACACATGCGTGTGTGCATTACTGCCGCAATAAAATCAAGTTAATCTGCATCAACAACTGGTGACATTTTATAAACCTAAAACCTCCACATGCAATATCAATTTCAAACCTCTTCTTTTGAGCAAAGCCTATCACAAGCTCTGCACCACGATGAAGGCATCCATCCTGCAAAGGTGTGATTTTATAGAATTTAAATTTTTCAATTTTATTAGTATATTTGGCAGGGACGGTGCTCACTGAATCAACAAAAAGAAAAAAGAAATACTGTAAATAAGCCATGAGCCAAACGAGCCAGCAGTTTTGATCTGCTGCCCATCTATAACTCACCAAGATGTACCAACCCTATAAGTGAAGGCATTTTTAATACTTTCAGATAAGAGAAAACCACATTTTCCTTCCTGTTTAACAACATATGAACAAGTACTTAAAAGTCAAAATAAAATATCAAGTCTCCTCAGGGGGGAAATTGGGGTTAGTGAAGGGTTGAATGCTCCTTAGGCAAACCTCTAGAATCTGACAAAATGTATAGTGGGCTATAGTTACATGCATACATAACAACTTTATACTGCCTCCCTCGCCTCTTCCATTTCTTGCTCACATCCGCTGCCCTCCCTCTTCGACATCTCCCTTTTCAACAAGAGCAGTTTGTCAGGGTCAGAAAGCAATTTAAAACCTCTAGTAATGAGAGTCAGTGAGAGAGAGAAGTGAGAGAGGGAGAAGTTAAAGGGAGGGAGAGAAAGAGAGATGAGGTAGTGGGGCGGAGAGAAGAAGAGGATGAGGACGGAGGGAGGGGTAGGCTGGGGTGTCAGCCATCAAAGCAGGCCAGGAGAAAAGAAGGCCAGGTGCTGGTTGTGGGAATGTGCCGTCCATGGTTCCAGGGACCAGGGAGCTGGTGGGGGCTGCGAGGGAGGGGGAGCAGGGTGGTAATTAGCCAAGCCTGGAGGAGAGAGAGGGCCCTCCAGGGCCCGCGGGGATAGCCCCTCCGAGAGGATACCATTTGCACTTCTACAGGAGCCGCCAGCCCCGGGCCACAAAGAAGGGGAAAAGGGGAACTATGGCATCCTTTATCAGGCCGGACAAAGACGCCGCATCTTTTCAAAGGAGGCCGGAGAGAGAGAGAAACTCCAGTGTTCCAGAGAAGGAGGGGAAGAAGAGAAAAAGAGAAGAGAAGAAAGAATCCTAGGACTGGTCAGGAGAGAGACAGAGAGAGAGATGCCAGTGTGTGGGTTGCAAAGCGAGACAGGAGGTTACGGTCATACTGTGACCCAGTCAGTCCTCTGAGACATCAGAAATTCACTAGTGTCCCACACACACACACACACACACACACACACACACACACACTCACACACACACACAGACAGACATAGATAACACATAAAGTTGCACAACTATATTCCCAGTGCACCGCAACTAAAAACAATACTATGTTGTTTTTTCACATTTCTATCATTTTCCATCTCAGTTCCCATCAGGCATGAAAATATGACGTGTCTCTGTATTCCAAAGAATAGTTTTTGCCACAAAAGAGGTTTGCTTTACACTTCACCTCCTGGGGAGCTAAGTAGAGGCAGTGGATAAGGAGCCAAAATGGCCACCCTCTACCTTTGACATTATCAGGGAATCTTAAGAGTTTTGCCCTCCCGTAGAGGGAAGGAAAGTGGAGGTCATTGACATTACTTTTACCTATTACCTTTGGAGTACGGCTGTACAGGGGGCTGAATGGTGGCCTTTGAGGCTGTGAGGCTTTGTGATCCCTGTTGGAGAGCAGCCTGACAGTCTTCGCTGAGTGGGGGCCAAAGGTCAGACAGGTCATGTGATAAGGCATTTCAGACCTGCATATAGGCCCCCAGACTGAAGAGGCCTGAAAAACCTCAAGACCCCTCCCTCCCCATCTCTATGTCTCTCCCCTTCTTTTCTCTCCCCCCTCTCTGTCCCCCCCCACTCTGGACACAAAATGCCATTTGTTGTCCGTCAGTCAGTAGCGCAGGGCTCGGGTCGGGCCCGGTGCTGAAAGCTCCATTCACACACCCTCTCACCCAGGGATGTTTTTGCAATTCAATATTTTCACACGCAGGCAGCTTCATCGTTACTTTGGAACCGTATACTTGGCAGGATGAGGCTGGGGGCCTCTGGGACAGAGGGGCTGAGCGGTGGAGGGGTGGAGGAGAGGGGGTCAGCACAGAGGAATCCTAGTGTCGGGAGGGGACGGGTCTGCGCCGGCTAATGGGCCATCTTGAAATGTTTTAACCAAGACCCCTCCAACACCTACACACACACACACACAAACAAGTGTGCACACACACTCATGAATGGTTACACGCACACACATTCTGCCCTACTCATCGCCTCACATCCAATCTGACTCCAGGTTAACGAGGAGGGCTCTTACTTCATTCATCGAAATATCTGGGCTAATATAGTCTCACTATCCCCCCCCTTCACTCACGCCACACAGCATCTTCATGGCACACATTTCAAATAGACAGCCCATAGTTAGCAACGACCAAATTAGAATGGCTGTACATATCTTTCACAAGGCACCTTTAAAAGTATCTCTCAACTTTTGAGAACATGTATTTGTTTTCCAGCAGATTATCAGAGCAAGCAGGAAATAACAGGTCAGAAAACAAGAAACATCCGAGAACAAAAGTATTAACTTCATGGAAATGTGCCTCATTTGAACTGAGCCATTTCAGGAGATTTGTTCCAACTCCACAACTGTGACACCGAAGGATTTGCTTAGCATACAGAGTGGCTGAGGTAAATGGAGGCAGCTCTTAATATATTTATCCTGTGCACCACACTCTACTTAATGAAATTAAACCACACCAATAGTGGCCCTTTGTCTCTGGGGAGTTCAGTAATCAACATGCCACCAGTTTTCATTTTGTATGAAAATAAATGGCAGCAGGTGATAAGGGCCTAATTGTGTTGCACCAGGGAGGAGCTGGGTGAGAAAAGAAACTTGCAGCGGTTGTGTAGTGGAGCCCATTTTCATGGACAGCGGCGCTCAAGAGAGGTGGTCAAATAAGCAGAGGCATTCATCTGGGGAGCGGTACCCCACTTCCACTCTCTCCCCCCTCTCCCCCCCTCCTCTTTCTATCCATCATACGCACAAAGAAAGTTAGCCAAGTATTAAACAAATAGAGAACTGGTGAGCCCTATGCACTAGCGCCTGGCAGGGTCACTGGATAATGACAGCTCAATTACGGTGAATCTCCTTGTACACCACCACCCACCTCCCCACCACCCCCAATTACAATCCCCACCAGCCGCCCCACCCAGCACGGCAAATTTGTCAAACTCACTAAAACGATGGGTCTGACAGTGTAATCGCTAACCGTCCCCACCGACATGAAAGAGGTCTTTATCTGGCCAAATCAAAGAACCTGATCTCTGAGAGAAAAGGGTGGGTGGGTAGGGGGGGTCCACTAGAGAAGAGAAATGTCCCGCTCTGGCCCTGTGAGACGCGGAGATGCCTCTAATCCACTTTAATGAGACACTGCATGCCCATCTTTGTGGTAATGACGAAACGCAGTGAGAAAGACGGTGGGGTGGAGGGAAGGAGGAGTGGGAGAGATAGAAGTGAAGATGGAGCCAAGACTTTGAACTGGCGGTCTGATGAAAGGGGAAGCAGGCGAGGGAGTTTAAGAGCCACACTGGTGCTGCTACACACCACTGTCTGTTTTCGACACAGACAGACAAACAGCCCTGGGGACAGAGCAGTTTGTCTGCTTATCATATCTGGACAGGATGAGCCATCATCAGCAGCGCCGGACTGGGACTGGGACCGCGACCGGAGGGTGTGTGTGTGTGTGTGTGTTTGTGTGTGTGTATGTGTGTGTGTGTGTGTGTCTAGAGATGGGCTACAATTTGTGAAAGTACAACAGATGAAGAATAAAACTTTTGATGAAAAGGAGTAGTTTTGTTCAGTGCCGTTCACTGAGAATTTCAACATAATTCTCACACTGTCAGAAGCGTTTCCTCAGTCACTTAGAGCAAAGTCACGCTTGCTTATCATAAGAACACTGCAAACTTACATACAGTATAATCAAAATGAAGTTCAGAGCAATGTTCTGTCTCCCACTGTAGTGCATTACATGAGACCTAATCCCTATTCCAAAAAAGTCGGAACGCGTGTAAAACGTAAATAAAAACAATAAGCAATCATTTTAAAAAACGGTTCCCGAGCTCATGCGGTAATAACATTTATCCCAGCATGTGGTTAAATCCTGAGAAATAATAATATCCAATTATTGCCCAACTTCTGTTAATTTAGACTGAAATTTTGTCGTCACCCTGAGCCACACAGTGTTCTTGCAAAGAGAACAGAGGACGTGGCGTGAATGAAAGAGACGACAACATAAAGGAGACGGGAAGTTCAGGGATGGATAAAAGGAAAAGAGCAGGGTAAGGACAAATGAAGAAATAAAAGGAAAGAGCGAGAACGAGGGAGAAAGCGCGCGGGCTAATACCAAACAAATCGGGATTAGGCCCAGATAAGACTAGTCACAATGCTGAGCAATCCCTGGGATATCACAATGCAAGAGGGAATCATGAGGGCTGCAAAAACACGCTAATTAGGGACTCGACACATTTGCCCCCTTGTTTTGCAAACAACACACACTGTTGAACAGCGGGCGGTGCACAATCACACCAGACACACAGAGAGATAATCATTTAGCGTTAATCAGCGCACTCAATAAGTAAGGATGAGGTATTTCCTACAGGATGACTCCAGCAGTCGTGGAGTATTCTTAGCCCCTGAGAAGCTGGATGGAATCTTCGAGACATGGCAGTGTAGGGATGTAACTCGATAAGCAGCCATAGGTCAAGACAAAACGCATTTAACAGCGCTGTAATGGCTTTTCATTTCTTTTTTTACCCCCTTTTCGCCAACACAAACCGCTGTTCGAATGCTGCTCGGTTATTTTTAACAAGACCCTGCCCCCATGTGCAGGCTGAAAACGAGGGGCTATGAGGAGAGACGAAAAACAGGGAAGGGGGGGGCAGCTAAGAAAGAAAACATCAGGGATATATCTTAAACTCTCTCGGGCATGCCGTGGTCTCCATTGCTAAATGATCTGGAGATTGCTGTTTTTTTTTACAAACATGGCGGATGAGGTCATGGTGCAAAGAGGCATATTTGCCAAATGGATAATTTGAGGTCAATGTATCAATGGAATGAATGGGATTTAGAGCCATGTGCAAGAGCTTAATGCAATGGTATTTGTATGTCAACTCAAAATTTGACTTAGCCAGCATGAGACCAGGCAGGAAGCATGGGGCTGAAACATGTATGTGTGTGTGTGTGTCCCTGTGCATGTGTGTGTGAGTGCCTACGTGTGTCCAGGTGGAAGACATGCCCACCCATCGCTGTGCCAGAGTCAGCCAAGGTCAGAGCTCTGAACAGTGACAGGACCTCCAACAACTGTACAAAATGGTGCACAAACACTGGTCCACACACACACGCACACACACACACACACACACACACACACACACACACACACACACACACACACACACACACACACACACACACATATTTAGCCAGCCAACAGTGCCAGCTCCTGCTGTTTGGATGACATTTACACTCAACCTTTCTAGTTTGTGATTGATTGGGGTTAAATCCTAACATTGCCCAAAAATCTGTCACCACTAAGGTGTGTGTGGGTATGTGTGTGTCCAGGATCCATGTGCATTGCTGTGTATGTGTGGTTTCTATGTGTGCATGCACATGTGTCACAGAGCTGAGGAAAGCCAGTCAGATGTTTCAGTGTTGACATTAAAGAGTCACTGTGACTTCAACGTTCAGCCAAAGTGCAAACTTATTTTCTTCTTACTCTGAAAGCAAAAAACTGTTGTCATTTCTATCAATTTGACACTGAGTGAGACACTGTAACTATCTTGAATAAGAGACTATAAGCCATCTATTAAATCAAACACATACACAACACTGAATGTGGATTAACCAATGGACACAAAAATCTTACATTTGTAACCATCCAAGATTACCATTTGTATAATTACATCTTATTTGAAATGCTGAAATCAGAACGAGAAAATGCGACAAAAAGAGTTATGAGTCTTGTTGAGGCCTCATGGGTCCAAAATATGGACATGACAGGCAAATATAATATCATATCAGAAAGAGTATAACATTGAAGATACCTAAAACAACTAAATGATTAATAACAACCTCATAATTATATGAGGTATATATACCTTTTTTCACATTTTCAGGCACCAGTACTCGACCAGAGTAGAGACATCTCTTTTCCAAGGGACACTTTGCCAAAACAGCAGCAGCACATTTACAGCAGTAACTGACTGAATAACAATAAAAGCATTTCCCTGGAGATAAAACCCTGTGTCCAGGGAGGAAAAGAGGGAGTCACTGATAGTGAAAGAAAACATTAAAAAGCTGGCAGTGGAACAGTCATAAAACAGACTTTTTTTTAAACATTTTATTGTATTATTCTATCTGAACTATGCTCACATGAGTTAACCTTCCCTCTTTAAGCTTCACAGTGCAGGTAATTCATAGAGCAACCAGTTCTCTGCATTGTAATTCTCTCTTCAGATTTTTCCCTGCACAGGTGGGAGAGATCACGGACGGTTTTCTTTATTGGCTGACTGTTTCAAAGATTTAGGAGCAGTAAGCAGAACTGAGACTTCAGACTACACTGTCCTGCACATTTGAGGGTAATATGAATACTTTACTGGAAAGAACATTCTTCAAGAGTCGGCTCTCACAGCAACTACGAAGATATGGTTACAAAAGGCAATGCATCTTTATTTGTAACATATAATGTGAATCAAATGTGGACCATATGTTGCTGAAACAGACAGTGGCTTGACATTGAAGGAACTGTATCCGTGACGATAAACCTTATTAACCAAGTCACTTCCCCTACGACAAATTAACATGTTCCAAATGAGCAGATTTATGGATGCCTTGCGGGTATTGAGAAGGTGTTTTTCATGTACAGCACAAAGGTATTTCACTGAACAGACAGAGGTGGGTGACCAGCCATGGAAATAAATATGGAAAGAAGACAGGGAGACTCACAACACACACTGAAACTGTATCGTGTTTGCACAGGACGAGGAACTCACATCCAGAAAACTTCCATAATCAAGTACTTATGCAGCATGTGGCCGTGCCAAATGTGGACTGATGCAATTAGTTAGGCTACACAATTTTTCAATCCCTCAAAAATTGACACAAATGGTCCTAAAATCAGTCCAAACGCTCAGAGAAAAAAACCCCGCCGAATAGCATGAAGAAGAGAGTAAATGAAGCGTTTCTGTATCAAAAACCTGATTTCCCAAAATCACTGCGAAACACGTCTTCTTCCTGATTGGACGGTGAACAGTATTTCCCTAAGAAGAAAAAAAGACTACTGTACAGAACCGACACACACAGTCTGACATCACCTGAATGGCTTCAGTTTTTCTGGCTGCAAAGATTCACGAGACTGTGATTCTCATAGCGGTCACTGCAGTCACTTCAGACAAAAGAAACTGCAAAAGTGCCTGATTCAGAGCGCTGCTAAGATCATTCACATCATCACACATGAATGCAAATGGGCTCAGTGGAACCACAAGAGTCTCGGGTTTCCCACTGTGTTCTGTCTGTGAAAGGTCCGCAGCTATATAAAATAAAGATCTCACAGGTATTTTCATGTTGCATGAAATCCAGCCCAAAATAAAATAAAATAAAAATAATAACTTTGTGTGTAAATGCACTGCAGGCTAATTATTATGCTTCATTTATTAACCTGACCTAGTCCAAATCGCCTGCACCACGAGGAAGTCTTCTAAAACTATCAAAGTAAGAGTCATCTAGAGGATTTCTATGAATTTTCTTTGTCTTCACTGGCTCAGTGAAGCACTGACTTCAAAATAAAAGCAACTTAAATTGAAAGATTTACAGCTTCATAAAAGTACAAAAACATAAGTCAATGATTTGCAGTAACTACCAAACATTACATTTCCTTTTCATTTGATGATCCTATCATTTTTATGTCCAGGCTCTAATCTGCGAACACGCTGCAGTGCTATCTGACAAACATTACAGCTGCATAGCAGTAATACATGGGAGAACTGCACGCGGGACCCTGAACGTTTAGCCAGAAGTTCAACATAGCTACCATTGTTGGTTTTAAAGTGTTATGGGTTGGGTTTTATTACTTCTGTCAAAACATCAGAAGCTGTTGAGCCAGGCCAAGTTCGTGACTGGGAGTCCATCTAATAAGAGGGCATTTAACACAAAGATCAATAGGATATCTGGCAATTAGTATATATAGGCCAGAAAGAGAGAGAGAGGGAAAGAGAGAGAGAGAGAGAGAGAGAGAGGTGTATATGAGAGGGAAACTTGTGTGCATTTGATCAGTGTGGTGGGTTAGGAGGTGTGGGGGGTCATTTTGTGCAAAATCAGCAAAAACAAAAGAGAAAAAAAATCAGGTGGTAAAAAATCCCAAAAATAAATAAATAAAAAAAAACGTGTGTGCTACCTTTCAGTTTATTGACTTGGTACTGCAGACGGCCCGAGTAACTAAAATAGGGTGAGAAAATCAATAACGTGTGCGCGTTGCGCTCAGAAGCAGATACAACACCTTCCTGTTTCTCCTGACTCTTTTCTATTTTAATTATATTCCTATAGGTTTGTGCGCGTGCAGCGGCGCGAGAGAGCAGCGTATGTTTCGTGTGCGTGCGTGTGTGTGTGTGTGTGAGTGTGTGTGTGTGACAGAGAGAGAGAGAGAGAGAGAGAGAGAGAGAGAGAGAGAGAGAGAGAGTCTAGTCTCACCTCCACACTGAAAAATACCGGGGGAAAAAAATCTACACTCACACCACTGTAAGTCCTAATTGATCCAAACCCATTTTTTAAAGCTGCGTATGAAAGAAGAAGAAGAAGGAGAAGAAGAAGAAGAAGAAGAAGAAGAAGAAGAAGAAGAAGAAAAGGCCACAATAAAACAGCCGCAGAGTGTTTAACCTGTCACACACAAACATCCCTCTGCAGCGCACAGGTACACACACACACAAACATATGGACCATGGTTACACTAAACTGAATTCATTGTCACTTCTGTGGTGCATTTTCTGCTGCTTGCCCTGTATTGATTTGTGAGTATAGCAGGCACCAAGAGGTCAAGTCTCGTATCAAAAACCGAGATCTTCAATAAATTAGATGAGGCGTTCAGCCACCAAAATATAATAAAATGTATAACATTTTAAATGTAGGATAATCAATATACTGTATATCGTAGAGAGTGATAGTCTAGGTATAATTAAATTAAATTTAAAAAATAAATTCAACTCAAAGTAATATTTCTGCAAAATAGAAATAAAAAGCCCACCTGTGAGGGCGATATCACAGCATAATCCAAACACACTCACTCTATCCTGACCCTAAAGCATTATGTAAACAAGCCGGAGCGACCGCATACTAATTAATGCGAGCTCCCATTAAAACGCACATATTCATATTGTACATGTGGGACTGCGGAGCTGCGACACTTTAACGTGTCTGAGATCTGTGTCGAGAGAAGAAAATACAGACGAGGGCGAAAAATAAACGATAAAGCAGCTGCTGAATATCGCTGTGGGCCTTCTGTGTGCAGCTACAGGAGAGTGTTTTAATCAAAAAAAAAAAAGAAAAAGAAAAAGGAGGGTGGAATATACTCCCACGCGTCGCATTCAAAAGTTGTGGGCCCGCATGTTTTGAATGTTTAAAAGAACAAGATATGTTTTTTGTCGTCATGCCTGCTGTCTGCTCTGTTTTTCTCTCACACCGCTGCGACACAACACATCTGAGGCCTGTGGACTGCACACAGGGCTTCCTTCCAGTGGTCCGGTGTGAGAGTGCCACAAAGCCAGGTATTTGTGTTCATTAGCACCCGGATCAACAGACTATCAAGGCTGTTTAGAGCTCAGGACCAAGTGCAATTACTGGGCCAGACGCGGGATCCTCCACATGTTTAAGTATTTTCCACAAAGCAGCCCAATTAGCGTTATGCTTTTCGTTCCCTTCCTTTTTTTTCTCCTCTTCTCTCTCAATTTTCTTTTCTGTCTATTGTTTTAAACTTTCTACGGGGACTTGACCCTCTGTGCAGCAATCGTGGAGAACATGTAATAACAAGAACATGACTCCAAAAAAACAGTGTTGACAATTATTATTATTCTCATTCTTATTTATCTGAATGCACGTGTGCCAAAACCATTACTGAACATTTAGTAATAATCCCACAAGATTAACAGTTGGCATTCTTCTTTAATGTATTTTCAGAGGCTCATTTAAAATACACACATTCAAATTCAAATATTTATTCCACTTCAGGTCTGAAATATAAATAGTAAATTTTTAAAAAATAATTTAAAAAAAGCCTGAGTTAGGTCTAATTTTAAGATCCAGGTTCATGTTGAATTAAGGCCAGTGGCTTTGGCAAAGCTACAACGTTTTAAAGGCCTGTAAACATGCAGTCAAGCATGCCCATGATAAAAACAATAACAGATATATTTTTAAATTATTAGATTTTAAATAACATGTCCGAGAAAAAAAATAAATGCAATGCAATACGTGTTCTGCGTTTAAAGCTGTGCGTCTTCACAAAACCACAAATCGAAACTCACCATGGATCAAATCTAACAAACATATAAAGACATAAGAAATGCCAACAGGCCTACACAAAGCGTTGACATGTCGACAAGTCGTCTTTGTGGATAAAAGAAGCACATTGACCCACATAATTGGCCGAAGAAAACCAAGCAGCATACATTCATGCAGGAATTAAAAAAGAAAAAAAAAAGACGCTGCAAAAAATAAACGCGATTTGTAAAATCAACCCACCAACAACAAACACATGTCAAACAATAAACACGGTGCAATTCCAACAACAAAACTTCTCATGTTCACAAAACTCAATACATGAATTTTCCGTGTGACGCGAGCAGCAGTCCACTAAGTAGTAGTAGTAGCAGCATGGGCGCCTTCTTGCACAAGACGCATTATTGATTGGCATTCCCTGGAGGAGGAACCAGTCTGCAGCAGTCCGAGGGCCCTGGGACAAAACAAAAGTTGCGGGAGAGCGATATATTCTGCGGGGCTCGAGAAGCAGGATCGACTTGAAAAAAAAAAATCTGCATAAAAATATTACTGTCGAAATTCACATGTTGGCGTCTCCGTTTTGCAGGCGAGTGAAAAGAGTGGCGCTCAGCTCGACTCGGCTCGGGTCGGTGTGCAGCTCTGCAGCAGCAGCAGCAGTGCCACAGCGCCCACTATTTCAAAAGCCGGGAATGTTTATTTCACAAGACTTGCTACGGCTCTATAAAAAAAAAAAAGTTACTATCCATTTCGACAACTTTTCTCGGTAACTTTCGGGAAACGAATCTGCGCCTCCTCTCAACCTCGGAAGCTCGAAAAGAGCAAATTACAAGATGAGATTTTGCGGACGCCAATGTTTATCTCTGCCATTACAGCCAAGGAGCGTAATCAAGTAAAGCACCAGCGGCGTTTCTCATCACACATGAAACTTTGTGACGCCGGGAAGCACCGAAGCCAAGACCGCAGCATGCAGGGAAACGAGACAGCGCAGCCGGAGCGGGACACATTTTCAGCAGAAAAGTTAACTCTGGACAAAGAGTCGCCCCCTCCTCTCTTAAGGATATGACAAATGACAAGGACACATTGGACATGTAGAGACGCAGGAGTTTGGAGCCCGGCGGCTGAAAGCAATAAGAAGCAGAAAAGAGAACACCTACTTTTGGCCAGTTTTCTCGCCCTCGCCTTGGATCTCATCTTGTCGGCTTGTAGATTCCTCTCGTCGTCCTCCGTGAGCCCAGAAGCAGCAACAACACTATCTTCATCTCACCAGCATTGTCAGTTTGGACACCTTCGCACATGCGCACAGGCCATTCAATCTGACACCCTCGCCGGGGCCAAAAAACTTTCCAATGTATTCATCATCATCACTTTTTTTTTTTTTTTCTTTTTTTTTTTGTCCTATCGTCTCCCCTTTAGATCACTTATCTCTTCCCCTCCTCCTCTTCCTCCTCCTCCTCCTCCTCCTCCTCCTCCTGCTCTCCCCTCACCATCTCACCTTCCCTCCCTCCCCCCCTTACCATCCCCATACCCTCGCGCCCCCCTCCCCGCCCCCCACCCACCCCATTCAGCTCCTGCCAGCACCTTCTTGGATTTTTACCCCTTTAACAGCGACGACTTGGTTTTCTCCGACCGGCGGTGGACACAGCGAGGTACGGTGAGGTCAAGGTCTTATTATAATAACTGGAACGCACCTGAATTATTATTATTATTCATATTATTCATATTATTCATATCGTTATTATTACTAGATTATTTTATTTTGAAATGTTTCTCATAATATTTCAAATTTTAACGGTAAAATGTGAACAAAATGATTTTTCTGTCTGAATCCACAGACTCACAGAAACTTTGTATTTACGCTGTTGACGCAGCTGCTCTCGTGCCAAAAAAGTGCTCCAACTGCAGGGGGTTATTTTTAACTTCATTAATGCACATGCGGGCGTAAATAGGTGCACTTTACAGGCTATGATTTGGCTGTGTGTGTGTGTGTGTGTGTGTGTGTGTGTGTGTGTGTGTGTGTGTGTGTGTGTGTGTGTGTGTGTGAGTGAGTGTGTGTGTGTGTGTGTGAACCTTGTTGCCCTCAGGACAAGCAGCGGCCAGCAGCTGTTTGACGCATGCGGAGCCTCCACCACCACCACCAGCAGCAGCAGCAGCAGCAGCAGCAGCAGCGGGGAGAAATCCAGCCCTTTTTTTTTGTTGTTTTCTTTCTTTCCTCCAGTGTGTGTGTGTGTGTGTGTGTGTGTGTGTGTGTGTGTGTGTGTGTGCGTGTGTTCAAATTTGTATTTTGCAGCAGTCATTTCTTGGGGAAGTGTTTGTGTTCGCTGTTAGAGCCACTGTGCCGCGTACAGATCACCTGGACGGAGGTGGACAGACCGCAGACTTTCTGTTTGTAAGTATGACTTTTGCCCTGCACCTGTTTGTTTGTGTGTTTGTTTGTCTGTCTGTCTGTTTACTTGCTGCAGGCAGGAGGAGCTCGGCTTTACGTTGTTTGTCCGTGCATCCAGCAGCGTGATGCAGCCTGAAGAACTACAAGGTATTTTTTTTTTTTTTTTAGATTTTTATTTAGGAAAAATGTATTTCTTCAAACACAAATTTCCGTTAGCGTTATTTTATGTTTAATTAGTTATTTATCTTATTGATTTGTGTGTTAATAATGAAGATGCAATGTAGGATATTTACTGTATTTATATGATGCTAAAGGAACATTTTTTAGACAACTTATTCATTTTATTGCAGCTATTTTGTATGATTCCAAATTTGAAATATATTTCAAATCAATTCAGACTCACAATGAAAAGGTAATTAAATAATAATTATTATAATTACTATTATTATTATTTATAATAATAATAATAATAATAATAATAATTAATTATCCTAAACAATTTTGTACTGATAAATTAACGCTGCATTTTTTAGTCGTAGTTGAGCGAAACTTCTACAAAACAAACAAACAAAAGAAAGAAACAAAGGAGGAGGCTTAATAGAGGCTGCTGATATTTAAATCGATCTCTACTTTATTATTCATCAAAGTAATAAAGTCCAGTTTGACTGATGGTGGTGTGGGCTGCTTGTCGCACTCATGTGGTGCCTGGGCCTTTAGCCTACATGTCATATGGGAATGGTTTCCGTCTAGTTTGGCTGCATAAAGGCGGCTCTATGCTGGAGCCTATTAAAGAGCGGTGGTGATGGAGCGACTGCAGTCTGCTGGGAGAGCGGCGGGGATCAATTCTCTGCACACTAATCACACCGCACTTTTTATGGGATACTCTCAAATCCACGCATAAAGAGTTATTATTAATATCATGATGATTATTGTTACTGTTATTATTTTTTATTTCTGACCATATTTTTTTTTTCCTCCATTTTTTTTTGCTGAACATTACACTGGCATAAAACCAGTGTAAATACAAGTCGCGGTCTGTCTGACATTTCTTTGGTTTTCCGTGGCTGAACCGCAGCTTGTTGCTCATTACGATGCGCATGAAAAACAATTGATTTGAATAAAAAAGGCTCGAGTTCATCAAACACGTCTCCAGCCTGTATTGGACACAAATTGCCGTGGGATGTTTTCCCATGAGTTGAGGCAAAATGAATCATTAATCAATAATAATCAGCAGTAATTAACATACATTATCTGTAGGCTATATTAGGGAGTTTGTCTTGGCATAGTGAGGTGGAGGGGGGGTGTTAATTTTATTGGCGTTGCAGGACTCAAGGAAGCGTGTGAAGTGTGCTTTCATACCTATAGGGAGTGTGAAGTGCCAGCTCCGCGGCCTGACAGGCAGCACCGAGGTAAGAGTGGAGAAAAGAGAGAAACAGGTCGATAAACAAATAATAAATTATGTGAATGACGGTGGTGTGCAAAGGTTTTGTTTATTCCTCAGTGTCTGAAGGGAGCGTGGGAGCGTGGCGACAAGCTATCAATAATCCATTGTCTTAATCGATTGGTTCTATCGACAGCCCACCGCGTCCTCCATCCGGCTTCAGCCAGAGGAAAACTGTAGACATTCAGCAGAACTTTCCGCTGTTTGTGGAAAATTATTCCCATCAGCCACCCGAGACAGCTGAGGCCAGGCCTCTGAGTATTTCTCGCACATCAGGTTGGACAAATGATTTCACATGGTGCGACACCTTTTAAAGAGGAGCAATTAACTGGGATTACGCGTGCAGAGAGAAGCGACGAAAATACTTTTCTGCGTCATTTGAAAAACCTTTTAACGAGTTTGTGGAAACGCAGGACGGCTGCGCAGGAGGGAAAAAAACTTGCGTTTTATAGCGCGTTTTCCAGAAATGTGCCTCTGTCTTTTTTTTTCTCTCTTTTGTCCTGCGGCGGCTGGAGGGAGCGCAGGAAGGCTGCACCGCTGGCTCCGGCCCCGGAAGAGAGGTGCGCTGCTGCTGCAACCATCCACACAGTACCACCACCCCCTCTCTGTTTTATTAATCTGTCTAATTAGAGTGAAGAAAGCCACATTCATAATCAGTGACAACAAACAAAAACAAGACAAAAACAGCGCGATCAAGTTCAATGGAACGCACAGAATGTAGCCTTTGGTTCAGTTTTTGCGATTATTTCATTATCTCCCCCCTTATTCTTCACCCCAGTGCTCCTCTGCAGCAGGTAATCTGTATGAATACACTTCTGTTCACAGCAGTGTTTGTGAGGATACTGTCTCCACGGCTCCTATATCAAATAAGGCCCTTTACGCACGCACTGAAGCCTCTTTCTGTACGCGTAGGCTGATTGTCTGGCGGGTTGGACAATGTAAAGGACACAATTTGCGTCAAGTCGGTTCAGTTTCCTTAATCTCACCTGGAGGAAGCGATGACGTCTTCACATCACCTGAACTGACAGTAGGCCCATGGCGTTTCTCCAAAACGTGTTCGGTGCTTTTCTTTCTTTTCCCCCCCACATACAATACAGACTTCAAATTGTTGTATTTACAACCAAGGGTTATAGTAATAATAATAATAAAAATTCAATAATCCACAGTAGTTTATAGATTATTATACAGAATAATATTTTTAAAAATGTTATGATAATGGTTTGATTAAGATTAATCTCACAGTTTTACACAAACATACTCATGCTCGCTGGTTTCAACATTATCGTCAATCATTAGGCGCGCGCTAGGTGTGAGTGCGCGCGCGTGTATAGTGGGGGGGCTACAGAAGTTTATAACACTGTGGACTGGTGTGGTCAGACTGCGGTGACTGTACGCACCCCCCACCCACCCACCCACCCACACAGAGGCCGCTGAAACCCAAGCTTTATCCACGGTGGAAAAGGCTCCGGGTCTGTGGATTAGACGCTACGCGCAGATAACATCAGCGCACATTAGATACGTGAAACGGAGCACCTCGCGCTCCGGCCTGCTGGATGAGGCGGCATCAAAAAAGCCGGGGCTCTTTTGTGAGCGTTGTAAATTTGCTAACTGTAATTCTGCCGCAGAAGATGTAATGGGAGAGTAAACATGGTAACTGGCTGCGGGCAGGCAGGGCGCTGCTAGGACTGGCGTGGAGGCACGCGCTCAGGTAGGCATGATGGTGCGAGCGTCTGCGCGAGGAGGGTACGATGACCCTGTCAGTGATGAACACAACAATCTCCACCTTTTTTTCCCCCCCCCTAGCGATCGATAAACAAAAATTCCCAAAGATCACAGCAGCTAATCAATTAGAAAAGAGAGAAGGGAGGGAGGAGGGAGGGGTGAATTAGTTTGGAGTGGCACTCCACAGCGGGCCGCTCCCTCCTCCCCTCTAATGAAGTCCCCAGAAGCGGTCATAGTGAAGTTGCCTTGGTAATTATTAGCCATTAATTGGGTTCAGGACCTTGTGCGTCTCTGGGAAATGGGAAATCTGACCGCTAATCCAAGGCGTTTCTTTGGGGCCTTTTGCAGTGTTGTTAACATGCTGTCAGAGACAAACGGGCGCTGCGCCACAGCTCCTGATAGCAGGAGTATGATGAGGTTAGAGGGCAGACTGCACAGATACAGACACACTGCAGGAGGCCTGCTGCACCGGAGCGGAGCCTCGGACTGGCTGCACATCTGGAGAGCTAATAAAGCCAAAATACAACATGTTTCATATGTGTGTTAGTGTGTGTGTGTGTGTGTGTGTGTGTGTGTGTGTGTGTGTGTGTGTGTGTGTGTGTGTGTGTGTAGATTTGTCGTTGGCTTTGAAACATTTCAAATAAAATGTACAGTTTGCACCATGTTTTACAAAATACAGACGGAAGGTAAACCTAAATCTTGTGATTCAAATATTTTGGCGACATATTTATCCGCAGTTCTGGTAAATCTTCACATTAATCTTCATCATTTAGCACCTGGAACTCACTGTAACATATACAATTCTCCTATTTGATTGTTTAATTGTGTGTTCAGTGCTGCCTGAAACACACATTCAGCTGTCAGTTCACTTAAAACACCGCCGACTGATTATCGATCCGGCCAAAACCAGCAAACCAATAATTTCGTTTTTTCCTTTTTCAGCCTGGAAATAAAAGTATTTCATGTTTCTGCCTGATTTATTTTCAGTGACAACTGTTGGCTAATTCGGCATTAAAAAAAAAAAAGAGCAATCATACTTAATAGCAGCAGTGAAAATTACAGGGTATCCCGTGACTGTATTTTCTTATGTCAAATGCCAACGAATATATATTTTCAAACATCGTCATCATGTGGTTGGATTCAGGGAACACAAATTATTATTCGACAAACAACATTCGGTCCAAGCAAAAAAAAAAAAAAAATGAAAGCACAGCTGATCAGTTTAAAGGGAGTCTGACTACATCTGACCTCAGGTGTTCCGACTGAGCATCCCGACCGCTTCCCATCATCCCCATCATCATCATCATCATCATCATCATCATCATCAATGTTGTTTTTAATTAATCGCTCGTTAATGTCGCCATCCATTTCCCCGCCGATCAGAGGAGCGAGGAGCCGACAACCCCGCCAAACAAATGCACATTAAAATATCGCCGGGAGGCCCGACTGAAAATTACCCCGATGTAGAAACGACCTTAATATGATGTAATCAATCAAGCTGTCTGCGGGGACACTGGGAATCACAATGTTAATCTTTGAGTTTGGAGCGGCGGGGGGAAAATGGCCTGTCATATTTTACAGCTCAGCCAAAGAGCGCACAGTTTGTGCAAGTTCAGTGACATATACGGAGAAAGCAACAACATAGGCTCCATAGTACTGGAGGAAATATATTTACATGGAGTATTCAGCTGGAGGGACCAAACATTTTGTGCCTTAGGCCAAAAGGCCTTTGGGCCTGTGACTGTTTTTTTTTCTAATGTGTCCCCTGAGTGACACTAACGTGCTTGTGACAAATGGTAAAATAATGGCAAAAAATGTAGCAATCGGTGAGGCTATTTATTTGCATATTATAAAAATCGATTGTCGAAAGTGAAATCAGATCAAATCAATTCTACAATTAGACAAAATATCCTCAAACTCAAAAGTCATTTCAGGCATATTGTGAACATGATAATTTTTCAGGTTTGGCCAAGATTCCTAATAATGACCATAATTTATTTTGAATTGAATAAAATCAAGAAATTAAGAAAACCATATGTATTTTAGGAAAATATAGCTGAGTCTCTGTTTCATTTTTGAATGATAATACATTTTTCTCACCAAGAAACTGTGGTCAAATTTAATGTAAAACACGGCATCATGAGGTTTCACTGTTCTTGTGTTAAAGGGGCACTATGTAGTTTTGGAGAAAAAATTCTAACTCAGAATTATAATATTTACAATATTAATGAGGTCATAATACAAACTAATAAACATATTTCCATAGCTGAATAAACAAGCTGTTCTCAGAGGAAAATAAGGTCGACACTGTTTGAAGCTAGAAAGGTGGCAGGGTCCGCCAAATACAAACAAAGTAAAACAGTATGAAATTGTGTTGTCCTTTAAGGTCAGTTTGTTTATTCAATTTATTCAGTCATGAAAACAAAAAGGGTTTCTTTATTTAATTTGTTGAGGCATAAAAAAAAATCAGTCAATGAAGATATTTCTCTTCTGACTTAAATCTTCTTTCCCACAACTACATAGCGCACCTTTAAATCGCAGGTCAAACACATGAATTGAGGAATGAATAAGAAAGGGCAATGTGATAAGCTATTGGATAAATCTATGATAATCACAGAAATAAAGGTTGCTGTCGACAGCGATTTCCCCTGCTAAATTTTGTGATCGCTGTAATACAGAATGAGTCCAGCGCACACGTATTCGCACCAAGTACATACACACAAGTTGGCAGGCGACAAAAGGCTCATGAGGGCAGCATGAAGTGCTGAGGCCCATGCATGTTATCATTAACAACTGTGGACAGACAGAACAGGCCGAGCCCACAAGTGTCCGTTTCACACCAGCCTGGCATGGCAGCGGGTTAGGACTCCAGAGAGCCGACTGCCACCCCCTCAGCAGCCCTTTGAAGCACACCAGCTTCTGGGATTTCTGGTTCTCATCTTTGAAACAAACCCCCTTGAAGGTTCCCAACCTGAGATGTGTGTTCTCACCTCCAGTAAAGGTCTGATCTAGGATTTTGTTCTCATCATATAGCAGCTTCAGTGACCCTTTCTCACTCCTACTTGGCTTTGATAACACAATGAGGCTTAGGGAAATGTGTAGTTACGAGGTGTAACGGATGAATGGAGGTTGCTGTGCTACTATATCAATAGTGATATACATGCTTATGCAATAGCTGTAAAATATAAATATTAATCACTGATTTAAAGTCACTTCAGTGCATTTTCATTTAAAATCTGTATAACTAATTGAAAGTCACAGGTAAAAAAATAAATACATACAAAAACCCGACAAGCACAAAATGTGTGAAACTTTAAGCCAAAAGGCTAAAAAGGATTCACATCTTTAAATGAAAAACCCGTTGCAGGAATATGAAGGATGTCTAGTTCCATTTCCAAACAGCTCCAGATCCCACGGTCTCCATACAACCACTGAACCAGCCCTGATGTATTATAATACTGTATGTGGGGAGTGACGTCACTGCAGCCAGCTATAGTGGGGCCCCACAACACAACACACACATACTCATGGTGGTGAAAGTGCTTAGCAGGAGGGATGGGGAAGGCTCAGCGGTGGAGCATTTTCTCCGCCCAGTCTTGAAGGAGAACGCTGAAATGTGCAGTGCGTCTTGTAATGACACACTTATGAATAAATATTCACAAGTGTGTGTCTCTCAAATATATTCAGCGGAGTTATCATCTCTCACCCAAATCCACAAGTCTTGTTGACATTCTCAGGCTGCTTTTCACTAATATGTTTCCACTGCCAAGGTGCCCAGCTCCTCAGTCCAAGGGGCACTGTAAGGGATTCCAGCAAATCACAAAAATGACTAAAACTCACATCCACACACACTCACACCAATCCGGTGCTGTGCTACTCAGAGCTGCGGTGTATTGTACTCGGAGGCAAACATTTTCAAGTTAGCCTCTTTTCCCCACAGGAGCGGGCTACTTCCCAGCGCGAGGGAAAAAATAACTTAGGCCAAGCTGCACACTTACACTATAAGCCTGACATCACATAGGAAACAAACCATAAAACACCAAACACTCTACAACCCAACAAAGACCAATAAAGGTTTCAACGACTGAAGCACAAACACTGCAAGTAGCAAACAAACTCGGCAGCTCTCCTGCACCGGTTCCATTTCCATAGAGATTATTTTCTCATTCTCTCCTTAGCCTCCTGTAGCCTGGCAGTGACCGGCGACGTTATTTATTTGTTTGTTTTGTTGCACAGTGTATATGTGCAGTGTTGGTGGTGCGTCTGCGGCGACAAAGCATGTGTGTGTGTTGCTGGACTGACAGGATGATTAATAGGAGCTCTGGGGCTGGGGTGGGGGGGGGGTTGATGGTGATGGTGAGTGGAGGTGGAGGTGGGGGGCTGGGTGGGACTTCGGCAACACATCAAAAACAACAGCACTTCCCGGGGTTTGCCACCACATCCCCTGTAGGACCACCTCACTCCCCGAAGTCTCCTCCAACCCAGCACATAACCCTGTGGTGGCTACATGGGGACAAACAGAGAGGAGCTAATGAATAATTTTGTTAAAAACACACATCAACAGAAATGAACTGCACAATTACTGTGCTCACTGCAGAAAGAGGGGGAAGAAGAGGAATTTCTACGTGCATCAGAGCCGCATGTTGTTTGTTGAAGGGGCACAGCAAGTGCTGAAATGGCAGATAGCTTCATGCACAGCCTGGATAAATATTGACTCTGGACACATTTCACTTATGAGGGCTTATGCAGGAGTTGTAAGAGTTCTCAGCCAAAAAGGATGACAGAGGGACATGTGATGTAGTGGTGGTGAAAAGGAGGAGGCTGAAGATGGAAGTGACTTTGTTGAACTTGAGCTACAGTTGGGAATGTATGGCAAGAGAGATAGAGAGCAAAAAGAAGTCACAAGAAGAGAGTCACTTGCTCTCTTCAGTCCATTCAGGAAGTTGCAACAACAATCAATGCAAGTTCAGCCAATCACTGTGAATACTGTGCCACATCGCAATGTTTTTTAATCCAATCACTGCAACTTTTCTGCAAATTTGACCAATTATTGTAGTTTTGTGTGAGTTTCGACAATCACAGCAGTTCAGCGTGCAAGACGTGGACATCACTTCACTTATGTTTATGAAGATGCATATGTGTGTAAACTATAACATAAACTTCTCCTATTTACTGACAAAAATCACTGCCAAAAACCACGCAAGGCAATTCCCTGATGTTCTGCACGAAAGCAGGTTAACATTGGAACTAGCACAATATCAGATTTTTTGCTCCTCGATTGTTGTCTTTACAGGAATTTGAAAAAAATATGCTAAAAATCAAATCTATTTTTAACCGTTTACTGTGTGTTTTGTCTCTACTTTGGCAAATAGATTACCCTCAAAAGATGAGGGAGGTGGAAAGAGAGTCTGCAACCATAACAGTTAAAAAGTTTACAAAAGGAACAATTATTATCTACTGCACAATTATTAGTGAAAAGGCAACCATATAAACTCATTAACAAAAGATGCACTAAGCCAGAATCTTCACTGGATTATTCATATGACATTATCACACATCGATACTTAATTTCTTAATATCATGATTATCGTCAATTTGCAACACCCCACTTCTACCGCAAAACAAACTCAGAGATCTGTTGCATCAAGATCGATTGCAAGTTCTGAAAGAATCAAAGTACCTTAGATCAAATACTCATTATGAGTGGTAACATTAGTGTAGTATAAATCACAAAGTAATTTAAGCGCACTCTATTTTAAGACTAAAAAGACTCAAATAAAATGTTTAAACATGGTTTGCAAGCATCATTCATTCAAAATATAAGGTTGGAGGTGTAATGAAAACAGCGTGTGTGGTTATACAAAATAGAAATCTAACCTTACAACACTGCAACATGTATCACATTTTTTTCAAAAAGCTGCCATGAAATCAGGCATTTCAGGCCACAACAATCAAAAATAAAAAAGCCCACAAAATCCTTCTGGGACTGTGTCTTGTTGAAGATGAAGGAATGAAACCATGATCCTATAAGCAAACCTAACACTTGACATCATCATTACAGAACCTTTACAACTGCAGAAAGACCCAGACCTGACAGTCTGGTGCAGCTGTACAGTAAGCTGGTCTCGCACAGATGGAGGGAAGCTTTGAAAGACTGCCCTCCTGTGTCAGACGCACAAACACATGTTGCACAATAGACTCTCTCTCCACTTATTGACAACTGACCTCCTTTAGGAGAGTGCATATTTCAGCCAGTCAGAACAAAGAATACTGCATCATTGAGGTTTCTGGATATGGATGTATGCTGAAATTAAACAGCGTATGAAAGGTGAACTTTCTCATTTGTGTACAGTATGTATTTATACAATCCCTGAATGTGAGACAATACTCACTTTGTATTGACTGTATGCACATAAAAGCACCTATATCATACGAACCCTGCTTCATATGTTCATGTGTGTTCCTTGTTCCAGCTAATCATGAGAGAAACAAACACTGGATTTTAACAGGTTGTCATCCTCCACTCCTGCTCTTTTCCGAAGGGAGCCGGCTGCCAAATCCCTGAGCATGCTTAACAATTCCATTACCGCCGTGCAGAACACCCACACTACTCTTTTGAAGCCAGGGCATTTTAGAGGAGAAGAGTTTATTGACTTCAAATTGTTACCACTTGAGCCTTCTCCTCTCATTTCTGGAAAAAAAACAATAAACCTGCACGTCAAAGTGCAGTGTGTGTAGCTCTGAGGTGAATTTTAAGTGATGTTTGTTCAGATGAGGTCAGGAGGAGGAGCACACCGTGACAGTTGCTCAGTGGGATGCCGGCGTGCAAATGTTAGGCCGCGCACTAATGCTTATTGCTCATCATAGGAAGGATTTTATTCGGCAGTGTGGTTTCTGTTAACATCCAATGGCTTGTTTTACAACGGAGCTCATCTGTGGACCAAATGTGTCACACAGTGAGATGGGAAAGATTCGGTCTTTCTGGTCTTTGCGCTAATAAAGTGTGACAGACGATTGGATTCGCGATCCGCCCTGTCCTCGCTTGCCATTTTCATAAGCCCATATATGTCACACTGTGACATTTGCCATGTGGTAAAACTGGACAACTTGCCACTCTATTTTGGGGATTTTGACTCCCTCCACCCCATATCGTCACGTCACACATATGCTGAAAATAATGTTTTGTTGTGACCCATGCAGTGTAACCTTTGAAGATGTCAGTTGGAGCAAGGCTACTGTGGGACACTTATAGCCTGTCAGCTGCTGGGACTTCAGTCTGTGGAAGACTGAGCTTACAGACACCTGTAGGCCCTCTCAACTTTTCCAGCACTGCGGGATGGTGTGTGTGTGTGTGTGTGTGTTTGTGTGTCTGTATGTGTATGTAACTACAATGAATTACCTACATGTAAGTAAACAAATCTCCAAACTACATTTCCAGATCTCCTCCACAATAAAATGGCTTTACTTTGAAATTTAATGGTCGCTATTACCATCTGGACTCTATCGCCTGAGTTTCCACTTAACTAAAAGGTTATTACAATGTAAAACTGACTTTTATCATTCTATCATGTGCTCCGCTGTGTTCACACCGTCAGTCACCACATGACTGTGTTGTGATTTCAGACTGATTTACAATGACTGGTTGTTAGCTTCATCCACATGTGTGATGTCATCCAACAGTTCAGCTACAGTCAGCTATTTTGTGCCAGCAAGGAGGAAATGAAGTGACCACGATTAACACCAGCTGACGTCTTTGTGGTTTTTAAAAATAAATGGATTCCTGGTTTCTGTTTGCCTCCAACAACTACTCCTGATTGTTGAAAATCTGGCTGCTCTTTTAATGTTGTGTGCAGTGATTATTTTTACAAACAAACCCAAAGTCCAATTACAATGGATTGTTTCATCACACTGCATCTTGGAAAACAAACGAGTGTGTCAGTTACTATTCACTTTCTTGACTTTTCAGTCACTGCATTTGAGAGCTAACAGATATGTGATCTATATTTTTGTACAATATTGCATTCGTACTGCTGTTGTCAGTGGTATACTGCTTGTTTGGCAGGAGGTATAAAGTGGTAGAAGTCACATGTCCTGTGATAGTTGATATAAGTACATTTTTCTTACATATTTGTTGTTCTTGCATTGGTACTCTTGCTGGTATTTTGTTGTTATTGTGGGTGGTATAAAGTGGTAGAACTTACCTGTCATGTGTTAGGTAAGCCGCATATTTCCTTGCATATTTCTTGTTCTTGCACTGCTGCTCTCTGTGATATATGGACGATATTGCAAAAGAAATTGGTAGAATTAATACGATAGGTAATAATTCTTTGTACTTGTATTGCTGCTCTCTGTGATAACATTTATTGCAAATTAAACCTGTTTTTCATTGTGTTTTTTAATGCCTTGATGAGGACCCTCTGGAGTCAAAGTGCATAGGCTTACCCATGAGCTAATAAAGAATTTGTAATATTATCAGAGTGCCTCAAATTCTTTGTCAAACTGACTACCTACAATATACCATGGACGTCCATTACAAGTAAGCTGTAAAGTCACTGTTTTTATTTCTACTGTGTCAGTTGTTGCCGGACAGAAAAAAAACATTCATAAAAAATGAATTTGTTATGTCGATTGCCACTGGGAGCCAGACTTTGCCGGTGTTCGTGGGATGGAAGAGGAAGGAAAGGGTTTGTTTGCAGAAGTCCGTTTTGGATAAGAAGGATTAACTGAGGTTTATCATTCAATTTCTGTGGAATATAGATGACTTAGAGTCTTATTATGCTGACATGATTTCTTATGAAGCTCAAGTAGAAAAAAAAAACACGAACCAAATGCAGAGAATTCAAAGCTGACTGAAAAGAAAATGCATTTACTGTATGTTGCAAATACATGTGCATGTCTACTAGGGTTGCAACGGCATGAGATTTCCATGTCACAGTTTCGTGGTACACAATATAACACCTTTATTATCCTCATTATAAGTTACAATGATTGTTAAAGAAATGAAAACAGAAGGGTGTGTTGTTGAACAAACACTTGTTATATACCTGAAATATATTTTTTAAATAACACTAATACAGTAGAAGTCAACACCGAGAATAAGCAAACGTACACAGTAACCATCAATTATCATACCACAGTATACCTGAAAACCAATATACTACTGCAACCCTAGCCTGTACATGACCATGTCCCACGCACACAATCCACCAATCGTCACTCACATACCAAACTACGATGGGGCTTGTAGCCAGGCAGACTGATCTGTTTCCTCACATTCTCAATCGGCTGCTGTCTGCTCCCAGCAGCTCAGCCCTGCCTGGCTGCCTGCCTGCACAGGGAAACTCAGGATCTCCATCTCCAGTATACAAACTGAAAAAGGCCCAATCAGAGGAAAAGAGGAAAATCACACTTGTCTTTGTTCCATTATGTACTGAGCATTAGATCAAGGCAGGGAGATGGTGAGAAGGAAGGTGAGGAGGCATGCAGTATAGGAATAAATGTGCGTGTGTGTGTGTGTGTGTGTGTGTGTGTGTGTGTGTGTGTGTGTGTGTGTGTGTGTGTGTGTGTGTGTACGTGTGTGTCTTGTTGGGGGGGCCTCTCTGCCACTGGGTGAGCTTATCCAGAGGATCTGTTCTGCTTCAAGAGAAGGAGAGAGAGGTCTGATAGGAACAGAGTGTGCCACACACTTCCACTGAGAGACACACACACACACACACACACACACACACACTCAAGCCAGGACTTTGTCAGCCTTACCTACCGCTGAGTGTGTGAGCACCCCTGGTCCAAAATCAGAGCTCCAATAACAAACTCAACCAGCTCTTCTGATTGGTTGTGACGAATGCTATCTGTTCACTGCACCCGGGTAATGTCTGCCACGAGAGGTTTGACGACCTGTCACCTTAATTTTATGTGTGTACATTAAAACTATCTAGTTTGGACAAAAGTGAGCGAGGAAACAATACCATTGCACATATAAAAAGTAAAAGAAAACAACTCCATCTATGCATTCAAGCTGTTTTGCCTTGACTTTAATTAAAATGTACTTCGTCTTCCATCTGAGAGTGGGCACAGGGGTATGGTGGACTTGCCCTTTATTTTGTCCACTGCCGTTTTCAGTAGGTAAGCCTGTGGGTGCCAAACGGCAAAGCCTGCCGGATCATTATTTGGGGGCCAAAAGGACGGGAGAGGAAAAGGCAGCAGAAAGCCGGTCATTAAAATTCCTACCACCTTGTTGCCTGCATCTCCCCAACCAGCTTTCATTTCCCTCTCAGGACTTGGATGCAAGGAAACGGTGAGGGAGTGCAGCTTGGCTGAAGTCAAGAGAGACAAACTTTAAATTGGACGCAGAAGGGATGGCCTGGAAAATGGCTCTAGACACTGAGATGTATCCAAGAGTAGACAATGCTGACCCCAGATCTGCAGGAGTTTGTGAGTCAGAGGATGGAGGGATACTACATCAGCTCATGCCAATGATACCAAAATGGGACAATAAAAACCCCTAACGAGTAAGACGGTCCTATCCACAAAGCTTTAACAGTAGCAGCCAGGATAAAGTGACACACAGATGAGTGTTTCATCCTCATGTTTTCAGTCTCTCCATTCACAGAAGAAGAAAGAACCAGCTAGGAAAGAAGTTAGTTTCTTATCTAAATTATCTCTGAGCCTAAATAGATGACATAAAAAGGCAGAGCATCTCAAACAGAGATGTCAGCTCTCCTTACCGCTTCCTCTTTCTCTTTGTTAAAGCACAGATGAGGACCACACAGAGAGCAGCGGGGCAGATAGTTGGTGTGTATTAACGGACTGGTTGGCGCAGAAGGGGATTTGTGCAGTGAACCTTGGGAGGCTCTTGCAGGTCTGCCGGTGGCCCTCAGTATTGGTGACAGTGTCCGGCCACTAGCCACTGAGGGGAAAGGAAGCGACCATATGACTCCATGGTTCACTAAAGACTGGTAGGATTTACAGTACACATGGGTGACCATCTAAAAGTGGATACATAACTTCACTACCTGATTAGCAATTGAAGTTACATTTAACAGTTAATTTAAAAGTATAAAACATATAAACTATAGACTATATTGTGCGTATGTATAGAAAGGACACACTTTAAATCCTGTTTTAAAAAAAGGTTGGCAGAATAAAATGCTGCCATTCTTTCTGCAAATGTGTGCGTGTCATATGTACCACATTGATATCTCTACAATACATGTCAGATCACGTTTACATTACATGTATATAAGCTTACTTTCACATCGGCAGGTAGAGGAGATGGTTGTGGGGCAGGAAGTGGTTGGACAGCTGACGGCTGCCGAGCCGGAGACCATTGTTCAAGACAGTGTTTCAACATTTGTAAGCTTGAAACCACTGGATAATTTCAGTGAGATATCAGGACATTTCCCAGCCTTAGTGGAGAGAGAACAAGGTACGTCAGATCATGATAATTTCCTCATAAGCAAAGCATTTATAATATGCTATATAACATGAAACATTATATTGAGCATAAAGAAATGCAATGTTTCAACACATCCGTGGTTCTCAAAGATGTGCACTGTGCCAACATTTATTCTGGCGACTGGGTTGGGCAGCACATCACCAAATAAAGGCTTATTGGGCAGCTATGTTAAATACTTACTCTTACTAATAACAGATTTTAATAGTACTTCAGTACTTCTTAGCTTGTTGATCATTATTTTAATTGAATTGTTGGGCATTCACTGTTTTAGAATCAGTGTGTGTGTGTGTGTGTGTGTGTGTGTGGGTGGGTCGGTGGGTGGGTGGGTGCAGACCCCCCTCTGGTTTAAATTACCTGCTGACTGACAGGCCAACGGCTGTCAGCGAAGATGTGCTGATGGGCACACACTGACGTACTCCTCCCTCCGTTGCCACCAATCCTGTCCCATCAGCCGTTCCTCCCTCCTCCTCCCCCTCATCCCCTCTTGCTCCAGCCTTCCTCTGTACGCCGTGATGCGCTGCGGTAGGTCAGGCAGGTAGAGATGGTAAGCAAAAAGACAGAAAAGCAGAGAGGCACACGGGGTGAAAGGGGAGACTTTTATTATCACCATTGTTTCAAGCTCACTGATTCTCTCCCCCTCCACATTGCTGACTGCTCAAATGTCCTGTCTTTTCAACACACCTGAGCTCTCCCCTCGCTCTCCTCACCCCTCGTCCCCACCGCTACCCTCTCTCTCGGCCCTGCAAATCCCTCCTCAACCCCCACACAACTCCTCCACTCCCCATTTGCTCCTCTCCTGTTTCTACCTTCCCTCTCAATGGGCTCACACTGCGTTTGGAGGATTGGGGAGAGGGGGAGAAAAAGAGGGGGAGAGTAAGAGAGACAGAGAGAGAGGGAGAGAAGGAGGGAGAGCGGCAGGCCTCTGGCTGTAAGGGAGAGTGCACCTGGATGGGCAGGCTTCCTGGACACGCTGTGAGGGGCTATTGTCCTGCATGTCAGCAGCCCCTCTCTTTTAATGGGGCCCGTATATCATCGTTCTGATTATGGCAGATGACTGGGACTTGGGGGAGGAGGGGTGGAGATGGTAGATCTGGGAGAGACATAAATGTGTGTGTGTGAGAGAGTGAGCGAGCGAAAGAAAGAGAGAGTGTCTTGGGGAGGGAGGTGGGATGAAGGCGAGGTTTGGGGACAGAGGCTTAAAAACGCAGGGACCCCCAAATCCCCCATCGACTGAAATCCTAGCACTTAACCCCGGCTATGGCATTGTGCGCTGCCGTGGGGATTTTTTCCTCTCTTTTTTTCATGGTCGTCATTCTTTTTAATGGACTCTCTCTTGCTCCATCTACCCCTCCCTCCTCTCCATTCACCCAGTGGATTCTTTAGCTGAGAAAGTTTTTTTTTCTCTCTTGGTTTATGACTTGTTTTCTTTTCAGATGTAGGAGGAAGGGAGGTGATGGCCGGTCACCTGTCCTCTCTGACCCGAATGCCCTCTCAGACCAGAGACTGTTAACAGATTTCACAAAGGAAAGAGCCATGGAGACCGCTTCAGTGAACCATCCTTTTCGACATACCATATTTCTTGCAACCGTGTAAACGTCATGCAGTGACAGGTAGCAGGAGTTATACACACTGACCTTATAAAGTATGACTTATAAACCTAATGGAAAATCTCACTCAGCGAGTAGATAAACATCTAACTGACATGTGACATGCTCACTATAAAACATTTATCCGTGCATCATCGACCTTTAGATTAGATCAGCCCATTCGCTTCAATCTGCATACAAATAACTCAACTTTAGACTTTTAAATTCTGTGGTGAACATATGTCAAAGTCCAGTCTTGCGCACAGGTGATACACACATCCCTCCAATAAAGACCTGTGAAAAACAGATATGTCTAAAATACACACTTAAAAAGAGGTCAAGTAGACTGCAAGTCGGGGTCGAACAAATACTCAACTTTCACCCAGGAGACTGGTGTTTGTGTCCTGTATGAAACCAAGTCAATGTAGAGGTGTTTTAATTTGTGGCCGGAAGTCAATAAAGTCTTTTCTTTAACCAAACCAAGTAGTTTTCTTGCCTCAACCTAACTTAACTGTGCCATGACACCAAAATGGATCTCCAAGAAGTTATTAGGAGGATTGGCGTATCACCTGCCTGCAAATTTGGATGTTGGCACATGCACCGCACACAAATGGAATGTGTAAAGTCCTGTTATTTGTATGCAGATTGATGAGATTGTGTATTAGATTCAGAATTCATCATTTATTTGCCTACAGGGATTTACTTCACCCCCACCCTGTGTTTGATTAAACACAGAAAAACTGCCCCCTTGGATGCCCCTATGGCAGATAAAATGTGATGTTCCCTCTTAGGTGACTTAAGCTCATGGTGCCCTTCCAGTGGAAAAAATGTGATGTCGTGCTATAAAGGTGCCGTTTATACTAGAAAAGGGTTTGGAGCTATCCCACCATAGATGGGCCTATTTGCACACTGGTGCCCCACCACATGTAGCTGGTGTCCTTTTTATCATTGTTTTTTGCCCCTGCCCCACACATAGACAAAGGAAACCAGGAGTTACTAGCTGACTAGTATTTTACTTTTATCTACTTTCACTAAACTGCCAATAAACTTTTTTTTGCTGTCTGCTAAAGTAAATGTTGATGGAATTGTCTGTTTAAAAGGAATCTTCTTGCTAATGAAACTGCATTGCTTTGCACTGATAATACTTTTAACAGACTGGTATAGGGCCTCTGTAATAAAGCAAAGCATTTCCGCTCACCTATATTTCAGTAAATAAAGTCCATTCAAAATCTACAATGCAACTATTCTCACTACATCTTTAAACAGCTGATGTGCTTAATCATATTTTTTAAAAAAGGTACAGTTTGTACAACTAATCCATTTAAATAATACGCACACTCTTTCCCCACTGCGCTGACATCTGACTGTTAAGTGTTTCAGCACTTCACTTGTGGAAGATCTGATCCAACTCAGCAGCAGATCAAAGCCTGAAGTGTTCGTGTTTTGGGTGACTGAGGAGAGAGCGAGTCATTCATTTCAAGGGGACAAATGGCAGCTAATTGAGTAGGTGTTGTAAGAGCTTGTCTGGATATATTTCAAATGAGTAAAGGGTCATTTCCTCCATAATTAGCTACCTATGTTGGGTTTTGTACAGCATGTTCGTGTGAGTCTGTGTGTGAGTGAGTGTGAGTAGGGTTGTCTATATTTGGAAACATAATGGGAGGGGTAGGCAAAGTTAAGCCATTCTTAAAGACAGTAAATCAATGAATATGAAACTTTATTAACCACAAAACTCTTCTAGCAAATCAGTCTTATTTGTTTTTTTTAAAGACACGTATGACAATAAAGAAACGTTGATAATATTTACTGACCACAGACTTCAATAAACCAACAAAAAAAGTTTGTTCACAGTTATTTAAACATTACAACCATTTTGTGTGTCTAAATGCGAGCCTGTGCATGTGTGCTCATTTCCCGGGGCTGATTAGGTGACAGGGGCCATACATCACACTGTGACCCGTGGTGCTGAATCTGGAACAAATATTAACGGAGTTAAACTAAAGCAACAACCCTGTAGCTTTTATCATTTAAAAAAATAAATAAATAAAAATAATAAAAATCTTTTTAATTCTTCAATCATAGTGTTTAACTATCAGTACGCCGATTTCATCATTACTTTAGATTTGTAGAGAGCCTGAAAACATTATGCTGAATGCTGGGAAAAGTTGTGCACAGGTTGTGTGCTCCTTTGAAGTTGAAGACAGGATGACATTACAGAGGGTATGTTTTGCTTAAGAACAGTCTGAGGCTCATTATTTTGCCGCACAGATGGAACTTTATTCGATTTCTGTACATTTCTTTAAATACAAATACTGTGGCTGACTGAAAAAAACAAAAAACACTGATGAACACCTATAGTAGATCATATATTCCTTTTTTATTTTTCCAAGAGCAAACATGAGGTGGTAGATTTACAGAGTGTGAGTGCGTGTCAGAGTACTTCCTATTTGGATGGCGGTAGCCATGTAGAGGGCAGAAAGAAACCTATAATCCGTCTATGCCGCTTGAATAGAGTCATTCTGAAAACAGTGAGTCAGTGTCCGCTCGCTGCTTGGTGCGTCAGATGAGAAGCAGTTAATGTGTCAGTAATTGGACAAGCAGTATATTTTGGGAAAAGCCCTTTATAAAAATATCCACCCACCGCCTCAGAGAGAGAGTGCGTGTGTGTGTGGCGCACAGGCAGCGCTCTTTACAGCCTGCAAATAAACAAACAAACAAACAGAAAAGAAGAGATGGAGAGTGAAAAGAAAGGACGTAGAAATAGCAGCTGTATTCTTCTGGTGTGTCTGGCTGGCAGCTCTCAGGGGATTGGCGGGATTAAGTGAGAGCTGCGGATGACATCACGGGTACGGACGGCCGCCTGACTCGTAAAGTGCCCCTCGGTTTGTGCATCTACAGGCCGGGTGCCAGAGCTAGGGTGTGGGCGAAGAGGGGGCAAGGGGGGATCATTAGTGAGGTTTTATTGGAGTGCTGGGGAGGAACCGCTGGTACATGGGTGCAGACTCGCAGGAAAACAGGATTCAGACGGGCTCTGTAGTGCAGCTATTTGATTGCTCCCAGACCCTCGCTGCAGTCTATGTGTGTGTGAGGGAGAAACAGAGAGAGAGGATTGTGTGTTTGATATGAGAGCGATTCGCATGTTTGTGTGTGCGGGTGAAATTTCACTTGTACGTAGGCAAGTCTGTGTGCGCAAGGATTTGTTGGCACGTGTGTATAATTGTCCTTTTATACATGCTCGTGCACATTTATGCGCGTCTCATTCCTCGTGATGGAAACCAGAGATATCCTATAGCTGTGGGGGCCTGATCTGCAAGTGGGCTGTCCAATGACGTTTGCTCCGAGTTTCTCATAAAATGCACGAGGCAAAAGCCAGAATTCCTTTTGGTTTTCCCCTCCCTTCACTACTCCTCCTCCTCCTCCTTCGCCTCTGTCTCCCTACAAATGTATAAAAGACGACAGCGAGGATATCCAGCGCTGGCTGATACAAATCCCACTCAGTCGCCTCCAGATGGGATGGCTGCCTTTCACATTGAGAGCTCAGCAGTAGCCCGTCCTGACTCATTGTTTCACTCCATATAAAATGAAATCAACCACATCTTCTGGGGGTGGCTAAATACTAGCTACCTTTTCCACTTACGCTGGAGCAGATCTGTGTCTTCTGAGGAGATATGTTGCACTGAAATGGCTCATAATGACCCATGTGGTGTTAGGTACATGAAGCAGGGCTAGCAGACAGTGGTTTGACACACTCTTTAAGATTTGCTCCGTCTGTGTGTGCGTCTCGTCACTGACAGCCCTGAGGAAAGGCTAGAGGAACTGTATCCTCTCCATCATGCCACGGCTAGGAAATGAGCCATTCATTCTGACCACTGCTGTCGAGCCGTCTGACCTCTCAGGGCTGGAAGGCCCGCTGTGGTCTCATAAAAAATGCCAGTCATAAAACAGCTGAGGGGGTAAGTCGCTCTTGAGCTATTAGTTGGTGATGCTGGATGAGATTTCAGTAGGTGTCGGGGTGTAAGATTGGACGAGGCTAGGAGGTAGGCTTGTGTCTCAGAATTGACAGATAGGCTGAGAGTGGTGAGAACATCAAATCATGCAGAGGTGAGCTGAAGTTATCAACTTGTTCCTTATCAGGCCTCCTTGGGCCTTTCTTTTATAGTTGTGGCGCAGCCCGTTGAACAGAACTATGCAGGCCCCGTCTGTCCATAAAGAACAGAGTTTGTCTTAAATTAACCGTAATAGTAACATTAGTTGACTTTCTCAAAGTTTGCATTCATACAAATCTCTACTCACACACCGTCTTAATGCACTAAATGCACTTGTTATCAATTGGGGGGAAGGCATTATTACCTATTAGCTGTTTTAATGGTGCAAACAGGGGCGCACAAAGTAAATACTGAGGTTTACGACTTCCCCTGCTCGAGAACAGCATATGTTTGATTGTGGCTGCTAATGTTAAACTAATTAGGGGGGTCTGAGCTGAAATACTATGCAGAACATTCATGTTCACTCATTTGTGACTAAACACTGGTTAACTGGGAGCAGAATGGGAGCATCCATGCCTAATAATAGGCTAAATAAACACATAAAATTACAATTTATATTTATCTGAACACAATTAATCAGCCATTAAAGAGGAAGTATGATGGTGTTGTATTTTTCTGCATTGTGGATAAATGTGGTTGGCAGACAATGTTAAACAGAGGCTTATCTGAGGGAACACTCCATGTACAATTTTAGCTAGTAATTTCCCTGTTGAGATAAAGGAATAACATTGCATTTATATAGCCATTAGTTGCCATCTGTTTTCTGAGACTTAGCTCCTCTGCAAAGCTTTGGACACAACCAAAATTGATTTCGGATAATATGATATGTTTAAGCATATTTCAAGTCATTTTACTGCTGAACGATTTAACAGTATTTGGGAAAAAATATGTGCAGAATTGTTTGTCTTAAAAGATACAGAGAAATTGATTTCAGATTCAATTTTCAGGGAATTTAACGGATTAAGTTCCTTAAATGTTAAACACTCAAGTGGTAAACCATGGGTCCTCATATACAGGTAATACAGTGTGGAGAAGTGGCATATAAAAATAGGAAAGACCTCCAGTCTGATAATCATGAGCCAAATTAATAATACACATTTAAATTACTTGCAAAAGAGCATTGCTGTATGACTACATGGATATACAAAAGACTAAAACAAAAGATAAAATCAATCCAGCAAATAAAAATATTATGAACCAGTTCAGGTGTTTTTATGTTCCTTTATATCCCTATTATGGATTTTTACTGTGGCTCATATATTTTTGGTCATAAAAGGCCTGCCTAGAATAAAGTTTCCATATACAGATACAGTATTCTAACACAAACAAGTGGTCTTTCTCAGGTCTCATGTTATCAAAATATGGAAACATTCTTTTCAAACATGGCAATGCTCTGAGGTCAGGTTGAAAAACTGGCGTTATCTTTAAAAGCTGTGGAGAGTCAATTCTTCAACTGGACTGGAGTGTCTCAAGGAGAGTGTGTGCTGATGGAAGAGACAGGGCAACAGACGTGACGTCAGATACTATGAGAATAGTGACGGTTAACAAACAGAATCAATCAAAATCATCTCTTTACTTTATTTGTGGTCCTTTGACTCCTCTTTGAAAATGACATGGATCCCACAGGAAAATCAGGATTTTACTGAGGGCTGAGAGTGGTGTAGTGTGTGTGTCTGTGAGTGTGTGTGCTTGTGCGTGTGTGTACAGTGTACAGTATTAGCCTGGAGGAGGGACAGAGAAACAGTGCTGGCATGTATTTCCACCAACAGGGAAAGAAACTGACAAAAAAAGACTGAAGACCGTTTCCAAAGCACTCCACTCAGCAGAAAAACTGCCTAGGTAGTAAATCAGCTGACCCCTATCAAGCAGACACACACACACACACACACACACACACACACACACACACACACACACACACACACATACACACACACACACACACACACACAAACACAATGATACTTGACCCCCCACCATCCTCTTAATCCCGTAAATGTTTTTACAACTCGGTCTGTCACTGAGAGCGCTGGACACTGAGGTGTTTACATTAGGCTAACCATGCTAGCTAGCGGCACTGAGCACCGCATGGTCGTCTATCACAACCAGAGTGCTCTCATAAACATAGTAATTAGGCTGCGCTTTATTGTTATTTAGCCCACAGATCGTTAAGTTAGTGTAAACCAACATATTAACCTCTGATTAGGTTGGCTCTGCTAACACTGTGTCATCACTGCGCCACATTTATCATAGCACTTTCACATCACATTCATCACAGGGTCAGTCACCTGTAGCAGTAATGAACGGCTCATTAATCATGTTAATATCCAAAATTACAACATCGATGCATCATGGTGGCATAGCAGCTTATAATATTAGGTTTGTAATTTTTTAAACCTTCAGATGAAGCTACTAACATAAAACATTGCTATTCATATACACGTGTGTGTATGCTACAGGAATCCAGCTGTGAGCCTTCTTCCTTTACTAGAGTTTAGTAAGGCAAGAACTAACAGCGTTTTGAAAAAATTTAGCCAAATATGATGATCAGTATTTAATACTTATATGCTAGAACAAAAACACAGTTTTCACTCCAGACTCTTGTAAACATTGAAACTATTGGATGCACTTATCTTACCTTACACATTTTTTTTGTTTCAGTTACCTCTTGCTGCATTTAGGAGCCACCAAAGTGCAATGTCGTCATATATTGTTAATTGTATTACAGGTCATGTGTTTTACAGAGCAGAACAGAGTGAACCAGGAACTGTTTCAAAATGTTCATCTGTATTGCACTTACCACTAACGTGTGTTTCTGTATTGCACTAATTGTAGAGGGAATCAATTCAGGACCACATGATCCAAGAAGAGCAGACAGGAAATCTGCGTTGGGAACTGAAGCAAGAGGAAATTGGAGGAGGGAAAAAAAAGCTGGTGCAGTGGGACATCAGGAAGCTATTAGACAATATGAAATTAATGGGTTTTAGGTATGGACTTCGGTATAAAAGAAATTAGACTATCCAAGAGATGAACAACAAGCTGGTGAGGAAGACTACATCTGCCTTCAGCTGAAGCAAGACAAACAGTCCTGAGTCCTGTGAGCTGACAGCCAAAGATTCTAGGGAACATCTAAATCTGTAATGTATTATAGGTAAGATCATTTATCTCTCTCAACGCTGGAAGTATGGGTTTGTTCTCAATATGTTCGAGGTAAGAATCCAATGAAAGAATGAAAGAAGAAAAACTAAAATCAGAAATGTGTCTATTTTAGCTTTGAGGACTATAAATGTGTTTATGTGTAAAACTGCATTTTGTGTACTTAGAAAATAATGCATTTTAATGTAATCCTAATAACAAGTCATAGGATGCATGATAATATGAGTGAATACACACAGTGTCTGCCTGAGTTGAGAATTATTCTAAGGGGAAAATATGCTGTTTGGGACATTGCCCTTAAATGAAAGGCTGTGTGAACAGAGAAGTCTGGATCTAATAAAACACACAAAGACTTTTGAAATTTTGATTTTAACCACAAAAACAGTGAAACTAAGTGAGAGATCAAGTCTTTACATCGCTACCATGACTGTTGTCATGACTTAAATCGGGATTTCAACCCTTTTTTAGAAAATAATCTATTGTTTCCTCAACTTGCACACAACAGATTATGGAGTGTAAAACTCGACTCAGTGGCTATTGACATTTTACTGATATGGGAGGGCAGCTTGTTGTTTTGCATTAAGCTACAGAAACTAAAAATCCTCTGGAAACATCATCACCAAACACAATGCCAAACTTGTCTTGTCCATGTCACACAGAAGAAAGTTTGGGGTTTTAACAATAAAAATTCAAGCTTTGTGTGTGGGAATAAATGATATTCACATGCAGTATTTCTTCCAGGATCTAAAAGTATAACAGCACAACAGTAAATGATCTTGTGCAGAATGTGGTTCCATTGTTGGTACTTTGTAGAACTCAGTCAGTTTTTTAGTGTTTTACCAAAGCAACTGTCATGTGCAGATCTTCTAAATTGTTTTACTGTTAAACGAGTTAGACAACAACAGTGCAACACATTTTTACAATTATAGCACTAGCAGTAGACATATCAGCATGCTGTCATCTCTTAATTGTCTCAGTAAGGCTTCTGTTTCTGTTTCTCTCCCTGCCTCAAACATTCACAACAATAAAAATTCAGGGACACACACAAACCACAGATTGAAGCTTTGTTACAGTATTAGTTAATGGTTTGTGTTTAATTAATTTGGTGCTCATGAGCTAAAACCACTGCTCCTCATAGTGAATCATCCCTATCTGTGAAAACCTAAGCTGCTTGTTAAAAAAACATGGGAGAGCCTTACATACCTTATTTCAATTATTATTTTCAAGTACTTTTCACACTGTTGAGATGTTCTTTGAACATTCCTAGCTCAGTAAAAGCAGTGTTCATCCATGGCTGCATATTTCTCATGTCACCTGCACCACAACATGTGACATGGCTTATTAGTTCCACGGTGTCAACGCTGTGCATTTGTTGTTATAAGTCATTTCCAGCTTGTTATATATAATTTTCATACGGATGAAATAGCCCTGCTAACCTAGCTTTTGGCTTTTTTTTAATATATATATATTTCTTTAATTCAAATTATTTTTCATTTTGCAGGTCTAAATACTGTCTAATGCAGTAATGTGTTTTTTCTTTATTCACTGCTATATTTTGGTCTCACACATGATCACAAATATAATGATCCATTAAACACAAGAGTAGTTTAACATTTCCCCAAAACCATCTGTGCAAACTGTAAAATGTACAAAAAACCCTGTCCACATTAAGATGATGTATGAGACATTGTCCTATTTCTGGATAAGACTTTTGTATGTTCACAATGACCAGTATCAGTTGGTGGTGGTGATTATAGTTCTGTCCATAACACGATCAGTAGCAAGTATAGTACTAACATGGGGCTTGCTTGGAGCGACTCATTGTCTGTCTGCTTTGTGTTGAACTTCCTCCTCTCAGTGCCGCTAAATATTTTGGCTACAGAACAGTGAAGTCATTGTTTCCACTTTTTCAGTCTAATATATTTCACAACAATGTCCAAGTAACCCATCCACATTTGTGCATTTTTAAAAATTAAAAAATGTAACATTGTGGTGTACTCTGTTCTGTATTTTAGAAGCTCAAACATGTGAGAACTTCTTGGCATCAGCTTCTTTGATGCAAGCAGTTCCCACAATCATATTATCCTTTTACAATGTCAACCTTTGCTTACAATTTGTCTTTGGGTTTAGTGTCTGATGTCAGAGTTTGTGAATGCAGTGCTGTCTGCTATGCTGCACAAACAACACAAACATACAGGCCATGCTGTATACATTTTGTCTTTTGTTTTCCACCCTGGTTTAGACCACAAGTATGACTACTCAGACTTGGCTTCCAGATTCTGAATTGACCCCAGCTTGGGGTCAGGGAGTTTCATGCCCACTGTATATACAGAGGACACCAGTGGAAGCTGTATTTTTTTCTTTTACATGCTTGCATGATGAATTAAACCAAAATCCGTAACCTTGCTGCCAGAGAGTCATGAAGCTGTATGAAACCACAGTTTGAAACCCGGTTTGGGAGCTGGGTCGGTACTGAAGATTGTCCCAACCTAATGTGAGGAGTTTACAGATCCCGTCTGTAAGGTAAGACGATGACAGCAGAAGGAAAGAGAAATAGGTGCCCAATACCCACAGTCTACATCAGGTGAGTCAGAATAATGCCCTCCTACACAATTTAGATGAAAAGTTAGCAGGGTAAAGGAATGAGTAAAAGATACCATTAAAGTGACTATGTGGAACTTTCAGTTTTTGTTGATTCTAGCGCCCCCTTTTGACAAAGCGGAACGACACCAGCACCTGCTGTTGTTGTTTTGGAAGCAAGTGACAGAGTCCGCAGGATGGATCGCGATGAGGTAATGTATTTATATTTGATTTTATATGTGAAATATGTGATCGGACCCGGGCACAGGCATTAATAATAACTATATAAAAATAGCAGTCTTTTTCACTGATGATCTCGTTTTGATGTTACAGGTCATTTATAATCATCAGAGGAATCATAAGACTGTTTTATAAACACTTAAAAGTTCCTCGTGGTTACTTTAAGTATTATCACATGTTAATGGTGACAGAACAAGATAGTACCTGGTCTTAATGTGGAGGGTTCTGGCCCAAACGAAGCACCGTTGCTGTCCGTTTCTCTGTATCATCCTGAAGTCCACAATGCCTTTATTCGGGGTCGATGTCTGCTCAAAAAGGTCCCAGGATCTAAACAATTAGAACATGAATACAAGACTATTTTCTCAGACTCTATGATTATGTGCACATACGGCACAATGCTGGATATAACCACATTTCAATCATGATTTATGTGAGCCATTAGCAAGTTCACATCTTCCTTCCTCTAAACAACGAAATCCAAAAATCTATAGACGGATTATTCTAAATCCAGAGGATGGTTTGGTGATTACACTAACGACTTGAAATAGCACATAATGACGGACGTAGTGGAACAACATACAGCAGGAAAAAAGCTTGAGGGAAGAAATCTTTCCGGGGGAATATTATTTCTGACATCACGCTGATAATGCATTTTATGGACTATCTGTCGTTCACTATGAGAGATCAGTGGGAAATAATCCAGCTGGGTGAAAGGCCTTCAATTTCAGTTTTGATTGCAAATTACGAATTTATCAAATCTAAGATGTTGTGCAGGCAGATGTGCATGCCTATGTGTGTACATGCATGCGCAGGTATGTTTAGTGATGCTCAGTGTGTGTGTGTGTGTAGAAGAAGAAAAAAAACTCTGGCACTGAGTAGATCTTTGCGTGAGTGTCTATAATTGGCGGCAGAGGGAGAATCTGTGAGCTGACATCTGCACTTGATTTTTTGGTGATAATAAATCAGGTTTCTTTCTCCGCTGGTGTGCTTCCACACAGCCCTCGCTCTCTCTCTCGTCTGTGTTTCTCTGTGTATTACACACGCTCTCTCTCTCTTGCTCTTCTCCTTCTCATTTCCTCAAGCCTGTGGAAACCCAAGGACTAGCTGTACAGAGTTCCTGCAAAACTTTGGACTCAGCCGCACATTTTGGGTGGCCACACAAGCTGAGTTGTGAAAGCTCCTTCCTGGCCAAAGCTGTAGCGGGAGAAAAAGGAAAGGAGTGTAAAAAAGGAGAGACCTGCTTTGTGATTATCAGCCAGTGGAGGTGGATGGAGACAACGAGGTGCGAACAGGCCACAGCTGAGGAGAGCACAGTCTGGCAAAACCTAAAACTGCCTGTGTGGAGGCCAATTTTTGCTGACTGCACCTATCTCTACCATACATGGCTGAGTTTATGGTAAAGGTTCGCCACTGAGCCATTTCTCTCCACATCAATTTCCTGTCTAGCCACAGCCTCGACACCAGATTTAGGGCTCAAAGACTGCTGTTTTGATTATCCTTCTTCTCGTTACATTAAACATGATCTGGAGTCAGACATAGTGAAACAAAAATAAGGGGAAATCCTCTTGGAGCGCAAATGGAGGTGACCAGGGTTGTGAAGGTTACTCTCAGTACATATTCCACTGATGATTACAGGATTAATGCTCCAAAACATAATATGTACTCCTAAAGATTACCAAAACCAAACTATTTTTGTTTACTGTATTTTTCATTTAACAAAGAAAAATCAAACAATTCAAGATTATGTTTACTTCATATGTTTGTCATATTAAACTGAAAAAGGGAGTATATCATGTTTGCTTTAGACTGCCACTGCCATTGTTTATATGGAACACAATGCCTCATTCAAAGCCTTTTGTCTAAAAGATTTTGAGTAGTATAATTCAGTTGTATTTAAACATGAAGGGAAGAAAAGTGCTATATACTTAAATAAACATAAATGTAAGTCACACAGGATTAGGAGTCGATTTCTTGGAACTTCAGGATTCAGTTCACTTAATGATGTGATTAGAAAATGATTATCAAAACACTGATGCATCAAATGATTGATTTCTACACATGATGTATTTGTTCTCACTGTCTTGCTACCTTTGAAACAGAATCTGTTTGTAATTAAAATAAACAGAAGAATTTACTTGCATTATCTTTGTTCAGCCATGCTCACCAAAACATCCAACTGGTTCAACCAAACATTCAGCCCATTCTCACAAAACCGCGGCGATCATAAAGTCAAGAACTGGGTTTTAAATGTCCACATCGATTTTTTCCCAAAACCCTCCACAGAATGTGATGCTTGACGTAGTGTAGCCCTGGTGAATGCTAATGATAATTAGCAATCTGGATAAAAAGAAGTTATGCTGTTGTTCTGCAGGATAAACTTCAAGAGATTTACCGATCCTGTCCACATCAGCTATTGGTTTTTGAAAAAACATTAACTGGATGATGTAAATTCTAACTATGTTGCCAAACAGAGCTGCCATTCACATGTGGCTGTCTACTGTTGCCTTAAAAGCCAAGGGTTTTCCGTATGTGTTTGTGTGATACACACAGAAGAGTGATGGGGAAAGATGGGGAAAGATCCAATGAAGAACAGCCAAACAAACACACCTTGCATACCTCAATATTGACTATAGAACAAAACCTGTGTCTGTGTGCATGCACAAATACAGGAATGGAAAGCTGGAGTATGAATTTGGATGTGTCTGTATGTGCATGCCAAACCTTGCAGATGAACAGACAGGGCTTGAGATCATTTCTCAAGCCAGAGTGAAAAAGCCAGGCTGACACGAATAGAGAAAAACAGGCCTTGATCTTTCAAAACACACAGTTCTTCAGAAAGATGTGACGACTATGTGTGTTACTTTGGATCATTTCCATTACAGCAGTTTTACACATGCAACCTCGGGGTATCCAAGGCCAGAAAGGTGAAATGATCAGGCTTCAAACCTGGCTGACCTCTAACTATCACGACAAAAAGTCAGTAGCTGGATCAGAAAAATACAACTTCCTGCCTCTTCTGTTAAAACTTTAAACAGGAAGGGAAGAGAGGGTTTTTGTATTACTCTGAGAAGAAACAGTGTCTTTGGGATTCAGTAATAACTATCTAATTTAATTCTATTAAGATTCGTATGAGTACAATTAAAAGGTACATGACTTGATTGATCTGCGATTAGACTGAGGTTGATTAGTGTCCAGTGTCTATGCCTTGCCTATGTAAAACTGATTTCCTCTGAGAGTCTCTCTGTAGAGGGTGTTGCTGTATTTGTGCATCCAATCATCTTTCCTTCACAGCATCCCTCCCTCAGGCAACAACTCAGTAAACATTGGGTCTCAGTCTGTCAACGCTGTTGTGTGTTTAGACATCTGTTTCAACCACAACTTTGCGCTGATCGTCAGTATCATGTGGCTGTAGTCTGGAGTCACATCCGCACTCCCAAATACATGTTATCTATTACCACATTTGGATCTAATTCGAAGGAGTGTTTCGCGGTTGGGGTGGTGAAAGACCTATCCTCTCTTGTTGTTATGAAATTTGTAAGAGATGGTTAGCATCTGAGCGTGCATGTGGTGCAGTGTTACAGAATTAGTCATGTGTGCTCTGAATTATAAAAGGATGTAAGCTGAACTGACAAGAGTACAAGTAATGTATCATCATGTACCCCACACTGAGGTTATAAATTGTTCTGTGGCACGGTACTGTTACCGTACTACTGTGCCGTTGGTAACGGCTTTTTAAATGAAAGGACTTGCTGCCTTTCCTTGTCATTTATGATGGTAAATGAAATGTTGGTTTGGCAAAAGAAGCAATGTGAAGGCATCACACTGGGCTCTGGGAAATTGTGATCAGCCTTTGTCATATTTTTTTGACATTTTACAGACTAAAAGATTAACCAACTGATAGTGAAATTAATTGACGGGTTAATTATAATGAAAATAATTGTTAGTTGCAGCACAATGACATGATGTAAGCATGTAAATCTATGTGACAAGAGACAGAAAATGTCTTTATCCTCCATTACTGGAGATGGTACTCATTAACATACAAACATTACATCAAACTCACTAGCTGGACCACAAACCTCATCCCCCTACCTTAGCTTTTTGAATCTCACATAAGAAGAGAAATATATGGCCTAGTCCAGTGTACCATTAAACTATATGGAGCATTACCCATACTGCACATAGGGGCCATGCCACAGTTTTATTGCAGGTTTACAGCTCGCTGGTGGAATAACAGCAGCCTGTTTCCTTAGGTGGAAGATGGGAAAAGAGAGATGTGTGTGTGTGTGTGTGTGTGTGTGTGTGTGTGTGTGTGTGTGTGTGTGTGTGTGTGAGTGAGAGAGAGAGAGAGAGAGAGAGAGAGTGTGAGTGTGTGTGTGTATATGTGTGTGTGTGTGTGTGTGTGTGTGTGTGTGCGTGTGTGCGTGTGTCTGTGCGTGTGCCTATTAGGACCAGGTGTACTGAAGGACGCCAGGTAGCTAAAAGTAGACCTCTAAAAGTCAGACAGTCCGTCATTAGTCAAGATGATGATGTAAAACTGTCAGAATAGAATGGACAGCGTCAAGCAGCAAATCCAAAGCAGTATATTAATTCATATTATTATAGCTGGGGACAAAAGAAGGGCAATATTGGGTGCCTTACTGTAATGGTAGGATGTCGGTCAAACAAAATCAAACCTCTTCCTCAACTGTCCAAAAGTCCCAGTCCGATTACCACCAATTACAACCTCAGCAAACCTTTTAACATAATGTCTACATTTACAATCTCTGACCTGCAGTAACACCAACTACCAACCATACCATTATTTACTGGGGGCTCTAAGCTCTAAGTACCTGCACATTCTATCAGCTAAGAACTAGACACATGAATGGAGCCATGGTGCCAGTTGAAACATTTGAGCTGAAACCAATAATCGATTTATCAGTTAGTCAAAAGTTAAAAGAAAATGAATTGCCAATCGATTAATCATTTAACTTATTTTTCAAGAATGTCAAACATTTGCTGGTCCTGGCCTCTCAAATGTAAGGAGTTGTTGCTTTTATTTGTCTTTTATGACAGTCAATGAAGTCTCTTTGGGCCTGGACTGTTGATTGACCAAAACAAGCAATTTGAAGGCGTCCGTTTGGGCTCTGGGCAATTATGATGAACATTTCTCAGTTTCATTAAGTTTATAGATTAAACAATTAATCATGAAAACAATGTGCAGCCATAGAAAATAATACTCTATAGGAGTAGTAATAGTAGTAATGGTAATACTATGAACAATAATGACAATAATGATTAATTTACTTTACTCACTTGAACATATGACATTACATTGCTGTAATAACTGTGTTGCAAATTATCAACAAACATCACAAATTCAACAGGAATAACACTGCAAACTGCAAAGATTCTAGTTTGACTGAAAAATAAACTCAAATCATTTTTTCATTGAGATTTAATTGGTATTAATATGGACAGATACATTCAGTGTGTGTGAAAATGCTCCTTTAATTCCAGAATAATTATTAATTGCTCAAGTCTTCTGTGTAGACGCTATAATCACCAATAATGGGAAGTGTAGTTTTTTTATTGGCATTCAACTTTGCAGGATACTGTAACAACTGAATATTAAGTAGACTCAATATTTTCATCCTGTTCATATTTATGAACAACTCTAATGATTCTGAAGGATACACTGGTGAGTCGAAGTGTAATATCAACCAGTGACCACAATAATGTAAAACACAGACAGATTCTAAGTTGACTCAGACATGTGAAAATGGACCCAGTGTCAAGCCCTGTGTATTGCTCAAGTGTGAATTTCACTGTTCATACAGTAAGTAATCACATTAATCTCTCTAATGGCAATAGATCTCAAATAACCTGAGTGACTTGGAAAACAATACCTGTTAAAAGCCTTTTTAAACTCATACAATGCAAGACTTACAGCTTAATCGCACGATTGAGGTTGTTAATCTATATAGAACTAAATCAATACTGGAGGGCAGTGTGGTGGGATCAATTCCCTGAGGGGGAGGTTCGCCATTGAACACGACACCAAGGGACGAGCGTGCCTAATCCATGTTTGAACTTTAAGTGAGCGTGGGCCTCTCTTCTTTACATGACCACTCCATTCCAAAGCTGACAGGGTTACTCAGTGACCATACAAGTCCAGTGTCCATGTGTGAGATAGGAACCGGACCGGCCACTGTTGTATATCCATTCACTCACCCAAACGTCTACCAGCTCCCTGAGAAAAGCACATTTTCCCTGCACTCCCATATTTCCAGGTGTTTTGGTCATTAGGGCCTCTGGCTATTAGAAGCGCCGTGGTGCTTGCTTAACGGTTATAAGGCCAACCGTCGTGCTCGGATCACACCTCCACAGCTGTAAAGAGCGACGGGGAGGGGGTGGCAGCCGGGGAGGCATGCGCAAGGGGGGACCGGGCCCAAACGCCCGCTTTGTTCTCTGGGGGCTCCGGTTACCCCCAGCTCTCCCCCGCAGCCTGCGTGACATTCAATACTGCAACTGTAAATTTTACATTAAGCGTGTGAAATCACAGATGCACATGTCACAGCAGTGTCATAAAGTGAATTTACTTAGCTCGACTTCAGCACGCACCTCAACTCTTTACGTCTCTGTAGGGGGGCGACTGGGGGTGGGGCTGGTGGACGAAATTACAGCAATTAATTCTTAAAAATGGCTCCCAAAAAGTGCACTATATGTTGACGTGTTCAGGGTGCACACCTGGTCCTGTTCACCTTATTAACAATAGCCCGCCGTCATTATTTTTCTTTGGTACTGCATATTAAAGAATAATTGATATTCAGTCTAGGCTTACAGCTTGTTAAAGGTTTAATGGTCTGTGAATGTGAATAATAACTATGGGTGAAAACTAAGAGAGTGAGAATGACCTTTACAGTACACACAAATAGCACAGTAGAAGTGCAATGTGAATACACACACAAACAAACACACACGGAGCACGATTCAGGAACAGGATATGAGACTGGAATATGAAATAGACTGTAAAGTTTATGTGCTATCACATCCCGGAGTTACAACACTTTATTTCAGTCTAACAGCATTTTAAACATTCACAGGCAAGGGAGCTGCAAATCTGTGCGCTTACTGGTGACAGAGTCCGAGTCCACCTGTTCCCTCTCAGATCATCCCTCCACTAAAAATACAAAGAGAGGAATCCAGACAAGTCTCAGTCGTAAACAGCAACCCAGGGAGACCCATACATAATGTGCCTCCATACTTGCGTTAAGCAACCATGACTGTGCAAGTGCTTTGATTAGGTCACCCATTAGAGAATTTGGTCATTCTTTGAAATTTGCACACGTTTTTAACTTACATTAATATAATATAAAGTCAGCAGCCCCTCCATTGTGTGTGACTCTGCATAGAGACTTGAGGAAAAAGAAAAAACCTTATGAGGGTCAACCCCATGCAACTTCCCCACTTCCTATGCATAAAATGCTGAATATGACTAATTCATGCATTCCCTTAAACCCCCACTGTTCATTTGGCAATGGCTCACTAAATTCTGCAGAGCACCCTGTGCCGCCTACCCTGTAAGAGTATTCCCCTGCTCAAAGGGTGAGGGGGAGCCAACATTAAGACTGGTGGCTTGTAAAGTGAGCTGGGAAGTTTAATTGATCTAAAAGAATTTAATGTGGCGTAGTGAATCGCGGCAGACAGCATGGATTTATATCACAACCCTGTAGAAACGAACATAATATTGCCGGGGTTTTACAGCAGAACGGGGGATTTTTTTAATTGTGGCCACAAAAATGATTGACTTTGTGTTGAGTCAAACTGCAGTTCAATAACAGCCCCGAATGCCCATTTTAATTCCCACACTTGCATAAAAAGTTGTGGAAAGTCTACGACAATGTACTTTACTTCACACATAAGTTATTTAGAAAGCTAGTTTAGAGTATTAATTAAAGCCATCACACTTGTAGAAGAGTATTTTTTGGCACTGACCCATTTCACACATCACAAAGCAATATTCACGCCTGAGCTGTATCATTTTAAACTAAGCTCTTGCTCTCTCAAGTGTTAAGTCCATCCTGCACGGACCTCTATGAAAGCACAGAGAACTCTGCAATGTGTTAGAGATTTTGAATGTAAAACCAAGATTACCACACAGCCACAGGGAAGGGGATTCAGCACAATCCCCACAGGATGTGTAGCAGCCAAGTCAAACAAGAGAGCAGATATTTACTAATATGTTCTGGATACCGCGGCCACACAGATATAGAGATGCTCACAACAAATAACAGATGGACGTTGAGTAATGTCATTTCTTTTATTCTGACTTTGAATGTCCTGGATGTTGTGTAATGCACAGTGTTTTGTAGATACAACATGCTTTACAGAGTGTTGGATGCATTTACTTTTAGATCATCTTTAAACAAGTTTTAGTTTGCAATTCATGGGGGTTTGCTTGAGTTTATAGCTCCGCAACAAGTACACAACAATCACAATGGCACTCAAGCCTACAGTGTGCATGTGTGTGTGTGTGTGTGTGTGTGTGTGTGTGTGTGTGTGTGTGTGTGTGTGTGTGTGTGTGCGTGTGTGTGTACAGTGGATCAGTAGTTTTAAGTAACTACTATGATAACTACTTTCTACTATTTTGCTAACTGCCCCTGATCAAGTACAAGTACTTAGCATGTATTTGTTGTAAAGACACTTGGTGATCAATAATCATAATTCTTAAAGTGCTAAAGAAAAAAAAAAAACAATAAAAATTACAAATCCTCAAAAAATAGTGTACCATCAAAACACGCTAGGCTTGCTCCATTGCCCTCAGTGGTTTGCATGATTTTTTTAATGATGTTTTTGATGCAAAGAATAAAAGCATGGATCCCAAATGCACTGTGCTGTGTTTTCTTTAACGGAATAGTAAGAAAGTACTGCACTGGAGTGATTTTCTCAACGGATTCACCTGACTCAATATGTGATAAGTGGACTGGCACCAAATTAATCTCTGTGCCCTCAGTAGGCGGTGCTTTTTCAAATGTCTTGCCATAGCGTGACGAGCATTAAAATCCTCAATAAATGCATGCTAAAAGACAGCAAACTGGATATTTTTCAGCACAAGTTGATATATTTTTATTTTTTAGGAAACACATTTAAGAACTTTTTTTTGTCCAAGTTTGAATCATTTTTATAACTTGTGACTTACGAGTACTGTTGGACTGTGTACTTTTTTATTTACATGTGCACTTGAAAGCTAGCTTTTGAAGGCAGAGATTTGGTTGGTACTGAGGTGATCATTAGTCCATACTCAAAATAGTTGTTAAAGTCGTTTTAACACAGGTTCATAGTGGCTGAACTGGGTTCAAAGCCACAATTTAATTGAGAAATGGCTGATGTGTAAATTTTAGCATGTAACTAGGCATAAACTGAAGCTTCACCATAACTCGTGTTGACTTAGCTAAGCCATCCTATCTGGGAAAAACCAGACAGACCACAGCTCAGCAAAACTTATTTACATTACAGTAGGGAGCACCGGATGAGGAACATTGAGTCAGGGAAAATGTACGATGTATCATAAAATATGTGATTCTTCTCTAAGGAAAAAAAAATGTTCCACTGTGACTTCCCGTTGGAATGATTTTCAGACAGACACAAGCTCATGGGAGGAAACCAAGCACTCGTTAAACCTACCAGACCTGGCTCAGACCACACCTAGACCTGGCCATCCATCAGACTGACTGAACAGAATTTACAGTGTGACCTGATCGGTCATCATTTATTACTTTTACTGGTCCTAAGTGGAGGCAATCACCGGCTGGTGTTTGTGTAAGAGGAGACCTCCACCTGCGAGGGTCTCCCATTAACACGAACCTAACTTGGGGGGAGATATGTCATCTGTCGCCGTTGGTTTAGACTGGGCCTGGAGTTCTCCCTGGCAGAATTCTGTGGGGGATTTTTTCTCCCCAGATGAGCTGCTGTGTATCTTTAATCGAAAAAGATGACTGAATAATCTGGGTGAGTAATACTGCCCTCAAACTGTTCCTCAGAATCATGACTTTCTTGTGCGGGAACTGCTTTTCAACCAGCCATCTGGAACACTATCAAAGACAAAGATGTGCAACTGAATTACCATGTCTTAGTATTTAAACAGCAAACAGAGAATAATGGGCAGGAACTGCAAAACAGAAATCAACCATGTGTGCAAGACACTAGCTCCCGCCCAGATCTTGCTGCATTCTTATCTTCTCGATCAGTGAAAGATCTGAGGTAGAGGTTGAACTGATAAACCACATGCTGGATGATATAACTACTGGAGCTCGTAACACAGCTCCCTTGAGGCTACTGTCACCTCAGAGGGTATAGGTAGCTTGTAGCTTTGAAGCGCCGCTGATATTGGCTTCTGTTCAAGCCCATGACACGTTCTTTGGACGCTCCATTGAACTTGATCAGTCACTCAGCAACTAAATGTACAACCAAAGAGAAGGACAAAGAGGGGCAGATACAGAGTATGAGAGGGAAGCAACCGTAAAATAACAATACAAGGGTGAGACACACCATGAAAAGTTTGCAAGGTCATGACCTTCTGGATACTTCTACAAAGTTCATGTTGAACACAGTTTGGGCCGGGGTGTTAATGATTCAAATAGGGAAAGGAAACAAAGAGAAAACACAGAGAGTGAGATCCAGTGCCAGGGCATCTGATGAAAATATGTTTGGCCCTGAACCACATCCCCCTTTTGGATGCTCATCAATTAGCCCAATTTGATCTCATGCCACAGGTGAGGCGCTCCAGCATGTTCACCCCGACACAACTTGAAAATACAGGGCTAATTCTACATAATGGGCCACAATGGGATGTGAGAAGGTTTTGTATGTGTGTGTGTGTGTGTGTGTGTGTGTGTGTGTGTGTGTGTGTGTATGTGTGTGTGTGTGTGTGTGTGTGTGTGTGTGTGTGTGTGTGTGTGCGTGTGTTGGGGGGGTTAACAATTGCATGAGAGAAATAGAAAAAGAGAATAATAGACAGAGTCCACCTGAAGCTCACCTTCACTTCCCTGTCTAATCACTACCACATGCCGATGAGAGGCACATGGGAAGTCCCTCCAAAATATACACATTCTTTCTCATTCACCTCACTTCCCAGGTTTTGAAGGGTTTGAGATTTCCTAAAAACATTTTTATACCATCAAGTTACTCAGGGTATGTCTGAATCGTAGCTGTAGCTAACATCTAATTCAAAAGCTAATATTAACTGAATCAACGAATAAATGACATAGAATTCAGGGCTGAGAATTGTAATGTTGTAATGATATTGCTAATGACTGTATGGGAAGTAAATTCCTTTGACTTCATGGTGTCCTGGGCAGGTTAAAACCACTAAAAGGCAGAAAAGTATCTCCTCCTGGCTCAGACATAAAAAAAAAAAATTAAAAAGCCTCACCAAAAGCAACCTTAACTGTCCCAGTGAAGGTGTGGGAACCCAAGCCACAAGCTGGCATCACGTAGCTGACAAATAAATAGCGTGCCCTACCTCAACTCTCATCTAATTACAGGTATGGTTTACCAGCTACGGCTTATTAGTGTTTCCTTAGCAAACTATAAAAACTAATGACACCATTTTGTAGTTGCCTTGGTTTTCTTGCACCTCCCTTTCTTTCCATGTTCTTGGACAGCGCAGCTTATTTTTAGCCCTGACTGGTGAGAGTTAAACCCTCGCAGCCAAAGCTAACGTCTGTTTTCTCCCTGGGTCAGCATTTAACATCCTGCAGAGTTTCGCTTTGAGTTTCAAGACACTGCGGCTGCTTTGACTCAAACCAAGACGGAGCACGTCTGCTGTGGTAGTGTCTCTTAGAATTTAGAAAAATAATCTACTGTGTGTTTTGATGGTGAAATGATGAAAAAATTTTAAATGGATTATTCTTCAATGAATTCACCACAGCAACAGCCACAAATTCACCACTGTGTCTTCCACCCCAGTGCACTTACAACACCACTCTGACACAGCAGTCCTCTGTAGTGAGTACTTCTAATAGACTTGCTCCCCCTAGTGCCAGGGGCTTTAACTTCCGTCAAAGCTGTTCCAAATGTGCACTGCTGTTTCTGCACTTTGCTTTGTTGTCGCAATGTGTGCTTGCTTGTGCTTGTAGGAGGTCGATCTTTTAAGATTATAAAGATTATATACATATTTTTGACAAACTTCCTCACATTTTTTTACCTCCTACTCTCTGTATTTGAACTTTGGAACCATCAAGCCATGAATGTGGTGCCAAATGTCTTGAAATACTGTGACACTTTGGCCAAACATAAAGCCAAGGCCACCATGTGAGTGATCAGAGACCAGAGTTTCACTGCCACAGGTCATACTTAAGCAGTGTGTGAGTATCAGGGTGTCCGGACACTAAAACAGGCTTGAATGACTTTAGTGCTGTCCTCAGGGCAGTCAGAGTGCTCTGACCTTCCTGAACACACTTCACAGACAGTGCTGCTGAATACTTGTGGGCATGTTTATTAATGTTCGGTTCTGCTTGGGTAGGAATGGACACAACACGATGGCAGGAAATAAGACCAAAAGTCGCCATTGGCTGTGTGGAGTTATACTTAAGGAATTTTCTTTCAAGTGGTTATTATGAGAAAGAGTGTGCTTTAGCATCAGTTGTGTATGCACCTCTGCCTGAAGTACATGAATTTATCATGCAATGTTCACAGATGAGCAAGCCTACCTGTGTGACCACAAAAAGTCGGGTTTCAAAAATACATTAACATTCGTGAAACATCATCACTAAAAAGTAAAAGCAAGCGAAACTGTCAGAGTCCTTTTGTCTAGAAAACCATGCGCATGTAGCCTCGCATCCATTATCAAACATTCACCGCCACCATCCATTAAAAACATCTTGTTTGCTTGTTTGTTTACTTGTCTATGCAGAAGCCCGCCGGTTGTCACGTCCTCGTATACATTCCACCCATTCAGCTGTGTTTCAATATTCGCAATGATGTAAAACATGCACATCTAATATATTATTTAGTCGTATTCCCCAGTAATAAAACACATTTTTGATTCTCTCTGGTGTGATCCCGACATTGTATTTCCATTATTTTCTCTTTAAACATTAACCATGGCTTTGTTGGGGATGCATTCCATCTTCTTCTTCTGCTGCTTAAAGATTCAAATGGCCTGCTACTCAGGACAAGCATGGGCATAATGTTTAAACAGAGCTGACAGGAAGCCGAGAAAGGAATGTTTTGCCTAAAATCTGCTGAAAATTCACTTTTTCCACGTCTATTTCTCTCCCATTACAGTACAGTGCTATGACTGCAGTTTAAGGCTCACAAGGTGCTGAGTGGGGACTTCTTCCCCACTCAGGCTGATAATAACCTTGTGCACACACACACACACACACATGTGCTATGTATTGTATGTCTACAGATCTAAATCATAAAATGAGTATCTCAAATGCTTTGACAGTAGAAGCAGGAATATTCACATTATTTTTTACATGTTAATGTATTAATATAAAGTACTGTATTAAATAATAGGGAGACAATAAAAGCAGCCATTTTGATTGCGCTAGCTTGTACTTGACCATTTAATATCGAAAACATCTCAAACCATCATAGCCAGTGCTCTTTCTATGTAAAGTATTGCCTCTTTGCAAAAGTCTGGATATTACACATTTCTAAAAAACTAGTATTAGTGAAGTTATATATTTGCTGTAAGTGGGACCATTAAAAGCCACATACTGTACTTAATCTAATATGGAAAATTTCCATGCTGTGTCTACTTAAATGAAGTCTGAGGAAATGTTTCTTAAGTACATTTTATAAGTTTCACAGTGGTGAAAAATGTTGAAAGCTCACAACCTGAAATAGATCACAGTAATTGGGGCACATAATAATGATGGTTTATTCCCCCACCACCCACCCCCCCCACCCCACCCCCCACGTGGCATACAGGCTCATTAGTCAATCAGTTCTTTTAATACTTAGTATTGAACTTAATAGCATGGTCACACTATTTTTTTCACAATTTAATCACTTAATGAATCCATAACTCATTAAACAATTAAACATCCCTGAATTTAGTTTGGCTAAATATGTGGACAGCTTGATTGAAAGTCATATAAAGAAAGAGGTTTTTAAGAGGTTAATCCACAATAGCAATTGCTCTATTTTTATTTATTTTAATTAATGAGGCATTTGAGAGACTGTATAGGGACCAAGTGATTTACTGTTGTATTTCTGAGCAAGAGTAAAATACACATTTCAATGACTTAGAAAGTGTTAATATCTCATGGCTATTGAATCATAACAGGAATGAGATGCCTACATGTTTTAGCCATTAAGGCCTTATGGACAGGTAAATAGTCACATGATTAGTTTAGACAGTTGAAGTCACATGACGAACCACGTTCAGCATACATATACATATCAGCTCCATACATTTTTTCCAAATGGAGAAATTCTAATCCGTATTAAAAAAAAGGCCAATCACATATGACTGTTTGTAATTCATATGTGAAAATGTAAATTTCTTAATCGAATATTTGTATTCATATGAAAAAATAAATAAATACATGAATAACTCTATATAACTATGTATGTATGTATATATATATATATATATATATATATATATATATATATATATCATCTTCCTGAATCACAGAGGTAGACATTACAAGTGTCAAGACCACCCTGCAGGTGGAAGAAAAGACCCTTGTTATCCCAAAAGTTCCCATTCTGTTTCAGTGATTATAGAAGCCATGGGTCTCCTACAGAAGCACTGGATGTCCCCTCTTGGTGCTAGTCGGCTGATTGTCGAAGCCATTCTCACATGGTGTCCTGACTGAATCTGAATCAGAACCTGATTAGATCAAATTGCAGAGAGAAAACTGTGTACCCCTGTGTCCCCACCTTTGTATCACCTCAGTGCCAGCAGTTAAATTGGGACTTTTGGAGGTAGGGAAGCCCTGTCTTTGATTATACATTGACATGTGGGATATTGTAATCTATGGGGGTTTTGTATCTGCCTATCAGGAACTGAGGAACCCAGGCTTTAGGTGTCACCACCAACTGAACCCCTGCTGGAAGCAAAGAGCAATATGCCACACAGACTTGAAACTCAAAATATTGCACAGTTACCTCTTAGTCTGTCTCTAGCCTTCGACCTTTACTCAATGACAAAGCAGTGGCCGCAGATTCCCCATTATGACATCCATGCATCATCACAGGGACAGACGAGCTCATTTTACCAACACACAGAGGGGAGGGGCAGCACTTTGACTGCCTGGTTAACATTACAAATGAGCGACACGTGTCTCTGTCTCATCATTTATCTGTCAGGCGCACTCTCAGGATGTTAGCGCTGGCTTTGACACAGCTAAGGCAAAAGACTTGAGTTTATAGACCAGAAATGTTAATGAGAGGATGGAAAGAAACATGGCAGGGTGGGGGAAGGGGCAGAGGTGTATGACTGAATGTGTCCCCTCTCTATAATTGTCTTATTATAAGTGAAGCTCATTATTAGCAAAGGAGACAGGAGGGTAATGAATGACACAAATAGACGTCCTCTACGGCTGACAGCTACACCAGGATGAAGGAGCGTCTCCTTGGGACAGAGACAGAGAAGAGAAGAGTGTGTGCGTGTGAGTGTGTGTGTGCGCGCGTGTCTAGCAGATATTACCATCCTTCTGTGTCTTCAATTATAGTGCCATTATGGTGTTAAACTGCAATTAAAAAGCAGCTGTATCTAAAAACAAGATTATCCAGTTGTTGGACATCTGGTCATCTGTTGGGCATGTGTGCACATGCTATACAAAAATGTGTGTGCTTGTAAAGGCAAAAGAAAGTGAGCCATAGGGAGAAAACTGAAAAAAGAGACAGGAGTGGAGGAAAAAAGATGATGATCATTAGCTTTTGATGGATCTAATGACCGGGTGGATTTATGTAAAGCGAAGCTGGATAATGGGAAAGAGGCGAGAGGAAGGAGAAAATCATTTAGAAGAAGAGAGGAGGGGGGGAGTATATCAATGGCATGCTGAGGGGCTAACGACAACAAGCTGAGAGGCATCATGACCAAAGATATAGATCAATAACTCCTCCATTATGTTATGAAGAACGGGGGGGGGCAATGGAGGAATAATTTGCTTGATAAGTACACAGGGGAGAGGAGCGTGTATGTGTTGAGGGGGAAACTGACAGGGTCACATAAACAAGTGGCAGCATCTCTCCCCAGAGGACTAGCAGTGATGATGAGGAGAGGAGGCGCCGCTGGAGTCTAGAGGGGTGAACGGCGGGACGCGCTCCAGCAGCATCCCTCTCTTGGCAGGTAAAAATAAAAGTCAACAGGAAAGGGCTGGCGCGCTGGCGCTGCCGTGATAGCTGCCATCCGTTACGGGTAAATTGAACTGTCAACCCCTCGGTGTCATTTCCACGGCTGGATGAGAGGGAGAGGCAGAGGCAGAGAGAATTATGGGGGTATTCACTAGGTGATCACAGTGTGCAGCGGGACTGTTCCGGCAAATTAACTCCCGACGGAGAGAGGGGGAACGATGTTAGGGCTGTCAGGGAGATAGAAGGATGGGAGGATAAACAGGCAGAGGGGAGGAGAGAAAATGTGCAGCACAATGTTTTGAAAAGGTATCTGCCCTGTTTTTCTTTTGCTCAGTTATGGTGTTTAAAGACATTTTGTCATTGGGTGGTTCATGTTAGTACCTTGTGTGCTGCTAAAACATGGCCGTTGTTTATATTCTGCCAGTGCCATTGCCAAAGCCAGACCTGCTGTATTTACAAAAAGGGGTGTAGCTCCAAAGCTGGTTGCCCGTGATTTGAGATATACACTATGTGCAAACATTAAAACATTTAATCAGTTTCACTTAAAGTTGCCCATGTGCTGTAATTTTTGACAAGCATGTGTGAACACTAACAGTATTATGGATTAGCCTACATATGCGCAAACATCAGAAACATCCTCTTATAGAAGCAAAAAAAAAAACATTCAAAAGTTAAAACATGAACCTACTTCTTGCTTGTTCTTTCCTTTTATCTGCAACGTGTAACGTTGTGCACTCAGTAGTACACACAGCTCCTCGTACTTTTTGCCCCCACCTCTCTCCTTCTTAAATATTTATAAAGATTCCTATTATTGTATTAACTATTTATTGATTTATAATTTAAAAGATTTATACTGAACCTCTAGAACTGCAGGGGGAGAGTGTCTTTCCCCTTTAAGAGTTAGACATCCATTGCCATTGTTTGTCTTTTACTGTTAAACCTGTGCCTGTTTGCCTCTTGGCATTCAGAAGGAGAGGAAAAATACACTCAAAGAAAGACACATAGAGAGACAGAGAAAATGAATAGGAAGGACAATCTGGCTCAATAATGGCCCTGGTTAGATATCGTTGAGCTATGCCCCGTCTCCCTCTGAAGCAGGTCACGCGCTGGCAGTCCAGATAGACGCTCAACAATGAAAATGTATTGCCTTGCTCCGTCTCTTATTGATTTACATCTTAACACTCTTTAGATGTAAAGTGCTCTTCTATAGGGCATCAGCTCTCACCTCTGCTGTCAGTGGAAAAAAATATGACTGAGAGCACTACGTGTCTTGTGACTGGCATTTGGCAAATTTCATCTAAAGATCAAGAAAAAACATGACAATATTAAATGCTTATTAAATGTCAATTGTCACGCTGAATAAAAATCCCTAAGATGAATTGCAGCTGTAACAAAACCAGTTTATCACTAGAATTACATCATCACAAGGCGGTGTTTCAACCACTGGTGTTTTGAATTTGTCAAATTAAAAAGAAGCAATGTTTTATGTATACAGTTATGAAAAAATGTCTTACAAACAACAGTTAATTTGCAAGTCCAGAGTCTGTTTGGTAAAACAGTATTACAGTCTACACGAATGCAGCAAGTAAGTAATTTGTTCTCTCATTAGGGAGGAGTGGGAGAACCTCCTAAAGCAGACAAGGGGCAGATTCATCATAATTCAAGGGCTCAATCAAAAGACAAGAGATGGAGGGAGGGATAAAAGAAGAGGTCTGTGGTGGTCAGCAGGAGGAAGGATGCTTGGGTCTAGGAGTGGTGGGCTGGGGTAGGAGGGACAGAGCAGAAAGAAAGAAAGGTGTTGGGAGTGAAAAGCAGAGCGTGCTTTTATGCAGTGCCCGGTGAGTGACAAGGAAACCATTAACGGAGTAGCGCTGGCCAAAGGGATTAAGTCCACACATGTATGGCTATTATTCAAGCTAATTAAAGGCTCTTTTTTCTGGGAGGCCAGGTTTGCTTCTACAACAAAGCCAGCAGAGAAAGAAGCAGGAAACAGCTCAGGCGATTTTGCTTAGCTGGCAAATCTTTAGCATACGTTGATCCAGGGGGGACAATGATTTGAACAAGTTGGAGAACCTTGTCTGTGCTGTGGTTCAAATCTAATAAATGACAATCAATTTTAAAGGCTGCTATAAAGGACTGATCTTTCACCACTTTCATTCAGTCCATTGCATTACAATATGGTCAGAACACTGAGATTTCCTTACACCATCCTACCAGAGGGTAATAACTGTAACACCTCTTCTGCTCTGCTGGTGAGTTGCTCAACAGTCTGGGGTCTAAATTGTAGTATTTTGCGCTCCATAATGCGCCCAAAAAAGCCAGCTGCGTTTCTGGAAGCTGTTGACATAAGGCTTTTTCTTTGAATGTTGGAGTTTTAACTTGCATATGTATTTGCAGCGACGATGTCCTTTATACAATCAAGTTGTTTTTTGTTTTCATGCCAGCTAAAGAATCAAAGGTCACAAGCATTCAGTGTTGGTTTTTGATCTTGCCCCTTACATGCAGCGATTTCTCAGAATTCTCTGAAACTTTCAATGATATTATGAAATGTAGATGGTGAAATCTACAAATTCCCTGCAATTGTGAATTGAAAAACGTTCTTAAACTGCTGTATTACTTGTCAACACAGTTTTTTACAGACTGTCCTCCTACTCCAAACGACCACAGTTGTCGTATGGCATGCACACAAATTACGACTCAGTGTTACGTTTAGCAGGCAGCCAGCGACCTCTAGCGGCAATCGCAGCCTCACAGTCCGTGCCTTCCTGAAAGGCAAACTCCACTTTTCGTTTTACGGCCGTTAATATGTCACTTTAATAAGTTTTAAAAACATTTAATGCGAGAAAGTAGCAACGTAGATCCCAAATATGTGGTCAATTTGTCCAAATAGAGCCTATTTACAAATTTGCTTCCGACGTTGCTATACAACTCGCAAGCTAGCGACGGTACAAAGTACAGTTATTTCGGGTTGTTTACAAAATAAAAGCTTAACGACAGTGACAATGTGACAATGCTTTTGTTTTGAAGACAAGATATGAAAACCTCTACTTCTAGCTAACTTTACCACCATTTAACCTTTGACCTTAATGATGCATCGAGTGGGCGTGTTCCTGCCATAGCACTGAACATCGTGGCTCTGGTAGGTCGCTTACTTTGTGTTTGATTTTATGTGTTTATTATCTTCCTTTTTAACAAATAGCCATCGGCAATTAATATGCACCTTACTTAGTTCAATTTACACTTAGTTACGCTTTAGTTAGTCACTCAGTCATGCCTCTGAAAGTATGCGTTTTTACCTGAAAAAGACACAGCTAAGTTCTTTTTAACTTTATCATAACTTACTTGTTATGTGACTAAATGTTTATTTCAGTGGTAACAAGAAAGTGATTTAATCCTAGGTCCTTTTGGTCTGTTTGTTTGCTTGCAGGTCTTTGAACATCATTCCACCTTTCATCACAGTTATCAATCCAGCTATTTAAAACCAACAGTTCTTTTAAGAACTAATTCTCCTTCACTAATTCTTCTTACTCTGTCTCTCGTTGTTTCACTTTATCCCTCTCCTTCCTTCCTTTCTTCCTTCCTTCCTCATTCCCTCCCTGCCTCCCCTCCCTCACTTGTCATGGAGGCATTGAAAGAAGCGTTGGAGAAGGGGGGAGCCTTGGCGGATGAGTTGGCAGCGAAAGCACCAATAGTAAAAATTTCCTAAATGTTTCTCTTTTGTTATATTTGCCCTGTGTGTGTTGTGTGTCTCAATTTGAATACTTCTTTAATCAAAGTAAGTTTTTTAATTCCTCAAGAGGTCCCAAATCTTGGTATGCATATTGAATTATGACATCTTACATAGTCAGCAGTACTCTTTCAGTTTTAAAATGTAAAATATAGTCATCTGAAGATTGTATTACTACTACTACTGTACTGTAGTGTACTGTAGTTCCCATATGTCTGATGCATATGCAGTGACAAAGCAATGCAGAAAATCACTTTTTCATTTTAACACATCATGTATGTTTTGTTCATTTAGACCAACTTATTCAGACATTGAGGGACCTGTTGTCCTCTGTCCCTGCCTCAACTGAAGACACACCCACCACGTCTTCATGGGCCCGGAGACAGTCGGCTGCCCAAAAAAACTTCAGAGCTGCAATGCCACAGCTGTTGAACTACAAACTGGCTGCAGAGACAGTTGAAAAGCATTGCTGTTACCTATGCAAAGCTGCTGACGCTGTGGTCCGTTGCCTGGACTGTGTTCCCTCGGGAACTCAGTTTCTCTGTCCTGATTGCGACTCAAAGGTCCACAAAAAAATGGTGTTCCATGACAGAGAAGCCATGATGTATGGTTTTTTCAAACCTATTCCTCCCACATCCTCAGTAGTGATGGACCAAAGTGGGCAACATCAACTTGTTGAACAAGGTATGTCAAAAGAATTTAGTAGGTAAGATAATAAGCCACATCTTAAGTTTGCTTTAACTGTTTTGACTATATTTGACTAATACAGACATTATTATTTTTAATTCCGGTCATTTTCTTTACTGCAGTGTGCATCCTTCCAATTCCTCCACCACTGCAAGTCTGCTCCTGTGGCACAGACCAAGACTTCACCATTGTCCCTGGTAAACAGACTGTCTTGGTGACTATCAATGGTGCGTCGTCACTTCCTCTATTTATCTTACTTTATCCTTTTGTCTTATGTTGTACAGATACTGGTCAAATAGTTAATATAAATTTTGTTTTCAGGCCCATACAACTTGTGCTTGCCTGTTGTGTGTTGCCCACATTGCAAGTACAACTGGACCCCAGGGATAAATGACCTGCTGGGATGCCGATACTGGCCAGCAACCACCAGCTGCCAACTCCTTTTTAAGTTTGATGTATTCACATCATTTGAGGAGATGAAGTTGGCGAGCCCAGCACTGTCGCAACAAGCATTCCTGAGAATGCTTGTGCATAGATCCCTCAGCACAGGACAAGTAAGACCTCTGTTTATGAATAAATCTTTTTTTTTTTTTTTTTTTTTTTAACTAATTTTTAAAAAATGTTCATAATGCCTTTAATGTACAGGATAGTTGAGAGAGAGACAGGAAATGGGGGATTGACACGCAGGATAGGGCCGCTCGGCACAGGATTTGAACCGGGGTCGCCTGCAGTGAAGACTATAGCCTATACTATACTATAGGACTATAGCACATGGGGCAGGTGCACTACCAACTGAGCTAAACACCACCCCATGTTTATGAACAAATCTAATCCAGATATTCCAGACACGTGTGAAATGTCAAAGTCATAAAGGCACCGTCTTCCATTGCATCTGGGAATGTGAGAAGATGCCAAAATTCTGGAAGGAAGTAATGCATATAATTTCCAAACCCATTCCTATCTCCCCTAAATTCTGTATTTTAGGGTTCTGTCCTGAAAATCTCTTCTTAAAATTGCATGAAATTAAATTGATTAATCTCTGTTTTGTCCATTCAAAACGTCTCATTGCTTTGTATTGGAAAAATATATCATGTCCCCCTATTAATCATTGGCTGAAGAAATTATCATCATGCCTGGCTTTAGAGAAGCTGACTTATAGTATTAAACATAGACTTTGTGAATTCTATAAAATCTGGGGCCTTTTCTTACATTTTCTTGAAAGCGCAGATCTGCAGTGTGCCCCTGACCCTTGAATCTTATTGCTCTAAACTGACTATGTAATCGTCTGTGCTGTTGCTCTGATGTCTGTGCATATGTTTTTTGGTTGTTGTCCTCTGTTGACCTGTGTTTATCTTTCCAGCTTTTTTTTACATTTCAAATTGTATTGATTTGGATTATTTCTATCCTTCTCTCCAGATGGGTAGTATTTGTGGAGATTCTTTTCACAAATCATTTAGAGAATTTGCATACTGCAAGTTTAAGGAGAACGAGCTGTGCCAGGTGGAGCCATTTGTGTGTCCTGCTTGCACCCCTGACATGCTGGCTGTAGGTAAAGGGAATATATCTCGATGACTCTCCCCGGCACCAACCTTCTGGGAGGCCCAGTTTGGTATGGAGAGTCAAAGGCAAGGCACGGGCCGACGCATGTCACACTTAGTTTCCGAGTTGCTTGTGGAGACAGGGAGGAGAGAGAGAAGAAGGGGGTGGTTTTATGTGGATGAATCAATTATAATCTGGTGGTCTAATGTAAGTAAGGTTTAGAGGAAGAGTTCTGTTTGGAATTGTTGCAGTAGAGGTAAGTAAGTAAGGAAGGATTGTTTGAGGTTGAGGTTTGGATTAGGGCTTAGAAGGAGGTCGGAATTGGAAGACGTTAGGTTTGGGATAGAAATGGAGAGTTGCCTAATTTTGGTATATTGTTAGGGTTAGGGCTGAAAGAAGGAGTTGGTTGGGGTTAGAGTGTGGTTGAGGTTAGGGTTAGAAGGAGGTTAGGATAAAGATATTTTAAGGTGAATTAATAAAAAGCGGATTAGTCGGGGTTAGGGTTGGGGTTTGGGATTAGGATAGGTTAAGTTCCGGACCGTAATAGGGAGTTAGGGTTAGATTAAGGGCAAGGTTAGGGTTAGGGCTGGAGGAAGGAATTGGTTAGGGTTAGGAACAAGTTGCGGTTAGGGCTCGTATGAGATTATGTTGAGGTAACTGAGTAAAAACGGATTGGTTGAGGTTAGGGTTAGAAAAAAGTTGAGTTTAGGGTTAGGGTTAGGGCTGGAGGAAGGAACTGGTTAGGGTTAGGAAAAGGTAAAGGTTGGGGCTCATATGAGATATGTTGAGGTAATATAGTAGCAACAGATTAGTTGAGATTAGGGTTAGGGTTTGGAATTAGGGTGGTTAGGTTTAGGAACGTGATAGAGGGTTGGTTAAGTTTAGGGCAAGGTTAGGGTTAGGGCTAGAAGAAGGAGTTGGTTCGGGTTAGGAAGGGTTAAGTTTAGGGTTAGGGTTAGGGCTGGAGGAAGGAGTTGGTTAGGGTTAGGGTTTACAGGTGAGGGTTAGGGAAGAAGGGGAGGGTTAGGGTTAGGGTTAAGAGGTAAAGATAAAAGGGTAGGTTTGGTAGTTAGGTGGTTGGGGAAAAAGAAGTGGTGAAGGAGGTTTTAGGGTTAGGGTAGAATTAGTAGTTGGGGTTAGGAATTAGAGGTTAAGGGTTAAGGGAGCAGGGGTTAGGGTTAGGGTTAAGGTAGGGTTGGAGGTTAGAATAGGGAAGAAAGGGAGTTAGGAGTTGGGGTGAGAGTTGAGAGTGGAGCATGAGGTTGGGGTTAAGGTTAGGGTTAGGAATCAGGGTAAAGGGGGTTATAGGTGAGAGATCAAATTAAGTGGATAGAGGTGGGGTTACATTAGGGGTTGGAATAGTGATCGAGAAGGTTAGGGTTAGGAGTAAAATTCAGTGGGTAGGAATGGGAATAAGTGGGTGGGGTGGGAAAAGGTATTGGAGGGGGTTAAGGTGGGGGTAGGGTTAAGAGGTAGGGTGAGTTAGGGTTGGGTTGGGGTTAGGGGTCAGGGTGAGGGGGTAGGTTTAGTGGTTGAGTGATTAGAGTAAGAGAAGTGGTTAAGGAAGTTAGAGTTAAGGTAGGGTTAGAGGAAGGTAGAGGAGGGTTAGGGTTGGGATTAGGGGGTTAGATGTAAGGATTAGAGGGTAGGGTTGGTGGTTAATTGGTTGGGGAAAGAGATGTGTTGAAGGAAGTTTAGAGTTAGGGTAGGTTTAGTGGTTGGGGTTAGAAATAGAGGTTAGGGAGTAAGTTAGGGTTAGGCTTAAAAGGTTAGGGTTAGGGAAGAAGGGGATAGTAGGGTTAGGGTTAGAGGTGAAGATAAAGGGTAGGGTTAGTAGTTAGGTGGTTGGGGAAAGAGAAGTGGTGAAGGAGGTTTTAGGATTAGGGTAGAGTTAGTACACTGTCAGAAAAGAAGGTACAACTGAGGTACACTTTTGTTCTCTAAGGTACATTTGCTGGTGATGTACCTCCACAGGTTCTGAGTTGATCCACATGGTACTTAGATGTACCATTTTGGGGCTAAAAGGGTACATTTAATTTCCAAAATGGGTTAGGGGTCCATATCTGTACCATTTTCCCCATTAACAGGGGTACAACAACAATGTGAGGCTGTCAGTGGATGAACAGAGCAAAAATTGGAAGAGGTTTTTGCATTAGAATTGAGAAATTTAGTTTGTTTACACCAAGGGTGGGAAACTTGGGGGCCCCAATGAGCTTTATGACACAAATGCAAAAAGTACAATACAAATGTAAAAGTCATTACCTAAAAGTAAATGATTAGCCTACATTCAATTTCAGTGGTAGCAGTGTTGTTGGTCACTATTTTTGCCAGTGCATCAAAGTTTGTGGTCTTTGCAAATTGTTGGATGATTTTGTTCTATTTGATGCGCCGTATTAAAAACCTGACATGCTGTGGCCCACAGGCCTTAGTTTGTCCATGCCTGAGTCATAAGAAGCAATAATATTGCCTCTTAATAATAATAATAATAATAATAATAATAATAATAATAATAAATCTTAACAGATTTGCTTTGATATGGTTTGCTTGGTGTCATATTGGTATGAGCTATATCACCTTAATTTGGTTTTATTTATACCTGGATCAGAAATTAAATCAGTGGAATCACACATCACTAACATTTAAGATCAACCAAGCTCAGACTGATATAAAACACACACACAAAAAAAACTGTCCATCCATCCATCTGTCTATGTATCGTATTTTTTTAATCCTGGAGAAGGCTGATGCTGAAAAACGATCACTGATAAACTGATATGATCCCCCTGATACAGTATGCGCGTTAACGACGCAGCGGCACACGTATGCGCATCAACTGCTCTTGCGAACACTCGCCACTTGGCTGCCGTCGTCGAGGCGGAGATGGAGTGGGCTCGGTGGTCGACGGATGAACTTCTCCAAAAGCTGGAGGAGGCTGGGATACACTTGACCGAGGAAGAAGGCCGGAAGTTTAGAGGTAAGTTAATTTCAAAATGACATTAAGTTAAAGATAGAGCTTTATATTTTCGAACAGAGAGCAGTCTTTCGTTGAAACTCAAGAAACCAGTCGGTAACGTTAAATCTTCAGCTAACTTAGCATTAACGTCGTCTAGAACATGATGCTAGCTCGGAAAAAAAACTCGGACATTCAGCTTCAGTCATGGGCGTAGGTTTCTATATAGATGGTCGTGACATGTCACAACCAATGTTCGAGGATTGCAAAATAGTCACTACCAATATTTGTCATTTTAATTTTATATAGGAAAAATCTACATTCATTGACAATGTTGAAATACTATTTCAAATTTTCAATAAAGTACACATATGGTAGCATTAATAAAAACTATTTTACATTTGTTCACGTTTTGTTTTTTTGCCACGTTCCGACATTGATTCCGTGCTATGACGACCCATATCCGCTGTTTTTATTGGCTGCGACAGAGTGATGGTTAGTGGGCCACTGCTGATCTGGTGTCAGTCAGGTAACCCCGCGGCCCCACATGCGACTCAGAAGAACAACAAACGTCCATGTGCTGAAATTAAAACGCCCCGCATCTGTCAATCGGGACTGGGGACTCCTACTTCAATGCAGTAGGCTAAGCTCCGGAGACAATGCCACCTCCAAAAAAGAAAAGGGACATTCGAACGTATTTCACTACCGCGGCTGTAAGTATAGTGTGCACAGAATCACGTAAAAAAACGAATAGCATTCAGAGTGCGATGTTTAGCTAAGTGTGTCTTCCCCGTTTCCCATCCTCGTGTAAAGGCTCTTTTATACCCTCCGTTAATAACCCGTTAATAACGGAAACGGACACCTAATGAAAGCTCTGTGCGTGAGCTTTAGATAACAGAGAAGACAGATGCAAGCCATGTGCAGGTTAAGAATATGTTTTTTGTCTAGAAGAATTCTTCTTGCCCGGTTTGGCCTTATAGCAGGTTTCGTTTCATCAGCCCTAAATACACCATGGCAACATGTAAGCTCGGCTATATCCTAACATAATGTTGTCAAATGAGCCCATTGAATTGACAGTTTCTCATCTCTTTGAACTATATGCATTGCCATGAGTCTCTGGATATTTTAATGCGTAGTCATTTTGTTTGTAGTACTGGGGCTGCTGTGCTGGTCTAAATATCCATAGGCCTATCCATTATGATCTTGGATACCGTTAATGTTTTGCCTGTTATTTGCGGTGCACAGTCGCCATCTACTGACCACTTAGTGGTAATGAAATGCGTGGTATTACCGTTTCGACTTCCTATTCAAGAAGCGGGTGGGGTGAGGTTGGTAATGTCACTACCAAAGCTGAGACCAAACCTACGCCCTTGGCTTCAGTCTAAGGTCAACATGACCAAATGGTTGTCGAGACATCCTTTGTGCTTTGTAACGTTAAGTTTAATCAAAGGGTTTGTGTTGTGTTGGATTGAAATTGTTTAATTAACGTTAATGCTAAATGTTAGGTAGCTAACATTAGCTAAAATCTGCTGATATCATTGCGCGGGCATTTAATATAGACTAAAATGTACCTTTATGGCCCACATTTGTACCTTTTAGTAACGGTCGAGCTCTCTTTTTGTTCTTTTTTTCCGCGAGTCACAACTCCCCCGCCCCCAACACACACACATTAAGTTTTCACAAAATGGCTCCGGGCTTAATTTAATTGTGGACACTGTAAAAACATGTTGTGAAGGAGGTCTTAACCGAATGTATCGCGGTAAAAGGTCATGTTGACAGTCAATGGCAGCGTGAGTTTTTGTTTTTTTTTGCTGCGGTGGAGGAGGGGTGGAAGTGGAGGTGAAATCACTGCCTGCTCTGCCTGCTCGGTGTCTTCCCTGGATAGCTTCAGTTAGCCTCTGTTGCAGCTTACTTGTTGCGGTGCTCTACTCCCTGTTTGTTCTGCTGTTAACGTTACTGCACACCACTTAAGAGCTGAAAGTGCTGGCATCGGTATGGTGAATCTGTTTACCAGTTGGCTTCGTTAGCAATGTTAGCAACGTTAGCTCCTTTAGCTTCGTTAGCACAACTATAGTCGAACTCGAGCAGTCAATTTATTAAACTAAATGAGGAAACATGATGCTTTGTCAGTACTACGGCATTTGGACCAGAATGATAACAACTGTGCACATCAGGTGAAAAATGAAACTATGTGGGTCATTCTATGAAATGGTAGCTTTTTGAACAGCAATTTCATGTTTCATTTGTATTATGTTTTTTTAACAACATGGTCACATAAGAGTTAACCACTTACCATTACAAATCAACATGAATTACAGCTTAATGTATTAATGTATTAATATTTTTATCATATCAAAATTTCTAATGGTGGTTGGTGTTAATGATCATCACTGATGTTACCCACTGGTCACTGGTATTACTAATCTACATCCTCTAAAGCAATAGTTCAACATTTTAAAAAAAGTCTGTAAAGCTAAGAAAGCATAATAGGTCCCCCTTTAAAGCTATGGATTAAGGTATTCACTTTTTTACTTTATCGTATATTTTGACAAATGACTATTTTGGTGTCTCTTGTACTCTCTGTGTGTCTCTCTCCCTCTTTTTCAGATAATGATGTGGATGGGGAGACTGTGGAGATTGGCTTAACAGACAGCATGGTTTCGTACCTTTTTTCTGGGTCTTTTAAAAAGCAAGCAAAATTTCAAAAATTTGTTCTGGAGCAGAAAGAAGTGGTGACATTAACATTGGAACCAGTTCCTGAAGAACTGTATTTACAGCCTTTAATAGGAGAAGGGTAATTTTGTTAATGAATTTATCCTGCAGTTTATGACATTTATCACAAACATTTAACAGTTAAAGGTTGAATATGTAGAATATTTATTAAAAGCTATATTAAAAAATATATAATACATCCACTGGGTGTTTTGAGGTGTTCAGAATGAAAGTATTGCTTCTCCATAAAACATTTTTTTTAGTCTGAATTAATGTTTTTAAAATTTTTGACGGGCTCGACAATGACTTTCTGTCAACGTTCTGTTTACATTCGTACCTACCTGTAGCCAACACGTGGCTCACTTCTCAGCTGTTTTCCTGCCTCCTCCCGGTCGTATGCGTCTGTTTTCAACGAAGCCTTTTCAATAATCAATCGGTGGATCAATGGATTAGCATATACATGTTAGGATGGGTATATTTGTGTAGTCTTATCAGTCATAAACACGTTTACTGTCGTCGACTCCCGGTGCCTCAGAACTTCTTTTTTTTTTTCAACTTGACGAGAGCAGTGACAGCGGAGGCTCTGAGCGCAGGTTTGGTTTCCAGCAGCGGTGTGGAAGGCAGAGAGCCTCCACTCTCCCTGTAACAAGCTACGAGCTGTTAAATGACGGTAAAAAATAAACATAAGGTAAATCCTGCATAGTTCTCCTCCTCTGCTGTCCTCTGATCAGAACGGAGTCCCTAGCAACGACCCGTTTTACCTAGCAACGGTCTAACGTTCTGTTAATGTTCTGGTAATCCTACACATTCAACCTTTAACACAGGTGATAAATTATTTTCACTGGATAGGCAAGGTACAAGCTATTAAACTGAAGTAACTTGTTCACTTTCAGACAAATTAAGTTGAATTAAAGTTGGAAGTTGCCCCTGAGATATACCCCTGAGAGTAGAAGTAGGCTATAAAGTAGCACAACTTGGAAATACTGAAATTAAGTGCAAGTACTACATAACAAGTACCAAGTAACAAATCTGTACTGTCACCTTTGGTGCTTTCCTACTACACAGGCACAACTTGGTAAAGTTGCTTTTCCATTACAGCTAAGTTTTCTTAGTTCCTCTTCAGCGGGGGTGGGGTCGTTGCTGGGCCACATTGTCTCTCTTTTTTTATCTCCTCATCAGCTCCAAACTCACTCTTCACCGTGATTACAGACCACAGTGTGGTTTTCCACACGGCAGTCATTTAACTAAGGTAAAAGAAAAACAGCAGTCTTGGTACAGATCAGTGGGGGCTGTTGCTGCTGTGTTTTTGAAATTTCCGGGTCTCATTCTCATGTCAGACGTCGTGCTCGTGGGTCTTCCAGTGACGATGTTCTGGCCAGTCAGTGGCAGTTGGCTGATGTCACATTTTAGTATCACTTTGGCTTGCTTGGAACCAGGCAGTACTAAAATAGTACCTGGTACTAGGGGCTAGTGGAAAAGCAAAAAAAAAAACAGTAGAGCTGTGCCATGCTATGCTGGACTGCGTGAGTTGAAAAGCACTACTTGGTTACTGCTAACACAAGGTCCTCTCCCTCTCCCATGTCAGAAATCTCCAATCGGTCTCCAATCGGAGACTTCCAGCTGTGTTTGCCATCCCACCTTTCCCTAAAGATCTGCAAAACAGGCTTGATAACAAGGAAGCATGTCAGAAGTCATCCAGAGATCGACATAGAATAATTCGTGTTCTCTACGAAGGAATTGTAGAACATACGATGTGAGTCAGAAATGTCCACAGGTTATCCATATATTTGTGTCATTGTCATTGCTTTAATGCTTTAAAGCTGTTCCAAATTTGCTCCCTCATGGATGAACATTTAAGGTAGAGTCTGTAGGATTGTTTGTTGAGGATTTCTTTTGTATAAGTTTTTGTCTTTTCAGGAAAATCCTGACTAGTTTACATATCACTAATTTTTCATTTTATTTATCTCACAGGTACCCTACTAATGCTGAATATGTCCAGGTTGTCCAGACTCTTCTTGCTAGGTACCCCTTTCTTAAGGATCTGGAGGGAAATGGCTATGTAAGTCAGAAAGTTTTGATATTAAGTAGCTATATATTATCTGAAATAATGAAGAAAAAATTCTGAATACCGTATTGACCCGAATATAAGACGACGCCCCTTTTGCAAGACCGTTTTAAGACAAAATCATACATACATCAATCAATAAAATTGATTCCTCTTGCCAGTTAAAATCTAATGCAAAGCAATTTTCAGACACCCCCAAGGTGGACTGTACCATATCTGAACCTCCGTCAGGTTAGACAGACAGCTATCTAAGGTGGCGCGTGCCACTTTATCAAGCAGAGCGATAGGCAGACACTACAGTTTAGGAGAGAGACTTACTGTATGTGCAGTTAGCTTCCTTGTTTCTTCAGTGTGATGTGGCATCTGCCCCAGGGTATAAAAAAAAACTTGTGGGACAATTTGAGTACTGATCATCGTTATTTAAAACATGGTCTTATATTTGGATCAGTACGGTAGTATAATTCATACATGTTCAACTTTTATTGAATATTTTTATTTAAGTACATTCAAAGCTGAGAGTTATTGTTTCGTTTTTCTATTAGCATACCTGGCATCAGTCACTGAAAAGAAAATTCAAAGCAGAGCGGGCACCATTGATACACCAAGATGAGGTGAGAAGAGTCAAAGAAAAGTTTGGCCACAAAAGAAAAATGTCTCCGCCTTTGGATGCTGCAGACAAACGGCGCAGATCTATGTCAGGGGTAAGTGGATTCATGTAGCTAGCATGCACCTATTACAAAAGTTAGTATGCACAATGGGGGTGGGGTGGGGTTCATCTGAGCACCAATCAGGTTGTGTTTTACAGCGTTTAGCAGAGGAAAAAAAAAAACCCAAAACATTGATTGATTCATCTCAATCTACAACAGAGGATTGGGTTGCTGATGGCACAAGCCTAGTCACAGGGATTCAATAAAGCAGGGGTTTTTAAACTGTGAGACGCGCCAGAGACTTTGGGGGGGGACGAGAAAAAGAAAAACTGTAAACATTCAAACAAAAGATGAGGTACATATCACTTGCAGCTGCATTTGCAACCCCTGCAAAAGAGCATTTTAATCTTATTATTTTAAGGTACTTAGTGTACGGAAGCCTATGAAGGCGCACAGAGAGATGGGGGGGAATGTCAATTAAAAAATTGGTTTTTCATAATTATTAATCATTACATTGCGATTCTTAAAAGAATAGTTCACCCCATAATGATATTTCACTTATTATTTATTAGTCCTCCATGGCTTCTCTGAGTTGCTCGGGGTCTCGGCATAGCAGTGCATGTATATAAGTAGTTCTGATTAGTTCTCATTTAGTTTTGGGTTTTTACTTCCAGCAGGTGCCTGCTGGAATTGGTGAGGATGCAACCTCTATCGAGAGGCATGTGCATGATCTACATATGCAATATAAAAAGATGCAACCAGACAGTTCTGTGGTCAAAGACCGCATGCAACGGACTTTTGCATGGCGTCAAAAAGAGATAATGGATGGCATGAAGGTTGAGGATGTACTGACAAAGTACCCTTTCTTGAGAACACCTTCAGGCGTGAGTGATATGCTTTGCAATATTTTAAGTCAATTTATATGTTATAATTGTGTTACCTTTAATTGTTGGAACAAACTGTTTTGAGATGGGTGGAGCAGAGACGCAAGTAGGTCAGCTATCGGCTAATGGAATTTCTTGGTTTCCCTCATCAAACTCATGAAATACACAATCCAACCCCAGTAGCCTTCCTAGCGGTAGCTGAGCAGCTCGTGTCTCTGCTCCACCAATCTCAGAACAGCCTGTACCAACAATTTAAGGTAACAAACCCACTGCTATGACTATAGGGATTATGGCAATGGGAGAATGTTGAACTATCCCTTTAACTCTTTCAGCTATGGGAAGAAGTCGACAGGATACATCCATCCTCTATAGAGTTGTGCCATCGCTGGAGAGAGGGCTTCACTGGTATTGTTCCCAATGTGTTGAAGCTGGTCAGCGAAAGATCCCCACTGGCAAAAATCCTTTGTAATGCTAGAGAGGAACTGCTGGCAGAGGAGCTCCCAGGTAATCTATTGTTCTGCATCTCGTCATCTCAATTAAAGCAGATACAGGGCTCGACATAACCCATTGCCATCATTGATGATGCTTTGGCTAAAATTACGGTAATTAAATAGACCTATTACCTTGTCTCTTACAGAGGCTGACTTTCGAGCGGCATTAATCTTGCTGCCCCTCATCTTCAGGGAAAAAGTGGAGGACTTAATTTCAATGAACAGCACGGTATGGATTTAATTAAAATGAAAATATAGACAATAGTCAATAGACTGTCTTTTTTTGTATATCTGACAAAAATAATTAGAATGCTATTATTCATTTTATATTTTATAGAATAATGACATTATTTCTTTTATTTATTTTTAGATATTTATAAACTGTTTTTATTGTATGCATGTGTGACTGATTCTCCTGTGAGTAGTTGACCATACCTGAAGTTCCTTCGGGATTAATAAAGTAAATCTATCTATCTATCTATTGCAGTGTGACAGTCCTTACCCAACCGTGCAGCTGGATGGTGACTGGAAGACTGCCGTCACCAGGAAGGTTCCCTTTTCCGTGAAGGTGGACAGTGTAGATTTGTGCCAAGGAACAGGAGTTGAAGATGGGGTAATGGCTGCTTTCTGCGCCTATTTTGTTTTCAACCTGGCTTACCCAACCTACATGAAGAAGACGCTGACCTTTCTCCAACGCACCATACTAAACATTACTTTGGTGGATGACAAGGCCCTTCCAGTCACTGTCACGCGAATGATCAATCTACTCTTCTAGATATGCCTCGACCATATAAATGTCCCAGGTGTAGAAGAACCACCTTCACCTTAATGAAACTGATTCAGCATGTTGGTCTCATCCATGCACACGAATCCAACTTTAAAATGACCTGTGGACTAAATAACTGTAAGTCATCCTTTACGTTATATGAGTCCTACAGACGTCATGTATATCGTAAGCACAGGGAACATGTGCTGCCTGAGAACAGCAGCAGTGACACTAATCTAAACACCGAAAATGACACTCACCCAAATAACGGAAATGACACTGATCTGAACAACGGAAATGACAGTCACCCAAATAACGGAAATGACACTGATCTGAACAACGGAAATGACAGTCACCCAAATAACGGAAATGACACTGATCTGAACAACGGAAATGACAGTCACCCAAATAACGGAAATGACACTCACCCAAATAACGGAAATGACACTCATCTGAACAACGAAAATGACAGTGATTCAAATGACGGATATAACTCAGACACTGGTTTACATTCTCAGCCAGATGTACCTCCTAATATGGATGCACTACTTAGAGGCTTTAAAGAAAATCTTTGTAGCTTCATTTTGAAATGTAGGGAAAAAAATAACGTTCCACAGACTGCCCAGCAAGAAATTTTAAATGACATAAATTTTCTGTTTTGTTATTTTAAGGAAAATTACGATGCTTGTATTGCATACCATCTTAAAGAAAATGGGTTCAATATTTTGGAGTGTCCTGAACTAAAAGAGATGATACAATCTAATGACTTCTTTGAAAAAGCGTCCGCAGCTGTCAGATCACCATACCAGGGTTTCCGTTGTCCGGTAATTACCGGACTTTGACCGTTAAAATTTGCCGAAGTCCGGTATTTTCAAACCCCGCCGGTCAAAATGACCGGTGAAAATATTCCCTCATAAAAAATATATATATATATATATATATATATATATATATATATATATATATATATATATATATATATACACATAAAAATAATAATAATAACAATAATAAAAACAGACGGACACACACACACACACACACACACACACACACGAAGTGCCCGCGATGTGTGGAACGAACATTTTTCTATTTTCATGCGGAACAAAATTTGTAGCACTTGTTTATTCAGTCTTGCAAAGCGCGCAGTACCTACAATAAAAACAACAACGTGAGCGGGAAAACGAGAGGGACAGGAGAAATGTCGAAGCAGGCTAACTTAAAAAACTATTTTCTGAAACAAAACGTTCGTTCAAAGGAGACGGATGAGGCTGAAATCACGGAGGCGGCGGCAGGTGATGAGCCTCCCGCTGAGAAGAAAAAAAAATCTCGATTGTTCCGGCCTGAATGGAGAGAGAAATATCCCTGGCTGAGGTATGAAGTTGTGGATGGAAATGAAAAAATGTTTTGCTCACAATGCGAGAAGTCAGGCAAGAAGAATGGATTTACGAGAGGATCAACAAATATGAGAAATTCATCTCTCGTTGAGCACAGTCAGTGCAATGATCACATCGTTGCGGTCAGCTTATTGTCACAGCAAAAAACAATGGAAGCACAATGTGAGAAGGCTGTGGAAAAAAATAACAAGAAGCTGTGCTCTCAGCTACAAGTTGTCTTTTATATGGCCAAAAATGACGTCGCGTGTCACCAGTATGAGGGATTGACTCAGCTACTGGGAGCGGTTAAGGCTCCAGATTTTGTCACGCGTGATGGCATTTACCGGCACAGCGACTCCGTGGATGACATGGAAAAGGCACTAGAAAGTGTTGTGATGAAGCAGTTGGATGAAAAGCTAAAGGGGAGTGACTTCATTGGAGTTATTATTGACGAGACGGTAAATATTACCGTGGACAAGAAACTGATTATTTATGTCAAACTGGAAGAAAAAGGGAAGGTTGAAACACGTTTGCTGGGGAATTATGATGTGCACTCCGGGGACGCACAGTGCATATTCAACAAACTGGTTGAGGTGCTGCGCGAGAGGGATGTGGAACTGTCCCGTGTCATCGGCCTGGGCTCAGACGGAGCTAGTGTAATGATGGGGAAACGTGCTGGAGTCGGTGCTCTTCTGAGGAGAGAGAGCGCGTTTTCCATTCAGGTGCACTGTGTTGCGCACCGAGTGGCACTGGCCGCGCAAGATGCTGCAAAGTCTGTGGACCAGATAGGGGCCTACAAGCGCACAGTTTCGTCTGTGTACTCCTTTTACAAGCACTCAGCTAGCAGGACCAATCGCCTCCGTAAACTGACAGCAGCGCTCAGTGATGAAGACATGACAAGCCTAAAGCAGCCCTGTGCTGTCCGCTGGTTATCGTTGCACAAGGCAGTGGAAAGCATGAAAAGTAACTGGCCTGCTCTAGTGATGGAGCTAAATGAAGAGGCAGTAGGAGGAAGTGCCCAAGCCCAAGGCATCCTGGGTCAAATCCAGCAATACAGCTTCATCGCCTTGACCCACACACTGTCTGATGTGTTACCTGTGATGACCAAACTGAATATGGTTTTCCAGAAAGAAGATGTAAATCTGGCCACAATCAGACCAATGGTTAACGCATCAGTTGCGGCACTAACACAATTACGAGATGCGCCAGGTCCAGAAGAGGAGCGGTTTGAGGCGGAGTGTGTACACAACATGTACACGGATGTCCAAATGACACACGCAAGTGACCGGGCCGTGCAGGTTTTCAAAAAGACCAGAGCAGACTACATCAAACATTTAATAGATGCGCTACACAACCGGTTCCCTCAGAATTCACTGGATCTACTGAACTGCTTTGATGTCCTCCTGAACCCCTCCCGATACCCACAGAGAACGAGTGGTAAGTTAAAGCTAATGTGATTAACTGAAATACCTTTATACACGATCTAATCATCATCATCATAACAAAAATAATAATAATCAACAGGCTGTATGACAAAAGAGGAGTGTAGCTATTAAAAATAAAATGCCATAGCATATATCGGCTTATTTATTTTTTTTAAAAGTTTTTTTTATTTTTTATTGACGTTTCAATCGCCTACAGAGAAAGAAAACCACTGATTAATTATTGCTCCGTCCTTTTGCTCAGAGCTTTCGGAGTATGCGGAGCCAGCCATCGAGACCATCATTGGTCATTTTGGGAGAGAAATCTCACGTGAGGACGAGTCGGCTGCAGCAGCCCCTCTCATCGATGGCACAAATGTTAAGAGGGATGGCATTGCTGTCATGTCAGCGCTCCGTGGGTACGGAGGCTTGGACTTCAGAAAAGGCTGTGAAGTTCTGATCCGGGATTTTGAAGACATCTACCCTGAGTGGGCTAAACTGGCAAAAATAGCTGGCGTCATCCCTGTCTCCAGTGTGCCTGCAGAGCGAGGCTTCTCTCTGCAGAACCGAATAAAGACGGCTCAGCGAAGTCGTCTGGGGGAGAGCAAGGTGACGCGGCTGATGAGAATCTCCAGCTGTGCGGAGACCTTGAACACCTTTGATTTTTCAGCAGCTGCAGAACATTTTACACGCGCGAAAATGCGCAAGAAGTGAAATAGACAGAGAGAGAGAGAAGTTAAGGGAGTAGCCGAGAGTTGTTTTGTTCTTTGTTTTTTACAAAGCGGCGGACTTTTTATTACCTATTATTTCAGCGGCACGCCGCGTTAAAAAAAGAAAAGAAAAAGAAGAGCCAGTCCAGATAGCCTACTGTTTTATGTTTAGAAATTGTTTTATCTGGACTTCAGTTTCTCTGTTATGGGCAGGCTTGTACAACACTTAGGCTATTTTTTTTTTTTTAGAATTTTAGGCCTATTTAGCTTATTGTAATTGTCAGGTAGATGGCACTCAATAAAATGAATTCCAAATTGTCATGCTTTGTTATCATTATTTTATAGACAAATGTATACATATATATAAAATGCATATCATTTATCACTTTAAGATCAATAAATTCTGATTGACCGGAATTTCAAACATTTGTCCGGTAAATTGAAACCCTGCCGGTCACGTTGACCGGTACGAATTTTTTCTAGCGGAAACGCTGCACCATACATGTTGAAAGAACATTGTAAGTCAAAGCTAAATTTGGTTGAGCCTGTGCATCACATTTTGAGATCAAAAAGTGGACACAAAATAGGTAGCTATTCCTATGTGCCCATCACAGAGGTTTTGGCACGCTACTGCTCTCATGAGGACATAGCTGATGAGATTGAGGCTAATAGGCATATTGAAGGAAACCCTGATTACTTGAGCAACTTCTCGGATGGTACTTACCTCAGGGAACATCCTTATTTCAGAATTAATCCAAATGCATTACACCTTCATTTTTATGAAGACGAATTTGAAGTGACCAATCCTATAGGTGCAAAGCGAACCAAGCATAAACTGTGCGCTTTCTACTATACTGTAGGGAACCTTGGTAACAAATATCAATCAAAGCTCAGGCATGTCCATCTTGCTCTTTTAGTTCGTCAAACATTTGTCAAAGTTTGTGGTTTAGAAACTATTTTAAAACCTATGTTAGACGACCTTAAAAAACTTGGAAGAGATGGCATCACTGTTACAATTAATGGGATTGAACAGACTGTACATGCTGCTGTAGCAACATTTTCAGCAGATAATCTTTCAGCTCACATGTTAGGTGGTTTTACTATGTCCTTTAACTCTAACAGAGTGTGTCGCTTTTGCATGGGAACTCGCACAGAAATTAAAGAAAAATTCAATGAGAATGATTTTGTCCTTAGAAACCAAGAGGCACACCAGTATCATCTGACATCGTGTATTGATAACCCTGAGCATAAAGTGACATATGGAGTAAGAGGTCCTTCTCCTTTGAGTGAGTTAAATTATTTTGATGTGACGAAAGCATTCCCACCTGACATAATGCATGACTTGTTTGAAGGAGTTATCCCACTTGTACTGAAACTAGTTGTGTGTCAAGCACACAAAGAGAAACACATAACCATACAAGAAATAAACAAAGAACTACAGCATTTAGCAATTGGTCAAAATGACAAAAAAAACAGACCAGTACAACTGACAGAGCGACTAATGCATGGCTCGGGAATTTCAGGATCTGCTTCTCAGAAATGGTGCCTTTTTAGACTATTGCCATTCCTAATAGGACACCGTGTTCCCCCCACTTGCAGTTATTGGAATGTGTACTTACTCTGTCGTGACATAGTTGATCTAGTTACTGCCCCTAAAGTCAAAAGCGAGAGTTTACCTTTTTTAAACTTGATGGTTTGTGAATTTCTGACGAAACTTAAGGATGTATTTGGAGATGTCATCACTCCAAAATGTCACTATATGGTACATTATGCCAGACTTATTGCAATGTATGGCCCCTTACGAGGGGTTTGGTGCATGCGCTTTGAAGCAAAGCACCAATATTTTAAGATTGTTGCAAGTACCTGTAGAAATTTCATCAATGTAGCAAAAACTTTAAGTGACAGGCACCAGATGAGACAATGCTGGGAATTTTCCCAGAGCAACATTCTTGATGACTTTGAGATTGTGACAGGGACAAGTATACATACCCCACTTTCATCTCTCCCATTTGAGCTACAGAGACGACTTGCTGATGTACAGGGGAGTGAATATGAATTTAATGACATGCAGCGTGTTTCAGGGGTCACTATAGACAGTGTTAAGTATGCATGTAAAGATGTTTTTATTGTTGATTTCATGCATGCAGAGGATATTCCTCTTTTTTTCCAGGTGAAATACATTGTAAATATCAACACACTGTGGCTCCTTTGTGGCAAGCTTCTGGTCCCAACTGTATATGATTCACACATGCATGCATACAGGGTGGAAGTTGATCCTGAATGGATCGTTATCAAACCTGGACAGGAAAAAGATTTTCAGGCGCTTGATGTTTACCACGTTGATGATAAGTTATATGTTGGAGTGAAAAATACCTGAATGTTCTTAAAGGGATAGTTCACCCTAGAATGATATTTCGCTCATTATCTACTCACCCTCATGTTGACTAAGGGCTGGAAGAATTTTCAGAGTCCACCGTCCCTTCTCTGAGTTACAGGGGGTCTTGGCGTAGCAGTGCATTTCAATGCAACGGTTGCAAAGGGACACCAGAGCTCTTCGTAAAAAAACACACACAAAAAAACATCCAAATACCTCCATGATGCTCGTATGTAATGTCCGTCTTGTGCTGAAGCCCCAAATTGCGTAATTGTCCCGAAAAAAATTAAATAAGTCTATATTTTAAGCTTGTTTGTAGCGGAAGCTTCTCGAAGCTCCTCTTCCTGGTCCGTCCAAATCTCGCGTGATTTGCGCCGGCGTCAGTGCGGTTACTGCGAATCACGAATCATGTATTTTTATATATTTTTTCTTGTTTGCTTTGCGATATGTCATAGGATGTTTCAGAGTTTGTCATTGCTTTCTGAATACCTGGGAATCAATTTTCCAAATGTTGATGAATTTTCTATTTAAGCATTGCTGGATTTCATTGAATACATTTGCATTGAATAAACATTTTTACTACACAGTACAGATTTGCCTTCTTTTTTTTTTTACTACAGAGTACGAATTTGACATCTTATGGTACAAATGGTTTGTCACTGGGGTGGTACCCTCTAGAAAACAAATTTGTACCATTTACAGGGGTACATTTTAGTTCCTTAGAGTGTTAAGGTCTATTTCTGTACCCAAGGGTGCATAAATGTCCCCATGAGGTACTAAATGTTCCCATGTAAATGGGTACAATAGGTGTACCTTTGAGGGTACTGCCCCAGTGACAAGCTGTTGGACCCTTAAAGGTACAAATTTTACACATTATTTCTGAGAGTGTAGTTGGGGTTGGGAATTAGAGGTTAAGGGTTAAGGGAGCAGAGGTTAGGGTTAGGGAGTTAGGGTTAAGGTAGGATTAGAGGTTAGAGTAGGGGAGAAAGGGAGTTTAGGAGTTGGGGTAAGAGTTGAGAGTGGAGTATGGGGTTGGGGTTAAGGTTAGGGTTAGGAACCAGGGTTAAGGGGGTTGTAAGTAGGAGATAAAATTAGGCAGATGGAGGTGGGGTTACATTAGGGGTTAGGGATAGTAATCAAGAAGGTAAGGGTTGGGAGTAAAGTTCAATGGGTACGATCGGGGATAAGAGGGTGGGGTGGGGAAAGGTATTGAAGGGGATTAAGGTGGGATTATGGTTAAAGGGTAGGATGAGTTAGGGTTGGGATGGGGGTGGGGGGGGCGGGGGGGGGAAGATAGGGTAAGATTATGGGTTAGGGTAGGATTAGTGGTTATGGGAACAGTGGAGGGTCAGGTTTAGTAGTTGGGTTGGGGTTAGGGGTTAGAGTGAGGGAAAAAGAGTTAGGGGTTTAGGGTTAGAAGTAAAGGTAAGGGGTTAGGTATAATGGTTAAGTGATTTAGAGTAAGGGAAGTGGTTAAGGAATTTAGAGTTAAGGTAGGGTTAGGGAAAGGTAGAGGAGGGTTAGGGTTAGGATTGGGGGTTAGATGTAAGGATTAAAGGGTAGGGTTGGTGGTTTAATGGTTGGGGAAGGAAATGTGTTGAAGGAAGTTTAGGGTTAGGGTAGGTTGTGGTAGTTGGGTTTCAGGAATAGGGGTTAGGGAGTTGGATTAGGGTTGGAGGTTAGAGTGAGGGAGAAAGGAGGGGGGTTGGGTTTTAGGGTTAGAGGTAAAAGTTAGGGTTAGGGGTTAGGGTTAGAGAGGTTAGGATTAGGGTTAGGGGTTATAAGGGTCAGGGTTAGGGTTAGGAGGTTGGGGTTAGGGGTTAGGTTTAGGGGAGATTTTACTTGGGAAGGAAGTAGATAATGAGATGGGGTAATGGATTGAGGTGTGTTTATGATCTCTTGTTTCCTTCCAGGTGTTCAATATCCTTTTTTAGAGTGGGATCGGTTCTTCTTGCAGGTGAGTGTAATTTCAGAGTCATGGTCTTGATTATTCGGTGGTTGACAGGTAGGTCATCGTTGGTTTTGTGTGAGGTGAGTTATCGTTGTTATTTGTTGTTGTTTATCCAGGTTGTTGATGTTAGGTTGGTCATATACCGATGAGTGTTGGGTTAGATTTTTAGTTGTTGATAGAATAATTTGTTGTATGGTCGTTTCCCTCCGTTGTTCATGGACTTATCGATAAAAGGAGGAGAAGAGGAAGATATTGACCTTCAGAATGGGCCCTTAATTCGTCCTTCTCCCATGTAAGCATGTAATGCCATAGTAACATAGGGAAGACTGAAAAAGTTTTGCCCTTATCATCATTGGTCACTTCCAATTCTTATTTCTTTATTGAAGAACATTCTTTGTTACAATAGAACAATTTTTAGAACAATTTATAAAGGAATCATGTACAGAATAAACTTGACTTTGAATAAACTAAGGTACTTAATAGGAATAAAGATTACCATGTAAGAACAGTGGGAGAGAAACCATGACTATATACAACATTGCTGACTCAGTTAGTTCCTGGAGAGTGGGTAGGGAGACTTTTAGGCTACGTTTAGTCCTTTGGGAGAACAGCAATCCAACTTTCGAATCCAACGTTTTTCGGCCCTTCTGCGTTCATTGGTAGACCAACCGGCTCTGCTTTCGAGGACCGTTGTTCTGAGGTTCCTGAGTCCATGTTTCAGGAAGTGTTGAACTAACGGCGTTTGTTTTTTCCGGGACCTCCAGATGTTGTGTCTGTGGGCGTGTATCCTGTTGCGGAGGGTGCCACCAGTTTCTCCCACATATTGTGTCTTACACTTCTGGCAGTAGAGTAAGTAAACACAATTCATCGTGGAGAGGTGGAGATGGGGTTGTATGAAGTGTCTTGTGCCCGTTTGGTGGTTTTTGGCTGTTCTTCTTCGAGGGACTCGGTTTTGTGTAGGCTTCATGGGGGGGAGGCGTGCTCGAACCAAAAGGTCCTGTAGGTTTGGATTCTTTTTATAGGCCGAGAGAATTTGAGATTGTTGTTGGAGAGTGGTGTCCTTCATGGTTTCTTGGAAGTTTCTCTTTAGGTTTCTGTGTGCCCGTTGGTCAAAGGAGGAGAAGGTAGATATGATGGGAATGAGTTGGTCTTTCTGCAAGCAATTTGGTTGTGGTGGTTGTTGCTCCGTTTTGTTCATCCTTTTTTGGATGGTTCGGAGGAAGGTGCGGGAATAGCCTCGTTTCCTTAGGGCTTGGAAGAGGATCTTAGTTGCTTCCTGTGTGTCCTCTGGTCTGGTGCAAATTCTTTGGAATCTAAGTAGTTGTGAGAAGATGATTCCTCTGAAGGTGTGTTGTGGATGGAAGCTTGAGCGGTGGAGAAGGGCATGTGTGTCCGTAGGCTTGAAGAAGACACGGATGTCCAAATGTTTGGTTTGTGGAAATTCAGGGCCTTTGAAAGTTGTCGTGTCAAGGAAATGGACCTCTGTGTCATGGGTTATTGGTGTCAGGTTGATGGAGGGGTGATGGTCATTTAGAATGGTAACGAATTCCTTGAATTCGTTTGTGCCGTGTGTCCAGACACCCCAAATGTCATCCAGGTACCTGAGGTAGATGAGTGGGATTTTGTTGCATTTCTGGAATGCTGTCGTTTCCCAATCTGCCATGTAGATATCTGCGTATGCTGGGGAAAATCGTTTACCCATGGCCGTGCCTTTGATTTGGAGGAAGTTCTCATCGTTGAATTGAAAGTCATTGCAGGTAAGGTTGAGGTGTAGGAGTTGGAGGATGTATTGGTCTGGTCGGGAGGGATCGGGGTTTTGAAGAAGGGCTTTTTGGATTGCCTGCATGCCCCTCTGTGTGTCAATGTTTGTGTAGAGACTTTCAACGTCCATGGTGAAAAGAAGGCAATCCTCCGGGAGTGGAAGGGCTCTAACCGTCTGGACGAAGTGGTTGGTGTCCTTGATATAACTGACGTGTTGGATTGAAAGAGGGTGGAGGAAGTGATTGATGAACTCCGCTGTGCCGTAGGACTCGCTGTTGCAGTCAGAAACGATTGGTCGGCCTGGAGGGATTCTGTGGGGAACTGGCCATGATTCCGGTTTCTTATGTATTTTGGGGAGTAGGTAAAATCTTCTCGGTCGAGGGGGGGATTGACCCTTGAGATATAGGGCCTGGGACCTTGAGAGTTGTTTGTTGATTACCATTGTGTTCAGGATGTTGTTGATGGTCCGGGCTGTTTCAGGGTAAATAGGGTGTTCCAATTTTTTGTAGTAAATTGGGTTTTGGAGATGTCTTTGTGCTTCTTGGATGTAATCTTTTCTGTCCATGATGACTATTGCAGAGCCTTTGTCAGCTGGCTTGATGACGATTGAGTTAAGTGAGCGAAGTTCATTTAGGGCTGTCTCTTCCTCCTTGGTGAGGTTTGGTTTTTCCGGGTGGAGTCTGATTTTAGCGACATCTTTTTGGTCTTTTTCTATAAGGTCCAGTAGTTTCTTGGGTAAGGATGCGTTTGGGGGTTCCCAGTCTGACTTGAGGTGAAGGGTGTCCTTGTTTTCGGGTATGAGGATTGAAAATGAGTAGCCAATTTAAGTCGTCTGTGGTATTGTTGTAAATGGCCCTCAAGGTTTTCCCTGGTGTTGGTGGGTCTTGTGGCTGTTGGGATAAATGTAAGACCTTTTTCCAAGAGTCGAATGTGGGATTGCGATAGAGTGAGTGATGTTGAGAGGTTAATGATACTTTTGTTCTCCCCTGAGGTTGTATTTGGGGGAGAATCACTCAGCCTAAAAAAGGCCACCAGTGTGTCCAGATTGCTGCTGCCGTGGTATCGGTCCAATGGATGTTGTCCCTATCGGTTCTAAAAAGATGTTGAGGTAGGCGGGGGATGGCTTGGTGGGAGTGGGCTAAAATCTGATTAAGTGTTGTTATGTTGGCCTGATGTGGAGATGGGAGACATCTGGAGAAGTTGATGAGGGGCATCATGATCCTGGCATATGGGAATGTGCTACGTGCCATCCTCAATAGTCGTGATACTTGGGTTTCAAGTTGGGATAGGTTGTTGTTGCTCCGGTTATTGAGACCAAAGGATAGGATGGCTGTTTGGACCTCCGGTGAGACAGGTGTTTTATTTCTGAGAATGTGGGCAGCGTGTAGAAGATTGGCTCCCGGATAGCAGTCGATCTGGATTCTCGAATCACTTATGGTTGGGAGTCGGGACAAGTTGGAATCTCCCATGATTAAGATTTTTCTGCGGGGAGTAAGATGCCAGTTTTGATATTTGTTTCACTTGTTTAAGTTCAGGAAGTAGTGGAGCTGTGCATAAAGCCTATTGTAACATCAAACTAATCATTTAAAAGAACACAAAAAACAATGGATGGGGCAGTGGGCACATAATGTAATCAGTGTCTCCCTGAAGACTTCCGTGTGTTTGGGTTATTGCACATTTATATACATTACCATTGAGAAGTCTCTCATAAATAAGCTCCATGGCTTTGATGGAAGCTTTCACAGTCTCATCCTCACTGTACCATGGACAAAGCCACTCTGCCACAAAGCGCCTTCCTTTTTTTTTTCCAAGGAAGAGGATGGGGTGCCTCTCCAAAAGTTCCCACTTATGGAGCTGGAAGACACAAGACACAAAATCACACAATTCATTGGATTACAAAAATATAGAGTACAGAAAAGTTGTTTTATGCATATTTATCGAGACAGATCAGCGATTCATTAAAGGTTAGAGTGAAGTAGCTACTGCTACAAATAAACTGTTTCTGAATAGCAATGTCAGCAATGGCAAAATGAAATACAATTTGGTGAAAGACAAGTCAAAAATAATAACAGGCCTCTATGTATCTACATCTGAAAGAGTTGCTACTGCTCCACAGAACAACATGCTGGGCATCAAATATGGATCTGGAAGACCTCAAAATTCCACTAAAATAAAAATAGCCATTTTGGCCTTTTCAAGGTTTTGCGTCTAAACTGTGCCAAATTGATTTAATTATCATGAATACAGTTACATACTTTCTGTGACTAACGCCTTAAATAGTTAAGAACTTTGATTTTGGATTAATGAAAAGTAATAATATAGTAACTGTTTTTATGGGTAATTAAATTAGTTTTTTTAGTTACTTAGTTAAGTTAATGCAAATGCTACTGTACTGTCTATTCAAAGTCTTTAATATTACTAATGGTTTGTTGTGATTGATTGCATAGTTATAATTTCATTATACATTAAAGGTATATTGTGTAGGAATTACTCCATCTAGCGTTACAGTAGTATATCCCAAGCAACTCAGTCGTATTTTTCATGCTACGTTCACGTGATATTGGGAAGGTGGCATACGGAAGACAACCGCTGCATAAACAAGCCTCTATGTAAACAAGTGGTCCGTCAGCAGGAGGCTAAACAATACATGTGACAATATGTTGTCATGGCGATGTCGTATTGTTTACCTGACCCACGTTTTACCAGCTTTCTCTCAACTTCTGTGACTAAAATGACATCTGGTTTGTTACCGACGGCTTTGTGCCAGACTGCACCTGAAAGCAGCATCAGTGTTAGCATTAGTTTTAGCTCCATTCTTCCTCACTGCACCGCGGTGACTTTTCACAGACGTCACCTTGACCTGAGCTGACATGACACGACATGGCAGCCAGCACTGAGCTTCCCCGCTCAATGTATATATGAATGATATGAACGGCAAATTCAGAGTTTACCGGAACGACAACTACTGCACTTTCTTGTCTGAAAGTGATCTTAAAATGATGCATCTGATATTTTCAGTGGCTATTTTTCAGCCACTGGTTTGCTCTGTATCCTCCCAGCTCTCTCTGTGTTAAAAATGCCTTTTGCACAGTGATAATTCATTATTGGGGTATCTACAATCTTTTCACATTTCACTCCACTATTACAACAGGCGATTCAGCTCCCTTGCTCTTTTTGAACTACACACAGACATAACAATGCAAAGATTTCTATGTGTCCCTGGATAGTAGTAGTCTTAAGTCTGCCCAAACATTTGCAGCGCAACAAAGCAGTTTAAGAAGGGTGCACAGGGGCGTTGAAGCAATGTGAATGACCCTGTTGCATCTTGACTCATGTGGGCTCACGGATTGAACCTGTTCAGTTTCAGGTAGAGTGTGCAGATTGTCTCAAACTTTGTAACTGCACACCAAAACAGCTCCTGTAGAAAATGCATAAATAAATATTTTCTCTGCTGGAGCTGCTGTGGTGTGCATTTTTTTATTCTTTACCTATTTTTGTGTGTATACAACATCTATTACATGTCTACCTGTCCTGGGTGAGAGATCACTCCTCTGTTATTCACCCTGAGATTTCTCCAATTTTCCCCAGTTAAAAGGATATTATGGAGTTTTCCCCCAGTGGATGTGAGGGTCTAAGGGCAGAGGATGTTGTTTTTGATTCCATGTAAAGCCCTTTGAGACAAAAACGGGCTATACAAATAACATTGCCTTGCCTTGCCTTATAGGCTAATGCAACTATTGGTATGGAAACAACACGCTTTATGTGACATCACAAAAACTTGTCTCAACTCTGTGCCACAGTGTGAACTGTACAGTTGCAAGGCTTTGTTAGGGCATGAAGTTGTAAGTGGGTGCACATAGTCAAAAGTTTCAAGTTGTTGTATCATGAACCTATGGTCTGAACTGGCCTTTAAGCAGCTATATAGTTTTTTGACCTTAAAATAACGTTTCTAAACTCAATGAAGTGGTAGAAAATGGTTAATAAGATGAATGGTGCAGTTGCTGCAGCCTGAGTGGAGTCGCATTGGCTGAAACTGCACTCTAATTTCCCTGCACGGGTAGGAAACCGTGATGAGCTCCAGAGACCGAGCTCAAGCCTAGTCTCCCTGCTCCTCTCACCCACACACCAACGCCCTGTGCTGGGCTGCACGGCAAAGGCGGCAGCACCAGCAACAAATTCACATATGTGCTTCTCTGAAAAAGTCTCAGTAGCAGACAGTTGCTACTCTCAACCAGAGAACCAGTGGCTACTGCGAATCCTACATAGTGTTTCTTTAACATTGCTTCTTTTGCACAAATGCCCGTGTTTGTTTTTGTGTGAGGGTGTCTCTCTTGTTCAGTATACTCCGCCTCTTAGACAATATTCTTGCCTTGAACTGTCAGCGTAAAAGATTGTGGTCAGGTCATTTCCCCAATTTTGGCTTTTCATGTTGATTTAGTTGAAAAATAAAATGCACAAAAGAAAATATAAACCAGGGGGTGGAGTAGATGAAACTGACATGGAATAAAAAAAATGTAAAAACATTTGAAAGAAAAAAAAACTTACCAGTAAATGTGATGAATCGTACGTTTTATTGAAGCTGCAGTTTTTTTTCTGCCGCTCTTTCCACCCGGCTGTCATTTTGTCTTTTTTCTTTTAGGGCCTGCTTTGCACCACAGTGGTGGCAAGTCTTACTTGCCACCCCAATTTTCTCCTCACACACTGCACATATCTTTTTAGTTGGCATCTGGAGAAGAAACATAAATTAATGATTGGAACACTGCAGGGTGTGTCATCAATAAATTCATTTTCTAGCCTGTATTTCATTGACAGGAATCATGGTACCAGTCAACACAGCAACTCAATGTGCTGGTTTTCAGTGAGTTTAGTACTATTAAGGACCTGGTCCTCTCTATTCATTATGAACTCAATAAATTAAAAGTTGTGGTAGCCCTCTAAGAAACTCAGCTCTAGTGGACATAATCATCATCATATAATCAACCAATACATGACATACATTAACAGATAACCTACCTTTATCTTAAAAGAATGCACACATAGTGCATCGCAAGAAGCTGAATGGTGTCAGATATTGCAAAAACTTCTGTGACCCATCAGATTTAAGCTATTATGATTATGGAAAAATCATTTGTTAATGTTACTGTTTGGTTTTTTTTTTGGTTTTTTTTTACATCTGTGATTAAACGTGATGCCTAGACATCATCACAGAGGTTTATATTATGCAGTCACATCTGTTTAATTACCATCCTTACCTGTCATGTAATTTTACACCATGATTTTTACAGGCATCCAGGTGCCGTTTTAAATTCATATAACAATATTTAGCTGCCTCTATACAGTTCACTGCTGTCAATATATCGATCAAGTAGCCTTGACCTTTTAGTTGCTGCTCCAGCTTCACAGAATCATCGCCAAAATAAATAAAATAATAATAAAGTGTCCATTTAAACATAGTAATGACTACAGTCGTTTGTAAAGTAAATAACATGCTAGGCTATATGATAATACTGTCAGAAAATCGATTTTTCTACTCCTCGTCCCGTCACACGCACCATAGTCTATAAAACATTTGAAGAAAAATATTTTGTCTAATACGAAGGATTAAGCGCACACATTTATAGTTTTGCACACATTTGTGTAGTTTCATGACAGTTATGGTGTCCATGCTAACCATTAGCCGGCCTTAGCCGGTGTCCATGCTAACCATTAGCCGGCCTTAGCCGGTAAACAGCATTAATAAATTAACGTTAGACTACATACTAATCTAAGTTGAAACATCATTAAAACGCAATGACAATGACAACCCGCAAGGCATAGTCGCACTGACAACATTCTCTATGGTTATAAAATTAATTAATTAATATTTACCGACTACTTACCTTGTTTAGCTCATTAAGAGCGGCTCCCAAATAAATTATCTGTCTTCGCTTCTCTTGTGTACCGCTAAAAGTATCTGTGTTCCCATGTCACCGCCAGGAGGCGCGTTTTCGGCGGTCCAGGGTGGTGGTAAAACGCTCCAGTGGGTCGTATTTGAGTGCATTGACAAACAACAACTGTGGTCGTATGAATTGGAGGACTTGTTGGTTTTTTACAAAGTGGTGAACCTCGTCCCATCCTAGCTTGTGAACGACTGAGCCTTCTTTCGTACCCAATCATGTTACTATCACCTGTTAACAGTTAACCTGTTTACCTGTGAAATGTCCCAAACCTGTCTTGCATTCTGCAACTTTCACAATCTTTTGTTGGCCCTGTCCAAACTTGTTCAAAACATGTTGCTGGCACCAAATTCAGAATCAATCAGTTAAAAGATTAAATATATTGTCTTTGTACTGTTATCAATTGAATATGGGTTGAAAAGGAAAAAACTGTAAATGACTGCGTTATCATGGTTGTATGAATATCATTATCATCCTCAGAATTCTGCATTGGTCAGGCTCTAGTTTTTAGAATGAGACATTAGTGAGATGACATTACATTACAATGAATCTAGACCACTACCTGAACGGGTCATGGGGCAGAGCCTATTACATGCCTGTATCCCTTGAAACTCAATAATCGCACCTTACCCCTCACTTGGTCATGATGATTCTTATTCTGGAAGAAAGGTGGGATAGATGTTGGCTGGTTGTTGGCATCAGCATTAAGAGCTGGAGGCAGCATGCTACAGGTGCAGCTAATTGAGTTAATAAAGAGCATAACTGTACTCTGTGTGGTTAAGAAGTAGTTGTTTTAGGCTTAGGATTTAGGCTTAATTGGATAGTGTGATCCAGGAAAGATTTGCCCCTTGCATTTTAAACTGATATGAAAGAATTGAGGATAGATAGATGGAATATGAACAGACAGCAGCCAAGTGTAATGTGGAGGGAGTGAAAGATGAAGAGTGGGATGAGAAGAAAAGTTAGATTCACTTTCTATTAAAGTGAAACTCTGTTTAGAGGGCCATATATAGTAGAGTAATGTTAGTTAAAGAAGCATTACTAAAGAGGCGTTCCATCAATTTCACATGTTTAATTACTTCTGATAAGAAGTACTGCTACTACAGTTGTGTGATGTCTTCTCAGGATCAGCAGGAGCTTTGTCAAGTCTAACAAAGCTCCAAGAAAGAGCACTAGGCTTTGAAGCCAGTTTGACATGGTGCCCAAAACTGTGAAATTACAACATCACGTGTGCACTGGGGCCCAAAAAGTATTTTTTCCATCAGCTTACATTTTAAAAGAAGTGGCTGTTAAACAGTGGATAAATTTTTTGAGAGACAAGACGGCAACAATATGATTAGTTTCACTATCAGAACTTAATCCATTCAGTCTAGTAACATTTGGAAAGTCAAGAAGAGCTTCACAATTAAGTTATTTTATTACAATTCAAGTTAGCAAATGGCTAAACAGGAAGTTAGCCAGCCTGGTCAGCAGGAGTCTGTGGTGCGCATGCTCTATGGGCCGCACAGTGGGGAAGCTAAGTAGAACATGCAAAATTTTATACCCAAACATCGAACTTTGTTGAGTTCAGGCGGCTCTGAACAGCATTCATAGGAATAAACAGGCCCCCGTCCATGCTTGAGATTTATAACAGAAAGCCTGCAAATTACAGCCGTGGAGTTTGACTCAGTTGCATTATGGTAAATGTTGTGTCCGGGGTCTGCAGTGCACTCATACTAGGACATGAACTTATGATATCCCAAGCAACTGCTACAATTTTCAACTTTTTTTAAACTTGTCTCCCAACTTTACAAAAGTGATTTGATCACTTTTATTATTACTAGTGACCACAAGCCCTGAATTAACAGGTCAGTCACTCAAGCACCACTAAAGACTCCGCCTGTCAATCTTTTAAAAAAATAAACGAAGAATGCAACCCATGAATGGCCTGTGAGACACAGCCTGCTACTTACCACCAGTGGCAGTACAACAGTGGGATCAGTAAAGGTTCCGTCCCTTGTGGCTGTAAATGGCTGCCAAGTATCTCTGCTGGGGGGATTTCACCCTAACAGCTCCTTTGAGACTGCCAAGGGCCTGCTGCCCTCTCAACAAGCAGGAGCTTTACCAATGCAGACAGCTCCGGGGACAGAGGGAGGGATGTGGGAGAAAGGGAGGGGGGCAAGCGGGGGACATCACTTTCCTGGTTTTACACCCACGCACACGCCACAGCGGATCAGTCAGCTGGGATTGCACCTGACACTTGACATGCAGCCAACAAAGCAGACAAGCATGGAGGGATGAGAGAGAGCGTGAGGGGAAGGAGGACGGCAAAGAGCAAGGGAGTGGATGTTAGAGCTCCGTGAATGACAGACAACAAGCTGATAGGAAGAGGCGGGTGTAATGGGGTGTGAAGTGGAAGACCTCGGGAGACAGCGAGAGAGACCATCTGCCTGTCAGCACATCTCTCTCTCTCTCTCTCTCTCTCTCTCTCTCTGTGTGTGAATGACTGACTGGATGAGGCAGTAAAAGATGGAGAGAGAGAGAGAGAGAGAGAGAGATGTACAGTAAACACACCACTCAGGTCAAGAGAGATAAATTAATAAGACAATGTACTAATTAACTAGTTGACACTTGTTGATCATAGGCTGCTAGTCACACTAAATTGCAACGCCTGAACTGTGGTTAAGAGCATTATGGAAGATGGGTAGTAGAAGTTATGAGAGAGGAATTAGAAAACAATCTTGCAAGAATTTGGATCTGACATATTTTAAGGAAATTATAAGATGAGAAATTGTTTCTCCACTTCTAGCATTACAGTATGTCAGTAGCTGGTCAGTCTTCTCTCATCTGCACTCGGCTTATAAGACATCATGTGAATTGTAAATTGTCTATAGCATCAAACAGTAATGCGGTGGAGGTTTGGCCGCAAAGGAGTCAAAGTTTTAACTCCACCAATCTTGAGAGTCGGCTCTAACAAACGGAAAATAGTCAACAATTAGTATCTGATAAACAATTAGTCTTTTTGTCTTGACAGTGTATACTGTATGCTATAAATAGCTAAGTAATCCATCCAAACAAATGTGTAAACAATGGTAATGTAGCCTGAATGATTTCATGCTGACACTAAAATACATTTTTCCATCAGTTAGTTTAAACTCAGACACATAATTTTCCAACTTCATCAGTCAACACTGACATTTGTGTAACCGCTCTTCTTTCAAGTATGAAATTTGTTTTATCACTATAATAATATACAAACAAAAAAATAGAAAAACCTACTGCATGGTTTACTATATCACTGTGGGCAGCTGTTCAACGATTTTTCTATAACTTTTCTGCTATGATAGTTTCAGAAATAAGGGAATGGATTTCATATATGTCAGGAATAAAAATGTGTACAGCCTTAAACATTTGATCCAGAGTTAACTTAATGGTGCTGTTTAATAAGCACTCAGATTAGCAGGTGAGAAAGTGAGATCAGTCTGGTTATAACATCTAGGCCAAAACTGAAAATCACAAAATTGCCTCTAAGAGTTTTGCGATCTGTACAGCATACAACAACCTCTATCCCTTAACCCCCAGAATCCCGAAAAGAAAGTGGGGAAGAGCACTAGTGGAGAAAACCCTCTTCCAAGACAGACAGACATACAATAGATGTCATTTAAAGCTAACTATCAATGCTAACAAAATTACAATATGGAAAATAACAATTATGGACAGATTGCTAGCATTTATGAAAAATATGTGTCTGAGATTACATTGTAAGACTGCCACTTTGGTGCTGCCAAACAGATCAGACCTGATCCACACAACCTCCTCTCCACCGTGATTCTTCATCAAGTGACAAAAGACACTCCCAAGCAGGTGAAGACATGCAGTATTTATATTACTATATTTGTGAGGACTTCAAGTGTGTGATTTTATGTCATGACAGCAGATCCCAACATTTACCCTTACCAGCACTTAATAAACTCAGTGCCTGACCTTAACTATGGCAACACAGTATACATACACAAGGTTTGAGTAAGAACATTCATTCATTCATTCATATATCTGCTGGGATTTTGATTTCTTCCATGCATTTGCCAAATACTATTGCATTACTGTGCATTGCTATGTTGTTATGGTGCTGCATAGTGATATAATGTGATTAAAATTATTAAAAAGTGGCAAGCCAACAAGTAAAGCCCCAATTACTGTTCATAATAACAACATTAAAATCAATTGTACAACAATTATTGTCTGATGATGTGTTTGACTATGGGTGTCATGATTCTTCATATCCACAATTTGGTTTTCACAATTGAACTTTAAGGTCACACTTTTGTTTTTGTTTTTTTCAGCACTGACAGTTATGCTATTGGTACACTCACCTCTGAATTTGAAAAGATCAACAGATCATTGATTTAATGTGTTTTATTGTTTTTTAACTGTCATTGTCAAATTCTTCTTTGTAGGTTAGGGTTAGGGTTAGGCATGTTCAAATAATATTCACTAGAAATAAAGATTCCAGAGTTGAGAAATAGGGTTATGGTAGGATCATACCACCCATCAGCTATTACAGACAATCAAACCTGTCCCGAGTAAACCGTCTTCCCAATCAAATCAGGAAAGGGTCTCTGAAACATCTCCGACAATGTCAGTTGTACAGGAAGAAAAAGAACTGACTGCTTGCAGGTAACAGTGTTTGAGTATCTCAAATTGCAGCTGCAGGCTACCAGTAAGCTAGCTTTGAATTTGATTATCAAAACTGAAAGCTTGTTTCAATCAATTTACGATTAAAAATGGAATACATAATACCCCTATATGTGACTGAGGGATTGTCATCAGGATGTCCTGACAACCAATAAATACCTTTTTAAAAGCAGTTATCCCGGCCATACTATTTCTTGCATTGGTTTAAACAGTTTTTGTTTATTGCTGATGCAGACACCACCTCTATATGTGGTGGACACATGCAATAGTTCCCTCGTCTGCCCTGTTTAACCATCCATTCATCCATGGTTTCTTCTGAGGGGTCTGTTTTTGTTGCCTAATTACCCCTCTCTACCTTCTGTTTGGTCTCTTCATCTGTCTATCTGCTGACTGACTCTCTCTCTCTAGCCATGATAAAAAACAGTAACACGGGAGGGGAACCAAACTGCTTTTTAATTTTCCCTGACAGCCTCCTTTAAACACACGGGCCCAAATCCACACTCTAATTGAAAGCACATTCCTATTCCAAACAAATTAAGCACAATTAAGGCCCCTGAGTTATGAGTATCTATCACTGTGCGATGTTTTTGTAAAAATCACTGCGCTCTAGATCAAAGTCTCTCGACCCCTCAGCTTAATTGCCTCATTAAGAGCTCCCTTCTTTGTGCTACGGGCTTCATAAATACAGGGTCTGCTCGTTTCATTTGGGAATTACACTAAAAGACGCCCCTTAAACTAATCGCTTCCACGTTTTCAATAAAAGTTCATCTGTTTTTAGGTAGGGAACAGAATGAGATTTTCCTCCATTTATAGAGCATAATTTGCAAGAGCCCTTTAGCTCAAAGTGTGATATATCATTTCATTGTGTCTGTGACAAGGCACAAACCTGTAACCATGTTTGGCTACTTTATAACACATGTTAAAAAGGCTTCCTTAACATTTCAAAAGTATGGTTAAACTTGGGAAAAAAAATCCAAGAGCTCATAACCCTGGATACATTAGCTTTAGGGTCTTAGGTGTGGCATTTGACACATCATAGCAGGTGACAGGAAGAAGGTGTCACCACCAGGAACCAGCAAATCACATGACAGGAAGATGATTGTGTGCAGCTGAAACGGTTCCCTCCTCCCATACCCCCCCACCCCCATCCTCCACATCATGATCACAAAATGCCATCCGAGCATGGCTGGCTTTTAATTTAATCTTATAAATGAGGTGCGCACTTCTAGACAACATGCTGTTCCAATTTAAATGGCTGCTTTATTGGGGGACAGCGACACAGGGGAGAGAGAGGGGGGAAGCAAGAGAGAGAGAGAGAGAGAGAGAGAGAGAGTGAGGGGGGGTTGTGAAGAAAAAGGAAAAGAAAGCCAGAGGAAAGACGGTGGTATGGAACATTTGTTAGTAATCCAATTCCACATACCATATGGCTTCATTACCATTATGCGGGAGAGAAGACTTCAGTCAGTCTGAAAATAAAGACCTACTTAGCCCCATCCAAACTGACCCCAAATGAGACATGTTTGTCTCCGTGTGACAGTGTTAGTGTTATTGCCCTGCTCTTGCATTCTTTGTGGTCTCTTTAGATTGAGCCTGCAGCTGCGCATGGTTTAAATGTGTGCGTATGTGTGTGCGCACGTGGCCGGCCGCCTGTGTCTGGGTGTGTGTAAGATAGGGATCGGGCAGTTTCCCAGTGACTGATTATTACGGAAGACAGTCCTTAGTTATTTCTACAGAGAGAGAGAGAGAGAGAGAGAGAGAGAGAGGAGAGGGCCCATAAGCCAGCTCCATTCAGATGTGAAGATGACTGATAATGCAGGAGCAGCAGGACCCCTCGCTGGGTTCATTGGCCCCTAAGTGCTCCTTTGCTGAATGTGTCCCTTATCTTGCCCTGACAGCAGTAATAGAATATGCATAGCTCTATTAGCATACAAGGTAATGGCACCCTTGAGGGAGGGCACTGACATAAAACTTTAAGTAGAAATCAAAACATTGGTGAAGGCAGAAGCAGAATAAAAAGGGGTTATTGTCACCCAGTGCAAACACGGCCCGAGGCCTCGACTGTGGCTGCGCACAAGGTATGCCTGCTTTACGCTTCCATGCACATCTGTCTGTACACACGCGCTCTCACACACACGGATCCACAGAAAAGGCAATAGGCTTGGTATACCCATACATACATTTATGTGTCATTTTATCATACACAAAGAACACATTACATATAATCTACACATTCTGCACGTAGGCATGCATCAACAAACTCGACTGAATCATCGTCCTCAGGGCATCTAAGCAAATGAAATGAAATGGGGTGCAATAAATGGCACTCACCTCAAAGTCCTCAAATAAAAGAGAATATTGGTGAATTTATGCCATTTTCATTAACATTCCCACAGTATAACAGACCTGAGAAACCTCAAAATCTCTGCTGAAGTGCCAAAATGAGCTGTAATGAAAACTCATTTAGAAGACATAAAACAGTCCTTGAAGAAGCCCGTAGAAAAATTTGGCCGACATGAGAGGCTGACAAGAAGAAAGGCAGGGAGCTGATGGATAAGGTAAGGTGATGAGAGGGGTTTGCACACACATTATCTGACTGTAGTTTCCACCAGGCTGCAGCTACGACAAGTTTAAATTAAAGCAGGTCAGACAAACAACACAAGGCCGTCTGCAGAACGAACATTCAGCATAAGAAAGCAATTTACTGCCCCTCACACGTCATCCAAAAAAATGATAGCAAGAGAGGCCGGGTCCAGTGAGCAGTCTAATTTAGTCTGGTGGGACAGACCCGGAGAGTGTTAGCTTTTCCACGTATTAACTTTTATTAAAGATATTAACCTTGAGGAAGAGGCCGAGGAAGCTGTGTCGGTGGAGGTTAAGAATTAACGCCACCGGGGCACGCAGTTAAAGAAGTGTAATAGCGCTGACATCCAGCACAACCTCTTCCTTTTCTCTTTTTCTTTGTTCAGCTTTGGTAAGTGTGCGCAACAGAATCAACACTAATAAGGCAATAATATCCGTAATTGCATCCTCAATTGTAATTATGGTGATTACGCAGTCCTCTTTGATATGCACTTCTGCTCCACTGTCGATACGAGCCATATGTGAACATGGGACAATTATGCTAATAATTCCACATCCAAGCATTTAAAGTGAAATAAAGTTCACCACCTTAAAGTCGCCCCGAGAAGAATTCCTCCCCCTATGTTGAAACTTAGACCATTAAGAAATAAAAATTAGGGTATGGCCAGTCATCAGTGTAGGTCCGACTGACCAGTTATCGACTGTTTTATGTTAATTACCATAAAGGCGTAGGGTAGATATCAACTATAGAGCAATGTTGACGCATTCCAAAACACTTAATAATATAAGACTGGCACATAATTACACTTGGCCCAACTTTTATGGGCTATTTTGGCCCCTGCTAATGGCCCTGTGCTCGGACTCAAACAGACCAATAAAGCAAAGTCTAGCGCTGTAGACACTATTAAGAGCCATCAAATCCATCTCAAACTGGGCAGCACAATTTCTTTGCTGCGAGACGGGTAAAACAAAAAGACAGCCTTTTCTAATCTGTGGTTTATTTAATATGTTTATTGCATGGGTGGCCAGTTTAATGAGCAGTCTCTGGGCTGCATCTCTATAATAGAGATTCGTTCCAGCAAGAATCCACCAGGCGAATGCAGCACAACAACTGCGTAATGTCAAAAATATTTTGTCTCCATGGTAACCCAACAGCATTCATATATGCAGTGGATGGATGTTCATTGAAAGTGGCTGTTTCATTGTTAAGGATTTCAAAGTTGAGTTCAGCCTGTGGGGTCCCACTGGTAGGTTGCTCCCGCTGGTTGGTCGGTTTAGTTAAAGATGGATGGAAGTAGAGCAAATACTGTTCAGACTTTCGCTCTCGTCTATACAGATGGTTTGGCAGGCTGACAAGACAAACTGGGCCTGGCATCAAATCCCGACCTCTATTTCATGGTGGCTTAGCACTTTCTCTCTCACTAGATTACACTTGCTGTGTTACGAGGTTCCAGCCCTTCAGACTGATTTACCAATCCAATGGCCGATCCATTTTGCAAGATATTATTGTGGAGAGCTTGTGACGGGGGATTAAATAAGAGCTGATCATAGATGCCGCAGTCCAAGTCCAAATCCACAACTTCTTTTATTTGATGCCACTGCAATTCATTTTGAAGGTGTGGCGTTAACGTCAAGAATGATCTGTTGATTAGAACCATAACTGCTACATGAGTGTGAGCTCGACTCAGAGAGCGAAGAGCTGCGTAATGTGATATGCATTGTGCGAATGACTGTTTGAGTATTAGCTTCTCTCTACATGGCCTTTCCTCCAGGCCCAAGGCTGAAAGCCACTAACACATAAAGTGCATAGTACACACCAGACACACAGAGAACACATATCTTTTCAAGAAATGGGACCAGAGCCTAGGATTTCCTGGATTTCTCTGCGGGCCTCTTTCTCCACCACATATACACATGCATGAGCGCCCACACAAACCACATGTGCACACATGCGCGCACATGGACGGATTCAGCAGAGGGACAGGCCGAGGAATGAGGTGACTCATACTGGTCTATTAACTGTAGTGGGAGAAATATGATGGTGCCTCAGCTCAGCTACACACTGACCACAAACCAACTGTGGAGGTCAGGAGGATGTAAAATGAGACTTACAAACATCACTAGCATTTTTAAACACCATACCTGAGGGCACGGTATCTTCTGAGATGTCAACCAACACTAAATTTAGTGGGGATGTTCCTAAAAACGAATTTCCCTGACGCTTAAATGGAATTTTCAACTAGTCGTCTTGTTAAAATAGTGCTGGAAACGAGCAATTGACGGCCCTTGTCCCACCTCGAAGTGAAACGGCGATGTGTCAACTTATCTTAAAGTAAGAAAACAGTAATGTATGAAGTTGAACGATGTCCCAAAAAAATATAGTACATACTGTAAGTGCCATTTGACACCATCAATCACATTCTTCAATCACCAAATCGTATTTTAAATCAAACCGAAATGTGTGACACTTCACGCCATGCATTATTATAGCACACTACAAAACATGACAACTCCAAACTCTAAATTAACTCTAAATAAAAGTTAATAAAAAACATTTATTGAAAACAATATTCAACGTAGCAAAAACATAGGAAACATGCCTTATTCCAACAGCATTTTCCCTGGATGAACACATCACAGAGCAAATACGTAAATACATCCTAGACACAACAGCTATAAAATTATCAACAGATGCTCATTTTTTTTATAAAGCAACATTTAATTAGGAAGACACAACATTTACACTCAAATTATGTCAATATGTAATTTATATGAGTACATATAAAAAAAAGGACTGACTAGTCGACTAATCGATTAATTTGCAACAAAAATATGTTATTGCTGTTATTATGCTACAGGAGGACAGAGGAGAATTTGCACATTATGCCCAGCATTATTCCTTTATACTGACAAGTGAGTCTTTGAAATGCTAGAAGGATTAAGCCTTGTAGCCATTTTGGCTACAGCTGAATGAGTCAATGGATGTGTCATTTTGTCATCACAATGTGTTTTTGAGCCAGATTAGTTCTTCTCAGATCAAATGTCTCTTTTCTAGATGCAGCAGCTGCAACACTGACCATCAATTCAGCTTTGTACAACCATTTCCAGCTCATTTTGTACATTTTCCACAATTGTAAGAATCGATTTAAACTCCCAGAGTGCCTACAGGACATATAATCATGTACAATGTCCTATTTGATGAGCAGATTGCATTAGTGTATAATTACAGTATCTCAGCTCATGCACTTCACAAACTGGCATAAAAGAAACTGGATCTTCCTTCACGCAAAATTAGAGACAAAAGTGAGTGAGTGACGTTCACTCCTATTCTTATCTTTGTGCAGAAAACAGTGAGACACAACGATCAAAGCTTTACTTTAATTTATGCACAATGCTCTGTTGGTAAAAAAAAAAAAAAAAATCTGTATTCATTCTTCAACAACCCTTTTCTGCACTTATTTTCAAATAGGCTGTATATTTATAGTTTCAACAACAACGTATGAGTGCAGTGTGCACAAGTTTATATTGCAAAAAATTTTTGAAAATTCAAATTGAAAGATGAGAGAAGGTTAGACGTATTTTAGTATGGTGTTATATCAGTGCCAAGCTGTGCAACGGTTACAAGATCAGTAGGGCAAACAACGTAACGTCTACACCTCGCACTATGATATAACTAGACAGCTACAGTAGCAACCTCTGATGCCACTTTGTTTTGTCTGCCCCTCTCACATTCTCTCTACGTCTTCGTTGATTTATTCATCAAAACCACCAGGTGTCCAAAGGGGATTCTACCCGAGCACAGCTATGGCTCACTTAACCATGAGATTGAGTGTAGTATGCATACACACAGAAGGTGCTATTTTGATTACTTATTACTTAACCTGTAATGTATTCTGCCCCTTTTTTGTCTGCATGTCCTGCTTCCCCCCCACCACCACCCCTCCTCCACCCACTACCTAAATAAATGGAAAAATATTCACTGCCCTGGGCTACTGCTGAACTTCTCACTCTCTGCATCCAATTTGAAGCGGAGCTGCTGTGATGTCACCGGAGCGTCCAAACAGAGAGAAAGAGGAAAGGGGAGGAGGCCGGGAGGGAGGGAGAAAGAGAGAAGAGCTGGCAACCTTCAGACCTCCAAGGTCACACTTCTTAACCCCACTGCTAAAAATCCAATAACACTTTATGAATGTTTTAGTTAGAAGTCGTTAATGCAGCCGAGCATCTGTTTCGAAAAGAATACAAATGAGGTGCTGTCTTGCACTGCACTTTCCCAGCTTCCCTGACACACACACATACACGCACACGTTGCCTCTGGGCACAACATCCTGATGTTCAGGGAAAAAGTGGCCCCTAGGACCTGGACTCCACAGTGCTAAGCCAGAGCCATCTCTTTGGATTTGACTGGCCGCATATTTAAAATCACTAGTCAGGTTAAACATCTGGCCCTTCAGATTCAAAACTATGCAGCAACTCTGTTACAAACCAACTTGCTGGCTTGCATTACCTCTTACTGAAGTTGCAGCTCAAGAACAAAGGGTCTGCTATGCACTGACTGTTTAACAGCAAAATGACACAGGTTCAGACTTTGCCATCGTATACATATATAAACCGTTCTATGTACCAAGTGTGAGCCAGGTAGCAGAGAGTGAAAGAAACTTGGCCTCAAAGTCAAGGTCGGCTGAAGTAGTCTGTGGTGAAATCATCCCAGAGGTTTTAGTGGCACAGGCTTCCAGCAGAGGTCTGAGTGCTGCAGACCTCAGAGTGGATTAAGTGGTAGACCTATATTTCCAGATAGAACAGTCTCTCAAGCATGACTCAATACCAAACACTCTCCGACACACTCTGCAAGCTACATGCTCAATCCAATTGGTAGAAATAAATTCAATACCACACTATAAGAAAGCCTGCATTAAAAGAAAGGAGCTGGTGTTTGTGTGTCTGTGTGTGTATTGTGCACATGAGAGGCACAAAAGTGAGTAAGAAGGCTTGGTGGTTTAAATAAGCCAACAGGGTTGTGTACCCTCCTATTTACCCATGTGGGAGCTTGTGGTCACAGGAGAAAAGGCCACGGGGAAGAAGGGAATAGAGGTGTCGCAGTGGCCATGATGATGATGGAGTGTCTACAAATATGACTCCAAACAGGGTCATTTTGATTTGGCGGCAATACGCAAAGGCTGGCCCGTTAACTCCTGACCTTTTGAGTGTGACCTGTGGGGGAGGGGTGTATCCGCCAGGAGAGGACAGAAAGAAAGGGAGAAAGAGAGAAAGAGAGGGGCTGTGCAGTGTCAGGCCCATTATGACCCGCTAAAAACTCGGGCCGCTCTCCAGCGAGGAGCCATCCATCATCCGGGCCTCTCTAATCAGCATGTTTGTCACTGTAACTAAACAGTGGGCTGAGCCACATCGCCACGCTATTGGCCCTGACAGGGAGAAATAAATCTGCTGCCAGCCAATGGGCTGCAGGCAGCCGAGCGTGACAGGAAAGGTGACAGACTCTTGAGGTCTCAACTAGTGCGAGATTAAGGGGAACTAGCCCAGACTCTGGGGCGGAGGAAACATTTGAACAGTTTTACTGGTCTTTAGGCAGCAGTCGGGGCTGGGGGCTGCAGTGGCGTGGGTGTTGAAAGTGAGAATGCCTTTGTCCCCCTCTCGCACAAGACAGGTCCATTTGTTCAGTTAGGAGGAACTCTGGTTCCCTTTGTAAAAGGTAACAGATAGGTGTTCTGTTCGCTTTCCCCATGACATCTCAGGAGTGAAAATCCTTTCTGCAGTGGTCACACGGGATTAATCCTGGCACATTCTTCAGGAGAAAATGCTCCTCTGAAAAACAAATCTGGATCAAAGTATAGTGCATGTGATATTATGATATTACCAAAAAATCTTAATCATCACATCTTTATATCCAGAGTATTTTAGACTGTACATTTTGGGAGAATGCATTTCATTCTATTTTAGTATATTTTAAATATAAGGGGAAAAGGATCCAGACTGCCATCTCTCTACCCAAGATTTCCCAACCCTTTGCAATGGCGATGCAGTCTGTTGAGCCTGCTTAATGTTGTTTTGTTTGGTTTTGTCTGGCCCCTTGCTTACATCTCAGCAGGCGGGCTGTACACAGAAGCTGAAAGAGCTGCAGTTATTTGACCACTTGGAGCAGGGACCTTTTTTCCACTCACAACAGCTAACAGCACCAAAAAGGGGGAAAACAAAATTTTCCTGACGATGCACTGCCGTTTACTACCAGCAGCTCGACACAAAAAAATTCTGGGAAATCTCAGGAAATCACAACTGGCACTGTTATTTTCAAGGTTTGATGGCTTACATCATAACATTGTACGTCTTGCATTCTCTGTTCCTACGAAAAGTTGGCTGGCAGTTAGGCTGTACTGTACTCTATGGGTCCTGGATTCCTCCCAAACACACATTTTACTTACAGCCTTCTGCTTACAGGCTGAGAACACTAATGCATATCAGTCCTTTCACAGTCTGTCACTGCCTTGTACGTTTGCAAGGATTCGACATTCCGTTTCATTGGAAAAGGCTGAAAAAATTCAAGTTGCTGAAACATAAAGGCTTGGCAATAGTGAACTATAGCTACACTGCCTGTGTGCTGTGAATACATAGTATTGTAAATATAATTTGAATTGTTGGAGTTAAAAAAAAAAAAAAATAGACAAAAGAACTGAACCCGAGTCCAAGGTCTTAATGATGTCATTGTCTACCACTACAAAAAATACAGCATGATTTATGCATGGAGGATTTCTGCTCAGAAGGAAAAATAAAAGTAAATATTTAAACCTCAAATGCCTTAAATTCTGTGAAATATCAAAAACTTACACAGTATTGTAGTGGGGAGCAAGATATTCCCTTGTGAAAAGATTTGGGACAATCTTGGTAAATGTAGAAATTTTCCAGTATTGTTCGACGCTTATGGAGAACTGGGCCCAGGGAAAAATCCAGTGGGCAACATCTTTTACATATCTCCTTTATGCAGGTTTTACAGGACATACTGCACATTGTCTTCTTATCAGATATCTTCTAGCTCCAACCCATAATCTTCTTGTGTTGGTAGATAATCATTTAATAAGAACAGTGTTCTTTTTTAACAGCACTGGTAGTAACCGAGGATCGCATTTCACACTCCATGGGTTACAGTGGTGGTGGTGGCGGGTTGCAGAGAGGAGGAGAACATGCATATACTCATTTCTGCAAAGTAAAATGACACTATATCAAATCAAGCATTTCCATATGTGGACTGTTGCTGCTGTTGTGGGTCTGGCAGCGTACAGGGGGCAGGGAAACAGACCAAAAGATGGGCTGTGCTCCTCGGCTTGGTGAGAGGCACAGGCATTCTGTGATCTCTGGAGCCTCCTACTGAAAGAAAACAGGAACTGTCTCTGTCTCTCATCCAATACTGGGCGACAGTAGTGTCTGTCAGATAGAAGGCAACAATCTATCTCTGGTTCTCTAGTCTACACACTTAAGACTTATTATGACAAATACTGAAACACTATTGGATAAAAAATTATCAGCCATATGAAAATATAAAAAATAAAAAACTTTTTTGCCGAAATCCCCAGCCCTGTAGCAGCTGTACCCATTGTTAATCAGGCGGTTAAACTAAGCCTGTGCAGACACAAAAATGAAGGGGGACATGGGTGCATGGGTATGAGAGACAGACTTACTTTGAAAAGTTAATAACTTCTGCTTTACCATTAGACATGGGAATTCGGGCCATAAATCTCAAGGGCACTCTAGACTTGTCTGGAGGCCAGCGAAGATAATTGGACGGTGTTCTGCAGTGTTGGCCTTTCTGCTATAAGAGGATGTGTTTGGTGTATTAGAGAGCCACATGTTGTCAACCGTTGCAGATTCGCAGCAAAGGTCAGCATGACCCTCTTTACTCTCATCACAAGTTGTCTGGATGGGGCAGGGAAAAAAAACACATCCAGGGGAACATCTGTGGAGCCCCAAAGTTTCCAAGATGGCAGATTTTTTATTTTTTTTCGTGGTAATAGAGACATTACTGCTTCCTCCTCCCATCTTAAAGAAATTAAATTAGCCACTTTGCCGCAGTGTGGGTCAGTGGCTCAGGCAGTGGCCTTTTACTGGAAGCTCCCCTTTGCCAAGCTCGTCTTTACAGACATAAATTAGGCCAGGAGTGCTTGGCTACAACATGTCAGGGGCTAAACGAAGATTGAGTGATGAGGTCGAACAGGGGAGACTAAGGACCAGGAGGACTGGAGGAATGGAGAAACTCTTGTCCTTCACCCCTCCCTTGCTGATCGCCCCCCCCTCCTCACCCAAAATAAAGGAGGAGGGGACCTCCAGTTCCCCAGTACATGAGTTGGCACAAGTTAGAGCTCAGGAAGTCCAGGAGACGCCTCTGCCTGCCCTGAGAGTGAAACCTAAAACCAGTGACATAGCCAATACATGTCATATTCTTTCAGTCAAGAATGGTTTATTTTTCAAGGAATTTCAACCTAAAACCTGTTCTTCATAATTATCCTGATTTGTTTGAAAAACCAAGGTGGATAGGTTTGGCCCAATTGCCAACAAGAGACCACTGTTATGTTTGGTTGTTAAAAAAATATAGGCTTTTCAGCAGGACACAATTTTTCACATTTCCAAAACAATGACAAAATGTCTTCATCTGCAATGGAAGCAGTACATCTCTTCTCTGCAGTTGTGGTTACAGAGTCAAAAATTCAACAAATCTGCTAAAAAAGACAGCATATCAGGGCATCAACATGCATGTTGTAAAGGCAGCCAGAGTCACATACATTCAGTCTGAGTGCCTACGGGTGTTTGGAGCAACTCCAGGTGCTGTTCTCCATCTAAATAACCCAAGTCATTGAAAAAGTCGAGGGAGAGCCTCTCCAACTGCTCCCTGCTTTTGGCAGAATCTCACTACAGGTCTCAACGAGACGTTTTTATGTAAAGGAACAACAAGAATTACTGGAAATCCTCCCAGAGCTGTGTTGAAACAGATTGTAGGAAACATATTTAAACTTGTGCGTCTGAAGGGTTTAAATTGTCTATAAAATCAGTTTCTTCTCGTTTTCAATAACAAACACAAGTATCTTTTTCTGCCAGTGTATGCCTAATGCTTTGTGATACTAATTACTGACTTCCTGTGGTGTAAATGAAATGTAAGTATAGAAGTATAGAACCGTACAAGATAGTACCGTCAAAGTTTACTTCCACTGTGTGTGTCAGTGTGCTTCATGTTTTTTTCTGTTTAAAATGTACCATACATAAGCAGGGTGTAATTACAATTAATACATATATGACAACAAGACAGGAAATAACAGCAAACTATTATGCCATTTGTGTAATTCTATACATTTTGATGTCATTCAGTGTAATGTGCAGGAGACTCTAGTTCAGGCTCACAGGTACGAGGGAGCATACTGTGCATCTATCTTAATCAATATTAAAAAGATTAGCCAAGCTGTCTTCTGTGAACATCTATTAGTTGTTGTTGAGCTGCGTTTATTTGGTTCGTTAACTTTTGTTTTCATTTAAACGTAATTTACATTATATTAACTATATTAAACGAACAATTTGTTTACAATTTGCATTTGTAGCCTGACTCTTCAATAAGGTGTGACTAGCCATCTGGCTCTATGCCCCAATGTCATTAAAGTGGTGATTAAAATGTTATCATAACATGTGAACATATGTGTATGTTTATCAAAAACATTAATCTGCCATGAACTGGGCCCTGGGTTGATAGGCACCACAAGCTGAAATCACTGAAATAAAAAAATCTAAATGAATGTGAAAATAGTTTTAAATAATTATAAAAAATAATGATAATCCAAGCCTATCATTGTGTAGAGTCAGTGAAAAAATTACCCCTGTCCCTTTAAAAGTTCTCGTTCCACTATTAACACCAAGTTGGTGAGGCTTGGCGTGGAATGGGTGGGGGCTGGAGGGACTCCGCTCTTCTGTTTAAAAAACCCTGAGGTATTAGGGTGGACTAATCTTTAAAAGGTTAATTTATTCATAGAGATTTTGACAGAGATGTATGGCCGAACCAACATCTCAGGCACCTCTTCCCAGAGGGAGACGACTTGTGCAAAGACCAGAGAGGGAGAAAGGGAGGAGGAGGTGGGGGAGTTAGGCAGAAAGATGGAGTGCAGAGGAGAGACAGAGTAGGAAGTCAACATGCTATAAACACAAACACATAATTACCTCATACGGGCTGACAATGACTCTGGCCTTTAACCCAGTACACTCAGAGCTCTCCAGTCTGTCCTTTTAGCTATGGAAGAGAAATGTAAACTCAGTGTAATCTGTACTCATGCACATAATGTATAAACAATAAAAACAGACCACATATGTTTGGAAAATGTGAAAATTTTGTTCTTTATGAATTTGGTTTTGTGTTTTTATAATTATCTCTATTGGAAGTTTAAGATTTACAAAACAACAAGACAAAGAGATTAAGGTGCGGCTGGACCCAAGGAGAATCATTCGAAACCCTTTTCTTACCTACATTGTCACACAATAATGACAAAATTGACCAAATAAAAGAAAACATGCAGTTTAGTGTACTGAATTACCTACAATATCAGAAGCAAGTCTCAAGTCTGTTTCATTTAGATTTTTCTGAAAAGAAATGCTGGCCTGAAAGGACTGGAAATTGACGGAAAATCTTAATTGAACTATAAATCTTAATATTAACATTGGTTAGTTTTTAGTGACGGTTCCTGGGTGGGTCCAGCTGGAGCCAGAGACCCTTTGACAACAAGTCTGGACCCACTTAGTCATAGAGGCTAAATCCAAAAGTCCACACTCTGGACTTGAGGACTGAGCCCTTACAGACTTCAGTGGTACGTACTGTGACGTGTTATTCATCATCACGCAAGTCTTTGAGGACACCAGACTGTGAGGCTATATGAGCCACTGATAGACAAGCCTAAACATTACAATAATACCATTTTTTTATAGAAATGTTATTATTATATTTCATGTTATTATAATTTTACCTCTAGCATGTACTTCAACATGTTTCTGTGTCATGATCTAGTTGGATATAATTTTTTACGTTTTACACATTCATAAGTTCTTTTTGTGGGGTCTGCAGAAAGTCCACTTAAGTCACCTAGTGGACTGGATGAATTGTTTGTTCTCGACAGCCGCCAGCACTTGCAGACTTTCTGGGAATGTGCCCGCAAAGAGTCTGTAATATTTGGATTCAGCCAGAAGAATTTTTCCCCCACAGGTCAGTGGACGCCAGGGCACACCTATTTGTAAAACTCTAATGGATATTTTAATAAAATGACTTTTTTGAGCGGTAGTTGTATTTTGAAACCAGAGCCTCTCTGGGCTACTCTTGTACAACTCTATTTCACTCCCAACAGTAGAACCAATCCTGTCATCCTTTGAAGGAAAAATAGGCTACTGTAAACCAATCAGATCTGGTGACTGCCATGCCAGCTATACACTGTGAATGGCCGCAACTATGGACAAACCTGTTAAGTAGAAGCCTGCAGCAGTCAGCCATGAGATAAAACAATGAACATTACCAGTATTACTTACGATAAGTTGCTGAGTTTTTTGTAAATTATGAACATAAAAGGGATTGAGTGTGGAGATCTGCATTTTTTATGGTGAAAATAAAATGCCAAATGAACCATTGCATTGGAAAAGTTATATGACATGGTAATGAAAAACAATGAGCTTCTTGAAATGTAATGTTCAACTACATATGTTGTTGTGTTATTGAATGAAATCTGCACATTCACACACATGCATAGAGCCCACCAATACTTGAAATACATATTGCATGTCGGTAGTCGCATACTTGGTCATCTTGGTGTACTGACTGGCAGAATCTCCAGTTACTTCATAAATTCCTTTCATCTTTGCTTTGTGATTAGCTGTGTGATGACTAATTAGTTAACTAAGTAGCATATTGAGGACTTCTGTGTTCCGCAAGCTAGATATATTTTATCGTGTATTATTTTGTGAAAACTGATACAGAAGGAATTTTAATGACAGCCTTTTCATGATTCAACAGTAAACTAGCAATTCAAGTTAGGGTGCTTAGACAGATTTGTATGATAACATTTAAGGCAGTAGCCTTAGATTCAAGTTTTAAAAATCATCTAAGTATCTGTTAAAGAAGAGAAATAGTCGGCACTGCAGAAATCCAGCTGTCATGTCTTTTAAAGCAACTCCATTTAATATTGGTGGTTAAATATCCAAGCCTCTTAGTGTAACTACTCTTGGTCAGGCATAGTGAGAGTTTATGACCTTTGGAAAATTATAAACAAATGCCCATAGGAGTCAGCTTTTAAAGTAGACAGGAGCAGACTGCAGGAATGAAACTGCACGCATATAAACCCTTCAGTTTGAGTTAAATGATGCTGAAAGCATAACATAGAGATTTCAGACTGTCAGTCTTTTACGGTGAGGGGTTCTCTCTAAAACATTTAGAGACTGTGAAAATAAACAGCAAATTCTAAACAATCAGGGCTTTTGCATGGCCGTGCCAACAGAAACCTAAACACAGGAGGGGCTGATGTGGCATTTCATACAAAAGGCCAGCACTCTGGATCGGCAGGACGGGGAAATGAAGTGATGCCTTGTAAGACTCCATTTACAACATCTGTGGGGGGGTTTCAGACTCATCAGCTAAATTTAGTAGAGTGCTCATATTATGTGAATGCAAATGCATTTCTGTGTATGTGTGTCATAATTGTTAACATTTTGCAATATTAGCTATGTCAATTATCAAGCAAGTCTCTTGAAAATTTCAGCAGTGGTACCTAGTTAAATAAAATCAGATATGTCAAATAAAAAAAAAACTTCATCAGAAAAACACCTGGTGTATTACTGCAAGTCACTCACCACTCAGAGACGTAACTTAATTTGTACTCTGAGGGGTTTTTCATCAATGCATCACAGCACATAGTCACATTTTTAGCTTTCCTGTACTCTACCTGGATCATCTTGTGCTGCGAGCAGCTGAATTGTTCCAACTGCCTTAAATATTTAATGTTTCAGGTGTTTATCATGACTCATTTCTTTAACATTTTCCATGTATGACCTTTTTAATTTGACTGTCTCAGGTAATTCGTTGTGAAACTACCTAAATAAAGAAAATGGCATGTGTTCTGTTCGTATGACAGTCAGTAGGGGAACTGGGCAAACCGCAGACAGACAAAGCATGTAACATTTCTTCTGTCAATACTGATGTGTGACAACTACTGTATGATGTTAACAGGGCCAGCTCCAGGTCATCAAGCAGACACATCATGGCTGTAGAACACACTGGGGTTAAATCTTGTGTGTGTGCAGTGGGCAGCATGCCCAGTGGTTGTCATGAGTACATGAGTGTCATGACTGAAAAGTTCCATCCACCTAGATGAGTTACATCTGTGCTGTTGCAGGTATTCACTAGCATGTACAACCTGGTCCAGTGTGAATGTGACATTTCTAATTATGGTTGATGACACCAGCCATTACATCCTTCTAAGGACATACGAAGGACATTAAAAGCTGCTACAACATAGCCTGCTAGTTCATAATGCTTTACAGTAGTCTCGTCTAATTTATTCAAATTGCAGCATATTTTGTTAGTAGCCATTTTTTAGTTGCCAAGTTTTACAAAGTGAAGCAAACAAAATTAACTGAAAATATTAAAACTCAAAAATCCCAATAGTTTTTGTGTGTGTACTACAGCTGCAACTAACAGTTATTTTCATTGTTGATTAATCTGCTGATTAGTTTCACAATGAATTGATTAATTGTCTCTAAAATGTAAAAAGGGACATCTTCAAATTGCTTTTTTTGTCATAGAAAAGAAGAAACCCTTACATATAAGAAGAAGGTATTGAAACAATTAAGTGACTATCAATATGGTTGGCAATGAGTTTTCTTTGATCGCTAAATCGACTAATTGACTAGACGTTGCAGCTATTGTGATGATGCACTGAAACAAATGCATGTTTCACTTCTTTGATCCCTATGGCAAAAGTAAGTAAGGGGGTAAGTGACCAAAAAGGCTGTTTATGTGCACTTTAATGAGGCACCTGAGCTACAAATAATCCAGTGGAGCTATGCTCAGTGGCCACAGCAAAGGAAGACATACAGTGAAGTGAGGTCAGAATCTGGATTGGAGGGCACCACTGGAAAGCGAGTATATCTACTTTTCCTTGATGGATGGATGGATAAGTAAATAAATAAGCTTGTAGCAATGCTGTCATTACGTATGGGCATCTCATGTCACGGATCTGCTGTACTGCGACACACTGACATGACCCTGACAGCCCAGACTTTGGCACTGACATGCAGGAAGAGGAGGAGGTGGGAAAGCAGCCCTAACTTCTCTTTCACCTTTCCTCCCTCCTTGGCCCAGACATTTTGGGCCATGCTGGTCTCTCACCCTCCCTGTCTCCCCAGTACCCTTGCTCTGGGCGCATCTAATTGAAAGCGATCTCGGGGCTGAGAGAGTTCCGTTTCTTCTCTAATCCCTCCACTGGGGGAGGCTCACATGGTCTCAATTACCCCCACCCCACCCCAGAACACTGGGTCCCCTCTCTGTGCTCTCTCTCTATCCGTCTCACCGGCCTGCTCCTCTGCCAATGCACCGGCCCGGGCCCTTTTTTCAGCAGTTTATGTTATTAAGCACACACTGCCGAGTTCCTGTCCTTCACAGGGGCCTGGAGATGTTATCTCCCCTGCCGCCGTATACAGTTACCTCCAAAATATTCCATAAATTAGATTGGGATTGGCAATTCAGAATATAGAGGTGGAGGCTGAGGTGGTCAGGGATTGGCTGTGGATGGGAGGGTGTGGGGGCAGCGGCGGGGGTGAGGAGGATCAGGGAAGCACGGTGTAAGTAATAGCATAGGAGGATCTCCTTGTGTTTACACTGGATGGAGAACCACAGGGAGGTATGTCACTGGCAAAGTGAAGGTGAACAGAAGAGAAGTGGAGGGTGCTTAAGGGCTCTGGGATAAGGAGGAGAGGAGACGCAAATCCAGTTCCTATTTGGATAGAGATTCTTTCTGAGGTGGAGTTGAATATGTAGTCTGAAAAGAGTTAGACTGGGCATTTATTGGGCTTGGGGGGGTGGGGGGTGGTTGTGTGCGGTGATACGCATGCATCCCCCTCCTGTAATTAAACAAGGCTGTATTTGGACAAGTGACTGTTCGAGCCCTCACCAGTTCTGTCAATCCCCAGAGCATGGAGAAAGGTCCTGAGCCAGGACATCCGTGGCCAATTAGATTAGGAGGAACCTGTGAGGTCTCCAAACAATGGGCTCTCAGAGGATCTTCAAAAACACAAACATGGCCCCTGACACACAGCTCCAGCACTTCAAAAGAAACCATTATGGGTCTTAGCTGAAGCAGTTAAAGACACATATTAACAATCACAAATTAACTACACTGGCCCCCTGACTGCAAAAGTTCAAGGCTGTTTGACTCCAGAAATTATTCAGAGTCTATTAAACAGCTTGTCTGACAGATAGGGACTGAATTCATAATCATTGGTTACTTATCTGTCTTTCAATTACAGTTTTATTACACAGCCTCTAAAAACTGAAACAGCAACCCAAACCAATACAAAAAAAAACCTACACTTAGAAAAATCATGTAATAACTTCTACTATACTGATAACAGGCAAGGAGTTCACAAACCTGAGCTACAATAAGTATTGGAGGTTTGAAAGAGGGATGGAAAGAAACCAAGTGAGACAGTGTTTTGGTCCCTGTTCAGGTATTAGTGGGCAGGCAAGGTATGAGCAAGCACCAGCAAGAAAGAGGTAAATGGGGGCACTGGGTCTGGGTCAAGGGTTCAGCCTTAACCTTAGGGGCTGGCTGGCTGATCTAAATTCTGTTACAGACTTAACTCCACGCATGGCTAGTGTGCCACACTGTCCCTTTAATTAGGACTGACCTCCTAGGGAGGCAGCACCACTTGAAAACATTTCAGGATAGATCACCTAATGATCTGGGAAGAGTAGGGAAACAATTGAAAATTAATTCCTACCAACTAAATTATTACCACAGTACACATTTGCTAAAAGCTCTGAGGGAATTGTAAAACTTTATTGGACTGGAAGAAGAATGGAAACACAACACTCCAGCATGCACATCAGTTTTATGAAGGAAAACATTAAAACTAAGAAGTTTTCCAATAATCTAGACAGCCACCAATCAGCAGACACAGTAGCTCTGGTAACAGTTGTCCACCTAAAGGTGCTAAAAGGCTATGGAAAAATGTTTTGGGAATTTTGGAAGGATTCTTTGGATCAAGTCTCCTTTGCTTTATTTTGCTACCATCAACAACTTTATTGCAGTTGACAGAGAACTGTTCAGAACTCATGTAATGCTATCTAACTTTCTATCCGAACACTTGATCTTGTTCCAGCCACTTGGGATTTACTACCACAATCTACATTTGCTATACAAGAAGGCAATATTAAATGAAAAGAGCTATATAATACAATGTTAATTTGATTTAGAGTCAATACTTCTGGCCTCGGACAATCTGGCATTGACCTAAACTGTGAAGTGTTTTTGCCCACAAACTGATAAAATTGTATAATATTTTGTCTCATGGGTGGCTCAATAATGGTGTACTTGATGCAGTTATTCCATGGCTGATTGGCAATTATGTTTGGCATGTTGTGCGAGTTGACTGTGAGCCACAGGCTATTGGCCGTTTATCATGTGTAATATTACTTTTTATTATGTTTAATATCACTGCCAATATTACTTTTCAATAACACTGCCAACACTACTTTTTCTATTATAGTTTTATTTTAGCTCAAATATTTTGCTGAATTCATCTTGCTTTATTGTGATTATATGAGGTGTTGATGTTATAATTTACAGCTTTTACACTTTATATTTGTTACTATATTGTTTGTATTCTCATGTTTCCTGAAATTTTGAGCAATGTCTGGCACAAGAATTACCATCGTGATAAATAAAGTTATATCTTATCTTACTTTTGCAATACTATACTGTACATTTCTTTAAACATCTGTTGAAGAAAGTTAGTATTCTGTTAGCTGCAAATAATATTGAAGTTTTAATCAAAATGTGTCAAACCAAATGTGTTCCTTTTTTCTCTTCCCTTTACATGTAACACCCATCCGCATCATCCAGCAGCATTTTTGTCAGGGACAATCTGTTCTTGATTTGAGTTTTCTGATAAATATAAAATGCACCATGTTGAACGAGAGTGTTGCATTGGAGTCAAAAAGGAGCCCCTGAGCCCCTGATGATAGGGCACCAACTCCTGATGTGGAGCTGCAGAGGCTGCCTGTGTTTGTCTGTCCTCCACTCTGGAACATGTGGTTTTAGTTACAGAATGTTTTACTGCTCAACAATGTTTCTGCCTTGGAGCTCGGCACACTGCATAAAGACTACTTTGTCCCCTGATGCCCACACGGGAAGAGTCTGCCTCATTGTACACACACACGCACCCAGGTGATGATGACATCAGCAAGGCCACTGAGCCCATGTCGATAAAGGTACTATTTTCCCCCCTAACACTTTAATAGTGCTTTGCCCCACTGTACCCCTCCTTAAACAGCTCAACTAAAAGTCAAAACTAATATTCTTAATACTGTCCATTTCCACTGTGCTGGTGTTAAAGCCCGTCCGTCTGTATTCACTGCAGCACCAGTGTATGCTAAAATAGCACATGGTATCAAAGCCCAGACCTACGACAGATGCATCATTGAACAAAAGCTAAAACAGACGTGCCATCACGCCATGTGCGTAGTGTTGAAACTAATAAAAGATCAGACGTACTGAGTAGTGCATATAATTAAAAATAACAATGAAACAAGAGCTCAGAAGAAGTTGAATTACACATATGAACCCAAATGAAAAACTTCAATATCGAACTGTAAATTACTGGATTGTAACGATGGGATCTCATCAGCCAATAATCCTGTTTGGAAAAGTGTACAAAGTCAAGGGAGCGACAAGCGAGCGCATTTAATGTCACTAACGTGACATCACACCTGCAGCTCTTTTCATTCACAGTGGTCTTTTACAACAAGAAAATGTGATTGTGATCTCATGGCTCTATTTGAAGAAGGTGATTAGCACACCCAGGGGTGTAAAGTGAAAGGCTGCGGGCGAGTTGGAGGATGTCTGGCATGAAGTCACTGCGGCTGTCACTTGGCACACTTAAAATCATGTTCTTCAGAGGCGAAGTGGTGCTAAACACTGGTCATATGCATGGACAGAGTTGGTGCAGAGGGGCCACTTAACAGCTTCGACCCTGTGCTATGTTTAAACTCCATTTCCCAGCAGCAAACCTACCCTGGCCAACAAGTCCTGACTTATACTGGGGTGGCATGGAGTAGCACTTAATAAATGAAACTGTTTTTCTTTATTTTCATTTTTACGTTGCTGAACTGAGATGTCAGCTGTCACTTTATTTAGAAAATGATATTAAACCAGGAACTGATAGATTACTTCAAACATACAGACAATTTTGAAAAAATATGGTTGTAAAGAGTGCAGCTTATAAGTGCTGAACGAGACAATTGATATTTTCATGATCACGATATGAAACATTTCAGTTATTAGATGGAGTCCTGAATACATGGACCATGCATTTACATCTTTTAATGATCAGATTAAGCACCAGTTAGACGTCAATAACTCTCAGATTAAGGCTGGGAAATATATTGATATTATATCGTTATCATGATATGAGACTATCATCTTAAATTTCAGATATCGTGATACGTTATGTTGTCTTTTCCTGGCTTTAAAGGCTGCATTACAGTAAAGTGATGTCATTTTCTGACCTTACCAGACTATTCTACTTGTTCTGATAATACAATAATCTGATTGTGTTCATATTTTTTGACCAATAGTCAATATTGAGGTATTTGGTCAAAAATATTGTGGAATTTGGTTCTGTCATCCAGTCCAAGCATTTATGAAGAGGAGATTGAGGAGATTTCAGAATGCACGATATTTCTAGTGTATCGGGATATTAAGACATTGCAATATCGGTGTCAATTTGGTGGCAACCTTGTTGTCTGGTGCAATGGCTGATCAAGGACAGATAAGCTAATATTGACACTTTAATATTTGTTTATTTATCACAATTCCTATTGTCTTTGCAATATTGAACATAGTTATTGTACATCGCGTATTTTCTCCGTATCACGTAGGCCTACAGTATATGCAAAATAAAATGACTTCATCAGATACACCGCATTTACAGTTGTTTCAACTGTGCTTGAACTTGAAAGGTCCACGCATAGGCCAAATGTCTACCTAGCAGTTCATTGCAGTATCCATCTCACACCCAAAACATTTGGCCCACACCCTGAGGCCAACAACATGTGTAGCATTTCGGTAGACTTCTAACCCTGGACATGGTAACAGATGGGCGAGGGTCGAAGCAGAGTCAGAGAGATCCATCCTGGAATTCTACAGAGTGCCAAAAACATCTCATCGCAGCACACGAGAGATTGAAAGGTTACATTTGTTCAACATTACTGCTTCTTGGGTTCATTGAATGGTATGGAAGCCTCACACCTGCTGGTGTCCGAGGCTCAGTAAGCCATTGTTGTGACGCAGGCTGTTGCACGGCAAAGAAAATCTGTTCAACAACAATGCAGATTTTGGTGTTTCTGTAAATGAGAGCATCACATGCCCACACACAATGCATCTGATTGGTGTAAATCACAAATAAATGTAAAATAAATAGCAGTTCTGTAATTGTTTTGGTGACCCTATATGGTTATGCAACAATATAGATATACCTAAAATATACCACAGTGATGGGAAAAATCCCTTGAAAAAATTGTTAAGGTATTTTAGCAGTCCAACAAGTGCAAAGGATTAAATGAGGAGTTTGTAAATCTGCACCTACTAAACTGTTTACAAATTACATCAGCGCTGATTGACAGATTTTAGCTAAAAAAAAAAGAGGGAACTGGAACTCTAACTCTAAAAAATCTCTAATAAATCAACTAAAGAGAGCCATTTTGGTTGTAAAATAAATATGCTCAACCATCCAGCAGCTGCATAATGATGTGTGTGGTTAAATTGTCTGTGTTTGAGTTATAGTATTTTTTTAAAAATATTATGTAATCTTAATCACAGAGCGGCCTCAGGATTTCTTGAATGAAATGATTGTCGTGGTAAAAATGTATGCATTTTAAAAAGGTGTCATTCTAAACATTGGTATTATCATTTTAAATAATACATAACAGTTGACAACATACAGTATAAATGATTAATTGCTGTGCTGTGTGTCATTGATGTCAAATTTCTGCTTAATCGAAAACACAGTTCAAATTTATAGTAGCTATTAGTAGTACCTTTTATTTCAACAGTACAAAGGTAAAGCAGCCTTTTCACTGTGACAGCTATCTGTTGCCATCTTGTGGCAAAAGAAAACAACTCTCAGACACGGTAAAAATATATCACTGGAACCCTGCCGTTTTTCAGTAAAAGGAATCATTTCAGGTGCCAAGGTGTCAATATTGATTTTCATCATTTTTTTGGAAAGAGACATACAAATATTTACTGAAGAATATGTAGAATAAATTATATGCAGCTTATCCTGTTAAATTTCAACACAAGCAAATCAAAGTTTTACCTGTCTTGCGAAACTTCACTGGCATCTTTCCAGCAGAGAGAAGTGCTCCTTGACAAAATTCCACTCAGTGAAACCTGCAAATGCATAAAACCAACTAGTGAAGTGCATATTATCTGTCACAGTTTTATGATAAATAATATGCTAATATCCAGACCTTAATCACTGCCAAAAGCAAATATTACAACCACATACATATAAAACCTTAACCTAATCTTAAATTTACACAATTTTCTCATTGCCAGACAGTCACTTGTCTTACCAACAGTTCAGTAGGTTCATCATAGCTCTGCAAGCAAATGGATTCATAATGTGACTGACACGTTCCTTTTACTGTTGTTGGGGTTTTTTATGATGTTTTGTCTTGTTCTGTTTGTTTGTTTTTACCTTCTGTGAGGCACTTTGTGCTACAAAAAACTGTATGAAAAGTGCCATATAAATAAAGTTGATTTGATTTGATTTGATTTGTTGATCTCGCCTAAAAGCATCAAGCCACTTGATAAATTGCAATATCTATTTAATCAAAATAGAGGTTGTGAGAACCAAGGTGAACGTCTGGAGTACAAAAACAATGGAAGTCATCTGAGCATATCAGAGCAATGGCAGAGGACGAATGAGAGATAAGGCTGCTGACGTGACTTGTTTTCTTGTGTTGCTAATGATAATTAACATGCAAATGAGCCCTGGGAGCAAAACGGGGGCACAGTGGTTCTCTGTTAATAATTACTGTGGAACATCATGGTTATGAATGAGATGTTTCCAGGTGCAGGACAGGACAGTAATTAGGGTTGTGACTAAAGAGCCTGCAACATAGAAAAATAGTATTGGAAAGGTGGTGTAAAAATGGTTTTCTCTTCATTTTGTGTGTGTTGTGTGTTGCCAGGGGATGGTGGTCCATAGTGGGTATATGATCCTAATAAAAAATATTTTATGGTTGTGTTTGGTTGTTGTAGTCTTTTACTCATCCATGTTCTGCATTTAAAAATCCCTTGTTCTACTTGACTTTTTAGTCACTCGTATTCACTGTCTGCTCTTCTTTGTTACCAATGATGAAGGAAAAATAATTAAACCTTGGAGGTGTATTTAACTTTGGGCTTTCTTTTCACCGAAGCTACATTGCAAGTGCTACAACTGAAATAGACATAATATTTATAGTCTTCTAGTTGTTTTGTTGTGGGCATGTCTCGTGTTTAAAAGTTGTATTTATGCATCTGTTTTAAGCTGCTGTGACACATGAATTCCCCTGTTCTGGATCAACAGAGTTTATCTCATCTTGTACAATAATAATGTAATATTCACAATCAATATACAAGTTAGATATTGGAAAGTATACAGGAAACAAAGAAAACAGCTTTTTGCACTTACAATTTAGCAGATTAACAATGAAGTAATCAGAGATGAGACAATACTTTATTGATCTCAAATTCAGAGTGTTACAGCAGCACAATGTAGTGTAAAAGTACTAAATTAATTACCTAGACAAATGGATTTAAGAATGTTTAGAGCTAAAATTGATGAGTATGATGGCGCCATTATAAAAAGCCCTCAAGGAAAAGACTTGCTTAAATAGAGCTCTGGTATTTTGTATCATACCTATAAATAGTAATGAAACTTATGATCTTATAAATGTTTGAAAAATGTTTGCTCTGGAGTAATTAGTGGACTGTAACACTTGGTAAAAAGTAGCAAAGGGGAAATAAAACCAAATGTTATGAGTCTTCAAAGCGAAATATTTAGATCAACAAATATTGTTTTCATTCTGTGAAAAGAAGTCACAGAGTGAAAGGAACTGTTCGAAATCATTCACCTGATGATGAGCATGTTACAGAAGTTCAATTTCATAAAGGACACAGAGGAGCAGTAAAAGCTCACAAGCTGTAAGCATATAACCGGGTTCTGCCTGTGTGTTCCCACTACAGCATTCAGACAAGATGAGGTCGCCAAACTATTTTTTTTTATTCCTTAAGCAGAATAAAAAAAACAAAAAAAAAACTTGGTATCTGTACATTTGGTACTGTAGCCAAACCTGTTGTGATGAGCAGGTTATATGCTTACAGCTTGTGAGCTTTTACTGCTTCTCTGTGTCCAAGGTAAATGGACCAAAGCCATATAACGCTATAATCAGTCAGAGCTATTGTGACAAATTAAAATTAGTGTACTCTTCACTCTATATGTCTATTAAACTGCACCAAATTTGGCAGAAATTATGCATTTTTAGGCATCTAATTGACAGCGAATTGTTGTTTTAACAGTGTGTCAGTGGCTTAAGCAAGTCAAAAGTAAAAGAAAATAAACATAATATCCAGAAAATGCACTTGTATTAAACCTAACCATGGACAATATCATCTTAACGTTAGCTAAACAGACAGTTGAAGTCACACACTTCCCAAGCTAGTTTAACTTGTGTTGCAATTGCCAACAATGTATTTATTTATTTGTTTTTTTTACGGAGTGTTGTATTATAGGTGTTACAGAAAACCTGATAAAAAATGCCATGGTTTTCTAACTAACAGCTATCAGCATTTAAAGTTGCTTAAAGGAAGGAAATTTAAATAAATGAACCTACCAGAGGGCAGATAAACTTTTCAGTGATAGTCTTGGACATGAAACCTAAAGGAAAGGTGCGTGTAAAGCACGATGACACTATTGGAGCGCAGCCAAGTATGTCACAAACTCAGTACAATCAATAATGATACTTGCCAGTGATCCATGATGGCGACTAACTTCTTCCTCACTCACCGTCCGACAGAAGAGCTCTACCTGGAACAGCGACACGCCGCGAAGCGGACATAGTTGGAAATGCAAGTCGTTTAGCTCCATCAACACACAAAGTGCAAGAGAAACAGAAAACAACAACAAAAAAAGACAATTTAAAACGTCCCACACATTCAGAAACCGATCTTTGTGTTAACACTATTTGATACTGATACAACAGAAAATGGACTGGGTGTCATAGTATAATTAAATCTCTACTGTACTTCTCTTCACACACCTACAATGTGCACTTTCCCATTCACAATAGCCGTTAAATCTTTTTTTATCTGCTTTAGGCGACTTCACTCTTCTAAAATAAAGAGTTTAACTACAGCTAATAAGTATTTTTACCCTGTTGCTTTATACAATACCTTAGAGAACAATGATAATTCTAGAGTTGGCTACAACCAAAACGGATTTATATTATGGCTTTGCAAAGAAGGGTCTCAACAAATACCATCAATTTACAGAAAATCTTACTCATTGACAAATAAGCAAATATACAAAATGTGAAATAAAATAAAAACATATACAAGAAAACAAATAGTGATTAGTTCACATTGTCATTGGGGGGCTGATTTGCACTGGGTGAATCGGACTCATGCCCTCAGTATTCCGGAAATAACAGTCAAACACAAGGCAAGTTCTTCAGCAGAAAGCAGTTGATATCTACTTATGTCAACATGGTGCCAATGCCTTGTTCATGTCATGTATTTATACAAGAATAGTTGTTCTAATCAAACAGAAGTTGGACCATTTGAGCATTTGAGGTCATCTGTATAAAATCAGAGGCAAAATGTCAGACAAATATAGCCCTAGCTATTTTGGCATCATGGGAATTTGTTAACATTGGAAGTGAGTGAGGGGATAACCTCTTGTTATATCAAAACTCTTTGATATTAAATTGTTTGCTGTCTACAGGGACATCTAGTGGCTGTCTGCGGTCAAAGCAATCCCATAAATGCATTATCAATGACATGCAATGCGGTGACTATGTCAATATACAGGAAAAAAATCACATACATACAAAAAAGGAAAGCCCACTCCTTCGTAGAGTAGCTGCAGGGAGAATGGAGCTTCAAATGACAACAGGTTTAGGATAAAGCGAGCAAACTGTATCTTTAAAATCAAGAAGACGACAAATTTTTTAGTTTATGGTCATTGTTTATTCATATAATATAGTGACAAGATTCGAGAAGAAAGAGAAGTCTCTGCATGCAGAGCTGTATGTTTGTGTGCATTGTCTTTTTATTGTCTTTTCAAATGCAGGCTTAATGTAATTTGTTCAATACATACTGTGTTTTTGCTGTACCTCAAAACCAAATCATACTAGCTTGTGTTTTTTTCCACTGGCATCAGGCTTTGCTTTCACTCATATCCATATTTCTATTGTCTGTGGAATCCAGAAACGCATGTAACATTTCCAGCACAGTGTTGTTCAACGTCTTGAAAGTTTAGTAAATGCTCAATTTTAACTGTTTTTTCAAGGGTAGGAATATACATGAATGTTTAAAAATGCTTGACTTTCAACATAATCTGGTGTTTCATCTATGCAATCGCTCATACAAACCAGAAATCTTTTGATAGTTGAAAAGAAACAATCCTGTTGTCATATTTGTTTGTCTCCTGGTGTTGAAAAGTCTTGATGAAATCATACAATCAATCATATGAACAGCTGGTAAAATAAACCAAGTGACAATATACATTTATTGCTGTGGATATAAAGGAATCTTGTGGACTATTTTTTGATTGATTTTTTTAATAGGAACAATTTAGACGTGATGATAAAGGTTTTGAGAGTTTAGAAAATGTTGTTAGTACCTTGGAAGCGCTTGAAAAGTGTTTTAATTTTACTCTTTAAAAGCTGTACAAACACTGAAGGAACCTCATAATTTTCCTTTACAAGCAGGCTTGTAATGACAGAGATGATCCATCACTAAACATACAACTATAGTTAAAACAAAGCCTGTAGAGTTAAGTCAAGACTATTTTGTGATTGCTGTCGAACCAACATGTAGGTTTGATGTATGATTAAGAAAACACAGAAGACACTGGATTATCCACTACATGCTTTACTTGATGCTCAAGTGCAACAACAATGACACAAACTAATCCAGTTTAGTTGGAGGCCATCACCTGGAGAAAAAGAAACAAAAAGAGAGAAGAGAATGTTTTAAAATGTTCCACTAGAGGGCACCAGAGTGTCAGCACCTCTTTATCACAACATCTTCACTTTACTCCTCTGAGATACTGAGTAGTTCAAGTTGAAATTTAGGTGGAGATGAAGAGTACTGTGGTGTTTAATTATTTGTATGATTTCATTTAATAATTTCCGGAAGATTTAATTGAAAATGTGGAAAAAATGTGTACTCCTCCTTTTAAAACTCACGTTGTTGATCCAGCTCATGTAGGCGCTGACCCTGGTGAAGACGGAGGGCTTCTTGGGGTAGTTGCAGCCCATGCTGGAGCCGAAGCTCACCACACCATGGACCTCCCAGGAGCCATCGTGGCTCTGGCAGTTCAGGGGACCACCGGAGTCTCCCTAAAGTGGATCAGAGACAGATGTGAGTGTACGGCTGGGATTTAGTTTTACAGGAACTTAGATAAAACTGTACCAAAGTTCGTAAAATAAAATGAATCAGACTCACGTTGCAGCTAGCCAGCTGTCCGTCTCCTCCAGCACAGACCATGTTGGTGGTGACCAGGCTGCCCCACCAGTCATATCTGCTGCAGGTGGCGTGGTCGACCACGGGGAGGAGGGCCTGCTGCAGGATGTCGGCAAGAGGACCTCCAGCTTTAGAAGAAAAGTGAGCAGTCAGATTCAGGGCTGGAGGCAGGACCACCTTATTCAAGGAGTCCATTCTGAAACTTGGTCAGTTTCCATTGAAGAGCAGCTGAAAACGTTTTGAATTCAAGTTTCTTAATGCTCAAAAAGTTTTGTCAGGATTAACAGATAATACAACATCAAAAATACAGCAGGATAATAATGTCACCAGCCAGTTTCCTTTTTACTTTGGTGGGTAGACCACTTACTCCAGAGACGGCCCCAGCCAGTCACGTAGCAGGGAGCATTGTTGGGCAGGACATCTCCAGAGGCGGGAAGACAGGCAGCCTTGATGGAATCAGAGAAGGTGACGGGAGTCGACAGCTTGATCAGGGCAATGTCGTTACTAGAGCGTGAATGCAAACAACACAGTTAGAAACAGAATGCAATAAGCAGGGGTACACCTATATCAGCAGTCTACTATACAGGATGAAGGGAAATGACTGAGCCCACCGGATTCTGTAAGAGTCCCAGTTCTCGTGGACGATGATCTTGGAGGGGCTGATGGCGATGGAACCTTGCTCATTGTTGGAGTTCAGGCTGTGTTTTCCCAGGTACACTCTGTAGGTGCGACTGCTGCTTGGCCACAATAAAACACAGAAACACGGATCAGAGTTGCTTTGATCTGGAATCTATTCGAGGAGTCTTTTTAAAAACACCGAACTTAGTTATAACAAGCACCAATACAGTTACTTATGTTACCATTACATTACTAGAGGACTACTTCTGCTAACACACAGTGTTCATTTAACTCTGAAATTCTGAAGCTGCATTGTGCTTTTTTTGTTTTTTCCTTTCCTATAGTGTGTTATAGGTTCTTGCATGTAAAAGATCTTGAAAGTTAAAAAGGTCAGAGTTCCCACCAAGAGAAGCTCCTCTCTCCCACAGAGAACACTGCTCCTGAAACGCCTCATCAGTAGTCCCGCCTTTAATTCTGTGACATTGTGACATCACACTACTTCACGGAGTCACACATTTGCATAGTGAATGCCTAGCAGTTAGTTTGGCACAGCTGCTCTGGTGTTGTCAGTGGCACTGGGTCAGGCGTGTGTGAGCTGACCAATCAGAGCAGATATTCGAGGGGGGGCCTTAAAGAGACAGGAGCTAAAACAGCATGTTTGAGACAGAGGGGGAATACCGTACTACTGCACTGCACTGTATGAGTATACTAATGTGGGTTTTTTTAGCACTAAAGAATTTAAATTCTAGTCTTCTTTACCCATTCAAAGAAAGTGTAGTAAAGGGCTGAAAGGTGCAGTGATGTTTTCAAATGACAATATCTTTGTTTCCTTGCACAAAAGGGGAATAAAAACATCAACAACAAAAAACATCAGTTTTAGCATCGACTGAGTCACTTTGTCCCCTGTGCCTTATACACCTTCTTGATTTTACATTTCTTTTCAGTCTTACCCAATGCAGTGAGCAGCAGTGAGGACCCAACGGTCGCCGATCAGGGTGCCACCGCAAGTGTGGTAGAAGTTGCTTCCACTCTGGTACTGCAGAGACGCCTGAGGAGGAATAGATGTTGTATGAATTCAGGAAAAAGAGAGAAGACACAGAATCTAAAGGAGAAATATATTAAAGGGGCATACCTGCCAGGGCCAGCTGCTCTCACGGACATCATCTCCACCAACCACCCTGGTGAGGACGGGAGGGTAGGTGGGCAGCCCACAACCGTAGGCTAAGAAACAACAGGTGATTTACAATGGTGCCTTAACATCAGCAGTAATTTAAAAGTGTATTCTTTTTCTATCAAAAATGTTTTAAAGTAATGTTCTTTAGCACTAAATGCGACTCTGTCTAACTCAATATACTCAGTCAGATATCAGACAGTTGTATGTAGAAACACATTTAATTATCTGTTCAGAAAAGTATCCGAACTCACCACCAGCGATACACAAAGCCAAGATCACGAACTTCATTGTGTCTGTCTTCAGCAGAAGTTTAGGGCACCTGCTCCTCCTTATATACTGCTTTTACCGACCTGTTGAAAGGCTTCACATGTGTTGCTCAACATTTGCCTCAGACTGGCCAGGAAAAGTAGGTGGGAAAAATAAATCAACCTTGGAGATAAGCAACCACAGATATCCCCAAATACACCTTATCGTCCCGAGTCAACCTCTGTGTGAACCTCACAGGTGTCTCGCAGGGACCTGAGTCAGTCAGGTCTTTCAACTTTACATTAGAGATGACGTTCGCACTCCTGTGGTCTGAAAATGGTCAGCTCATCTGTATTTCTCTGTTAAAGAAAATAAAAGTGCAATCCTATTGAGAACACACACACATTTCACTTAAAACTTGCCAGGTTTTTACAACAGAAGTCAGTTTCTGCTCGGGTCAACAGGAATTGTGTGTTACATGCACTGTTCATTTTGCATATGAATAATTACAATCTTAAAGACCTGCAAAATATGTTAGTATGTGCTTTTGTATATTGTATATTGATATGTGAGCAAATTAGAATATATATGAATCCCACATCTGTGTTTGAATGCATGGTTTAGACACACACAACACCGCAAATACTGCAATAAAACATGGTTGTTTTGTAGCAGTAATTTTGAGGAATAAATATAATTTATAGATTTTTTGAACTGCTGCCGACACTAAAATCACATATTTAGTCAACTGTTGCAATATTTTGTTAGTGGATCACTGCAGAGGAATCATTGTGTGATCGTTGTAAGAGCAAATAATGCAATCAAACCTTATGAACAGACTGGCTTTTTGGTAGATATATGCGAGGTAACTAGAATTCAGTATTTTAAGGTTCATTTATTTGTTATTTGACAGCAACGGGTGGCACAGCAAACTCTACTAATAACTTTGCACAGGTTAACATTCAGTGTTTTCTTGAGAAATGGAAACTTCAGATAGATTTCTCTGTAAAGGAAATCAGAGGAGGGAGGGCTACATTTGATATGGAGCAAGCCTCTCTGTGTCAACTCCAGCTCTTGATGTTAAGAACGAACAGACTTGGTCAACAAACACATTCAAAATGATACATAACTCCAGGACACACTGGCCTTGACCTAATTTTCCTGGTCATCTGTGGTCATTTTGATGTCCACTTAGCTCCACCTCATCGTTTAGATTTATCAAAGGTACATTTCCAAGTATTCGATCCAGTTTCTGTGGGTTGCATAACATCATGGGAGGTATAAATATATCAGATGTTTTGCTGCAAACTGTGGAGATTCAGACATGATGAAGTTTGTGGTTCTCGCTCTCTTTGTTGCCGGTGGTAAGGATCTTTGATACACAGTATTTTCTCTACCAGCTGAATGCAGATTAACAGTTGTGCACACCCTTTCGCCGTATTAAAAGAGTCCATCTCTGTTTGTCCCCTCAGCCTATGGGTGCGGCCAGCCCGCCTTCGCCCCTCTGGGGACCAGCAGGGTGGTTGGAGGAGTGGATGTCAACCCTCACAGCTGGCCCTGGCAGGTAAAACATGCTGAGTGAGGAGTTTCACTCAGAAAACGAGATATCAGCTGTCTGAAAGACACGTTTTCAGACTGCAGACTTCAAGAGAGTTCAGTAAATTGTAGGCAAATAACTGAAATATACAGTGCAGTATGCGAGAAGTAGACTGCAGACTAAAATTCTCATTAAGCAATGTCAAGTCAGATCATAATCAATTCAAAATCACGGAATAATAAGTGTTGTTTTCCTGACATAACGAGATCATTTTCTCGAGATCTTGAGCTTTGTAAACCAGTTAGTTATAATGAGAGAAACCAAAGATTGTTCCCTCTTATTCCTTATAGCTTAATGTCTATAAGATGCATACGTTACAACGTTAACAAGCATAGCAGCTGATTAAAGCTGAAAATGTCAGATCAAGGAGTACCCTTTAATAAACCAAACTCGCACAGAGCAGTGTGTATGGAATGGTCCATTCTTATGAATCTCATGAAGTCATTTTCTCATGATTGGTTGTCTGGTTATCACGGGAAAACTGAGGAAATAATGTGTTTGAGCCTTGACCAATTAGGCTAATAAGGTAAAAAGTTGAATTGTGTTCACGTGTATGTTGTAGATTTCCCTTCAGTACAACAGAGAGGGCGAGTGGAGACACACCTGTGGAGGCACTCTGATCTCCAACCAGTGGGTCCTCACTGCTGCTCACTGCATCAGGTAAGAAACAGTGGAGCCCAACAGCAATTCATGACAGGGTGTCATAATGAAACACTGACACAAATATCTATAATAGTAATCAGTGACAATCAGGGATCATGCTGTATGGAATAATCACTTAATTATATGATTCATGGACAGTAGATTTGTTCTTGCTAGGAGGATCATATTTTGATATAGACCCCTCAAAACATGGTTGGTCATTGACTAGTGGTTGTTTTTTAATATCTAGAAATGCAATGTTTGAAAGTGCTCTCTGAGGTCATACATCACTGCTTTAAATTCTCCTCTATGTCAACATGCAGCAGTGGCAGGGAGTACAGAGTGGCCATGGGAAAACAGAACCTGGTGCAGACGGAGGAGAGCGCTGTGTTCATGGGCCCCGCCAACATTATTGTGCACGAGAAGTGGAACCCCTTGTTCATCCGGTAAAAAAATCACATGGATATGAACTGCAAGAATACCAGGATACGATCATTTCGGTCTATGATGACTCTCAACGTGTGTGTGTGTGTGTGTGTGTGTGTGTGTGTGTGTTTCCTCTGCAGTAATGACATTGCCCTGATCAAGCTGGAGTCCCCCGTCACCTTCTCTGACACCATAATGGCCGCCTGTGTCCCTCCTGCCGGCGCAACTCTCACCCATGACTTCCCCTGCTACGTCACTGGATGGGGCCGCCTGTACAGTGAGTGCACAGTCTCCTCCCTCAGCTTGAGACAAAACCGGTTTACTATGTGTGTTACAACAGTAAGAAATTTTGACAATTGTAGCTGAGCTGAGCTCTTTACTGCAATTTGAATTAACAGTTTCTTAGTATTTGGGTTGGTACACAGTCTTATTGTAGTATTTGACCACAATAGACAAGTTCTTTGCTTCGATGTATTATTATGAAGTAAATGTTTATTGCAGAATGTAATGTATATAGAATAATGAAACCATCAGTGTTTACATTGGCTCCCTACAAAAACTCCCTATCAGTACACAATTTTTTCTGCCGCCAGGCATGTGTTACCCTGGAAAAGGAAGGTTAACCGGTGATCAATTTCTATTATAGACTAAATGATTGAATAAAGGACAACGTAGACTTTTACTTTTACTTGTACTTTTGATACTTTAGTAAATTTAACATCAGATACTTTAACATTGTAACCATCACAGTATAAATATTTTTATATAAATATATATAATTACCTCTCACTTGTCTTTAACCTGAACTGAACTTGAGCTTGTTTTCATCTCGCCTTCTCACAGCTGGAGGTCCCATTGCTGACATCCTGCAGCAGGCTCTCCTGCCCGTGGTGGACCACGCCACCTGCACCAAATCTGGCTGGTGGGGTTTCCAGGTGAAGGACACCATGGTCTGCGCAGGTGGAGATGGAGTCGTGTCCGGTTGTAATGTGAGTCTGAAATAATTAATGACACATATTGAGACATCATACAGTAGCAACAATGCTTTCTGACAACAAGTGACACTTGTGCTACCTTAACCGGTACATCTGTCATATATTATACAGAAGATGTTTATTTCTGTACCCAAAATGGCACATTTTTCACTTCCATGCACACTTATAAAACAACATATCCATAAAATGTAATAGATGTAACAAAGTAGAATTATAAGTTAATCACCAGAAAAATATTATTTTGATAACTGACAAATTATCTAAATCAGTTTTAAAGAAAAACTGCTGAATATTCACTGGTTCCAGCTTCTCAAATGTGAATATTGGCTGATTTATAGTCGTCTACAATTTCAATTAAATATCTTTCAGTTTTAAACTCTTGTTCAGACAAAACAAGCAATTTGAATCTGTCAACTTCAGCTTTGAGGAATTGTTATTGGCATTTTTCTTCACTTTTCCCAAAATATTATAGACCAAACGATTAATCGGCTAATGGAGAAATAATCTACAGAGTCATCGATAGTGCTCTGTTCTTGTATATTTTAGTCCTGAAATTCTTCTTATGTTCCTACACGCTACTTCCCAAAAAAGTCAGAAACTATCTCCCCTAAAATGCCTTTTTTTGTGAGTGACATTTAGTATTTTAGAGGACTGTTAGAAGTAAACACTGAGAACACTAACTGAGTGTCTTTAAAGGACAAGAAGTACTTGTTAGTTGTTGAATTTGCACACTGATCACATGTTTTCTGTCACATGAATCAGGGAGACTCTGGCGGCCCTTTGAACTGCAAGAACGCTGCTGGTTCCTGGGAGGTTCACGGCATCGTTAGCTTTGGCTCCGGGCTCAAATGCAATTTGAAGCAGAAGCCCACCGTCTTCACCAAAGTCAGCTCCTACGTCGACTGGATCAACTCTGTAAGCCCCTGAACCTCTCAGTGAAACACTTCAGAGATTGAAGTCTGAAAAACTACAACTGTCAAATTTTTATTTGCGTTATTTCAATGATAGCAATAGAAAGAATATGAACTGATTAAAACAAATGATCAATGTCTTATTGCTTAAAACATGATGCACTTAATCTAACATGTCTTATCTTCTCCTCTACAGAAAATGGTGGCCTACTGAAAGGACGGGCTTTCAGGATCAACACCACTATGTGCACATATCAAATAAATAAAATGTGGAGCTGTTAATGAAATGAAATAAAATGTCAAGATTTTGTGTTATTCAATGTTTTGTTCATGTTTTGTCTTAGTCATCAGGTTAGCAGCCTCTCGAAAATATGTAAAGCAATAAAGCACAACAGAATCCTGAGCCTTAAGTTTTATAAGTGATTCTTAAATAGCAGAGATGGGTCCAATGTTCGCAGATGGGAGCAGCGATGGGAAAACCCTATCACCAACCACATGCTGTGTCCTCAGTCTCAAACGACTTGTTTGTTTTTCTGCACGTTACCCAGGTTTCTCAGGAAAGTCTATACACTGTTTGGAAGTTACTAACAAACAGTATAAATACAAGCCTATTCTTAACACAAAATTTCATCTTCCACCACAAACTCTACAGTCATGAGGAGCCTGCTGGTTCTGACTTTTCTGGTAGCTAGCGGTAAGACAGTTTCCCTCTTCTCATCGAGTAACTTAAAATGTATTTGCTGTAATGCAATCCAGATAAATAGTTCCAAATTAGTCTCTCAGAGAGATTAGAGTGCTAATAATCACATTTTATTTGAAAGGCAACAATAATCAGTGGTGGAGAGAGTATTAAAAATAGTAAAACTACTGGTATTAAAATAATACTTAAGTAAAAGTACAAAGTATTCTACTCAAACATTACTCAGTGGAGTAATAGTTACTTTAGTTACCTAGTAACGTTGATGTTTAATGCATAATCATTGTCAAATTGCTCCCAACTTCTGCTCAGTTCTGCTCAGTGGTCACTTCTCCTGCGCCTGCTGCAGAGGATAGCCTTATTGGCTGTAAAAAAGCAGATGGAAAGGTTTAGATATGAATTGAAATTGCATTCATTCTCTGTACGTATTTGTTCATGTTTAACAAAGGGTTTCACCTGAGCCAGGCCATATAACAATGATAGCAGTCCTGTCACATCCAAGTATTGGAATCTGTAGGGAGCAAATGGTATTGGAACATCTCTATTTACAACATACATTATCATTTTGTCCCAGCCTGTGGATGTGGCCTTCCCACCTTCCCTCCTGTGCTGAGCAGGGTGGTGGCAGGAGAGGACGTCAGGCCTCACAGCTGGCCCTGGCAGGTGAGGTGTGCTCTTAATGTGCAAAAAATATATTCACTATGACAACCACAGAACTGCATGAACACTACATTTTCATTTTACCACTACAGAGAGAAAAAGTGTCAACTATCTTTACACTCTGAATCTTGTGATAACTTCTGATTCTGATCCAGGAGCAGGTATATAGAGGGATGAGAGATGAAATGGATTTGTAGGGCGTTTCATTGTGTAGTAATGCGCTCTTGTCTACTGCTTTGCTCTGCTCAGATCTCGCTCCAGTCAGACAGCAGTGGGCGCTGGCAGCACGTCTGTGGAGGCACCCTCATCTCTTCTGAATGGGTCCTCACTGCTGCACACTGCATCAAGTATGTTTAACTCAGGCTGCCAATATAATCACAATTACACAGGGTTCTTTATCTTTTCAAAAAATCAAAATGTGTCACCTGACTGTAAATAGATCTGGAGTCCTATATAAACTGGCTGGGGAAATATAAAACAATCTATTATAAAGGTACTGTAATGCAGTTGGAATTTCAAGCATCTTTATCCAAAATTTAAGCACTTTTAAATCCGATTTCCAGCAACTGCATGAACCCTGATTACTAATTTTGCTTTTGCTTTTGCTTTTGCTTTTGCTCTTGCTCTTGCTTTTTGCTTTTGCTTTTCATTTAGACTCAGTAGTGATTCAAGTTCACGAGAGCACTCATATTTACTATGCACTATCCAAACAAACTGTCTCTGGCAAGAAATACTGCTCCGTCCAACAGGAAATGATGATGCATTTAGCTTTTTCTGTGCCTGAGGAGGCACCTCACAAGAGATGTTCATTTTGAGAATGAACAAAAGAACAGGCTGGTTCTTCTAGAATCAGCAGCAATGGCCACCATGTCTGACCAGAAGAAGAGAAGAGTGGCATGTAGAGAAACCAGCCAGCGCAGTGTTTGCTCACCTAAACAACCATGCATTACCTTTACGGGACTGCTAAGCATCTGCAAGCCACCATCACCTTAATAACAGTGTTGTACACACAGGCAGAAAAGTCAGTGCTACTGTCCAATCCCCCTAACACCATGTCATCTGCCACCCCACAGTGACCGCTACAACTACAGAGTGGAGCTGGGTAAACACAGCCTGAAGACGAGTGAGGAGGGCTCGATCGCCCTGGGGGCAGCTGCAATCATCTCTCATGAGGACTACAACATCCTGCTCAGCCGGTAACAGCTACAGCCGCCCCACACAGCTCAGTATAACCTCATGTTGATGTAGCAAAACATTAATACAGCATAAACCATGTTTTTATTCTACTTCCTAAATGTGGTTGTATTGCTTTGCAGTAACGACATTGCCCTGATCAAACTGTCTTCCTCCGTCACCTTCTCGGACACAATCATGCCCGCCTGCCTCCCAGACGGAGGCGTCGTCCTGCCCCACAGGGCTCCCTGCTATGTCACCGGCTGGGGTCGACTCTCCAGTGAGTGAATACACCTTAGCAGAATGAATCATCGTCAATGTGCATTACACATTTTTCAACGTGGATTTAGTGTGCGTGATGGCAGTTTCTCTTGCACCTGTCAGTCATATTCAGGGCAAACATTGAGGTCAAAGCTGCAAATATTTTACAACCATATAGGTTAGAAAAATGTGGCATGTAACCATCATCCTGTTAAATAAGCAGTAGACCTTGCCATATCTGGAGTAGAGTTTTGTTTCTCACTGCACTTAGGCTTAATGTGTTCTATCAGTACAGAAGAAACACAAACCATGCTTTTAATTATTAATGAGTCAATCAAGTTTAGTTGTCATGTTATCATACTATAAGGTACAATCACAGTGAAGTGTAATCCTGCCAGCTCCTTTAATTTGCGCATTAAAGCTGGAGTTGGCAACATTGGAGAAACCAGCAAGAGCAAGCTAGATTTTGAAAGTATTCAACCAAAAGTATCTCAGCGCCTCCCTTCAGGCCTCCACTCCTCCAAAACACATGAACAAGTGCTGCCTGACTACAGACTGTGCTGTAGGTCTCGCCGGCAAACTGGGAGATATGTCTCAGTGGCTAGGTCGCTACATTCAGCAAGCTCTCGGAGATGTTTTAGTCTTATAAATATATGAATAAACAACTCTCTCAACTGTTAAATCCCACAATCAGATAAACAATATAACAAAATAGCCGTCACAACCTCAGTCCAAAAAGGCTAATCGGTCCAGCAGTTCATGCTCACTGCCATGGGTGTGTGCTTTGCACTAACATTACTGGGTTAGACACTGAACAAGTCTGTAGCTGATGCAGCGGCTCACTCGATCTGTAGTTCAGGGGCTGTGTGCTTTGTGCTTCTGGGTTAAATGCTGAAAGACAGTCTGTCACTGCTGCAGCTACTCGTTCTTTGGCTCAGGGGTGAGTACTCACCGTGTCCAGCTAGCATTTTAATATTTTGGCTGCACTCTGTCTGCGATTCTTGTGATGCTAGTTGGCCAATGGCTTTAGCAATATAGCCCCCTATGTTCAATTATGATATATAATGAGATGACTGGACAGCGTTGTTACAGGCCTACAGCCACAGATACTGGAGCAGAAACTCCTAATTGATTCTGCGTTTGGATGTGTCACATTTTAAATTAATATTAGTTGATAGTCTGTGTTTGCTCAAATCTCGAGCGCAGTTGCTGCTTCTGTTCCTGTGGTGTAACTGGTGGTTGTTCAAAACACACGACAAACTTTAATTTAAAGTTTTCGGGAAAAAAATAGTATATATTTAAAAATTTTAAAAAGACCTTGGAAAAATACTTAGGACATGACCTCAGTGTCCTCAATGGGGCTTAAGCAAACATTATCTTCATCCAGCACCTCGCCTGTCCCTCAAGTGAACCTCCCTCAAAGCAAAATCTTGTTTCTTACCACTGTTATACCTTCCCCACAGCTGGTGGTCCTCTGGCTGACGTCCTGCAGCAGGCTCTCCTGCCAGTGGTCGGCCACGATATCTGCTCACAGCCTGACTGGTGGAGCGTCCTGGCAACGGACAAGATGGTCTGTGCCGGAGGTGACGGCGTCACTGCCGGGTGTAATGTGAGTTAATACAAGGAAGGGTCATCTTATGGTGCAGCTGTAATTAAAAACAATTACAGCGATTAGTAATGTTATCTGTAACATTTCCATCCATCATAGTGTAAAAGACTCAGGGACGATACAAGGAATAGAGATTCACTTTCAAATGGTGTAAAAGGAAAATTTAGCATGACTAAGTGATCACTGGTAGTCATACCTCCTTACTGTCTGTACATTAGCAGCTAGCCAATAGTGTGTGTGCTTACCTACAGGGAGACTCTGGTGGCCCCCTGAATTGTCAGAACCCTGATGGCTCCTGGGACGTCCACGGTGTGGTGAGCTTCGGTTCTGGTCAGGGTTGCAACGTCCTCCAGAAGCCCACTGTCTTTACACAAGTCAGCTCATACACCGACTGGATGAACACAGTGAGGAACATTTTCATTTTGTGATTAACATGCCAGCAAAAACATTGTTACCTCAAGAAACCAGTCATACCAGTTATATCTGTGTCTTCTGTTGTTTTCTCTGTAGGTTATGACCAACTACTGAAGAGGCTGTTAAAGTGCTTTCTATGTCTGTGTCTGTCACTATCCATCTGTATCTGTTTCAGAGATCCAGTGAGATCCAAAATAAAACAAAAAAAACAAAGGTTTCTCTCTTCAGTGATTTGGAGTGATGTGGCATCAATGGTGAATTTGAAAAGTCACTGTATTTTATAACAAAGAGCCACATTCAAGTCTTGGTTTAGGGTTGTCCTGTAGTTCGCCACAGGGCAGGTTTTTATAGTAAAGTAAGATATATATGGAAACAATATATGGAAGCCAAGCCCATGCATATTGATGAAAACGTAGCCTTGATAAAAAAAAAAAAAATCCCATGGTAAGTCATATTTATGAGATAAAAAGTCTAGAGTATGAGATAAAAAGGAAATGATGAGAAGAGAATCTATAATTATAATTAATAAAATAAATGTTTTATTAGGAATAGATGAATTTGGTGACGTCAAATAGCCATCGTGTAACTTTCAGTAACATTCAGTGATACAAATGACCACTTCAGTGAACCAGCACATCACTGCTACACTCACCTCTGCATCGTTCACAACAAGTAGCCTCGCTCTTCTTCTTTTTCTTCTTCCTCTCAAAGCTGGGAGGTGTTCAGCTTATTTTCTAGCCCTAGCGACGCTGACAGCAGTTTATGTGGCATAATTTGGTGAAAAATATTATTTACAGTAAGGGGCGGGAATTGTCCTCTGAGACGGATGAGCCCAGAGGAAGCACTTTCTCTCTCGGCCTTGTTGTTAGATGGAGAGAAAGTATGTGGGGAAATAACTTTGGTATGTAACCTCTGTTTGTATGGTGATAGTCCAGTTTTGCAGTGAGTTTTTCTTTTTCTGGTCTCTTCAAGCTATTTAATCTGCTGTGTATGCCTGGAAAATGCGCTTTAACAGTAAAGATTTATAATGTCTGATGACCATAAAACCTGTGGCAAACGCTCAGTGGCAGACTCAGTCTGGGCAAAAGGGACACCTTATTTTGTTTTTGCCACTAAAGGGCACCCTAGAGGGTATTTTATCACGTTTGGTTGCTCATCAGGTCAGTGTAGAAGCAACTCATATATCAGCAATACAATTTTTTTTCTTTCTAATGTGTGTTAGTTCTGAAATATCAACACATGTTGGACACATTTCTTTAAGCCTGGAAGGTAATGCAAGCTATGGAGTGGTTGAATGCTAACGTCAGCTAATGGGTTTTCAAATGGAGTCTTTCCTCAAAATATGGCCCCAACGTCCTTCCAGATTTTCATTGTCCAATACGTTTTCAGTTGCTACTCAACCAATAAGTGATGAAATGATAACAACTTGATTCCTTACATGTATACGAGCTGCAACACAGCAGCATGACATTATGCCAGCATTCAAGCTTCCCTGCCTGAGCATGACGTCAGAGGAAAATGGCCAGCATGGGAACCAGCCGGGGTCACTGAAAGCGTTCAAAGAGAGCTTGAGAAGAAAACAAACAGTACATTTAACTCTGCTTGCTATTATTTGTCTTCACAACAGTTGAACAGATTTTCTTAAATCTCCTCGGAGTTACATTTCACTACAAAACGTTGACAAAGTTCTTGATGTCCATGAGAATATACGTGACCCTCTGCCTTACACCACAAATCACAACTGTTATCAACGAATAAGCCCGATGACTCACTCTGTACTCAGTATTTCCCGGCAGTACGCTCACCCTGTGGGCACTCGCACTTACACAGATGATCTTCCATAATGCATTGAGACAACACAGTGCTTGTTCACATGTCGTCTGCTTGTTAGAAGTAACCAGAGACAGTGTCCTCCTGTGTATTGGCCTGCTGGAAGGAGGATGTTAGTATCTCGGCTGCGCTTTCTCTGCCATTCTCGTGCGACGCCTAGCGGGCTAATAGCTTTAGCAATGTAGCCGCCTAATCTTGTGGAAGACTCAAGATGGTCATGTGCAATGAGTGCTCGGGTAGAGTGAGCGCGGGCAGGCAGGCAGGCAGGCATGTAGGCAGGCATGCAAGTTGGCTGTCCAATCATTTCAATGCGATCATCACAAGCCTACAGGCACAGATTCTGGATTTTTTCCCCGTTTTTGTCATAACATTTGATTCACTGATTGCTGCGGGACGGTAAGAGATCATTTCAACAAATATAACAAAAAATACTTTGAGAATAACTTTTTTTGCTCAGCTTACTGCCTTTGGCACAGATGTAGCAGAATCTGATAGAAAGCATGTATTGCAACACTTTTATTGATATGAGACATGTGACTTTCCTGTGAGCTTCCTGTCTTTTACAGGAATTTCAGGGACACACTTTTGCACAATTGAACTGTGTTTAAGCTCATTTAGAAGTTGCAACATAAGGGAGACTGTGCCAGTACTAAAGCGGTCTGTGAAGTTGTGCTACACATAGCTATAAATGATAGGATATCACATTTCAATAGGGTTTGGGTTGAAAAACAGTAAAAAAAAAAAATAATAATAATAATAAAAAAATAATCTGGTTTAAACAATGTAGCTCTCTTGCAGTTAAATGGCTCAAGAGACATCCCATGTAGTCATTAGGTTTGGTATTAAATGCCAATCTCTAACCATCTAACCTGAACCCTATCTGTAACTGAAACATTATCTCCATCCAGCACCTCGCCTGTCTCCCCAAGTGAACCTCCCTCAAAGTAAAATCTTGTTTCTTAACCGAGTTACTTCTTTCCCACAGTTGGTGGTCGTCTGGCTGTATCATTTCCGTTTATCAAAGACTCAGGGATGATACAAGCAATAGATTCACTTTCAAATGGTGTAAAAGGAAAATTCAGCATGACTAAGTGATCACTGGTAGTCATACCTCCATACTGTCTGTACATAAGCAGCTAGCCAATAGTGTGTGTGCTTACCTACAGGGAGACTCTGGTGGCCCCCTGAATTGTCAGAACCCTGATGGCTCCAGGGACGTCCACGATGTGGTGAGCTTCGGTTCTGGTCACGGCTTCAACGTCCTCCAGAAGCCCACTGTCTTTACACAAGTCAGCTCATACACCGACTGGACGAACACAGTGAGGAACATTTTCATTTTGCAGTTAACATGCCAGCAAAAACAATGTTACCTCAAGAAACCAAAACCCTGGCTTCCAAAAACAGGAAGTGTGTTATAACTGTGTCCTCTGTTGTTTCCTTTGCAGGTTATGAACAACTACTGGAGAGGCTGTTAAAGTACTGTCAATGTCCTTCACACTTACAAACAAAAACCCTTATCAACTAGATAGTATCAATCACCTTCAGCTTTTAATACTGTAGCTACATATTAACTAAGAAATGATAAACGGTAATAAAGTTAGAAAACTGGATGGATTATGACTTTTGAGTCAACATACAGCTGTACTGTCATCACACAAAAAAGCACTTCTTAAACACTGGGTTAATTAACAAATACTTCCTTTTATTTCTCATTAAATATTCATGAGATATACTTTTTCACTCTTCAGAAAAATAGAAATAGAAAATAAGAGTTATCATAGAAAAGCATGTTTTCACAGTACATATAAAAGAAATATAGATTTAAGTCATAAAAAAGGCAATGATAAATGAAACTGAAAACAAACAGCATGTTTCTGGCACTCATCCAATTCAGACAGAAAGTGACTGCTGCATCAAAATACTCAGTTTCATCAAAGTAAAACGTTTTGACTACATAATAATGAAATCAATCATGTAGTCACTGGTTCATTGTAAGTGAGGTACAATGACTCTGTCTGCAGCACTGAACATGACAAAAAATAAAGATTTAATACATTTTGTGGAAAGTTTCAACTTCAAAAATGAGTCAGAGACACGCTGGCATTCTGCAGCTGTTGTGAACCAATCACAAACCTGAAGTCACTCAATGACTTTGTGTCTTCAGGCCTGACAGAAAACCTTTCAATATACACCAAAACCAGCTGACAATGATTGAGTTGCATTAACTACACTGAGTTTTACTTCAAGTATACAGTGTAGAACTGGGTGATGAAGTCAGTTATGAAAAGTGAGAGAAAATCTTCCACTTGTCTTCTGCAAAAAGTTTGTTGACAGGTATTGATAAAAAAAAGTATCAGAGTAGTAGTATCAAAAAGTATCAGAAAGTATCAGAAATCCCCCTAAAAAGACCTTAGAGCCGTCTGCATACGTCAGTGTGAGAATTGGGTTGCAAGACGAGCTGTGGTTGGAGGAATGGTGATGAGTAAGCGAGTGAGCAACAGTTGGGGTTATTATGGCGCAGCTGCACAGTCAAAGAGTCTTTCTGTTGGTCATCGTGAGCAAGAACAAAAACAAGCCCAGAGAGAAGCGGAGACTACACTGCTGCCTTCACAGCTCCACAGCACTCACCATGGCTACAGGGCAGACACTTCCAGCTATCCACGCTCTCACACAGAGGAATGGCGACACTGCACCGAGGGGACACATTAGAGCTCAGGTTCAGTCGTACGTCTTTTGAAATGTTTCATGAGGAGCAGCAGTGTTGTTCTGAACACAAACACACTTAACTTCAGTGTGTGCAGCTGGAGGGCAAACTCAGAGCTGCAGTCAGTTAGCATTAGCACTCCTTAAAGGCAACATGAAATAAGTTGCTCATAAAAAGTAACCTAATGATGACCTTCATGATGACCACTGGTTTAAATATACATTTCAGCCTACATGCTACCTCCCTAGCCAAAGTAAACAAGTTCATTGTAAGGACCATTTAGCATTTAGCAAGCTAAATAGTGAGGAGAATGAAGCATTTAGCAGGCTAAAGAACCAGCTATTTTCTCAGAAGGTTGCAGAATCCAAAGCAGAGCTAAAAACAAATGAAATTTGGACCTACATTTATCGGTTAGCACGAAACAAGACACCAATGTCATGCTGATTTTATGCTGTAACTGCTGGTTGTAGCTAGGCAGCTGTTTGCTAACTTGTTAGCCGTGACAAAATGATAAGCTGATGGCATATAGGGCTGATTTTCTAAAAGCTGCAGTTTACCAATGTTGGACCTGTTCAGTAAAGAAATACCACCGTCCTTCACATCATGAACAGCTGAAGTCACACTCCATTTTCAAGCCAGCTCGTGTTCCACCAGCTTTAAAGGTGCACTATGTAGTTTTGGGGAATACATTTTATTTAGAAGAGAAAGATCTAAACAAACGAAATAAACAAACTACTTCATTTTCATGACTGAATAATACACTGACTAAGCAACAAACTGTTCTGAGGACCATATTATCTTCTGAGAACAGCTTGTTTACTCAGTTGAAGATAAATATTTCCGAGTTTCTTTTATTTCTCATTGTTATGTGAAGCATAAAACCAGGATTCTCTCTTCTGTTAAATAAATATACTGCTGTACTCAACCATAACATTCAAGTGTCTTGATATTATAACTAAGACAAAACAAGTGATATTTTGTTAGCATTAAACAATACAATCCCTATTAGCTTTTGGCAGAGTGCCTATGGCCGAGAGTCATGGGAGCTGTAGCTGATAAATGCTAACAAAGCTGTGTTTTATCTTGGTTAAAAATAAGAGATTCTTAAATTGTTTGGTCCAAAGACCTCATCTTACAATATGTAACGTAAACCTATGTTTTAGCTTTTCAAGGAGACAGATAAACAATTTTAACCAAAAGCTAAATAGAAGCTAACATAGAAGTGGGGAGGGGGCTGGGCTCTGTGCAGAAACAGTAGACTCTTTCAAACACCAATAAACATTGTCTTCAATTTGCTGCAAAGCTCTTGAGGACCAGGAGAGACAATTTTGTTGACAATGAAGGAGAGTTTCTGTGTAGAAAACCACATCAGGTCAGTCCAGTTGAGTTTACACAATGCTCAGTCACTCAAAATGGAGCCTACATTTGGTAAATCACTGGCAGTCACAATCCAGAGCCTCCCAGATAAAAAAGAACTGTCTAAACAGCCTCTACTTCACAGCACAAGCGCCCTCAACACAAATCCTCGTTGATGTCCTGTGATCTTTTCCACTGTCAGCTCACGTGTACAGTCAGTCCACTGGGTAGTGGGTTACATGAAGTTAATGCATAAACAGAAAAATACTTTGACAAGAAGGAAAACTGTATTTGGCGTGTGCTTTTAACCCAAAGTGTCACAGTGCGACAGAATCTGTCACAGTAAGGAAGGATCCAGCAACTATGTCCGTCACTTTCATTCTGTTTCAGAGATCCAGTGAGATCCAAAATTAGAAAAAACATAAAGGTTTCTCTGTTCAGTGCTTTGGAGCGATGTTGCATGAATGATGAATTTAAACAGATACTGTTATTTTCAAACAAAGTGCCACTGAGAATGTTCTGGAGAAACAGCCACCTTCAAGTCTTGGTTTAACAAGGTAGATCCGGGTCCACAAAAGGTGATGTGTGACCCGCCAGAGACTATTTCACGAGTTTCAGTAGAATGTCTCAAACACGATCAGCTGGATTTTAAATCGGTGGCACTTTATCCTCATATTGCGGTGGTGGGGTAAGTGGTTCTATACTGATTCCAGCTGCTGGCTGAGAGTTATCCAAGTTTTTCATGTGCAGCTTTTCTGATTTAATCCTGCGGATCTTGATGGGGAGGAGCTTGCGGCTGGTTTTCCCAGGTCTTCGATTTGATGTGGAAGCAGCAGCAGCGGTGGAAGCTGGCGCCAGCTGCGATCCAGGAGTCGTGACCTCTGACCCCTCAAATTCATACTGTACGCCATCGACTTGGACCAGGTCATCGTAGGAAGGTAGCTGGGAGGTGCTTGGGCGCAGGTTGCTCTGACGGACAGGGTACTGGCCACTGCCTACTGCCTCCTCATACGTGGGTACAGCGTAACGCTGGGCTTGTTCCTCAGCACTGCAGACATTCACAGAAACAGATAACAGATATGAATGACAGATGAAGCATTATGTGCACACTCAGTGATGGAAAGTAACAAAGTATTTTTACTTAAGCACTTTGCTTCAGAAATTTTATATTTACAATATTAATGAAGTAATAGTAAAAACTGAATAAACAAGCTGTTCTCAGAGGAAAATAAGGTCCCCACTGTTTGAAGCTAGAGAGGTGGCAGTAAAACAGTAATTGTGTTGTCCATATAAAAATCAGTCAATTAAGATCCTTCTCTTCTGATTAAAGTTTCTTCCTCAAAACGACATAGAATGTTGTTAAACGTATATGAATGTTAAACGTATATGAGTGTATTTCATGTTTTACCACAAATAACTTTCTGTGATTACTGTCAATTATGCGCAGGCTATATTGGGAACCAATCTAGACCCGAGTGCCTGCCATGAAACAGCACGGACCTGAGTAGCTATGATGTCAGTGTATCAAAATAAACTTCCGCCAGCATGGAAGTTACTAAATGGTCTGAATAAAATCTTACTAAAATCATCTGAATAATTTATTAGCTTCTTGAATTAAAACGTTTGTCAACCAAGTGTCAAATCACAAATCTCAGATTTGATCATCAGTGATGCAACTTTGACAAAAAGACTGTCAGACACAGTTTATGGACTATCTATCTCACCATTGATTTTCATAATGCTCAAATCTTTTTAGTCATTTTTCATCAAAATAAATAAATAAATAAATAAATAAACTAATCCATCAGCAATTTTTTATCACATCCACAAGATTGGTAATTTGCATGGTCAAATCAATTTTCTGCCTACACACATAACAACAACAAAAAGCAGTCATCTTAAATAAATGTAATCATTCTGATGGTCTCCTCTGGTTATTTATTCCCAGGTGTTGTTTAACTAGAAAGCTGTGATTGAACTCACGTTTCTCTTTCATCATGCGCACTAGCTGCCACTCCTGCGTTGTTCTGGGCCTCCTGAAGCCTCATCTGCTCCCGCTGTTTGTTCCTCATTCCCAGACACACGGACAGCAGCAGCATGACGACACCTGATCCCACCAACACAAACGCCACGGACGACGCTTTATTTTTCCTGCTAGTTGTATCCCCGTGTCCTCCTGAACTGCTGCTGCTATTCACGGATGCGTCCGCAGGTACCACGCTCCACACAATCATCACAATGCCGAGGGCAACGAGCCCAACCCCCAGAGCACATAGTGCATACTGGGAACCTGAGTTTCCGCTGTTTTCACTGCTGTTGTTGTTATTGTTGTTGCTGCCAAGGGGTGGTCCTCTGTTTGCTGGTCTGTCCACACTGGAATGCATATTGTTAGTCCAAAAACGTCAGTTCCACCAGCTCCAGTGAGGTCAAAGTCTGTGGAGAGAGAGAGACATGTGAGGCTGGACACAAACTGGGAAAGGTAAAAAAAAAATAACTGTTTTCAGTTTCAGGGGATTAAACATTATTGAAATCATAACTGCGAAAATCATATTTCATTCCTGCAATTATCCTCCTAAATCCTACACACAAGACCTTCAGAACCAACAAACCGAACCAAACCAAAATAAAAAATGTATATCCAGAGAACTTAAAATGTTCAAAATAGTCACTCCTGGCCTTTCTGTTAAAAAGAAAGGGGTGAAAAAAAAAAAAACAAAGCAAAAAAGAAAACACCAAATATCCCTTCTTTCTCTGGCTCTCACCTGTCAGTTCTCCTGTTAAGAAATAAAGCTACTGCTGAATATGTCACCGCCACTGCACAGAGATTTGTTTTTTATAAGAGTCCATGCCCATTTTTAGTGGTAGGAGAGGCTTCTCTGAATGGGTGTGTTGCATGGTAAAAAGTTACAGCAGACTCACCTTGCAAAGTCACTAGTTACCTAATGTCAACACATTACGAGGGAAGATAAGCACAGCTATGGCCACTGTAAAACAAGGCCCTTAGGAAATAATACAATACCTTGGCTGTAGAATGAACAGGTCTGTTAGATTACTTTCCTACTTCTTCGCCTATCTTCTGTATTGATGTGTTAAAAAACATAGCACTAAGTGAAACATTGTTAGTTTAGCATTCAATTAAAGGAGACATATTATACTTTTACGTTTTTCGTCCTTTCCTTCTGTGTGCTATAAAGGTTCTTGTGCATGTAAAAGTTCTTCAAAAGTTCAAAACAGACAGAAGCTCCTCTCTCCCACAGAAAACACTGCTCCTGAAACCCCTCATCAGTAGTCCCGCCTTTATTTCTGCGACTTTGTGACGTCACACAGTTGCATAATTTATGCCTCGCAGCTAGTTTGGCATGAAATAATTGATTTAGCACAGCTGCTCTGTTGTTGTTAGCTGTGCTGGCACAGGCGTGTGTGAGCTGACCAATAAGAGCAGACTGGGTATTCAGGAGGGGGGAGTCTCTTAAAGAGACAGGAGTGTTTCAGGCAGAGGGTGAATACAGAGCTGCAGCAATGGACAGAATGAGAAAACTGATGTGTTTTCGAGCATTAAAGCATGTAAACCTATTCTGGAAGTAACCTAAAATAAAACTGAGCATAATATGTGTCCTTTAACTGTCGTACACAGTAAAATCATTCTCTGAAATGCACTGAGCATGAACTGCATGTCTACTGCATACTTAGAACTGATTGATCACAAGACCAGCCCTTTTCTATCTTTGATAAATCAGACAGTAGAGGAGTGCTGCTGGGAGCTATAAATAATCTCAATCAAACGTCCAACAAACTATCCATAAATAACATCTGTGACGGCTCAAGAACGTCTTCATGAATACCACAGATTTTTTTTCCTTCCATACACCAACAAAGTATCATTAGTGTGCGGTCTGCAAACACGCCCAGGCCTGCTGAGAGTGAGAGGAACAGGCAGGCTAAAGTTGATAGGACCCAGCTCCAATGTAGGAATACCACCTCTCACTGAGGAATGTGTGGCATGAGACTGAATTGTGATCATGATGACAGCTGGACACACACACACACACACACTGGCCTGTTAGCCTGTGCACACATAAAGTCACTCATAAGCCTGTTGTAGTTGGCCAATCCAGAGGTGCAAAGGGACATTTTTATGTGAGGAGCTGACATATTATGGACATGTGAGGGCTTTGTTATGCAGTCCAGCCCTAAAGGTTATAGGTTATTTCACCACAGGTCAGTTTCTAAACTAAAGTAAGACATTAACATTCCTGCTCATAAAAAAAAACCTTCATACCACAAAGCCCTGTACAGCATGCAATTACTGCAGTGTGTGTGATCATGTGTGTGAGGTGGAGTTAGGAACTAGTTGTGCCTCTGCAGCCAGCTGTTGACAAAAAGACTCTCTACAGGAAATACAGACAGCTCGGCTCAAATGTCACAGCTAACACACTGTGGGAAGGTAATATTAGTAGTGATATTAGAGGCTTTTACTCAGCTCTCAAAGCAAAACTACACTTCCATTGTTGTTTCGCCAACACCCTGCAGTGTCCGCTTCACTCTCACACCAGGCGGGTTTTTGGTTTTTGTTTTAAAGTCGCACACCGCTGGATTACAAAACGTCGTGCAAACAGGACCGAAAGCGCCGCGAACTTCAGCCACCGTGTAACTTTAAAGTAACATTCAAGGATACAAGCGAAGACTTGAGCGAGCCAGCACGTCGGCGCTCCACTCACCTCTGCATCGCTCTGCTACAACAAGTAGTCCCGCTCTTCTTCTTCTTCTTCTTCTTCTTCCTCCTCTCGAAGCTGCGAGGCGTGCTGTTTATTTTACAACCCCCGCCGACGCTGACAGGAGTTTATGTGGCATAATTTGGTGACAAATATCGATTAAGGGTCAGGGACTTTCCTCTGAGACGGATGGGCCCAGGAGAAGAGAGGGAGGGAGAGGCAGCAGGCAGGAGGGAGTGGGCTCAGTGCTTCACTTCCAGTTTCATTAACCCTTTCTCGCTCGGGCTGCAGAGAGAGAGCGAGAGAGAGAGAGCATGTGGGGAAATATTTTTGGTATTTCACCTCATTTAGTGGCAACCCATTTCTCTTCAGTCTTCAGACACCCTAGATGATTTGCAATGAGTTTAACTTTCTTCTTGCTGCCCCTTTACTTGTTCTGCTGTGTGAAAATACACTTAAGTCGCGTCAAGATTTATAATGTTTCGTGACCATAAAGACTGTGGGTAAAGCTCAGTGGCGGACTCAGTTTGTCTAAAGGGCAGGGGCGAAAAAGATAAAGGGCACCCTAGGGTGCAGTTTATCACATTTTCTCCACTGAATGGCACCGTAGAGCAGTGGTTCTCAAAGTGTGGTCCTTGAAGGGGCTCTTTGGGGTCCCAAGCAAGAGGCAGAAGTCATTATTTGCACAATAAATCTATGTATAATCTATAATACAATGACAGAATGTGTCGGGGCTCAGCTTGAAGGTGCGTTTCGAACTGACAACACACTTGTCTTTAGAGGTGGTCAGAGAAAGGTCTGCTAATTTGGTGATGGACATTTCCAATAAAATCTTCACAATAAAATCCCCCCTTATTGAGTTATTTAAAAGCTTTTATTATGAAGCAGCAAAATCAGGAAATACTGTTTTTTTTGCCAGCAGTAACTGAGAGTAAGGACGGGGACACAGGAGGGAAACTAAAGAGATTCTTGTAAAAGGTGCAAAATGACTGAGAACTGAAAACACACAGACATCTCCCTGCACAAACACGAGTGGAGTATCGCAACACGCGCCTGTCAGGGCGAGAAAGGGGTTTGCCGCTGTCACAAGACGTCATTGTAGCCCTCCGGAGGTGGGGCGGGTTGCTCTGGCACCACTCTGGAGATGGTACATCTCAGTCACAGCTCTGCACTACTGAAACTACTAATGGAAAAGCAAACCAGCACAGCACAGTTTGACTGGCACAGCCAAAAGTACCAGTGGAAAATCCCCATATGACCATGTTGGTCATGGGCTTCATACACTTTTTGTAATATCTGCAATCCCAACTTTTCCTATGGTGACACATGATGTAGTCATCAAAGATTGTAGCAATCATCTTTAGGGAGGCTTTACCTATACAGGGCAACCTTTTGGTTATGAACAGAGGTATGACATGAACTGAATGTAAATATGAGAGGAGTGTTTTTATTGTGGGTTAAGCTATAGAAAGAACAGTTCAAATATGTAAGATGTGTTTATTGTGTGTGACACATATACGATCAGACCGATCCTTCTATTTATTTACAGGCTTCACAGGGTGGTCAACAGTAACTTTCACTCTGTGTGCAAGTTGCATAAATCTCACTTTTTGTGCCTCAGTTTTTGATGTCGATGAGAAAAGACGTGACCCTCTGTCTTTCCCCACGGATCACCGTTAACTGTTATCAATTAATCAGAATGAATGACTCACTCTTGACTCAGTACTTCCCCATGCAGTATACTATAAAAAAGTCAGTCAGTTTTGTGTCACTTTAATGTGATCGGATTTTTACTTCCTCTTTGTAAATTTACCACCTTTCAAGCCCTTTGGACAGAGAACTCACCCTATCAGCATTCAAATACACAAATAGTCTCCCATAATGCATTTAGACGACAGAAAACAGACGTCTGTGTGTTTGTGCTTGTTGTATGCATGTTGTATACGTGTTGGAAGTAACCCAAGACAGTAAGAATGGGCTCCAGTTGTTGTTCTCCTCTGTATCGGCCTGCTAGAACGAGTACTAGGCTGTTTTACAATAATGACAAAACCAGTCCCAACCTGGCCACTCGCTGCATTGTTTTGTTTGAGTGAGACAGCCCTGCTGTTCTGGGCGCTGGGGAGGTTTTCTTCCTCCTTAGCTTTTGTCTGGTTCCTCTGTTGTAACACCAACACACACACACACACACACACACACACACACACACACACACACACACACATATACAACACATACATTTGGAAAGATAGACAAAAGGCACAGTTAACAAGCCCTGATTACATCTGGAAGTCTGGCTTGATCTCCTATCACTGTCAGCCTGTAATCAAATTACGTGACGTGTCCGCAGCTACAAAGCAAAAATGTAGCACTAGATAAACTTGATGTATGTGGCCTTATAGCCTCTAAGTGTAGCATATTAACTTGATATGATATGTGGCATTAACCTGTTTGGTGGATATTCTGTGCAGTGTGTGTTTCCCTACATAACTCAAACTGAATAACCACTGTCTTGGTTTTGTTGTTGCAAACTAAGTCACATCCACTGAAGTGTAATTATTGATTTTGGTTTTATGGCTGCTACGTGAGCTTATAATTACATTTCTCCATTGAATGCTTCCTTAATGAGTAGTTCAGTTCACTTGACACACCTTCCCAGCTTATACCTCTGATAACCAGGAGTACAAAGGGGCATCACACAATGAATCGCCTGCTTTATTTCAACCAGCCGTGGGTGGATTACTGTAACAGACGGGATTCGAGTCAGGTAGCGTTGCTAGTAGCCAGAGGGTAGATCAGCTGTCTCATCTGGCGCTGTGTCATCCTTATCGTGTCACAGTGCGTAAGAGGAGGAAGTTGCACCATGTCGTATTGCGTAGAGGTTTGAACAGACGCTTGAGGTAACATGTCCAGCACCGAGCAAAGATCGGAGGAACTGGAGTGACTCACCAAAATACTGTTGAGAAATCACTCAAGTGTATAGAGTCAGTATTAGCACACAGATGTAATCTGTGTTTAGTGTTTTAGACTCCCTTTTGCATAACAGTGGGAGCAGTGACACATTACCCCTTGCAAATGAGCTCAGTGAGAAAGATTGTTTCTCCAACATTTAATGCTTCAGTTAATTCAGTGAATTTCTGCAATCTAATTCCCGCACCCTGTTGTCATCCTTTATTCATACAGTTCACAATAGTTCGCAGGCTGGTTTGCAGGCTGGTGTACTAACCTTGTTGTTTGGTGCTGAACAGATAGCCTACAATAGGTTTTGGTGTTGAAAACAGGGCTGAGCTGAGGCACACAACAGTTCAGTAAATATGCATCAGTAAAACCAAAACAATGAGTTAAAATAGGCTAAAGGGCTGCGTAGAGTTGGACAACAATTCTCTGCAAGTTTGTAATTGTGAGCAATCCCTTCAACATTACAGGTAATAATTTTATTTACTGTTACTGTTGATGTTGTTGAGAAGTGGAGCTCTCCATTCAATCCTATTACTCCTCCTCATCATCGCTGTTGTCATGTTTATCTGGTTGTCCTGGTACATTCTGTTTTTGTTTTAATGGAATCTAATCCCAAAACCACAACACCACCAAATATGAGATATCATCTTTATTTCATTAAAAGGAACTCTTTCATTTTCATATATATATGCATCCTCACACTTTCCAGCCTCCAGGCTTCCATGGACATACAGCTCTGCAGTCATCTTTTTCTGGCTTTGTTCAAATATTTTTTTTTTTCATGTTTACCGCACAGTATAAAACATCAGAAGAGGGTGCTACATTTGTTTTGACACAACTGTGTAGATGTGCAAGATGAAAAATGACATCAAACATAAACTCTAGAATTTAAAATTCAGTTGTTTTTTTTTTGTCCATTGTCCTCAGCTACACTGACAAGGCATCACAAACAGCAGAACTGAATGAAACATGAACATTTTACACTGATATGAAACTTTTTCCTTTTGTCATAAAGTACCCTGTATTTTACAGCCTTTTTTTTTTTTAAATCTCACTTCGCTCAGAGAAACAGACTGTCTGTCAATAGCAACTAGTCAACAAAAACATGTCACATCCTGGTTCACAAAGAACCATTTACACACATAAAAATATAAAAATAATCATTTAGCTTGAATCCTTCAGCTCTTGATTCTGGCCAAATTACTGCCCTCAGAAACATCAAAATAGCACCCGCCCACAATGAGTCCAACAAGGTTTTTCTTAAACCAGGATACTTGTAAAAAAGAATCCTGTCACGTTTAAAAAGTGCAATCTGTCCTGTAAAGGCTCATCTTTAGAAAAAAAAATAACCATCCCATGTTTAGGTGCACATGGAAGACAAATGTCCATCATGTCGATTTAGGTGTGATGAAGCTGATGTCTGGTGTTTGTCACAACTCTGATGACCTCACACGTTGGTGACCTCGATGCTGGTGTAACCGCGGATCGGGCTCCCCTCGGTTCTGGGAGGAGTCTGGTCTCGAACTTCCCGAGGCAGGGAGCCGTAGCTGCTGTGGCAGCTCAGGTCCCGCCCGTTGCGGCCTTTGGGGCTGAACCCTGTTGGAGGCTGGAACAGAAAACACAGCTTGTTTCTGTTTATTTCCACGGGGGAAATATTTTCTTTGCTGTGTTATTTAGGCATCTTTTTCTATTTATGAGCATAATTTGAGTTTTTGTGATTCTTGTGTTCAGACTGCTGCCAAACAAGATTGTCTGCGGCGTTTATATTGTATACCTGCTGTGTCAAATCTGTGTTGTGGAAATATTCTAATGCCTTGAAATACGTTCGCACAAAGCTACGAGAGCTACAATGATTAGCCGATGGACAGAAATTGAGAACTATTTGATAACCAATCTATCGTTAAAAAAAATTTTAATGTAAAAAATGGTAGAATATTCTGTTTTCAGCCACTCAAATATGGATATTTCCTGCTTTCTGCTGTTCTATATCACATTAAACTGACTATCTTTGGGTTTTATACTGACAAAACAAGACATTTAAAGATATCACTTTGGACTTTTTCAAATTTTCTAGATCGAATGTTACATCACTTAATCTGGAAAATAATCTGCAGATTAATTGATACTGAAAATCATCATTGGTTAAAGTCCTATTGCAGAGTAAAAGTGACGGAGCCTGATTTTGACTCTGAAGTCCAAAGAAATGACTCATGTCAGTTTCCAGTACAGTAACTTTTTCCCCACCTTGACAGCCCTCCTTCTCAGCGAGCCTTCGTCATCAGTGTGTCGTCCCGTAGAGCTGGGCGGTCTGCCCACAGAGTTCTGGCGGAGGAGGGTCGGTGGTGTTCCCTGGCCGAGATGCTCGTTGTCTTGCTTGGTATCCGCCCTGCAGGGCACATGTGAAGGGGCAGAGAGTTGACGACAGCTGCAAAGACACTAGATTATACCTTCGTACAACATTTACAGAAAAATACAGCCTATATTATTAGAGATTGTCCCTCTGAAGTTAAAGGGACAGTTCACCCCAAAATATAAAAAAATGGATTGTTTGGTTTTGGAGAAATAAGCTAGCTATCTCACTGCCCAACCAGATTTACTATATAAGCGGAGGTTGGCGTGTTGGTAGAAAGAAAACTTTTCCAAAACAATCTTGAGTAGCCACCATCATGATTTTTTGAAAAGAGACTTTGCTGTTGAGTTTTTCAAATGTATAATTTTGACACTGGATGGCACCAAACATCTGTGCCATCTACATTAAATAAGAGTTAAGGGCAGACATCTTTACAGCCGATATCCCCAAAACCAAGCAGCCCGCACAAAAACAATCTGAATGGATAAACAGCATCACAGGTAAGAGGGAAAAATGTATTTTTGATTTTTGGGTGAACTGTCCCTTTATGGAATCTGCTCTTTATACTGTAGGGTCTGTCCTGTGTTTCTGTATGTGATCGTCTCCTCTCACCTGGCCGAGCCAATCAGGGCTTTCATCTCCTCAACAAGGTGTCGTCGAACCATGTGCTTGCCGTTGGGGATCCCCATCGCTGTTGCCATGGAGTCAGTGTTAAACGAGGGGTCAAGCACCATGACAGCACCGTGAACTCCACTGTTTAGAAGATTTTCTGCAAACTCCTGGACAGGTGGGTGGGAAGAAGGTCAAAGAGTGAAATTTTGAAATTCTCTGATGTGACACTGTGGCTATTACTGACTAAATGAGTCTCTGATATCAACAGTCTCCAAAAAATATGTTGAATTAGCTCCGAGACAAAGAACATATTGATTTATTAATGTCAGCATGTATTCACGCTCCCTGAGGATATTAACAGGATGTCAGTCCAGACGGCCTTATCTCTCCTCACCCTGATCGGGTCATGCCTCATAATGGAAACATGTGTTCCTCCTGTGCCAACACAGTAGACAATGTTGACTGGGGATATTCATATTGCAACATAATCTGAAAGGCTTTGTAATCAACTAGTAGCAGCTTAGAGATACAACAACAAAGGCCTTGTATCACTCTGTGGAGATAGGGAGCACTGAGCAAACACAAGAGCCTCGATTACCCACAGTGCCACGTGATAGCATTCTTATAATGCTCAATACATCAGTGTGCCTTGGTTATTAATATTTAATCAAAGTGTTTGCTGACAACTTCTGCTTGACAATTTGTCAGCTGCGGTTTTTGTTTCAAGAAGATGTGAGTTTTAAGAAGATAATAAATTGTTAGCATAGTGAGTGTTTTCTCTCTGTTCCCACCTTCATGTCTATATCTTTGATCCATTTGATGACCCGATGAGAGGTCCATACCAATGGATCCACGTTCTGGTGCTCGCACTGTATCCGGCGAGCCTGCAGTGCCTGGAAACCATTTTAACAAACCTATTATTAGACTGATAGCTTCTATTTTCACCTCCCACTAGAGGATACACAAGTATATTCACTGCTGTCCTGTGCGGACTCTCACTCACCTCCTTGTCGAAACTGAGTAAGTGCAGCAGTTCGATGCCCAGCAGCAAGCTGACCTGGTGGAACTTCTTGGTGATGTTGAGGTGACGTTCAAGGTCACGACGTGTCAGTGAATTCAGCATGCGCCCGTCTACCAAGTGGTTGTGAAAGGCCTGGGAGTACTGAGGCAAGCCCACATCACTTAACCAGGCCTTGGCCACCCAGTGGTGGTCCATGTCTGCAGCTTTGGACAACCTGCAGACAAACAGAGCAACCGTTTCTTAAAGGGTCACTTCACTTAAATCACAGAAGAATCACTATTTCTTACTTGCTCCACCCATGAGCATAGACCAGCCTTATGGAGGGCAATGTCTGTTGGTCTGTTTCGACTTAAAAATCTCAATATCTATCGGATGGATCGCCATGGGATTTTGTACATATATTGATGGTCCCTAGAGTATTTCACAGATTTCGGCGATCCCCTGACTTTTTCTCGAACACCACCATGAGGTTGACATTTGTGAAAATTTATTTATTTATGAAAATTATGATGAGAATGCCTCACAATTTTATGGCTAGTCAAGAAGATAATTATTGCTAGTCCCTAGCTGACTATATCTTTGCTATAAAGTAGTTCCAAAGACAACTGTTTACTGTAACGTTTGTGGATATTTTTCAAATAAAATTTCCCAACGCTTCGACATTGCATAACTGAATATTTCAAATCGTGGGCACATAAATCCCAAACTACAGCAGCTGCATGTCTAAATACCACAGGGTCAGTGGGGAAATATGATTGTTTTACTTGTGATTTGGGTGAATTGACCGTTCAACCTATTCTATTTGATAGTGTTGACAGATCACCAGATTATTTCTGGACTGGTGGAGTTTCTAGTTGAACTGACCTGCGTGTCATTAATCTGTAAGAGGAAGTTTTCAAACCCGTTGTTTAGACAATGAGACTGTTGCATGTATTGAAACTTTATGCCAAAACATTTATCTCTCTAGTTAAAGTCAATATTATGACTTCTGGAAGATGACCCCACGCTACACTTTGTAAATGTTGCTACTATAAATCACCAACAGATGGCCCTATTGCACTACTGCATTATGTGCAGTTTAAACAAGAACGCTGTTTCCCATCCTCACCCTCTACCATTCTCAGCATCTCTGTAATCCTCAATGGCCAGCCGGAGTTTTCGGCGATGCATTAAGCTGCTGACACCTAAACCGAGCTCCAGGTCTTCATCTGTCAGCCCGAGCAAAACCTGCAAGATGTCGAAGAAGCAAACTATGAATGCAACTAAAATGCAAAGTGAGTCCACAGGCATCATGCCACTGATTTTATCCTACCTTTCCACTCTTGACATTTTCTGAGCAGGTGCGGATGTACATGGGCATCGCCATGACAACCTCAAGCCAGGCCTGCACGGTGCCCGCCCTCCACAGGGACATGGGTGTGGTCCTGGCCAGCTCCACCTGCTGGAGGCGGTCCAGTTGGTCCTCCCCGTCTGACAGGCTGAGGCTGTGGCGGGTGGGACTGGAGAGGCTGTCCGAGTCTGAGTGGGCGGGTGGGGGGCAGAGGGGGGAGGGGTGACATGTGGGTGATGTGGTTGAGGGTGTGAGTGAAGGCAGAGGTGGTCGTGGGTATAGTGAGCGATGAGAAAACAAAATGTTAATTCAGTCTAGTGGGGGGAAATCAAAAGTAGATGGTGAGTAATTTCTTCAAAATAAACACCCATCTCCTCACAACATCCTAAGCCGTTGGCTGCCTGACAACAAGCCGAGCGTTTGCCAGTGATGCTGTAAACAAAGTTGCAGCTTTTATAAACAGGCTCCACACTTCAGGAGTCCATTAAACGGACAGCTGTTAGAGCTATCGAATGAACATGACTCATCTGTCAAAATCAGCCTCCAGCTACAGCTCAGTGAAAAGAAAAAAAAAACCCTGATATTTTGATGCATCATGATCACATTAAATCTGCCTCTCATTATCATTATTTACTGCGGCTAAATTCTGCCTTGAGATTGAAATATGTCCCATAAATGCTCCTTCAGTGATTCCCTATAGTCTTATGTTGCTTACCTGTGATGTTACTAAGTTGGGTAAAATGTTTCCTGTTTACATTTTTCTGAAGATTTCAAAGTCTGGATGAATGAAGCCTAGAAAATATTGGCCAGTTCACTTTGTTTCACCATTACTGTGTCTTCACCAGCGGGTGGCAACCTAGCACCAGCTTTGTGCTCAGCAGTTGGTAAAGCATCATGAATCGCTTACAAGATTGAACATATCATCATTGTTCTGCTTGCTCACAATATAAGCATGTGTGGAATACGTTCAGCCGCTGGTGTTGTGCGGTTTGTGTCATCTTTTCATTGACAGCCGATGCAGCAACTTTTTTTTATTCTATTTGACACCAAAAATGACAGACCTCAAAGTCACCTGTCTCCTCTAATATTCACTGAAAACCTCCACATCAGCACAAATACTGGACAGCTCCTCATTCAGTCCCCAGAGTATAGCTGTACTCCCCACTCACCCACTGACTGTATATCAGTGCTAAAACTGAGGACTCCTGGGAGGTTAATGAGCCATGACCAAAAGCATCCACCTGAGAGTTCAGTCAGACAGAATCTTCGCCCTACAGTACGTCAGACCTGTTCAACCTGCGGCCCGTGAGCAGAACGCGGCCCTTTAACAACCTCACTCCGGCCATTTGATCATTTTGTAAGTAGGCTAATTAGCTCTTTCATTAGTTCTGTACGTTCTTAAGCACAGACACTTATTTCATCAAAAAGTTGTTTACCATGGCTGTTACGGCAGAGGGAATTTAGGAGAATCAAACTAAGAGCATACTTCCACGTAGGGCTAACAATATCATCACGGTAACTATAGAAAATTAGGAAAAAAAATGCTATCAGTCAAATTTATCTTTAACTCTGTTTACTGTGTGTTTTGTCTCTGATTTTTGGCAAAAACAATTACACTCAAAATGTGAGTGTGGGGAGGCAGAGAGTGAGTCTGTAACCATAACTGTAAAAAACAAGTCGACAAGTAGAATTACACTGACTGAATGCTGAAAAGGCAAACACAAGGCCTTAAATCTGTGCTGAATTAGTCACCTGATGTTATCATATGTGTGATATTTCTTTTTTTAACATCAGTTATCGTCAATTACAGCATATCACACCACCCCTGCTTCCAAGATTAAGATTTTTTCCTGAACTTTTGCCTAAATAATGTTTCTTTTTCAATCCTGAAAACTAATTAACAAAATGGAGGAAAAAAAATAAAAATTTGTTTTGACACATTTAAATTCTGAACCGTACACATCAAACATCAGGAATGTAAAAGTCTCCTCAGTACTTCACGTTTTTGTCAAATGACAAAAATGACCTGTTGCATCCTTTACTTGCCAAAACATCCATTTTCTTATTATTATTCTTTTAGTGGAAATATAAAGATTAATTTCATTTTGAAACAGACCAGCGAATAAGTCAACAGGTTCTTTGCTTCCTCCATGCTTCTGTCTCTTTGTGTGTTCCCAGCAAAGACAGCACATGGAAACCCTACTCTGTCAGGCTTTACTGTACCGCTGTGTGTTTACTCAAAAAGAGATTCACGAATGACTGTCGGGACCAAATAAACAGATTCTTATTAAACTCAACTCCAGCGATTCATCTCCCACTGAATGCTTTTATGTGCCCTTCTATGAGCAATGTATAAACTGAAGGTGCACTTCTGCTGTAAGTGCTCCTCTGAGAGCAATTCATATTTAGCTGAATAAATCTGCTCTTTGGACAGAAATGCACTCTTGTCCAGACACAAGGTCTGTTCATTCCCGAGAGACCCCTAACAAAGACGTGTTACATTAAGAACTGCAGAATTGACTGTCTGACATCCAGTTGAAGGCCGAACTGTTGGAGTCTGCTCTCTCTGTGACCTGAGAGTTAGGTCCTCCTGTGGGGCTGACCCTCTTATGTCTTTTTTAAAAACCCACTGCAAGAGGAGTGAGTCAGAGGAACATCCAGAAGCTATGTGGCTGTGATTACTGTCGAGAGTTTTGTGTCCTTCATCTGAGGCCATGAGTGTTTTGTAAACACTGCAATGGATCGTTAATCCTTTTGTACGGAGACAAGAGCAGTATGTACACTTCACATAAGACACAAGAGACTGTTTTGTTGAAGCAATCAATCGTTAGACGTGCCCTTCAATAGCTGGTGTAATGGATGTTATTGCTACAATACAGCCGCATTTCTGATGGTGGAAGTAGTGTCGTGTAACAAGATGCACATTCGTTAGAAATTGGACACTTTCCAGATTTTGCAATAAAAATGTTCTATTCAATGATCAAGAGTCCAGATGGACATTAATTCACAATTTAAGGTACATTATTAAACCCAAGGTGGAGAGCCAGTGCTGTATCGAGTACACTGCACCTGCTAGCTGTTTAGCTAGAGAGTAAAGTAGCTTAAAAGAACAGATCCATTCCATATGTTGGGATACACGCTCATCGCAGGGAGATTAGAAGATAGTTACTGCTCTCATGTCTATATAATAAATATGAAGCTACAGCCAACTAGCTGTTGTGCTAAGCTAATCTACTGCTGGCTGTAGCTTGAATTTTTTGCGCAAGGAAGTTAAAAGAAAAGTCTGACATCTTGGGAAATGTGCTCCTGCACTTGCTTGCCAAGAGTTGGATGTGTGAACTGACACCACTCTCATGTCTGTACAGTTAATATGACGCTACAGCAAGTCTATGCTAAGTCAATGCTAACTGGCTGCTGGCTGAGGCTTGAGTTATAGGTAAAGGAGGTTTGAAGAAAAGTTTGAAATATTGGGAATTGTGCTTACTCACTTTCTTACCAAGAGTTGGATGAGAGGACTGATACCATTCAGATGCATGTATGGTAAATATACTGCAGCCAGCCTGTTTCCAGTCATTGCTAAGCTAAGCTAAGCTTTGGCTGTAGACCTGGATACTAGTGTGCCATTTGCTTCCAATTTTGCCCAGTGGCCACTTGCGGTATTGCAGCAAAAAAAAAATCCTGTGTCCTAAAAAGCATTTTCCCCATAGAGCATCATCATATTATTATAGATTTCTTTAAAATTGTTGACAGGACACCTTGAACTACAAGCCAGATCATTTATGACCCTGAATTATAACTGACTACTGCAGAGTTGTTTGACCCGGGACTGAATACTGACCGTGCACTTTCTCACTGAAAACAAAAGCCAGATGTTTGTGGGAGTTAATGGGTTTTTTTGTCCAGTGTGAAATAAGTCTGTACTGTTTACCGAAATATAAAACAACTCCTATCACGGCTAAATTCACACAATCACTGTTGTTGGTAAAGTCTATCTGAAGGGTTGAACTAATAGTAGTGATTCATATAAAGTTCCATGAAGAGACTTCAGTTCAGGAGGTTGTTGTTAAAGTCATATAAAGACACAAGAAAAAAACACTTGCCCCCAAATATGTATTTCTGTAATTAAATACATGGTAGCACTCAATTGTTTTTGGATGGTTTTCATCAGAATTAGATTGAACTTGAAGAAGTGCATCACAGACCTCATTCACACTGCAGCCATCTCACCCCAACGTCACACTCAGGGTGGGAATGAATGCTGGGATGATCTAATGCTGCTGTGTTTGAGGTTGCAAGTTAAATGAAAGTAATCTGACAAATTGTTGTCATTTTAAAGGGTCCCAATTGATCAGGAACTGAAAAGATGATGGATAGTGAAAATCTGGAGGCACATTCGGCCATATTTCAAGGTAAAACAACATATTTGATAACTTGTTAGCTGATTCAACAACTTCCTAGCTAACATTATGTTTTAATTTCATCCTGTGTGTTTAAATAAATGTCTCCAAGATGTGTGTTGATATATCTGAATGATTACACCTTTCCAAATTGTATCAAATTTAAACAATATTGTATCACACAGTAATGTTAGCTAGAATGTGGTTGAATGCTAATCAGTCCTTCCAGAGTTTTTTTGTGATTGTTGCGGGCAAAAATCCTTGATTATGCGGCACGTTTTCTTAAAAAATGCGATGGAATATGTGGGATATTTATGCAATTTTATGCAATGAAATTGCGGGAATTTGCAAAAATTGCGGGAACTTGCAAAAATTGCGGGAACTTGCAAAAATTGCGGGAACTTGCAAAAATTGCAGGAACTTGCAAAAATTGCGGGAACTTGCAAAAACTGCGGTTTGATGAATAAGAAAAAAAAAGTGATTCCCCAACACTGTTACTAGGCTCACTAGGCTACTACCTTAATGTAAAGAGTCATTTCTAATGACTTCCTATGCTAAGCAAACATACTACATCACAGAAAGTGCTGGGAATAATTAAGTTCTCTTCTGCTCTTGTGTGAAGTAAACGCAACATTTTTAAACTTTCTGCGAAGATATATGTGACTTTTTTGCAACGAAAATGCGGGGATTATGAAATCATTCAAGCCCTGCATATTTTGTGCATTTTGCGCTGGAAATCGGCGATTTATGCAGCCAAAGTGTGGCGTCTTTGAAAAATGCGGCCCCCGCATAAATGTGCAGACTGATTATGCGTTGAATTATGCGATTGCATAATCACATTTTTCTGGAGGGACTGGCTAATGCTGTTGTCTCATGGAAGCTAATCAAACCTGTGGTTTTACCTTGAAATATGGTCTCATGTCCCTCCGGATCAAACTATCTGTTGTCTTTACAGCTTCTAATCAATCGGAAAACAGTGAAATTATAACCATGTCTGATTACCTGCGGTTATATGACTTGCAACCCAGCACACGGCAGTACAACATTTGAGCTTCACACCCTGAGTGTCATGTCAGAGGAAAATGGCTGCCGTGTGAATATGGTCTATTCCAAGGTTTTTTTGTGATAGTGTGTGAGAGTTAGAAGGCATCTGCAAACACAGCTTGCAACCCAGCAGCAGAGCTCACTGTTAAAGCAATTGGACTGGTGTACCTTTGTTCTCACTGAGTCTGATTGATTACTTCTTGGGTCACTTCACTGTGTTGAGAGTCCGGTGGAGGTCAGACAGGAGGGGGTCAGTGTTAGAGGTGAGGGGTCATATCATAGCAGAACATTATTGACACCATGTGCTGACACATATGAGTTCAGTTCAAACAATCTGACATGGCTTCCTTTCCCCTCGCCTCCATTTTTTCTGATTGTTGTAGTCAATATCGCAGGAGGAAGAGGAGGAAAATGCTCTTCGGTGTGGATAAGGAATTAAATTGGGAAAGAGAGGAAAGCAAGCCATGTGGAAGCTTTTGGGATGCAGTCCTCTCACAGATGGACTTGCAGGGCTGAGGGAGGCTAACGCATATGTTAAAAATGGCAGCCCCCCCAGCATAAAGGGACGAATCAGGATTAGAGCCATACCACAACAAATGAACACACACACACACAAACATTGTCACAGGGAAAGAGAGGACAGCCACATGGAAATTCAACGTCATTTATTTTATTTTAAAATAATCTTATTTTTTCTCATTAACTTCTTTTGAGCGTAATTTTGTTGCCATGCCTTTAAAAGTTCGCTACTATCCACTTCTTCTAAACATCTCAGGACCTCACAACAGAAGTCCCCCACTGAGGCCTACATCTTTGACTTTAAATAAAACTCTTTAATAATAATATTAATTTTATTTCTGTAATGTTATCTCATTTACAAAAAGTAAAATATTTGTGGACAATAAAAAAAATAAGAGACCGTGGCTCAAAACATAAAACTCATACAATTGATATGTTTTTCCTCCCATCAGCGGAGGATCATAACGGTTGGTTGAATGAAAAAAAAATAAAAATAGCCTAGATTTTCATACATTTCATTAAATGTTTAATGAAATAAAACTGTTTGAGCTGTTGTTCTTATACATACAATTTAATACATGATGACTTATCGTTAATGATTCACCTCTAAATCCAATATCTGCAAGCTCAAATGTAGGTTGAGCCAAGGGTTAAATGATAATCCCCCTCACTGCTTACACAGTCGCTCTCTTTTGACAAGCACTGTGCTTAAATACAGCTCCCAATGTAATCTGTGACTCCACAGTGTTTCAGATGAGACTGACAAATACCCAGTGTTAGTTTAAAATCAGGGAGGGAAAAGATTTCCTGGGGGTGGCGGTGCAGACTCCGGCTCAGTCCAATGAAAGGATGAAAATAATCCAACGTCTCTAGTCATTCTTTTGCTTGAAGAAATGCTATTAACCTTTGGTACCAAGTTAATTGCTTTTTTCAGCAGTGGCCTGAACCTTGCATCTGAATTTTTGGTGAGTTCACTGGGTCATGGAAGAAGGTATACATTTACTTCAGTTTGATTAGCCTGCTTAAATCTGATTTTCGACCTCCCGAGTTGGCACTCGTTATTGTTACAACGCCTCATTTAGTGTCTGCTCCGTGCTCGGGCCTCTAAATTAAAGCTCTGATTTCACGGTGAAATAACCATCAGTCTATTTCTACTATGTAAGTATAATTGATGTTTAAGCTATCACTTATTTTGTGATAATAGCTTTCTTTTTTTAGACTTTTCCCAGAATAATTCTACTCCCAACATCCTTTGTAAGTACTAATAAAACGATAGCTACAAGCTAGTGTAAGATCCTACAGGAAGAAAAATGGCACAAAGCCTCATGAATAAGTGGAATAATGATATCATCACTTTAAGTGTAGTGCTGGGTTTTCTTTGTGACTGTTGACTTTGCTGACCTTTAAGATTTCAAACACAATTTACATAAAGAGCCTTGTAGGTGCAGATTAAAACGTTCTATGTTTAGTTTGCGACTATGTTGAGCTCTTGAACATTAATCAGAACATTCTCTGAATAACAAATGGAGGAAATCATGAATAAACATCATGAAATCAGCAACTGACCTCTCTTTTTTTTTATCACCTCCTCGACAACATACCCAGAGAAAGACATTTTCTGTTTGGTAGGGTTTTGTTCAACATGCATTTGGGGACTGGGACTACGTGCATGCATGTCACACATGTACTTTAGGCATGTACCTTCTATCTTAACAGATAGAAAACACATTTCTTACATTTCCTGTTTGGCTTCATGTTGCCGTGGAACAAACTGTTCTGCATAGAAAGTTCATTCCTTGCTTGGCGGTGTCTTTGAAGTCTCATTTGAGCAAACATCAAGGAGGGCACGGTTTTCTTGGCGGGTTGAGGGATGTGTTGTGTAACCGAATTAGAGGTGGATTTGAGGAGTCTGCATGTCGCCCACAGGAAACTGTTCTCGTCATGGCAGTGTGGAAGGAAGGAGGGGGATGGACCAGGCAAGACAATAAACAGGGAGGAGTTAAGTTAAAAGGTTGTGAGAGGAGGGGGGTACATGTCAAAAAAGAACAAAAGGCATTCAGGACAAGGAGACATTTACACGAGTGCACATCAACTGTTGTTATTTACAAGTACAGCAGTCCTTCAAGTTTCCAGTTGAGTGAAAACAAAGAGTCAAAATGTAAAGAACAACTAAAAGAACCAATAACAGCCTTTTTTGGAGGGCAGATACAATAGAACATATCCACATGGTCGCTGTGTCACACTGTATTTACAGGACTATACATAGATACAGGTGCAATTTGCTCGTTAAGGTTTCACACTTCAGCGAAGCAAAGACGCGCTTCCAGCTTCTGACATGGCCTTGACGCATGCATGCACGCACTCTCAGACGTGTACAGGTACGCATGCATGTGAGACTGCACAGGTACGCACACTATCATACCTGTACACACTCACATCAAACACACACCCATCTTCTCACACACACACGCTTGTCTTCTGATAATTGCCACGAAAGGCTCTCCAGGTGGTTCGCTCGGACATTGTGTGCTTTTACCAGTCTGCATCTTCCTCTATGTAATAATCAGGCGTTGAAGTACCATCAAACAAACCGGGGTCGAGGGATTTGCGCTGCTTTCCCCGGGCAAAGACACGCGACAGAGAGCCCAGGCCCATCTTCTCTTTCTTCTTCTTACGCTTCGCCTCCTCCAGATCTTCTAGGGACTGGAAGAAGAAAGAGAGAGAGCGGAGAGGGAAGAGGAGATGAAGGGATGGGTGAAGGAACAGAGAGATGCAAGAGCAGAGAAGTCAGCAAAGGGATGCAGAGTGGGCGATAAAGACCAGCACAGATAAAGATCACAACATAGAAGGCAAGTGACACTTGACATGCTGCGACACATGCACAAATTCAACGACCACAACTGGCTTTCACATAAATTCAAGTCACAGCTGCAGAGTGAGTACACGACAGGCATGAATTCAGCCAGAACGATGGTGGAGGGGAAACGGCAGCGGCCAGGGAGCAGGACAGTCGGCAGCTACTACAAAGGATGTGATTACTTGGGAGGGTGCAGTGGTGGGCAGCTCTTACATTGCACAGGGAGTGAGTCCGGTGGCGCGGCGAGTTGATGTCGCTGGGTGTGGACGATCGGTCTCCTTCCAGCGCCGAGGCGTCGGAGATGATGGAGGGCTGACGCGAGTGGCATGGGCTCACCCGCACGGCAGCCACTAAAACGGGGTGAGAGGGAAAAGAGAAAAAAGGCTTGTTTTCTTTTTGGGGTGTGTGTTTGGGCACTGAAAGTAGTGTACAGGGACAATCTGATTCAATGCCACAACACCCTCAAATAAAAATATATTTCAAAAGCCTGAAATTATTTGCAATCATCTGCAGTTGCTAAGCAACAGTGAAAACAGCTTCACAGAGGTTGAGCGAGTGTGTGTGTGTGTGTGTGTGTATGTGTACCAGTGAGGCTGATACATACAGTACAACCAATTGCATAGCAATTTGGAGGTTCGTGACTGTTCACACATTTCCCTTGTTTTTTGGTTTTTGTCTGCTTCTTCTTCCAGATGTCCCCAGTTAGTCAGCAACCCATCTGAACCTGTGGCTGCCCTTTAAAACAAGGACTGAGATGGACTCTGTTGGAAGCAAGGCTGATTTGTGTGTTGTCTTCTTTTTAGGATGGGAGATGCCAGTAGTTTAGCTTTTGCTCCAAAGTTTAGATGTTTAGTCTTTTGTTTTGGGGAGATGACTGGGGAGTAGTAATTTTATATTGTTTAATAATAAAAGTAAATACAATAATAATAATGCTTTTTTGGTATTTGTATTGTATGTTGCTCCCCTAATACTGATCCCTGCACACCCATGAAAACAAGGACATGGTTCTATTTTCCAGCTACAAGGAGTAACAAAAGTGAAAGTGGCTGAGCTCTGCAAGGGAAGGCTGCGTGTTAACTGTTCTTGGAATTTCAATGACAGATGATGCTGCAAATGTCTGCCTGCAGGGCTCACATTAATAGTGATAGAGAACGCTGTCTGTGGTGTATGTCTGCACAAGTCCATTAAATAGTGAACCTACAGTAGCAAATGTTGTGAGGTGCCTGAAAAAGTAGAAATAGGGGCCAAAACATAAAGAAAGAATGAATTACAAAGTCAGGAGAAAAAGGCTGACTCTGTCAGACAATTCACTTCAACAACACAGACAAAATGTATGACTTCCTTTTTCTCATCTCATTTTTTGTGAAAGTACATTTAACCAGACAGACACAGTACTTAACACCCAACTGATCCTCAGCTGCCACCAAAGGTTTCTGTGCGGCAAAGACAAATGAGAGCCGTAAAGCCAAAATTATGTTCGCTGTAACGGCTACATAAAGCGCATGAAATGTCACGACCGGAGCATCATCAGTGGCCAACAATGTGGTCATACTGAGCAGATGGCAGGAGTGGATGTGTGTGAAGCAGGTTCACATGAGCATGCAGAGGGTCAACGGTGGTAAAACCACCTGGTGTCAGTCACTTCATGTACGGGACGAGGGTGTCATGTCGGCCTACCTTGCCTGTCCGTGGGATGTCCCGTGTGGACGTAGAGGGTCTGCTGACTCTGTCTGATGGCAGCAGTCAGAGGTAGGTCGGCCTGCATCACCCACTCTTGGTTGTTGCCATTGACAACCGTTTCTGTGGGCATGGCCAGAGAGTGACGCTTGGGCACATCCTTGGTCAGGGTGGCCAGTGACTGTTTGGCCTTAAGAAGATGGACAGATAGATGCAGTCAGTCAGAAAACAAACAGTTAGTGACAATCCTGGAGGGATATTTTTCATTTTTTCGCAATTTCTATCTTTTTTTTTTTGAGTTGGTGTTGTTGCAGCCCAATCATCAGAGTAAAATTTTGCTAGTTTAAGTTTTTGCAAACCACGGATACATTCAAATATGTACGTGTCATACGTATAGTATCAACATTTCAACCATATCTGTCATATCACATTCAAATTATATGTATATGACCTGCCTCTGATGTCAGGCAGTTGAGTGGATGGTATAGTGTTACTGCAAGTAGTCTGTCAAGCCAACAACTGCTGTTCAAGATGGGTTTTCAACATTTGTATTTCTAGCTGTGTTTATGGCAACAATATGGATATTTTTGAAGTGACATTAGAGCATCTTCAGACATTAAGCACAGTGTTGTCACACTATAAAATTTAATATTAAACCTAAAGATACTATATGAAACAATTCAATACGATACGATATGATGCGATGCGATATGATACAATACGATACTATATTCTTTATTGTCTCCATAGGGAAAGTTGTCTTGGACTCAAATGCTGCGCACATATAACTTCCTCCAAAGTGGAGATAATAGCGAAAAAACATAAACAGAGCAGCACATACCAACACGATTTACACAAATTACACATATTGCACATATTACACCACCAGTAATGATAAAAATATCATCAGTAATTGCACGGTTCCTGCAGCCTCAAGCAGCATTATTTAAAATGTTAATTGAGGTAAACACAAATATGTTTTTTTATAATGGTTAAGTTTCAAAATATCCATGGTTTACAGAAACGTACATTGCCAACATTATTCTGGCGCTTGGGTTGTGTTTTTGTTGTTTTATTTATGCATATGTCATACGTGTGCACACATGGAAAATGTTACATATCTAGAATCCTACTGCAAGTCTCTGAGTGCATGCAGACATGTGAGTTGTCTCCCCTGGGCTCTTCATGTGGTTGTTGTCTCATGAAAAATGCAGCTGTATTCATGTTCGTCTTTTGCTGTGTGAAATCCCTTGTTGCCACTCCTGAGAGCGCAGAGGGTGAAAAAAAGACCTAATATCTGGAGGAGGTATTTGCTGTTTGCTTCCTTTCAGGGGTGGAAGTCAGGGTTGTAAAAATGTAGAAACAGGAAATAATGACGCTTCTCTATAAGTTTAATGAATACATTTGCTCTGCAGAGATTCTTCACAAAGTGGGATTCGCCACATTTTAACAGGAACAACAATGAGCTGCTGGAGCCTTGGGAGATGTGTTAGTGAGTGTGGATTTTGTGTCTGTCAAAAGTTTTTCTCTTTGTGTGAATGTTTTCTGATTAGCCTTCACATGTTTTTTCAAATGCCTGAAATCTTGTTATTTTGTGAATCTTATCATCGTGCCAGGCGATGGCAGGCTGCAAATCAACACCGGCACAATCAGCTTCACCGCAATCATCTCTACCTACCAGCGGTCAAACGATTATCAATCATAGTCTTTGACATGCAAAACAGAACACAATCACAAACCTTCAGAGCAATCATTAGTGGGCAGAATATTGATGTATTTTTTTCCTGAGCATTTCTTAGCTCAATTACACCTTAAACACATTCAGATCAATCACAGCGGGAATCCGTGGGATCACTGATGTTAGGATCACTGGGATCACTCAGGGTCGGCTGTGGGTTAGTGAAAAACGTGCAGCTGAGAGGAGTGGCTTTCCAAAACGACAATTAGGTCATAAGTAGGAGAGATTTCCAGGGAGCAGAAGGGGCGAGAAAGGTCAAAATTTAAAGCTGGGGGGCCCATCTTACCGCCACGACCCTAGGAGAGTAGTAGTCCCTGTCCGCAACCCGCTCAAACACCCGGAACTCCATTCTCTGATTGACACAGTTACTCATCTGGGGGGTTGGAGACATGAGGGATGTCTATACTGTACATTCAAAGGCTTTCTGTGTTTGATTATATGCAGTATATCCAAAATAGTACATAGTGACTGACAGCGTACTGAAAATGTCTTCTTTTTCATGTCCATTTCTCTAAACACATGATGCATGTGTGTCTGAGCCTTGATAACTTAACTTTCCCTTATCTTGCCTTCTATTGTTGGTTATATTTACATATAAAAAGTGCCATCAAAGACTAAAAATGGAGAAAATCGATTTTTAACAATGGTAAAGAAAGAGATACAACATTTTTAAAAGCATTGAATAGAGTCTGCCTCTCCACCTGCCTGCCTGTCTGTCAGTCCAGTTCCCCCCCGACCACCCCTGTCAGTCTGTCTCTCTGTCTCACCATGGCCAGCTCAGCCTCCAGCTCCTTGATGCGGTTCTCCTTGAGGTCGAGCTGAGAGCGCAGCATCCCCGTGTGCTCCGTGGCTTCCTTGGTCTGTCGCCTCAGGTCCCACTTCTCTCTCTCCAGCATGTCTTTCTCTTTGGCCAGCGCCTTCACCGCATCCTCGCTCTCCTAGCAGACACAGAGATCCTGATGGATTGGTTCACATATCAAGCATACCTTTGAAAAATAATAAGGTTCAAGCGAAGCTGCTCGATTATAGCACCGAACCCAATTTCAGATCAGTTAGTGCAATCATTTTTAAGTCTAAATTGTTAATTTCAGTTTTCTACCTGCTTTATATGTTGCATCATGTGTACTACGACATGTACTGTACTTGCTGTTTATACTTGGAAATGAAATATGTCAAAATACAACAGTAATACACATACCTGAACGTCTAATCTTAACGCCAAGAGAGACGTCTTATTGGTAGCAATTGAAATATTTTCACTCATTTTGACAACTTTACATGTGCAACAATTCGGTCATTTGTTACATGCACACATTTTGTTATAAAGAAATAACTCATTTTATTTTGCTGTCCTGTTGCTTGGACACAGCTACATTCATCTTACTAACAGCTATGACAGAAGAGATTTTTCTTCTTTTCCAAAATCTTTTCATGCATGCACTTGCTTGTGACTGATTGTGGTCAGACCATGGGTGCCATACTTTTCTGTGCTGCTCATAGTTGCGTATGAAGTCGCGGAGCTGCTCCTCGCGGCTCTCCAGTGTGGCATAAAGCTGCTGCATCTGGTTCACCAGGTCTGCTTTCTCCGCCTTCAGACGCTTCCGGTCCGACTTCATGGCTGCAAGGAAGGATGAGAGAGAAGGAGAAAGAGAAAGAGAAAGAGACGGAAAGATAGGGATTCTTAGTGAGCATCAGAGACCTAGCAACATTGGTTGTGTGGTGAAGTTTCAACATTAACTGCAGAAATGTAAATAAAAAATGAAATTACTCTAAAGGGGTCACGTATGCCACTGCTAACACGCTTTGAGAGGATTTGTGTCCAGTATTTTTAGCATATTTAGTCCACAATTCCACATTATAGCAGTTTCTTAATGAAGAATAACTAAGTTATTTAGCACTATGAAGCATTTGAAGTAAAAGCATTAAATCCACCTGCTGTTGCTGGTCTAATGTGGCGTGACTACGTGATGATAAAGAGGGGTGAATCACAGATGAACCCCCCCGTCAATCTCCTCTCTGCTGCTGGATTCATTAAGAGGCTGGCTCTCTCTTCTCATCTATCTCCCTGCCACACACTCTCTCTAATCCCCTGGCACCTCACCCACGCATCATGATAAAGAATGTGGTTTAGTGTAGTTATTCACAGAAGCTCTAATTTTCTCAAAGACAACATATCCTTTTTCTCTCTCCCCTGCATCTGCCTCTTCCCCTGCTTTCTCTCGATTTTCACGCGAGGCTGTTTTCCAGACATCTGCTGGCTTAAAGCGGAGTTTCCCCCCAGCTATCTATCCAAACTGACAATATATGCTTTATTTACATTTTATGTATTCTTGCGATGTCTGTCCACCTTAGTTTCCTTCACTTTGACATCTATTTCCTCACAGCACTGATGCTCTGACTGTTATTTCATAGCATCGCACAATTCTTTGTTTTTTCTCTTGATGCTTGTTATCATGTGTTCACCTTTCCTCTTGCTCCTTCTTTTTTCCCCCCCTCCGAGCCAGCTGTGTGTCATTAATTAACTTATATCACAGCCTGGTTAATTGCTTGACATTCACAAGTTGTGTCTGGGGAGCGCGCTCAGGCGTGTGGAATGGAAGTGCAGTTTCACAAGGACAGATTCATCCTCCCTTTTCCTCCGCTTCATTTTTTTTCCTGTCACCCTTTCACATGGCTCCCTTTCACCCGTTCTTCAGTGGTGGAAAGGGGGGATTCAAGCCAAACTAGCCAGCAAATGAAGAGACAAGAAACATCCCTCATTGGCCAAGAGAAACAGGAAACCTCCCAGCACCTGCCTCAGGAAGCGTAATCAAAGCCGTCTTTGAGATGAGCCAAAAATGTTGCTGCTGCCTCACATCCTGCACCTGTGACCGTTTGGCAACATCAACCCTCCTGGTGTCGAATGCAAGAAAGCACTCACTGTGACTCGGTAAAAGGGTCTATTCACACACGCAAATCATATTAGCACTGTTACTTACCGTTTAATACCAAAGTATGAAGCTCATAATGAACAAAGATACTCCTGGTGCTAGTTATCTTACACTGAACAATATAGGTGAGATGGGAAGGCAAAAGTATGTCTCTTTCTGCTAACAGCCATATAAATGACTGAAATACTCTGCGGCTTGGCCCAAGCCTCCAAGAATTATTACCAGATGAAACAAGAGGAAACCACCTGGGAGCCATACAGAGCTGAAGCTAATGTGTTTTGAGCTGGAGGAGGAGGGAGACATGAAGTGGAAGCTACTAGAGAGGCTTCAATTTAATAGTCGTTTCATGGAGGAATGATATCCGTGCAAGCACCTATCTCTTTCCTTGCCATGCACTGCATTCATATATTTTTGTGTATTTTGAGTATTTGTGTACTTTTTTGATTAAATCTACTTTTGCTCTATGTCTAAAATGTTCATCAGTGGTTGCCTGTATGCCAATTCAGATACTGAAAGCTGCAGTAGAACAGATCAGGACTCATGCACAGAAACATTCACCACCAACAGCTGAAGCCACTGTTCCCACTGTCCAATGTGCAAAACACCTGCCTGTATCACACTCTCCTGACATGTTCTCTAAAATCTGCATAAGTGTTTTTTTTTAGCTCATCACACAAAAATTATTGTGCAAGCAAAGCCCTTGTGCTTCAAAGTAGCTTCATGTGGGCATCTACTGTAGTGGGCTAAAAGCTTTTGTCTGCTGGGCTCTTTTATGACGCTTTGCTACACTGGAGGGCTGAGATGGACTTCTCAGGAAGTTATTGGCTAGAGGCAGCCCCGTATAAAAAGTAATCTAAAGGAATAGTTTATTTAGTTTATTTATAGTTTATTTATTATTCGCTTTCTTTCTGAGAGTTAGATGAGAAGATGGATGCCTCTCTCATATCTCAACAGTCTCCACTGATGTCGACAACAAGATTCTGCAAAGTCACAGCAGCCGGCAAGGAAAAATCCCACAAATTACCCAGGTTTTGGTACCTTCAAAGAGTCAGGCTAGCTGTTCCCCCCTGCTTTCAGTCTTTATGCTAAGCTAAGCTAACCAACTGCAGGCTCTGGCTTCAACTATAGTGTACAGCTATGAGAGTGGTATCAATCTTCTCATCTAACATACTAAAAGAAAGTTAATAACCATACTTTGTCATGGTTTGAGTTTTTGGTTTACTTATTTCATGTTTTATTGTGTAGTGCTCTCCTCATGTGTCATGTTTTTGCTACTTTGATGCTTTTCACTTTCTCCCTTTCTTCTTTTCTCGCTTTTTTCCCTGCTCGCCTGGACTCATGTATTAATTAGTCCCTGTCTATTTAAGCCTGTGTTTTGTATTACTCTTTGTCAGCTCGTCGATTCTGTTTTCCCTCATCAATCCCGTGCCTCCTGCCTGTGTTCCCAGCGCTTCTTTGGTTTGTACTTTATTTAGTTTTTGCATTTTTGTACTTCCTTATTCTCAGATTTGCCCCTGCTTGCTCCTTCTGTTTTAGTTGCCTTTCGTTGCCAGATTTTTTTGTTGACTGCCTTTTGGAATCCAAACACTTTGGATTAGGTTCATTTTAATAAAGCTCGCTTTTTGTTTTCACCTGCCCGTCTTTGCATATCTTGGGTTTGGGTCCCTTTTTGTTCAAAGGTAAAATACTTACAAACTATTCCTTTAATTAATTAAATGTAAATATAGGCTAAACATAGATTGATAGAAATACACAGCAAAGGACAGGCAACAACGGAAGATGGCAAGCTGGTTACTACTTGAGCAGCTTCATATTTGTGTTAAATATTTGTCTGATTTTGTCTTTTTTATTTTAATTGCGTGTTATTTGTTATTCCGCTTCCTCTTTGTAGAAGTCAAAAGGGTTAGGGTAGGTTCCTGTTGCTGTTTTGTGAATTTCTTTTCCTTCTTGAGCATTTGCAGACAGCAGAAGAGTGGAATATTTTGCAGGAGGAGAGATTTTTGGTATGTTTTGATACTTTTTTCCTGCTGTGAAAAAATGTCACCACAGGAATCCCTTTTGTAAGTGACATGAATTTGAGCTGACCAGAGCTGCTGCTGTTTGTGAAGAAGCAAACTACAAACTGTTTACAGCTGCCTTTCAAGCCTACAGGGGGTTCGCTGTTTGATGCTAAAGGAACACATTTTTGGTGGACTATCACTTTAAAAACACTACATGAATATATGTGGGTAAGTGTCAATCGTTATTCATGCTCCCAGAAAAGACTCTCTAGCCCTTTGTACACAGCAGGGATGATGCCTTATTCTGCCTTACGTTCTGTATGAAAAGTACGATGACTGTTGTTGTTGTTTCACCTCTTTGCCTGCAGTGAAGGTAGAATCAGAGCCAAATCAACATGTTATCTGACCCTTTTATAGATTTACAGGTTTGCAGGGCGGGACTGGGGTGCGACGTTTTGACGATATAAAAAGCAGCTAGCAATAATGATCACTGAGCAGCAGTTAGCATCTCTGCTGCTGCTAAATGATCATTATTTGTCATGTTATGCCATTGTTTAGAAAGGGCAGCCTGACAACTATTTAAAATGGCACACTAGACACAGACACTGTTGTGCTGCATGTTGCGCCCCTTTTGCTTGCTCAACGATGGTATGCTATCCAAAATCACACACTGGCCGTTGTTTGGTTCAGTGTAAAAAAACAAAGCCAGCATGAAGAAGGGTCTTTGTTGGGACAGTATTGCCCGACCTCTGTGTAGAAAGGGCTTCTGATTGGTCATTAACTGAATAGAATCAAAATCAACCTCAGCCATCTTCGTAGGCTTTTCACATCCAAAATACCAACCCCTGTTACTCGATGTGCCCCATCTATTACAGCAACAATATAACAAGATCCCAGCCATGATTTCAGCTAAATAACATGGATTTCTATACGGACAAATAAATGACAAGCGAGTTTGGCAACAATACAGGGGTCTTTGAGGAGTCAATGTCCATAGCATATGCAATTTTTCCAGTTCAGTTTTCCATGCTATTATGAACATCAGGATCACAAAAGAGACCCACTTATCAACACCCCCTCAGAAAATGATGTTCTTCACGTTAATGAATGAAACCACTTCACACCAACGCTACTCCATATAACTTCAGCCCTAAAGAGAAGGGACAGGCTTTTAGTCGGCTCTTAACATAATTATTTGGGGAGAGAACAAAAGAGACACCAGCTCATTGGAGGGAGTCCAGTGTTCACGGATTGGGATTTCAAATCTGCCAGCTGAATAATGAAGTAGGAGCCTCGGAGCTGCACAGTGTATCACCTCCTCACTTCTTCAGACAAAAAAAAAACTCACAGGATGTACGACGTCGAAATTATGTTACTACTGTATCACACTCCTTGCCGTCGTGGTGATTTTCCGACCGGCAATTAAAAGTTCATTAATGTTTTATTATAAATATACAAACCTCAGCAATGACATTTGACCTTTTTATAGGTTTATGCACAACCTATGAGCGAGCCATTAAAAATAGATCAAACATTGCTCGCTAATAGATGATCTGGAGGGGAAGTGTGCGCTAGTGTTTGTGTATGAATAAGTGTGTGTACGAGCTATTTGAACAGCAGAACTGACATACCAGGGAATCAGGGGGGAGAATCATGCTTTGATCCCATAACAGCTCCTCATTACTCACCTCTCTGTCTTCACTTCACCAAAACAAAATTAACTGGCACTGTAAGAGGCTGAGTGTGAGCTAACACTGCCGTAACATTCGAGCGCAAACATCAAGTCAGCTGAGATGTATTCTGACTCAATGGTGCTGACTGAGATACACTTGTTAATACTGTGATCCACTCACGTGTTCTCACTCCGGACCATCCAATTTGAATGGACTGAGGGGCAAATTTAAAAGCAAAACTGTTCTCATTACCTGTTAATATGAAGCTGCCAGTACTGAGGAAATAAAAGATTTATGAACACACGGCAGCCCAGAAGGATTTCCAAAATTCAATTGGAGGATTTCTTATTTCATTTGTTTAAAAATTAAAGTCATCACTAAAACTGTCGCAATTACTTTAATGTTATCAGGTTAAGTAGCATAATGAGATTTGGCGGTGCTGAGTGTGTGTGTTGGTTGTATTTAGTAGTGGAATGAAAGAAACTGTGCTGTACTTAAAGCATCATTATTTATCTATTTCACCTTAAAATAACAGCTTCAAAATAATTTTGATGGTACTGTGTCTTGTAATAGGGTGAATGGTGTCTCAGCCCCCCCATCACTTGTTTCTGCACTATGTAGCTTCAGTGAGAGGGTAGGATCAGTGTGTTACATACATGTTTACTGCAACATACAAGTTTTCAACACATAACATTGTTAAGACGTGATGAGTTTTGTCTGTAGTCAGCACCTACATTACGTCTGACAAATTGTTACAGACCTGGGATTTGTATTAACGGCAGTGGTGTTGCTCTCAGAAACTGCAGGGGGCAGTATTGTTGAGGTATTGCACTTTACTTAAGTATTTCCATTTTATAAACTTTATACTCCACTTGGTACTAGAGGCAGATATTATGCTTTTTACTTCACTACATGACAGCTTTAGTTACTACGTGCTTTTCAGATAACACATTTTTTATCGTATCCTTTTAAATGAAAACCATGTATCTCCAGATTTTTTCTGATAAACTGAAGGATTAGGAGTGTCTTTCAGGGTTCTCCTACTACTTAAGATAGATAAACTATTTAAAACCCTTCTGGATTTGCTGGAAAATGCATCGTCACAAAGCTGAAAACGCGCTTGTGATAAGTTGTCTTTTAAGAGATACGTGATTCTCACAAGACAACGATGCTACGAACATGATGCTCTTATATGATGCATTGCCGTAAATTAAACTACTGAATATATAGTTAAAATGAGCTCAATCTTAAACATCTACAGCAATAAAATGCAACATACACATTAATTCATCAGTAATATCTATCAAAAACATCAAATATATTTGTAAAAGACAGACAAGGACCATTTTACTGCAAAGTGAGTACTTTTACTTTTCATACTTAAGTACATTTTGCTCATCTTAATTATGCTTTGACTTGAGTAAGGTTTCAAATGCAGTGCAGTATTTTCACAGCGTGGTATTAGTACTTTTACTGAAGTAAAGGATCTCAATACTTCTTCCACCCCTGGATGTGTCTGTATGTGTTTGTGTATGTGTGTGTTGTGGTGCTTACACACCTAGTAAATGAGGAGGCCTTGTAGTCAAGGACAGAGCTGCTTTCTGAGTACAGTGTAGCGTGAAATGACACTAAGCAGCAGGCAGCACTGTGCTTTGATGATACATAGTTGTCTGCTGCTTTCATATGAGCTCTGGATTGACTGCAGGTCCCTCAGTGATAGTAATTAGCCAATAGCTAATTAAAAAAAGCAGCGAAGGCCAGCTATACTTTGAAAATTCATTAAACAACACTTTGATTAGAAAGTCCAAATAAGTATTGGGTAAACCTAAACACTTTTTGAGAACAGACCGACTGCATTAACCAAGCGCTTTATTTTCTCATTGTACCTTCACTCAAGGCTTTGGCGATTGTGAGGACAGTTTCAGTTCATTTCCATTTGTGTACTTCAAGGTAGGGCGGATGAAATGATTTCAAGCAGCAGCTTTTGGGTTGGACCGAGCTCCTACAGGCATCATAACAAAACCTGTAATTGTGAGAGGTTGCAATTACCCACGATTACAATTACAGTGCTCACAGGCTAATGTCTGGCACACAGTGGGAGTGAGCTCAGGTCTTAACATTGAAATGGTGTGGGCATCACACCAAACAAAGGCGGAGGAGGGGACAGAGGATGAGACAGCGAGGGAGAAAATGAAGGAGAGAAAACAGACTACAAAGCAGTGTTCCTCTCCGCGTTCTCCATTTTGTATTCATAGGCACCGAAAAATCTGCATGTAATTTAGCCACAAACTGTCTAAACTGAAGGCAGGAGTGACAACACAGTTTCTGTGAACCATTCCCAAAGTAAACAGGTATTATCTCAAGTGGCAGAGAGCAAAGCAGGGGATGATGCATTTGGTTCAGGCGACTTCATCACTCCAGTCTTTTGCTTTGTCACCCAAAGCAGAACAACAGAAAAATAAATAAATAAACACTAGAAAACACAAAGCTCCTCTGCATCACAATAATTGTTGGAAGGCCCCTGGGGCGCTTAAAACTCCAAACATTGCTCTCATTCTTTTAGGAAAACACTTTTCCAGAGCATCTGGCGGGATGTTCACAATATGCCACCCTTATGAAAACAAGGGGAAATCAAATAGAGTCGACATTCTGCCTCCAATCAATCGGCAGCATACGGAAATTGCTGTGGTTAATGAGGTATTCTCGAGAACATTTGCCCTATGTTTTTATTTATTTATTTATTTTGCATCAGATGCCATTTTAAAACACAACTATTTCCAATGCCAACAACTAATGTATTACAAACCTTTAAAGCACAAAAAATAACCAGACAAAGAATGCTGAGCAACATTAGAAATAAACATAACCTCAGACATGAATTTGAGATCAGTTGGCAACCACAACTATGTGGTGCTCTGAACAGGTTCACTAGTAGATGTCAACCTCCAAGTTTCCCTGACAATCCAACCCTGAATTAAATCTAAGGATACTCAACTCAGTCATGATAACAAAAGGCTGTCTAATCTATTGAAAAACACAGTTACTTCTGTTTATCAAGAAGTTAGAAATGCACTGTAATAGTAAAAATACATTTAATCACAAAGTAACACATGTTCTCACTCTCACGAGTAAACAAAAATATCAAATTGACAAGATATACCGGAGGCCTCAGTATGCTTCAGTTGAAGTGCCTGTCAGATTGTTAAACAGCATCTGAATCTCCATTTTAAAGAGAATCAAGGGGAAGAGACACATTTTGTGACTTTCTGAAACAGTCAATCCAACAATCACAACCACTTTTTTTCATCATCAAGACTATAATGCTTCCATCACTTATGTACAACTGCAACTACAATCTATTGGCCATATTCAGTCAGTGTCCATTTCCCTCTGAAGTCACACTCAGGGTGGGAAGCTCAAGAGCTGGAATAATGCTTTGCTGCAGTGTTTTGGGTTGCAATTCCTATAAACATCAGGAATCTGACAAATCATTACTATTTCACTGCTTCCAGACTGATTAGCAACTCAAAAGACAACAAATAGTGACAATCTGGAGGGACATCAGGCCATTTCAAGGTAAAACAACATATTTGATAGTCCATTAGCTAACGTGTGCATTCAACCAGTTCCTAGCTAACATTACCGTTTGATTACATCCATTTATTTTACATCCAGGCTTAAATAAATGTGTCCAAGATGTGTGATGATATTTCTGAATTAATTTGCATTTCCTATTGTATGGTGTAACACTATCAAACATTATTAAATAATAACCCATTAAAATATGCCTTTTCAGTTGCTGATAGGTCAGGAGGTGGCGAAGTGATAAGAATTTGTAAAAACAAATGAAAACAATTTTTGTTTCCCTACGGTTGTAGGACTTGCAGCCTGGAACGACATTTGAGTTTCCCAACCTGAACGTGACATCGGAGGAAAATGGCTGGCGTGTGAATATGGTCTATACTGCAAAGGACTTTCATGAAAGTCTGAAAATGTACTACTATTTATTGCGTCTCGCCTGTTGGTATGACAGAAGATTTTGCCTTGACCTTGAGTGTGGCCATTCGAAACAGGTATAAACACTTCTGCCTTTAGACCTGGGCAGATGTGGATGTTGTGCATGACATTTTACAGCTGTGTTTCAGGCACACATGAAGCCTTGTATCCCAGAAACATGCTGAAAAATGTCTCAAACATCTTTGTACATCTGGCCCATAGTGCACTTTAGCAGCCCTCAAATTCTCTCATGATCTCATGGACAAAGAATTGCTAGCTGGTTACTCATATTTTTCTGCTTTCTCAGTTTAACCCAAAATGTCTTCATTATCTCCATCGTCCCTCATGGCCATAAAAACTCATCAGCCTATTAACTTACACAAAATAAACCTGTCTTTCCTTGACTTTTAGAGTTTCCCTCTGTGTGCTGCCCTCATCACATTAAACCCACACACTGCAATTACCACCACAGCAGTCAGGACCATGGCCAAGTATCTGCAATACAGAACATGAACGCATTCAATGGAAGCAGCTGGAAGAGCTACACAAACAAGAAGATGAGACAAAATGGGATGACAGATTTGTTTCCACTTTCTGCTCAGAAACAGCTGTAAATACGGGGGCTGGGGACAAAGCCAGAATTCACTGGCTGCAACCCACTGCATGCAAACACTATAAGAGCAAAAAGCTAGCTAATGCGTTTGTTGGCCTTTCATAGCTGTCATAAAAAATAGTATCCTTGGAGTCTGAGCAAGCTGCTGTGACAGTGTATGAAGATGGAGTGTGACAACCGTGGACTAACAAAAGAGCTTGGAACCAGCTTCTGCTCTACAGGCCAGGTCATGTGGAAAATAACAATAAAAAACATAAATAATTCAGAAGTCTTTCTGCGTTCACCACTGAAGGCAAATTTATTTTTTTTCACGGGTCAAAAGCTGTATTTGAACCTCAACTTCTGCTCTCTTGCTTATACAAAATAGCTTTGAGAGCAAAAACAAATACAAAATAGCAACAGGGGCGTCTTCTCACTCAAGTTCACAGTCACTTCAATTTGCTTTCTGAATTACTCCAACTAACCCGACTCAAGTATGACAGCAGCCAATTTCCTGTTGTCCTCCCACATACCCCATCTTAATTGCAGACCAGATCCACCCTGCTTAACGTTTCTGGACCTTGTAAGCCAACCAAAGTCCCCCTTTATAAAGCTTTCATTAGCTGCTGATTGCTCTCAGTGCCTGCTGGGCTTGGTAAGCTTTGGCCTTCATTAACAGGCCTGAGTCATACAAATGACTGTATGACGCAGTGTGCAGTCTCCTCAGACCGCCAAACATCCAGCTGAAAAAGAGATAAGTATTTATTTGAAGTGTTCGCCATTGTACACGGCCCCAGTCCATTTTGTTTTTGTTCGATTCTTTCAGAAAGCGTAGGCTGCAAGTGTCAAGTGAAATGTCGCAGCAACAAAATCCCCTGACAGCATGTCATGCGTTTTGTCTGATACCAAATGGTGGTTTTGTGCCTTGCTTCGTTCCACAGGCGATAATTCTTTGAAAAGAATGATTCACTGCCACGCTGATGACATCTCTGCTTGATGCCCTGCAATCCACTGAGCCTGGCCTGGCAGAACTTCTTCATTACTTTACCCTGCTCAAAGGCTCCGTGAAGGCAATATGTAAGCGTATTCTCATTTTGTTTTCACTCATGCATTAAATCAAGGCACCAAATACTGTCATTGTTGGTCATTAAGTGCTACACACACTTTATCAGTTCTGAAAGGATAACTATTGAATATTAAAGGGACCATATACTATAAGATTGTTAGTTAAAAAAACATTTAAAACAAAAGAAACCAAAATTATCCAAAGAATGCAAAGAAATAACAGTTTTTGACATTGTGATGTCTATGGATTGCATTACAGAGATATCTACTGAAATTAGCATGCTAACCAGCTAGCCCAATACACCAATACTCTTCTGGTCCCTGAGCTCACGGCTAACTGAGCTGACGAACTAGCTGCAGCTACAGTTAGCAACTCTGGTGATATGCCGGCCCTATTTGTTTTAAATATGAATTTGACAGGTGACACATTTTAACATATTGCACCTTTAAGGCAGTTTCCAAGGTGCTCTTGTTGGCAAACGAAATGTTGTGTCAACCTGTAGTCAGGTGATTAATGCACTTCAAATTACATTCAACCCATAGTCAAACATTAAAACCGATTTTTCATCGCAGCTTTATCTTTTTGTTAAGCTATTACTCAACATATTTGAACCAAAGAATAAAGCATCCTTACTACACATCTTATTCTAATCAGTATTTCCAGGTAGAAAAGCACTAATTTTCAACTTGAAGAAAAGAAGCGCAAAAGAAGTCTGAACGAAAACTCTAAATGCTGACCATTTCAATGGCACATTCACCTTTAAAGGCTGTTAACAGTGTTTATTTTCAATGCATTGCTCTGATAATTACATATTCAAGCCCTGGCTTGCCTTTTAGCAAACTCTCCAGGGAGCTAAGTTTCAATGCAGTCCTCTCACAGCATTCAAATCCCTATTTTTGTGAAGTCTAAGTTTGGTTTTAGTCAGAGAGCTTTTTGTATATACACAAATAAGTGTGATAAAACATTGAGCTGAAAGATTTAGCTGAAGCTAATAAAGACATCTGAACTTTTAGAATTTCTTCTTCTCTCATCTGCAAATTCAGAATCCAGCGTTGCTCCGATGATACAGTGGCGCTGCCACGGTACATCATGCTGTATGTACATCAGGGTACGTGGGCGATGCAGAGTGGGAACATAGCGGTGTGCTTTTCCTGCAGCATGGAGCGGCATTTTTAAAAAGTCAAAGCATTAGCGTCCCCTCCCACCCCCGAGAAAAAACACTCCATCTCTCGAGTGGAACACATGCTAATGGACCATAATGCAGCTAATGGGCAGCATTAAACACATTGTTAGACACTCATGTTAATATTATGGTGACAAGAAAAAATGCACTGGTTTCAAAATGCAGCAGGTTTTCTCTCAGCATGAGTGGGGAGTGGAAAACAGAAAAGCTGAAGCAGCTGGGAGCAAAATAATTAGAGAATGTTTTCAGCAGGAAGAGAGAGTTAATATAACTTCAGTCGGCTTTGCATACTTCCAATTTTCACCTAACAGGGAAGAACCGCCTACAGCTACTTTTGTTGTGTTATTCAAAATATGTGGATATAATTTTTTTTTTTTTTTTTAAGCAAACTACTATGTGTTAAATAATTTCTGCATGTCTGTACTGAACTGTCTTGTGCAGGTTTGTTAATAAGCTCTTTTGCACATGTTAACTTTATAAAAAATGTTGGCTTATTCTGGTTTTTATAGGATGCCATTTGACATTAAACTGAAGACAACAGATGAAAGTGTTTTCTAGGCTCATTTCCAGATAACTATTGTTTTTTGTTTATTGATGAGAATTGACCTGACAACTAAAATAATATAAACTTTAACTACTTTGGATAACTTTACTAGATTTTACTTTAATGGCGTTTCCATACCCTAGTAGCAGAGAGAATGTAGGGGTTGTTAAGTTGAATATGTTAGTCTAGTCTGCCTGATTAATCAATCCTTTATCTTACTGAGGTGTGCTCAAGAATCTATCACGACCATGGCTCCGAAATATCATAACTGTGCTTTGTATTGATAAATCCATGGCGCTGTCCTTGGTGCTGGGGTAGCAGACAGATTTGTAATTGCGCCTTTTTCTTTCAGTCCTGCACTTCTGTCAATTTCGTCTTGCATCTATAATATTCTCTAAACTATATCCTATACAAATATTCAATTCTTTACTGTATATCGTAGCCTATATACTCTACAGAGTAGTGTCACCTTCATGATCAAACTGACATGTAGCAACGTGTAGTCACAGAAGAGAGAGAGGATCACATTAACACACTGCTGCCTTTAGTATTTCAATGATATTCCCATACCCCCAGATCAAGCCACCTCTGTAACAAAATATTCTGGTAGATACATGATGACAGAAATATTTTTAGATTTAGGGCCATCCCTCTTGTAAAAAATGAACAGATCACAGATTGGATAAATATTCAGGAGAAAAGTTACATCAGAAAAGTGGCTTATCATTCACTATTCATTCTGAATTATTCCTTTGTTGAAAGGCATTTGGGACAATTTTGCCTTACTTTGACATTTTAAAGTAAAGACAGACAAATCTTGCCTTCTATCTTTTACATCATTGTCCATATTTTCATACAGATGCTAGTGAGTTAAATAACACACACAGCTTCTTGTTTTACTATCCTTACCTTGCAGGGCCTCCTTGGCTCGGTCCAGCTCCTGCTCCTTCTGGGCCAGCTGCACGCGGAGCTCGGTGGCGGAGAGCACGTCGGCAGAGCAGCCTCCCTGGGTCTCCTCCAGGTCCTTACTCAGCATGTCCTTCATCTGCCGCAGCAGGTGCACCTCCTCCTGGAGCTGGGCCACCTCCTCGCGCAGCAGGACTACATCACACAAAAAAGAAAAGCAAGCTTTAGGAAGTTGACACTAAAACATGGCCAAATATATTCGTGGTTGTATCCTTAACAGTGAATTGGGTGTTGAGCCAAAGTTAAAATGTAATTCCGGTAGCTACAGAGGGGTCATATGCAAACTGCGATCTAATCCCACAGAGGTGGAATAGCTTTGAAAAGCGACACGACTGCAGAAATGGTTATGTCTGAAATGCTAAATCGATTTAACATCACCATAGGAGGTTATGGTTCCATTTGTAATTGCGATAACTGCAGTGCCAAATTACTGTCGGTAATAAGCGTCACAGGGGTAGGTGGGGTCCAGGAGATGAGCAGAGACAAGACATTGATATTATAATGAAATCTGTCTTTGTAGTTGCCTGTTGAATCATCTCTGTGTTGGCAGAAGTTATGAGAAAAGAAGGGGGGGGTGTATCCATCTAATATTCAGCGACTGGGGCTTTAAAGAGTTCCTCCCTGCCGTTGTCACAAAGAAGCAAACAATGAAGTGAAAACAGCAGCAGAGTAGACTTTTCCTCACAATTTGACTCACTGAAAATGTTTCAAAGTGCTTCCAAAAGCCTCGGCAGCAGAGAGAGGACTTCACACACGTTTAAAACAAGCCACAACAGACAAATGTCACACTTCAATTTCTCACATCAAACCTCAAGAGAGAAATATTCAATCTAAAAATATGTCTTTTTTTGCACTCTGAATGTGCTTGTCTAGGTGGAGCATATGGAGAGTAATTTATATAAGGATGAGTAGAGTCATTCTGCTCAATTTCATGCATCCTCGGGGCAGGGGGGAGGTGGGGTGGGGAAAACTGCTCAGCCCCATCTCTCATGGCTCCGCTATCAAGTGCCTCACATAAATCACACTTCATGCTCTCATATCCCAGCTCCAATATTACTGTCAGAAACACTGAAATCGATCAGAGACGAATGGAAGAACTGTGATGAGGGGGCTGAATATGACAAAGTGCTTGGGGAGGAACGGACAAATTAAAGCAAGAATACAGGTTGCACTTCTAATAAATGATTGGATGATTGTTTGAAGTGTGAAAATTTAAAGAAAGGAAGAACGAACAGGGCGGGAGGTGGATTTCCAGCAATGTTTGCCAATTCAGCAAAACAGTGCAGTAAGTTCCCCCACATAGCCCATTTTATACTGCATGGCATCTAAAAGCATCGGTGAGATTGGGATATGATAGGTCTCCAAAAGTGAGGTTTAGAGTAGAGTTGCAACAAACAACTGAGGAATCGATTATCAATGTCACTTGGCAACTATTCTGACTAATCAGTATGACTAATAACGAAAAAAATGAAAATAATCATTAGTTAGAAGCACATTTGAAATAATCTGGTAGAAAAAGTTACCAGCAAAAAGATGTTTTTTCAGAATGGAACTTTAAAACACTCTGTAGTCTCATGTGTCTATTATTATCAGACTATCACTGTAGTTTTTGGTAGATTTTGTAAACGTAAATGTAAATCAAATTAAAACATGTAAATCTAAAATACCTTACAAACTCCCCATGACAACAATACAACAAACACTGACCTAAAATATTTCCACACTTTTGAAACAGCACCTGAAGTGAGCATGACTCACAAAGGCCGTATCTGTAGCAGGTATTTTGCTCTCAATTCTCTATTTTGTATACATGTTCCTGTTTTTCTGTCTGTTGCCTGAATGTGTCACCGGTGACACACTCGTTGTTGTTGTTGTATGTTGCCGACTGAACAACATATATTCATCTGTAATCCAGTGGTTGTGCCACGACACTAACAGCTCATTCTTGACTCCTCTTACAGCTGGCCTGGTGTCAGGCTCCCATCTTCCCCTCCTGCACCCACAGCAGTGATTGATACGTTACTCGAGGAAACCAGACATTTCAACAAAGTATACGGAGGACATGTGGTGTATGCAGCCTTTTTCTGACATGAATCACTCACTCACTCTCACCTTTCCTCCCCTGAAACGAACACGAGCCCTTAAGACCAGTTCGCTGCTCGTACAGCGTGCACCTGCTTCCTGGGGCTTTTGAGTCCTTTAATTTGTGTTCACTGACTGAATATAAGTGGCTGAAGATAAGGGCTGCACACTAAATAACGAAAATGAAATGTAAAAGAGGTTATTAGGAGAAGGGTCGAGAGAAAAACGTCGGCGAGTGGAGTGTCATTACACAGAGGTATACTTAATGGACCCGGTAATAGAACCGCATTTTACGGAGCAACTCAAGCAGCAACGGCCTTATTGGCAAACCAAAGAGCTGGCCCGTTTTGGAAACAACCGACCGCAGGATACAGTTCATTGGTGTTTAAGAATCCAATAATAGTCACAGACTCGATTACTTATTCATTAAGTTTGTATGTATTGATTGTGCAAAGGCAGCAAACCAGGGAGTCATAAATAAGGGACAGGGACACTGAAAATATGGGTTTTATTTTTAATAGCCAACCCATAAATTATGTCCACCAATTATGGTTTATGTGTCACCCACTCCCTTATAGAATGAATGTGCTTCTTCAATAACAAGGGTCTCATATGTTTCAAATTTTGCAGAGGTGCAAATCTTTGAATTCAATATACACAAAATGACATTTGGTTTGTCTTACTTGATTTTCAATGTAAGCTTATCCACATTGTTAACTCCCACAGTAAGTTATAATAATCAGTATAAAAAAATGATCTCACCACAGCAACAAAGAGACACAACCTCACTTGTTATTGCACTTCCTGCTGTGATCACAGTGGGACATCAGTGGGACAAAACTTTAAATAAACACCACGTCATCAAGTAACAGATGTAACATGCAACATGGTAAATTGGCTGCCTAGCAGCTGCCTGTTTTCTGTTCACAGTCCAAAGTAAACAAAGAAAATAGCATTTAGTTGTGACGTGCTTGGCATCTTTCACTACTTTTAAACCCAGACTTAAAAATGTTTTGTTCTTCACTGCCTTTGACTAAAACTGTCATCATTATCCTGAACTACCTTTAATCTATACATTTATTTTTAAATCTTTTTTACACTTTAAATATGTGTTTTGATGTTTTATGGTGTTGGTGTATGGTGTGTAAATTCATCATGTGCAGCACTTTGAATTACCTTTGTGAATGAAATGTGTAGTAGTCATAAAGTTGCTTTGCCTTCGGGAATTCCTTGACTGTCTACAAAATATTTACTTATACATTACCAGACTTTAGTTGGACAGAATCCTGTCCACAGCTACTGCATTTAACTTTGAGATCTACAGTAGATGTCCATCCCTTACAAACAAAAAACAGAGCATCAAAACAAGGAGAGAATCCAGGCTCTCCAAAGATAGGAATCTAAAAAAAGCTAAATCATTTAAAAAAAGCCAACATGTTTTGACCACTGGGTCTTTATTAGGGCTGCAAAAACCAAACTAACAGAGCATGCACAGTCCTACGGTACTTAATTGTGTCATGGTTTGAGTTTCGGTTTACTTATATCTAGTTTTCTCCTCATTTGTCATGTTTTGCTTTTCACTTCCTCCCTTTGACCTTTTCTCGCCTTTTTTTCCTCTTTACCAGAGCTTTATTTGTTAATTAGCACCTGTTTATTTAAGCATGTATTGTTCTCTCACTCTTTGTCAGTTTGTCTACTCTGTTCCCCCCCAGCAGTCCTGTGTCTCCTGTGTTCCTTGTGTTCCCGCCTGTGTTCCCAGTGCTTCTTTGGTTTGTACTGGTTTACTTTATTAAAGCTTGCCTTTTGTTCTTCGCCCTGCCTACCTCCTGAGTGTCTTGCGTTTGGGTCTTCGCTATTTTTGCTACACGTAACAAATTGGAGATGTCAGTAAGCACTCGACCAACGGTGTGTACATAATATGACATGATAGCACGGTAACCCAGACAGTGTTAACACCATTAAAAAGTTATTATATGTACTTTCTGAATATGTCAGAATGCCTATGTAAAGTTAGACTGAATATACTATGTACAGTACATAACTTTACAGAAAAGAGACCTGTGCTCAGTCAAACCCCTGCCTTTAAACTGTGCATACTGATTTAGAGAATATGTTGCCGATAAATATACCAGCTCTCAAAGATTTATGAGCCACCTATTCTTCAATGTCCGCATCGTCTCGAATGGTTGGAAGGAAGCATGCGCTGTAGCTCTGCATTATAAATGACAGTGAGAGTGGGAGCTTCCTGATAAGCATTATCTCTCCTGCTCTCCCCTCCAGGACTCCAGGGCGAGCGGCTCATTCCCATGGAGACTCCTCCCTCCTCCGTTTGCCAACTTTGGTGTCATGGAAATTGGGAGGCTCGTAATTTAGGATGAATCTGAGTGTGCAAAGTAACATATTCATTTTGTTACATGTTTCAGGTATTATGTTCCCAATTTTTTACATTTTCACATTTTCTTTTTTTCTGCTAAATGTACATAATACTGTGCACTTTTGCAAACAACATCAAGCGTTATTTTCTTTGGCATCAAGTCCATAAAATGACTTCTCTTATCTCAAAATGCACATGTATGAAAATTCCTGTGTTTTTATTGATGGAGTGTTCTTGAGTACCATAATTCTCTATTGCAAAAGCCCTGAGAGAAGCTAAAAATATGACAGATACAATATGTGTTCACAAAATAAATGGCTAGCATTCACATTAAACATGCACCTTGGGCATTTTTTAAGTGCACTGAAAGAAATAATGTGACACAGAGAGGAAAAGAATATTAACAAGTTTCCAAGTTTGTGTTCATGAAATCATTTCACCCCAGCAACTACAGTCAAGAGCTACACATCTCAACTGACGCTGCTGTTTTTAGCTCCACTTCCAGTCAACTGTCAACAAAAAACCTTCTGGCTTTAATTACTTCTCCCAAACAGAAAAAAAGATGATAAATAGAAAAAAAATACATGTGTTTGTCAGTGTGTACCACTGTGAGCACACAGAAAAGTTTGTCAACGCAGGGTTGTGTTTGAGTTTGCAGTGGTGTGAATCTGTTGCCATCACAACCTCAGTAGTATAGGGATGAGAGGATGTATCAGGGCCGATGTTTGCTGCCTCTGTGCTGTTAGCTCAGCCTTCAACACCACCTGCTACCCACTGGCTGACGGAGGCAGAACTTTTTTCCCCCTTAATGATTGCTACCACATACTAAATCTGACATATAGTAGAGTACAGTGTGAGTTAGACGTAAAAAGGGTATATCCAGTATTGCAGGTTTTTATTTTTGTAGGTCTTTTTTGTTTTTCATTACATACTGAAGTAGGTCTGGGAACATGGTATTTCTCTATAACAATGTCATAATGGCAAGAAACCCAAATAGTCAAACGATCAGACAGTTAAACCAGATCCAAACCATGTCATCCGGAGGAACAGTTCGCTCACCTAATATTTCTGTAATAATTTCTTATTTTACAAGGAAACTGTGAGATCAAACTATGATGGCACAGTAGGTTTAAACTGAATCAGGAAGTCAGTCTGTAACCTGAAGACTGATTTTCTGGCCACTTGGGGGCAGCATATACGAGCCGTGAATACGTCACCGACTTTTAAGATGATATGGCTTATTTGTTAGCTAGCAATTGCTTATTTACACATCGAACAGTTACGGAGCATCATTATCATTCATTTGGAGTCATGTCTCTGGGCACTTGATGAATTAAAGTCCAATATTCACTTTCTTTCAGCTCTGTTTAAGGTCTCTACCAACTCCTAAAGGGAAATATCTGGCTCTATAGCTGCTTAAATGTATGCCCCAGTGTGTTCACCAGCTAAAAGTTAACTGTGTTTGTCTGGTGTATGATGCTGAGCAGGTAGCGTGCAGGTAGTTGGTGTAAAATAGTTTTTTGTGATTCTACCGTCTCACTGAAGTTACATAGTGCAGAAACAAGTGATAGGGGGTCGGAGTGGCTGAGACAGAGACACCATTCACCCTATTGCAAGACACTGTACCATCAAAATGATTTCGAATGTGTTATTTTAATGTAAAAAAAGTTGCAAAATGTTGCATTAATTCTGCAGATAAATGTAATGCTAACAAATAAAATAAGAATGGTCTGTAATATTGCAGCATTCACAAAAAGATTACAGAAAAGCAAATGTACAAAACTGGGTTTTCAAGATGCATTAGCAGCTTTGCTCGTAAAAGCATTAGCTTGGCGCTTTTATTTCCTGTTTCTAATACTCAGAAATACACAAAATTGTGGACCGGGAGCTTCTTTAAATAGTACGGGCTTAATGTATTTCTCTGACTGAAGTCTTATGCAACTATGAAGGACCACAGGGATTAAAGTGAGGCTAATGACGACTGATCTGTGTCTCGGACTGGATCAGCGAGGAAATATGTGCATTCATTGACCCTCGCTCCCTCTCTGCCTCCATTCCATTCCAATTCCCTAAACAGGCCCGCCTCTGGTTATTATGATTCATCGAAACAGTAAATAAAATCTCCCTCCTCGGCCACTGATGTAAATGACTGCTTAAATGTGTGTATTTGCATAATAGCAGCACTGCACCAGCTGACATGCAGTTGGTACCAGTGAATTATGAATCTGATCAGTGTCATTTCCTATTTGTATGATTTAAGCAAAACGGCTGAAACTGTCCCCCTAAATAATCCTGCAGCCTTTGTGGGACAGCTTAGGTATGGTGGAGACCAGTCATAAAATTGTTCCAAAATATCAGCACTTCTCCAGGGACATAAAACCTGTCATCTTCTCTCCTGGATTTAATGGTGCAAAAAACAGATTAAATATTTGAGGAGAAAATAGACCTTTTTCAAAATGTGAAATGGCTTCAACTGTGAACACTTTTTAGATTTTATCATTTGTCTTAGAATTTGCTGGTATTCTGGGTCCAGAGAGAGTATTCAGCCATGTAATCAGGAGATCTCACACATTATTTTTCTAGGGGGCATCTCTCTCTGTCTCGATGCAACTCTCAGTGTCTCCAACAAACTCTCTTGTCTCGTCCTGTTCTTCCCGCCTCCAGTTCTACCTCTCCAATGTCTACAAAAAACAGCAGGAGTCACAAACCAAAGTTGCAAAAGGTCCAGCAATCTGTCAGAGACTCCAGTGGCCACGAGGCAGCTGAAATTGGACTTGGCTGGAACGGGATTGGAGGTCGAAAATTGATAGGGAATGACAGTAAGTGTCTAGAGGGGGGAAATTTTTAGATTGGTTCTCCTTCTTCAGAGTGAGTGGGAGGGAAGGATGGGGTGGGGTTCAATTTTTGCCTGTTACTGGAGACAAAATCAATTAACGGGCCTATTGTTCTCACAGAATTCTCATTCGGTCAGCTGGCACAGTGAGGACATACAGCACAGGCCAGCAGTCTGGAGCTGACGATGGCTGCTGCTGTAACAGGCAGTCCTACTCCACCATACATACTATATAATGGCTGCATAGTCTGCTTAGCAATGTATAAATAATGGAGCGAGCACACTTACTGCAGAAAATCTTGATAAGATATTTCTTTCACATAATAACTTAGTGATTTATACACATCATGTGAACATAGTGCTTCGATTCATGCAATATAATATCCCATCTGACAAAATCAACACATCGTGAGGCGACACATAATCGATTCCTTCCAAACCTACATCCTCATGCAGTGACAATGCTATAAAGAAGTGCAGCACTAGCTAAGCTCCAACAGCATTTTTCTCAGTCTATGTACAGTAAAACCTCATCCTCAGGCTGAATGCAGAGCTCATTGTACAACAGGACAAAGGCACAACCCAAATCAGGAATGTGTTAAATAAAAAAGGGTCTGAAAAAGCAGTCGGGTCAAGAATGCAAGCAGCAAGTGCTTTCATGAGGCAACAGCCCACATCCTCTTATTTGTTTTGGACTTGGCAACTCAGCCGTGGCCCTGCCTGAATAATTACATTCAAGCAGATTCTCTCTAAAAAAAACCCATTCAGAGATGACACGCTGGGTTAAAAGCTTAACCCTTCACAGCACTCATTTGAATAAACTTAAAATAAAGAAATTATTGATTTTGGAATGCTCTTGTGATGCCAATTTTACAGCAGATTGTTTCAATGTATTCTTCTGTAACAATATAATGAGCATGAGGCAAAAACAGACGCTCATAGGGCAGCAGTGGAGCTCATCAAAAAAAATTTACCCCGGCCCCTTAGAGAGTCCGTGAACGCCACTGCCCTACAGCCTCTCAATGATGATTGACACAGTGGGACCCCTGTGATTAACAGAAATATCGACGTGGCTAATTAAACAAAATGCATGACCCTCCTGCTCCTTTAAAATGTACCTTTTTAAAGGAAACAGGAATTCTTCTTCTCTTCAGGCTATCGAAAATTAGCATAAGTATTTCTTTTTCTTCTCCATTTCTCTGTGCATCTCTCACTCAATGGGGAGGGTGAGATGCAACAGTGCAGTAGACTACATGCTGTACACTGCCAGAGACAGATCATGATTACTAAAAAAGGAAAAAGGTATGCAAATTCTTCATAAATTGGGAGAAATACAGGAGAATTGTGACCCCGGGAGGAAACCAGGAGAGGACAGACGCTGATAATTCATCTGAATTTGCTGTATCTTGAAGAGGAATATTCTGTTTCAATGTTTGTCTTTGAAACTTCTCAAGTCTCCTCAGGTCCACTCTCTATGCTTCCTGTTGCCTCAACAGTCTTTGTGACAGAGTGAAGAGCACCAGCCCTTTACTAGCTCGACTGATATAAAATCTATGAGAATGAGCAGTGTTATTCCTATATGCAACAGAGCCCACGGGCTAATGCACCCCCTCCGTCATGGTTCTAGTTCCCTGTAGTGATTATATCCCAGGAAGCACATGAATTTCATGGATTTTATCCCCAATCTGCAGTGTTGGAAAATTGACATATAGATATTGAAGTTTCTATTCCCTCAGTGTCGCTCTGGATGCCTTCACAGAAATGCGGTATGTCACAGGAGCATCGACTTTTAATATGAAGCATTATTATCTTTTAAATAAATTTTCATCCATGTGAAACATGTGCACACTCCTACACACATTACTGAATGCATGATGGGATACTGATTAATGTTTGCCCTTTGCAGGCATGCCTACAAACAGCAGCCATTATCTGACCTTTCCTTCCTGAGGGAATCAGTGTACTCGGGACAAAAAAACTGTATTGCAAACGATGATTTGCCCTCCGAAAGAACCATGCCATTGAATTAAGGTCATTTTCGACAAACATGTACACCTTCCAAACGAAACTTACCATTTTGCTAATGATGCTGATTTAAAAATTCAACTGCATTTTTTGAGTCACTGATATCCATTCCTTGTAGCTATAGTCTAATAATCTATTAGCACACTCGTGAAACCAGCTTGACTTTTGTAATCCATCACAGTGAACATCAAGTCCGCTTTAATTTTTGTCAAAGTTGCTTAAGGCGAAGCAGAGTGAGTTAATACAGTGCTGACATTTTCAAATCAATCTGCGCTTGAACTGCAGTCCACACAACTGTAACACCGGCAATGGGAAACGCAGACTTAATGCTTTGACGAATTACACAACTCAAGCGAGTTTCAAGGATCTGCTGATTGATTTTCATATTGTGAAGAAATTAATGGAAACCAGAGTTGCCTAAATTGGTGCACATACACTGATATGGCCCCTTTACGTTGGCTGCAAGTGGCAACCTGTGATTTGAGCTATTTATTACTATTCCAGTGTTAAACAAACAGAGGGAGTGATTGTCACACGTACAAATGAGGTGTTCAAAATCTGCCAGAAGGGCGGCAAAGGTGAAATGCGTCGCTTTCACATGCAAATCTTCATGACAGAGAAAGCACATGTGAGTATTTCCACATCAGATCCCGCACACGTTATTCAGGCCAGGTTGAAAAATATATATTTCATAGAGCCTTTCATCTTTCAATGAGATGCTGGAGTCATTAATAAAAGTCAGAGTGTGCATCTTCTCCGTCTCGCGCACACAGACACACACACGCGCGCGCGCGCGCACACACACACACACACACTCATCTTTATGGACCATTGATAGCAAATTCATCAGCGGCTCATGACGGCAGCAACGCCTAAGCTCTGACTGATGAAGGCAGCCTGCAGTGTCTGCTCGGCCTGGGAGTGCTTTTGCTCTGGATTAGCTAGTCAATTCTCATGAGCAGAACAATCTCCCTGCGTCGCCCGAGGAGATGACAGGGTCACGCCTGATGAAAACGAAAAAAAAGGGAAAAAAACACACCTTGTCTTGGGGCACTCCATCATAGAAATCAGGCTCTAATACTCTGTATTAACGGAGACAGTGATGAAGAGGGATTGGTATTCAGGATAACACATACACGGATGGATTGCTATTTATTGATGAGCCCACCAAAGTGAAGGCAAGCCTCAAGTCCCCGTGGTCTTTAGCCTCATATAAACTCAAGATTGCTCTGAAGTTGGAGGATCGTAAAAAGGAGACTATGAAGATGTCACTAAAGATTATAGCAGGCTAATGAACACACGGGATCACATAGTGTGTAAAATGTCAGGAAATTATCCTAATAATTCCCACAACTGAAAGGTGATAACTGGTAATGGTGATAACTCCAAAATATGAAATTAAAGATCATATAAAGCAAAGAAAAACCTTATATTTGAGGATCTCGAACCAGCCATCATTCAAGTTATCGTTTGAACCTAATGATGTTTCATCTTGTGTGACTTTCACTCTACAAACTACAACCTAAATTCCACAGAATTCAAGGATGTCACCGTTAATTCACATCAGCGGCATTTAAATGGCGATGTCACTCATTGCATGACTCCCTTGCCTCTAGTCAGTCAGTGTCGATCAAGTAGCTCCATGCTCTAACATCACAGAATTTGACATCCACATGCTGGCAAGCCTATTTCATGCTTCAGGTCCTTGGAGTAATGGGGGCTGAACTTGTGCGACAGTGGGGTTAGAACAGAGCTTGACAGTGAGCGAAAAAAAAAAAAACTGATCAAAGAGAAAGATAGGCAGTAATCCCAGCCGCATTCCACCACAATCTGCGTCTGATGGCTTAAAACCCTCTTGTGTGTCTGCGGATGGTATCAGTTGCACTCGCCAGAACTTGCATTGCTGCTCTCAGAAAGATACAAACATACAAACAAACCTCACTTATATGCACTTACTATAACTAAAAAGAACGGCACAGATTTGCATTTTCTACTTCAAAAAGTTTTTTTTTTTTGTGGTGGACTGAGCATGAGAGATTTACAACTCTCTTCAGTTTTGGCAGAGTTACATAAGAAGCCCTCACTCTCATTCTCACAGTCTGTACTTGAGCCGAATTGACAGTAATCCATCAAAACAATCTGTTTGCTTTAAAGTCTGTCTCCCGTCTATGATGTGAAAAGCCACAAACAGTGAGATTACTGTCTCTCGTGGGCTGCAGATGCACAGATACTCAGGACAGCTTTTTCCCATTTCTTCGTCATGGAGATTAGCAGCAGAGTTTCCATGAAACTGGAAGAGGTGCTGCTCGGGTCATGAGGGATGGACGGATGGATGGGAGATAAGATGGATGGTGGATACAAGGATGGATGGATGGAGCCATTAAAATACAACTGGGGGAGTGAGAGACTGCAAATGAGCCAAGATGGCAGCCCATCTACAGGGGTGACAGTGAAGGCGCAGGCTGGCAACTATCCTCCTTCGTGATGTTCTTATTAGCTCCATGCTATAAATCATTTTCCAGCATGTTGTACTAGTAGGCATTCAGGTGGCAAATAATCCTGTGCAAATACACACTGAGCCAATTCTAGGATATTGTGATGGAAGAAATATGCAGTATTTGCTTATTTTGCAAGGTAACTACTTACGTGTGCATTGCAGTCTGAGTCGGTGCACTAATGAACCTCCAGATAGAAGCTCCTATTTTATTCTGGACCGCTTGCTCCAAACATGATGAGACTGTTAATTGGCTGCATCAGGCCAGGCAATAATTGCTGCCATGGTTGTGCTTGATGAGCTGTGCTGGTATTATAATGTGTATAGGAACATGTCATTCATTCAGTCATGATATGAAATGGCATCTCCTGGATGTGAATACACAAGCTATCAACATTGAGCTCATTTTGTAACATCTTTTTACCACTCGCTTTTCCATCCGGCTCCATGTCATTGTTAAAAGTTGTTAACATTGTGCTATTATGTTTACCTCATTTCCCCCGGTTGTAACCGTACTGCAAACAAATCAGCAGTTATTTTCTGAGAATAATCTTGTTGTGCATGAGTGGGAGTCAAGTAGATAACTAAGCAACAATTTCCGATGCAATAGTTCTGTTTTGGAGAGAAATTTCTGTGACAGCAAATTCAGATTCAGCTGATCCGTCTTATTAGGTAGGTGAACTGATTATCCAAGACACGTAGCTGAAGGTGTTTGGATGTGTGTCCATCCTTGTATGACAGCAGGTGTATGCATGTGTGGGTTTGTGTGCATATAAAGTTGAGAAATGACCTTTGGTGCCGAGGGCTAACAGTGCTGTTATTTATAGTCTGGGCTAAACAGGAGGGCAGACACAGTGTCACCATGGATATTTCATCAAACTGTGGATGACACACACACACGCACACACACACAAAGTCAGCATACCTGTGTGAGGTGGCTCCTACCACTGTGACGAAACCCTTCAATCACACATCAACTATCATGCATCTGTTGCCAAAAATAAATATTACCACCTAGAAAAGTCTAGACAAGATGACAATGATGATTTGGCAGACAAATTAGAGTGTGAAGGTGCCAAAACAATCCCGGCCGCCTCCTGAGATACTTGATAAGATCCTGGGATGGAAATATTTAGGAAATGGTCGTGGAGTTGCATTTGTTTTCACAGTTCTTAAAATGAGGAGGGCGTCCGCTGACAGCTAAATAAATAAAGCTGCGAGACTGATCGGAGTTACCTTTTTTAGTGGCTTGCACAGAGCAAATTCTGTCATCCATCCATGTATAATTGATGAGCAGAAGAGGAATGGACAGTGTCTGAAAATTGGGATGAATTTGATTTGTGATAGCGGCAGAGTTAGCAGCCAAATTAATCTTCTCCTTTAGAGTAAATGTGATTAGGCACAGAGGTTTCAAACACAAAGAGATACGGATGGAACATAACAAAGGCTCCAATCAGTCCATCCTCAGTGAAATGCAAAATTACTTCATGCTCTCAGAAAGAAGTGGCATGGCTCATGATTATGACAGTTGCTTTAAAATCAGCCCTAACTTGATTCTGACAGGCAGCTGATTGTCTTAAAATCCGTTCTAAATTGTCTTCTGTGACTGCCGCAACGGCGAACAAAGCGGCTAGCACCTGAGGGAGAGACACTTGCTGCATTCACCTGCAGCACAGGCAGTGAAAGGAGGAAATTACACAGCAAGGACCAAACTCAGCTGCTCTTGCAAATATGCTGTCAAACTGAGCCTGCTGGAAGCACATGTGTCCATGTGTTGATTGACATGTATGCACAGATGGACATGTGGGTGCCTTCAGAGGAGTTTAAATGCAGGTACAAGCACAATAGCCCTGGCCTGGTCCTGAGTGAGTGTCGGGTCAGTCGGACACTAACAGGCTGTCTAGTAGAAACCAACAGCAGCCTCTGATTTACAGCCTGGTTCACATGGTGTTAAGCCACAGGGTTAAGCCTTCTCTGACATCATGTCACTCATCTGAAAACCCTGCTTTCTTTCTGAGTGACAGGCGTGAGACATAAAGGAGCAACAAAATCTGAAATGATTTGGGGTGTCGTTGCTTGACTGACAGGCCCGACAGCTGAGAATTTTGTAAGGTTTGATGTGAATTTAACACAGAAAAAGCAGATAATTTCTCAGAGATTCTGCTTGGAAATTATACAGCAGATATGATTATACATGATCTGCTGCTATCTTTACAGGCAGTAATGGCTACATGACTAATTTTGTCCAATTTCAGTTTACAAAGACAGATTGTACATTACCTAAGTGGTATAATCACAGAGGCTGTCACAGAAATGTGAGACGGAAAGGTGAGTAACTGAGCACAATTGCAAATACATAACCACACCTGGGATAGTAAGGGTAAGGCAAATACAGCCATCCATAGCCTCCAGGTGTTTGTTTTGCTTTGAAAGCACTAATTGTGTCACAACCACACCTCAGGTTTAAGCTTGAAGGATTTAAATGACTCTCTTGAACAACATACAACTCAGTTTGACCAGTTTTACGTCACATATATGAGTCGCTGGCACATGGAATTTCAGACAGAAAACACAGGGTTTATCTGTCTTGCTGTGTGAACTTTTACCTCTGTGTTTGGCTGGTTTTCAGGCCAAGGTTGAAGGTCAGGTGAGATACCAGTATGCAGATAAAAAATGCAGGTATTTAGAGGCAAAACAGCAGAGAAGAAAACCTAGAGCTGTTCTCACAAATTGCACCGTTTCTCAGCTGTTGTAATTTAATGCTTTGCAGTTAAGATAGTCTGAAACCAGCCTGGCTGACGCAGCAAGAACTCCTGTGTGAATGTAAAATGTGCTGCATTCAGGCTAAAAAGTGCAGCCAGCCACCCCAGACCACAGTGTTTACAATAGAAACAGAGCACAATGACCATGAAAACGCTGTTGTTTGGAGACAAACTTCACTGTACTAACCCCCAAGACTGTGATCCAGTCGTTGAAGGATAGTAAAATTCATTCACAACCTACTCAAAATACTGTGTACTGTTCCTGGAACAGCTGAGAAAAAGTGTGAATTGTGGTCATATTTTTTTAAAGTTTTGGATCCCCACAGTAATAGCCATATGTCAGCAGAAAGATGCAAGAAAACACAGATCTGTTGGCAGAAAAAGTCTCAGCTCAAACCAACATGAAAGACAACAAACGTCATGCTAATTAATTAATGGTGGACTCCCTGCCCCCATGTTCAGACAATAACAACTACTCTGAGGTCAGTGCAGGTTAAAGTCTCCTAACGGCTCACCAACACGTGAACATGTCGCTCCTCAAGAAAAAGAAGAAGAAATGCAGTATCCTTAGTCCAGAATGACCCTGAACTAACCACCTTCTCCTTTTCACTGCAAGACCTTTACATGTGCAAGACTGAAACTCACGTCACACTATTGTCCAACAAAGCACAGAGTGGCAGCTACACTTGTCGTTTCCATTCACTCACCAGACTTTCCTTGCTCCCCGTCTGACTTCATCCCCTCCTCCGAGGGGAGTTTTCCAAAGGATTCCAGGATCTGTCAGGTGTGAGCTAGAGACTTTCAGGACAGAAACAAATCCAAAATCCAAAAATCCTCCTGTCTCAAGCGCTACTCACTCAAACCAGGGACATTTTGTGTATTCTCCCCACTAGAATCAGGCTCATTTGACACCAGGAAATACATCCACGAGCTGCCACTGTGAGTGTACCTGTTCAGAGCAACTCCCATGGGTTCAATGATACAGTACATTCAGCCCCTCCCCCTCAACTCAAATGGTTTACTAGGTAAGGAGAAGGAGGAGCACGGAGTGGCTGTCACTAGGATTTTCCCACATTATTCAAACACACACACACATAAAGATGAGGGGAGGAGCCCAGTGTAGGTGTGGGCTTACAGGCAGGTGAGCGTCGATGTGTGTGTAGTCTAACACCAGCAGGCAACACAGCAACAGGTCTGCCAGCTGTTGACTTGCCTGAGGGGCTCAGTAACTTAATACTTTTAAAAAAACACAGTGAGCTCCATTTAAATGACCACCGTAGAGTGTAACACTTGCAAAAGGAAATCGCTGTGTTTTGCATTCTTGTCTGCATTTCAGATCAGTCAGTAAAAAACATATTTTTGTTTGCTTTCAAGGCCATCGGTCCACATTTTTTGAGTATGCTGAACAAACTGGGGAGATAAGGGAGTCATACAGAGTGAAGTAAGCTCAGGCATCGCAATAAAGGTTGGATTTAGAGGATGTTGTCGTCATTTAGTGGATTAGAATACAGCTCCCGTTTAAATTGCAATAAACTGGCCATGTTTACATTTCATTGTAAAAGCTATCTTTTAAAGCCCTCTACATTTCAGTTTAATTACATCTTCTTAATTTCTTTCGTTGGCATGGAGAGTAAACAGACTTTCACTATTAGTGCAGACAGAGGTGCATGCCTGCTTTATTCACCCACCCTTGCAGTAACATGTAGTTAGATGCAGGTGAGTGAACGATTGATGACTGAGTACTCAGGCGGAAGAAGCCCCGATTTTAAACAAAAGGTGATAAGCCAATGCATTAATGAAGCTCTGTTCATCTGCCTGCAAGGAAGGAAGATAAAAGCTCTTAAAATGAGCAGAATGATGAGTCAGACTTTAAATGAAATCCCTACAGCTTTAGTGCACACACAGAATCAGTCATACAAAGGCAAAACCGCAGACTGAATGTATGTTGAAGTTACTGCTTTTTCATCCTTGTAATAATTAAGTATAAAGCAGCATTCTCAGCAGAGCCTTTGTGCGTCAAGCTATTATCATTGAGCCTCATTGTAAATAATTCATAATTTACAGGTGAAAAAGTTACATTCAAATGGAACAATTCATTTCCATTTCTTTTACATCTAACACTTCCACAGGTGAATCCTTCTATTGAACACAACAATATAAGGGCCACACAACAGGTGTGCTGCTGCAAAAATAAAAGCACACAGTCAACCGAAGCAAGAGGCGCCCTCACAGGCCTCCTGGTGGCCTGTGCTAGGTCCATGCTCCATTAATCAACAAGGCCACTTCAGACTCAACCTTACACAGATATCCTTTTAGAAAATACAGTGCAGCAAAACAATGCAGGTTATGAAAGCTTAATTTAATTAAACTCTCAGATTGGTTTTAATATATCTATTAATTAATCAACAATAATTAACAACAGAACTATGCTTAATTACAAGCCTCATTAGAGCCTCCATTGATCAGAAAAACAAGTTCTAGGCTCAGGAAATCACAGAACTGTGGACATGTATATTCAATAAATAATTTCATTTGATGAGTATTTATTGTTTTTACATATTTTTCCAGCTGATGTTGGTTTCAAAAGTCCATGAGTACAGATCATTACAATTAACCATCACAAAAGTGTCTCTGATGTCTGTTGCTATTGTTTCAAAGTCAATCAGCAGCTATGCCAGAACAACTGATTGGGCTCTCCGCAGAGTGTGACATTTAATAATCATCCAACGTATCATCCCCTCTCTCTGAGACAATAACGCAGCCAAAGAAAATAATCTCTTGTTGTCTATTGTGTCCGTGCATAATGGACAAAGTGAGGAAATTGAACACTGCCCACTCAAAGGGGTGTTTGTGGTCCACGGAGTCCTGTAGCCCAACTGATCCGCAGCAGATTACAAGCTGAAGGTACGGGTACAATAAACTGCTAGCTATGTGAAGCCAAATGACAGCGTGAGGCTTTGTGTTGTTAACATATGTGTGCAGTGAGTATATGATGATTACACTTCATGATAACCGACAAAGGATGCCTCGCAGATAACAGAGAGAGCTGCTGAGTGGCTTTTTGTACTACATAAGTGGAATCCAGTCATTGATTTTTGTTGGACTTTATTGTACCTCTTGTAGTCACGAGGCCATTTCATGAAATGGTAACAAATGCCTTTTAATGCCACTGAAGAGGAAGGCTGCAGTAGTTACACTGGCTATAAAGAACATCATGTGCCCCTGCGTGCTACACATAAATGGTTTCAGATTACAAATCCGAGGATGAGCGATTACTCAGCAATTCTTCCCTGTCTGGAGAGAGGGAACTCGGAAATAGAATGAAAAGAGAAAAAATATAATTGTGTCATTTATCATGTGAAGCTGTGGGTTGTAGAATTATTTAAAGAATCATGCTGGAGTGCATGAGAAATGATTGCAAGGCAGTTCTCTAAACGCTGCATGACCTGGAAGAAGGGCAACATTATGACAAAGGGTCCTTTACCATCTAAATTGAGGTCACGCTGAGAGGATACCACCATTATTATCATTGTAGGCTACCAAACTTCTAGCAAAAGTGAAAAAGCTAGCATATTTATCAAATACAATAACTTACTAGCGATTTACATGAATCACATTTACACAACCATTGTTGCTTGCTTAGTAGATGGCAGACTACAACATAATAATTACGTACTTCTTGCTCGGGACCTGTTGGGACATGCTACCTAGAGTGTAACTAGGAAGTGGTCCAGCTGCAGCTCAGGCCCAGACACTTATGAAGATAAAGTGCTAATCAGCAGGCCTGTTGGGTTTCCTAATTAAAAGAATGTACTTGGCACGCGCTGGCTATTTACACTACATTAAAACAGCATCGAATCACACTACAGGGACCGGTGCACAACAGGAAATTAGCTCTCTGTGACACGCATGGCTTGGAATGCAGGATGATATGCAAGATGAACGTGTATAAAGCAGCTCGGGTTGAATCGCTGTATGATGCAGCATCACACACAAGCACACGCAAGCACATACCCATGTTTCTAAGTTCTGGGATGCTTGAAGGTGATGAGCTGAGAGTGCTATCCCTTAAATGAAAATCAATGGAAGCGGCCAACGTCTCTCTCTCTCTCTCTCTCTCTCTGTCTGCAGTCAGTTTACACAATACCTCAGAGGACAGCAGCACCAGCTCACGCTGCCAAGAACACGTCAACCTTTCATTGTTTATGTGAGAAATAGGAGAGAGTAAAACAGGTACAATGAGAGAGAGATTAGAAGTTAATTCAACTCGGGGGCATGTGAGCATGGACGCAGATGGTCAACTTTTTTATCACTGCAGTTCTTCTCTGTGTCTAGTGAACAAGGTGTTGTCCATCTTATTAATGCCTGTCCTGAGCACCGCCTAACCGCCCTTTGTTATAACAGACAATGCACGTGTTAATGGACACCCTCACTTCATGAAGTCACACTTTCTCGTTTTCCTGTTCCCATGATTTTCCCCACAGCTGCACTGCAAAAACCTTGAAACAACCATGTACGAAAGATCAGAGTCCCAAAGTGTGAACTAACAGAGAGAAAATGGCCAGCGAACTCTGAGGCCGACAGAGTGGACAGAAAGAATGGTCTGAAATAGGGTTGCATGGTCATACCGATACGTTTCCTTATCTACGATATCTACCATATTAACGTTATTATAAGAAAATATTTTAAGTTCTAATCAAATTTCAGGTCAGTGAGGACATAATGTTTTGTGAAATTATATAAAGCATTTATTCGACCAAAAATGTTTTGAATTCATCCCTTTAAAGGTGCAATATTTATGAACCGGCCACTTATTGAAATTATACTCACAACAACAAGGAGGGGAGCATATTACTGGAGTAATCGCTAACTGCTGCCAACTGTAGCTGCCTTTAGCTAGTTAGCTCAGTTAGCCAGGAAGCTGAAAGCACCAGGGAAAGTGTTGGTGATTACACTGCTTGAAGAGTTTTTGACTTGGATGCTAAACATGCTTTGAAACACAATACATAAACGTCATAATGGTAAAACTGTAATTCCTTCACATTCTGTTGAGAATTTTAGTGATGTTTTCAAGCAGAATTCTTACATATTGCACCTTAAAAGATGATTGGAACTCATAATAATAGTAATTAAAGTGTTCTGAGGTGGTTATTGTACCGCGAAAATCTCATACCATTTTAACCCTCGTCTGAACAATGATTAAATATTACCCACTCTATAAAAAAAAAAATGGAGGGCAATGTCAAGGTCATGTTGTGGTAATAAGTAGCAGTCTGAGTTATTATAAATCACTGCAGCAGAAAAATGCTGTAATGTTCTCCGTTTGAATTATCAAGCATGTATCAAGCACTTCTAGCCACAAGCATATCAGTGAAGTCTAAGCAGGTGTTTTTGTTGAGCTGTCAAGGCAAAAGCACTTTTCTACTCTCTATGATTCGGTGCTGATTTACATTTTAACACTTACACATATCAAAATGGGTGCTCACATTGTGTCTATCCTGGAATCAGGCTCTTTAGAATACAAATATCACTGAGTTTTTTTTTTTTTCTGTTTGGATCCTTGTTTTCTGACCGTGCTGAACACGGAACACTTGCATTTGACAAATGACTAACTCCAGAGTTAGCTGACTACTGCATTTTTTAAGTCAGGGCACACTTGAAATAAGTGGTTCACCTACAGAAAACAGCAGCTACACCTCCCACAACTTTTTTGCTCTTTTACCCCAGGCAAAGCACATACATGAGGAGGGTGGGTCAACAGTAAAATGTCAACTTAAAGTGTTTTGTTTGAAATGACACCTAAGGGTGTGCAACCTTATATTGCTGATCTCCTGTGAATCTAAAAAGTTACTGCATCTTCTCTAACACAGTTCCTTACTCTTCTTTCTCAGTGTTCTCATCGTTACTATCATGCATCACACCTTTCCATGTACTCCTCCGATCTTTGTCTTCATGAGCTATGTCTCTATTCTCCCACCTTACAACCTTTGTGTTTGGTAATCAGCTAAAAGGAACTGGCAGCCAGCAGTGGCCACTCAGCTCTCGTCCAGATCTGCCAGCTCCGATAGCCACCGTCCCTCTCCGCCATTGCCTCCCCTGCCAATTCACTGCTGCCAGACGCCAGCTCAGATTAGCTGCCCCTGGGCCTTTTTAACAGCCATTTGAAGGGCAGGCAGAAGGTATTACAACCGTTGACCGTTCATACCAGTCGGCTGTTCGCCTCGTGTCAAGACAAGGTGGAATTCAGAAATAGAAAATACATGTCGAGTAGAACCATGGCGCAGTGCAGCACCGGGGTGTAAATCCAAAAACCTAATGAGGTTTAGGTGTTAAATGAAAAATGTGAAATGGTTATTAGAGTGGAAAACAAACACAAGCCAAACACAATGTATTCAGTGAGTATATTGAGAGGTGTTTCATCATTTTGTAAGCGTACTACACTGCAAAGAGTGTATTTGAGTATTTCTTTAAATCTTTTTCATTAGAAGCAACAGCAGCAAAAGAGCACCATGTTTCTTCTGGATGTCTGATCTCCTCGGGGTGAGTCCAGACAGCCTGCAAAGCATGTGTATTTCTGCTTGGATGACCACAGATGAGAGTTGTGACGAAGATGAACTGGTACATTCAGATCGACTTTGGCTCAGTCCCTTATTCACTACAGCAGTAAGGTATAGCGCCCAATTCTCGGCTGAAGTCGCCAACATCTGCCTATTGATCTCATGCTCCATCTTTGCACTGTAGCATCAGATTTGAAAATGCTCATTCCTGTACAAACCGACACAATGTGTAGGGGAGGTCACAATTCAGCGAAGCCAACGACTTCACTGGCAATAAGCAGACTTTGGCAGAGCCCGACGCCTACTGACACAGGTCTCACTCCAGTTATACAAGGACAGTCAGATTAATGGACCGAGTACAAGCACAGACACCCAGTGGGACACACTTTAAAGCCTTGTCCAAATCTTCAAAAACACATGATGAGCAAATTACTTCCCGGATGGCGAGTCAAACGAGTCATTTCGTGGGGGGTGTGATGCTCAAAAGAAAAGCATTGGTTGAACAATGGCCAGAACGTTTTTTGCAGAACATTACGATGTCACAGTGAAGTTGACCTTTGATCTGTCATCACTTCATCAGTTTATCCTATCAGACATTTGTGTAAATGTGTTTTGTAAGTTCACCTTTGACATCTGACTACCAAAATCTAATCATTTCATTCTTGAGACCAAATTTCCTTAAGGCGTTGTTGAGATATGGCGTCAGATATTTATAACAGACAAATTCTCAGGAAGGCAAGCTCTTGGCCAGCTCTGACCATCCACTCTTAAAGGAATTTGTTCTTCTCCATCTGGTTGGAGATGCAGGCTCCCTACGGCAAAGAGTAATAGGTATGTATTTTCTAAGTGAAATGCGCTTAATTTGCTCTAAAATCGTGACTGCACTGTTCAGCAGCCCTTTATAATTGCTATCATTTCAATTAATTGATTCTTTATAATGATCGGTAACATTTTTTTCCTTTCGGTTGTGATTCTGTTGTGATGTCATATGTCCTCTTGCATGATGTGTTTGTGTTGTTACCCAATGAACTGAACTGAACTGGATAATATAGTGGCTGGCTACGGCTTTCACTGACGCATAGGCATACATATTAAAAACTGTGCCTGAGAATGTATGAAGAAAACATGAAATACACTTGAAGTCTATTTTAAATATTTTCCTTTTCATATCTTAGGGATCCTGTTTAGTAAACTACAGCCTAAGTGGCTTTAATTTAACGGAACTTTAAATATATAATGTTACTTTGTAAATTTAATGTAACACCTTTGGATGAATAAAATGTATTATACATGGTATTATATGTATATATATATATATATATATATATATATATATATATATATAAATTATATTTTAATAAAGTACACATTTGTATTTGACGCCACTTGTGTGCTTCAAAATACATTTGGTGTGAGTTCGTGTGCTACTATTACTGGCATATTGAAGGCTTGCTGACCTATCAGACGAAGGTCACTGAATGGACATTTGCGGTTTCTGATCCATTTGCTGAAGAAAAAAACTACTACTTACTACAAAAAAATTTCAGACAGTCTGAGACCTGGCAATTTTGAGTGCATGGATAACACACATCACACACATTCAGCCCTGTAGCGGGCACGCTGCTTGGCAACCATCACTGTGATGGAATGAATGAAAGCAGGTATAGAGTGCTGAACTGACGTGTGCTCTCAGACATATTCTTAGACTTGCATTTCTGGCATGAAAGTTGCTTGAGTATGTGAATAATTCATGGATTAATTGAGCAGCACAGCTTCAGATCTAAATTTAGATTACAATGGAGCATGTGGCAGAGTTAAATGTAACACTTTGGGAGGTCAACTTATTTATATATACCTTGGTGGGGCTACCTGCCTCTGAAAGAAATTCTATAATAAAAGAGAAGAAGAAAACAGCAGGAGGTAAATAATGCTTCCTTTGCTCGAATCAAGTCTTGAAATGTAACTTTTTGACTTTTTGACCTTTGAGTCTCACTTGTCAGTCCACTTTAATGAAGCAGTTAGAAAATGACAAAGACTGCAGATAATCAGACTGCTGCTCTACTCCCTTTGTCAGTTTCAACCTCTCAGTAACCTTTAGCGGAAAGGCCAGAGGAAACACAAGCACACAGAAAACCCCTTTGACTGTTATCGTTGTGTAACAATTTTTGAGATGTCATGAGATCACATGCCTGTGGGTCCACCACTACTTGTCTACGATGATTATGTCTCCTGTAATCTCTCATCTGTATTACCTTTTCTCTTTTTTCTTTAGTTGTATGAGTCTGGTTGGGTTATGTCAATACTGGGCAGGATTTTGATCAAAAAGTGAGCATGACCACTTCCAAATCTTATTCTGAAGCTGACAAGACAAACAAGATCCAGTTATTGCATTCTAGCGTAATTAAATGAGTCACAGTTATAACAAGTCTAACTACAGCCATTGTGTCTGATCATTTCTGAGTAGCTGTTTCTAATGTGTGTAAATTACAGTGGAGAGGCCAGAATATTGTTGCTGGAGGCAATTTAAGTGCCACTCTCCCATTGGCCATAAGAGGGCTGCGGTGGGGGCAGCGGAGTGTCAGCGTTTGGAGAAAAATGAAAGTGCTCAGCAGAGACCACTCCACATGCACCCACACACCTACTCATACACCCTCACAATGTCACTTTCTTTACTGTTCTTTTGTTCGTTTGCCTCTCTCTACTCCCTCCCTATATGACTTTCTCTCGTTCGCTAATCAGAATAGATTTGCAGGCGACACAATGTCTGTATGAGATCTTTCACCTTCTCATCCTCACGGTGCTCTTCACTGCCCTTTCCCCTCTCCTTCTCTGTCTCACCTTCCCTCCTAAGCCTTTTTTTTTTTTTTTTTGGACGCTCTGTTTGTCCTTTTTGCACTGACCTTCCTATTTAAACAAGCCCACAAGCCAAAGCTTCACCCAGCTTAGTTAATGCAAAAGCAGCACCTGTCTCCATAATGATACAGTGCTCACTGCTTACGTTTGTTTCCGCTCTCCTTCCCTGTCTCTCTGTCTCTCTCTTACTGCAGACCTGAGATGAATTTGCTGATAACACAGCCCGAGTTCCCTGTTCTCATTCTGATGAAACTTGTGGTGATATATGTGGCCTTGGCCACTGCAGGGGTTGTTGGTGCGTGCGTATGCGTTCTTCCTGAGTCTGCACATTTACAGCAACCCAGGAAATGACCACAGACCTAACGCACCAGCTGGTTCATGCTGAAGAAAACTGTGCACATACAGCGTGATAACTTGTGCATGAATTAGTCTCAACTCGTAAAGTACAGAATCTTATCTCTTGACTTCCAAATGACACCCAAAGACTACAATTATACGCAACTGTAATTAAATCGTTCAGCATGTTCTGTACTTGATCAATTGGACACCTGCACAAAAAGCTCTCCAGAGGTCAGCAGTGGTAGAAGAGGTTGAGATCTATTACTCAAATAAAAGTAGCAATACCACAATTACAAAGAAACACGCCATTACAAGAAGTAAGTAGTATACACGAAGAAGTACAAGTAATATAATTTCTGAATCAAAATGTCTAAAAAAGACTAGACCTTTGTAATATATTTTATTAAGTTGTGTACTTTATCCCAAATGTTTCCAATAATGTTCAAACACAGAGAAACCGGTACTTTTATTAGAAGTAGAGGTTTCATTTTATTGCCTGTCGTGATCATTTCTGTCAGAGAGTGAGGAAGAAATTGTCAAACAAGACTAAACGAAACTTAAATAAAACTTTAACACATCACGTCGTCTGTGAACATTTCTGCCTGAGTAACATCAAATAGATTTTCATCAGCATTGGTGGTTGTTTTACAATGAAGACAACAATTCCCATGATCAATTGCTACTTACACCTTTTGTTTTGTGTTGATTGAATGACCTTGAGTGGCAGAAATTACATACTGTGCGTTTAAGTAAAAGAACAGAAGTAATTGCAGCTTAAAGTACTTCACAACTCTATAAACTGTTGAGTAGTTAAATCTACAATTCAAAATATGTTTTAGGTTTCAAATCTTGCAATGAAAAGTAACTAATTACTAAGGCTGTTAGATAGATGTGGTGAAAGGCAATACTTAAATGTGTGTAAATTATCATCAAATGGAAATACTCAAATACAAGTACCTCAAAATTGTACTTACGTGCAGGAGTTGAGTAAATGTACTCATTCACATGCAACCACTGCAGACCATTATCACATATGGTATCGGGTTTGTACTAATATACCATTTTAACCCAAAAGCCACAAACACTGTTCCCATTCTTTCAAACAACGACACGTAAACTCTCTCATCTCGACATCGACAGACGCTAATAGGAGAGAAGAGAGAACTGGCAGCCAAACAGACCTCTAAGCAGGACACTCTAATGAGGCAAAGGGCCCCTGGGGGCTCTCTGGGTGACACTAGAGATCCATAGTAGAGCTGGCAGCCTTACAGGATCCAAAATCCATGAGATGTGTTTGTACTGGAGCCATGATAGCTACTTTGATCCTCTCAACAAGACTCCATCTCCTTGAAGGAAGCTTTTGTCATGGGCGAGAACATGGAAACAGACCACAGATAGACTACTGTAACTGTTTCTGTCTGGAGAGCTGATGACGCCGATGTGAGATTCGTCTGACCACCCACTCGGATAAGAGTCTGGAGATAAATGAAGGCTTTCAACTTTATAGACTGCTTTTTGGGATGATTCACGGTGACTGAGCACTAACAGCAGAAAACAGATGAGTATGGAGTGTGATAGTATTCACTGTTTTGTAGCATCATTTTACAGGAGGACCGGAAGGCATGACTGAATTAAATGTTAAGCAATAACAATTCAGACTGTCCTCAGATGAACCATAAAAATGTCTTCAATAGCTGAGAGCCATGAAATATGTACACAGGCAACTACTCAGCTCACTGAGTTAATAGATGTTTTTTTTTCATGAATTTTCATCAGTTTATAATTCACAAAATGTTAGAGTATGGTGCAAGAGGCTTAATGGTACAAAATATATGATTATAATGGTAGAAGTAGAAAGTAGAGTGAACCAAAAACCATGATCGTGTGGGTTTAAATCTGAGAGTTATCAAAGATACACATTTTAAATTACTCCAAAAAAAGAAAAAAATGAAAAATATGTGCCTAAATGTCAGAGATCACTATGTGCACAGTTAAGATGTGGTATATTACCACTGCACGTTGAAACAGGAAGATACAGAGGTGTGCCAGAAGATGAAAAAATCTGTTAATATTGTGACCTAAATGAGGTGAAGAATGACATTCATCTTATTTTATACTGTCCTTTATATCATGATTTACAACAAATATTGTTTAAAAAAGTTTATGTTCCGGATTTAGATTTGATAGTTATTGAGAATGGAGCTCTAATTGAATATCTCTTTGATGATGTTTTTGCATTTTCTGAATATGTCTCCAAAGGATGGGATAGTAGGGGGACAGTGGCACATAATAAATAAATTCCTCTCTTCTGGACTGAAGACTATTGACTTATTAACTGGATCAAATATACAGATTTGGCACTAAGGGAGGCAGATGTTGTTTTTGATTTGTTTTGTTTTACTTTTTTGTTCTTTTTATCTCCGAGTGTTTTCATTTGGGGAAGGTCTACTGACTTGGATGATGTCTCTGTTCAGATGTTGATGTACCGTGCTACTAGATGACGGTGGATTAACATGCCAGAATGTTTGATTGGTTGTAAGTTAACGTGTCAGAATAATTCCATGAGGGATGGGTCATGTAAATGACCAGACACGAAATTAAAATATCCATTATTCATTCATTCATTCATCCATTCGATTCTTACGTAATGTCCCTTTAACAAGAATTCAATGAAATGTGAATTCATTTTAGTAAAATGTAAAAAAAAAAAACTGCTTATGAATTCAATCAAAGTATTGGATTTTTCAGCAATTACTAGCTTTTCAACATGTGTGAATCTTACACGTACTGACACCATGTAAAGTTGTTATGTTCTTCTAACAAATACATTTTATGCATTTCAATGTATACTTAGAGCATTTTCAGCCAGGACCATTATTACTCACTGTATTATTACTGTGCATGCTGCAGTGAGAGCTATAATTTCTGCCCCGCTGCTCCATCCAAGCATTTCAAACTACACCGAAATATCAAAACGTTGGACAATTATTGTTATATTCCTGCTTCAACAGCAATGTGCCTTAGTCTGGGTATTTCAAAAATACTGTGTGTGATGTTTCTCAAACGCAAGACTTGTTGGGCTCATGAGCAGCCGTTCGCAAGAATCATGTGTAATGGATGCCCATTGCTCCCATGACAGGTGCAAGCTGCAGATGCTGAGAAGGGAGAGGAGCAAATGACTGCAGAGATGCTACTATTGGCTCCTCTTGTTCTCACTCCATAATGAAATCCTGGTTCACCGTTGGTTAAAGCCCTTTATCTCAAATTCCAAGCTTTTGTAGATTTCCTCAGGGCAAAAGGTATTTGCAGGAGCAGATGTCTCTGTATAAACTGTATATTGTATATATCTGCTTTGGGCTTTCATGAATGCATATGTATGCCCTGCCTTGCCACAGCATCCTCCCATCGTGGCACTGCAGGAAAAAAATCACCATTTTAAAGTCAAACAGCTTTGGTTCAAGAGAACTGATTAGGTCTTACCTTTGTCCAGGGAGGCGTCGGGAGAGTTGAAGTCCATCAGGCTGCTGATTTCAGTCTTGTAGCAGAGGTCAGTGGCCGGCGGCTTTTGCCTCGGCTGGGAAGATGGATCTGGGAGAAAAACAAATGGCACACAGGGTTAACTTTACAGATAAACAGTGGAATTCATCTTTGTTTGTGGAAATACCAATGGAGCTGAAGCACATGTAGCAAGTTATTTGAAAACAATAAACAATTTGAAATAAATACACAGGAAGGAATCAACCCGTCTGACCTTTTCACATACGTCTCTCACTGATCATGATTGGCTTAACTTGTTTTTCTGTGTGTGGTTTCTGTTTGTAGAAGCATGTAGAAGAGACCTACAAATGGAGAACTAAAATGTATCTCTAAAATTCATAACGACCATAAAGACAGCAAGAACAAAATGAGAAAAAGAGAGAAGAAGCCAAAACTGCGTGAATGAATGATACATTAAAGTCCTCATCAGTCTAAGTTTTCCTCTATGCAAAGAATGCGGGAAGACATTTGGGAAACAAAATGATTAATGCAGCACACACCACACCATCCCTCTCAGTACGCACATAATGAACTTTTACTCCTCACTCCTTACACTGTACTAACTCCACAGTAGCTCACCATTTATCAACATAGCTACTGTCTCTGGGGGAAGCAGGAACACGCCGCTGTAGCGAAAGCATACAAGCTTAAACACATGCAGGCGCACAAACAAAGTCGCTACTTTGAGAGACTGCTGCACATAAATATTAGCATTTTTATGACCGGAGTGTGATTTGATTTCTGGTGAGGTTCAGTGGTTTCTAATATAGTTTTGGCCAGCCTCACTGGTGGCACGCAGAGAATGCATATTGAATGCATTGCTCTGGGTCAGCTCACATAAAACTGCTTGCCAAAATGACTCTGTCACTTCAACATGTGCAGTCTACTTCTGCCGTCTTCCTGGTCCAGCCCACGGACGAATGGAGAGTTTTATTCCAAAGTAAAATGCACAAAAGGTCACTCCAAGTGTTACTGTGCCACTTTTTGAAGAAAAGTAGTCTTTGGTTGGCAAAAAAATGAAAAAATATTAAAGGTTTTAAGATTCTGCTGGCTCACACACACAGTAAAGTTCACATTCCAGCACATTACATCTCTTTCACATTACTTTTCCACCTCTGGTCCTCCTCCTCCTCCGCTTCCTTCTGCCATCAATCCACCACCCACCTACTTCGATGCTGTTAATTGCAGGTTGAATTATTTGCACTAATTGAGCACAGATGTGTCTGTGTGAAGAGCTCGAGGTCTAGGTGTGTGTGTGCTAGCTGTCATTATGGCGAAATTATTCATCACGCTTGTTGAGTTGGACATTATAGGGCAACAAATAACAGCCTGGCTGCCTGTCCCCACCTGAGGTGATTGCTAAGAGGGCTGTTTTTTAAAACTGTGCACAACACTTTGCCACCCATCACCTTGCAAATGTATAATTTTTCCAAACTAGCCCAGAGTGCAGCCTTTGGCACCAGGAACGCAGTTGTCACTTTTTTTTGATTAATGTTAAAATTCACAGCATATACTTATCTGGTAGCTTCAAGCTGCAGCTGCCCAGTAGCCTCATGAAAATGTTTTATCTTCCCTGCATCATGCCCTTGACAGGCTTTCACCAACATTTAGAGACTTACCAAGGGAGAAGGGAAAGAGTTTAGTCAAATAAATGCAAAGGAACAAGTTTGCTTGATGGGGTTGGAGAGGAAGAGCTGTTATGAAGAGGAGCGGGGGAATATGCTGCAGAAAGTGAGCTCAAGTGTGACTTGACATTTTATTTACCGTATATGCAGTGAAGTTAGGTTGAAACTAAATTATTAGGTGAGAACCTTTGAAATGGCAGCAGACAACTCTGCACGCTCCATAAGTCTTCACTTCCTCAGAAACTCAGCTAATTTTAGGTCGGATTTAACTCTGGTATTTTCATCAATTCTGGCTTTTTTCTGCCTCAGGTGAGTCCTCAAGTCTGAAGCGTCTTAATAAAATGCGTAGTGCGGTTCTTGCATCGGATATAAAATTTACATGAATGTGATATTGCAACTGATACAATACCTTACTTGTAACCAATTAGGCTATTGCCCAATAGGAATATGACAGCTCACCTGCATTCTGTCATTGGACTGCTAGACCATCAGTAACTTTCTATGTTAACCTTATGCACAATTTGCATTCGTATTTCTTTACTGTATATGTATATGTGTATACCCATAATAACCCTTTATCTTCAATTTGTAATTTTATAAAATTATATTATTTTTACTATATATCCTCCACAGTATTCATTATCCTTGAACTGTCTGTCATTTACTGGATATGTTATGTTAAATCCTATAATCGTATAGTATTAGCATATAAATAGTATGGCTAGACTGTAACTTCACAGCTGTGTGTTCATTATTTTATTCCTGTTTTCAATTGTATATTCTAGTTTGTTTTTTATTTTTACTCTTACACTCAAGTATCTATTGTATCTATTAGCGTTATCAAAAATATTAAGTAACATCAATACTGAATATTCTATACTGTTTCAATACTCATTTTACACAGTGTCGATACTGATACCTTCTCCCACTCTCCTGACTCTGGTCAGAAGAAAATTAATTAAAATGCTTTTGCTCAACACACAGTACACAAGCCTTGTTGTATTTTTCTTTAAAAAAAAAAAAAAAAATGCTAATCCTCAATGTTATGTTATTTTCCCTGTGGTATTGAACATGGCACTGCATATCAATATTTTTCAAGGTATTGTATCAAAGCAAGAAATTCCAGTATTGTGACAACACTACTGAAGAATCTATCTGATAACAAAGAAAATGTTTATCATGCAATTCTTTATTTTGAGAGAGATTTTCCACTAATGATGGCACCAAACAATGCAAACCAGAGATACACAGAGCCACAGTTGACCCACAATTATAGAGAGATGGATGTTCTTCTACATTGCAGCTGTACTTTATGATTGTGAAATTCTTTTTCAGAGAAACCTTGCAGAACCATGCAGCTTTAAGATACAAGAAGAAACAAATCATTATCACTTGCTCGGCTGCAAACATTTTTTGATGATATCTTTTGCCTGGAACTGTAGATCAATTGGATGTTAGAGGTCAAGAGAGAGAGGCTGCTGTACTTATTATCCTTTCAGCTTTCAGACCTCATAGTGATGTGTGTTTGTGTGCAAGCGCATAGCAATGAAAACAGTATTTTGTGAGCTACATTGAGTTATCAAGCAGGTAATTGTACTCTCAAATGTTTTCTGAGTCACTGTCCATGCCTCTCTGAATCAATGTCCTTTTCAACCAACTCAATATCTGTGTGGTAAGGTCCAAGTGCCTTATTTTGATCTTTTAGTCCATGCAGGATACATAGACAGCCAGTGGGTGGGAGAAAAAGACTGGCTGAGATGTATCAGGGGGTGATATTATAGAAGAGCTGTAGAAACAATCAAAAACACAATCTCTGTTGTTGCTCTCTGCATTTGCTACCTGCCACACTGCACCTTGAATGAGAGCGAAGCTTTCTACAAACCTTTACTTACACTCGTCATATAAATCCCGTTCAGGGTGATTTATCGAGGATTTGAGATAAGAGCATCATTTCCTCTCGCTGTTTCCATCTTCTCTCTGTTCTTTCCTCATTTCCTCTCATGGCAACAGGAATATTATCACACAACGACACAAGCCTACCTATCATCTCGCTGCAAGTGTGGACGCCTGCAACACAGTTTTTTTTTTCAGCTTGGCATAAAATTAGACAATATGTATGCAGAAGTAAAATGATGCATACATTATATATAGTAATTAAAAGAAAAGAGAGAAGTTTGGAAAACAGCAAGTTTGTACGGAAACTTTTTACACATTTAATTAAAAGTTCCTCAATTACAGTAAATAACATCAAAACAAAGCTGTCTGAAGCTCCTGTTAAGCTACAAAGGAAACAGACAGCTTACAGCGTGTAATCTGATGTTCACATCGCTTTCATCAGCTCTGTCCTCAACCGCTTCCTCACATTTAAGTTGTGTTTTTGTTTCTGTGAAAAGGTTTATGTTCACACAATATGAGTGCGAGGCATGGGCTGTAAAACTCTTGCAAGATATATAGCTTTGTTGAGAGAGCAATGAACTGCACTGCAGCAGAGATGGGTTTTTTAAATGCTGATGAGAATTTATCACACTTTATGGCTTGGTTCCATTTTCCTCCCCATCAAACTTCCTCACTTTATCAATAATAAGCAGTTTAACCAGCCAAGCACACAGCTGAGGGAAAAGGTAATTCTGCTGTGATGAAATAAATAATGATTTGGCCCAGAGACTAAGACAACTGTTGTACTGTATGTGGCTTTGTAATGATGTAATTATCCATATCAATGTGCTCCTTGCCAAACAGGGTTTTCTTGCACTGAAAGAACAACTGTCAGACTTGAAACAGCTCCATTCTGGAGTTGCACTTCTTGCGAGAGATTTACTTACGTTCAACTTTCAGAGACTATAAAGCCCACTTTACGCAGCGAGGTAGAGTTTGATCTTCTCCCTCAAAGTTTTCAGTCTCCACACAGCTACCTCTACCACTATTTGTTCGTACAACAAAGTGCAACACCAGGAAAGCCTTTGAGGAGAGACTGTCCGAAAGTGTGCGGCATTATATCCCTATCTGTGCGATTAATTGTGTCAAGACTACAGAAAACATGCTAAAGACACAGTTGTGGGAAAGAGGCATTGAGATGCAGTGTATGACAGCACGACAACAGCCTGTCCGCCCAGTCTTTGACCATACTGAACATGTACACACACTTTTAATTATGGTCACTTTGAAATGTATGTGGTCACCTTTTCCCCCAGTGTTAACACACACTTCTTCACCGACCGTGAAAACTGGTATATATTCTTAGTTTGAATGAGAGAGACAACAGATGTGTCTTCAGTGACCCATCCTGACTGTTTATTCCTATGAGAGTTTGATGCTAACCTTTACAATGTTGCAGTTAAACTTAAATGGAGGACTCAGCCTTTGTCAACACGAGCACCCTGTTGTTCCACTTCTCAGCAGGGATAAAACACAAAATCCTTGTCAGTGAAGGGTGTATCTCCCAAAATAAACTATTCCCTCAAAACAGAGGCCGCTGAGCCTCTTTTGCCTCAGTGAATCTGCGGGAAGATTTAGTTCAAAACTACAGACTGCATTGTGCACTTTTTGCAGACGCTTGCTGGTGGGGATGCAAATATTTAGCAGTCGATCAAAAGATAATCTCTGAAGCTGAGGGAGATATTCAGGCACTAGTTTGACTGTTGTCATTTCTGCTGTTATTGTGAGTCCCACTGAAAATAGGTCTCATTTAATCTATTTCCCAATGCACATTATTATCAACTATGGCATGACTGTACTTTAATGTGCAGAGGATGGAAGTATTACCATATTTATACAGGCCAATATGTTGTTCTCCACAGGGGGAAACTGACAGCAATTTATATGACACAGTGTATTTCTCCATAATGAACACTATGATGATCACTGGTGTGCCCATTATACCAAATCCAGTTAGCTGTTATGGTTCTCAGCTGTTTGCACGGACGCATGCAGACCATCCCTCGTCTCTTTTTCTCTCCGTAAGGCTCTGACAGGTCCGAGCATTCAGGATTACTTCACTCTCAATTGAACACATTAACCAGGCACAATGCTAACAATCTTGATACGTTTACATAGCAGGAAGAGGGATCCCATGCTCTATTAAGAAGCAAAACCTCCAATTTACATCAATTTTCTGCACATTCACGCAGAGTTTAAGTTCACAGGTTTGAGGAGATTATTGTAGCCGTAATTCAAGCGGACACAGCTGTAATGAACTATGGTGATGGTATAAAACTTCCCATACTCCTCTGGCTGAGTGTTCCAACAGTCCTAAAAGGAAAATCGAGAGGAATTACATGCCTCCATGGTTGGACAGTCCTCACTCTTTCTCTGTGTCTCACACTCCTGTCACCACCCATCTCCCTTGAGTCCTCTCTTCTTCCTTAGCTGACTGACTCCACCACTCCAACGTCACCTCTCCTTCTCCCCTCCTCATTTTCCATCCCTTCTCTGTCACCGTCTAATGGGGTTCCCTGAGCTCTTCTCTCGTCTGAGCCTGCCATATTTTATCTGCTGGCACAGCGCAGGAAAAGACGGTGGCTGGAACAAAAGAAGGCTCTAATGAGTAGTGGAGGTGATTAAGGGATGAATAGGCGCTGTTGCTGGAACCTTCACCGAGCGGCCCATGTTCCCCGGCTCGGTCTGCAATCTGCAGATAGGAACTGCCTCTCTTTTCTTACGTCTGCCACCCGCCTTTAATTGCACTGACATTCTGCGGTCCCGAGGCTGCCGGACTTGTGATAAAGCTCGCGTATTCATGCATTAATCAGCAGCAGCCAGGACAGGCCTTTCCCCCCTGCATCACCTGCCTCGAGACCCTGATTCAAGGTGCCCTATAGTTATCCCGCAGATAAATGAAACTAATGGACCTGGGCTGTGATTGTGGGGAGCTAGCACTTAAAGTTTAGCCGCCTACGCTAACCATTTCCCGATCTCAAGACGACCCGTTGTCAATTCATATTGTAATGAAAGACGGCTGAATGTACTACGCGGGCCATTCAAAGGAGGCGTGCAGGCTGGGGATGTTATTAGTTGGTGTAAGGAGAACTCGGAAGAAAATGAGCTACTGCCTGAGAGACTAAACCGAGGAGAAGTGGGCTTTTGTTAGTGCGTGAATGTCATTTTCACAGCACTCGTCGGAGGAATGAACACATCACCAGTGACTGAAAAATAGCCCATTTGCCGTGCTCCATGACAGGCCAGAAACAGGTGCCTGCGAGCACTACAGCTTTAAAATGACCCGAGCATGGCCACTTCAACACCATATTTGTCCCTGGAACCAAAGCACTTTGGGAGATTGAGAGCTGTGTGACAGCTGCCATCAGGAAACTGAATGGTGATGAAAGTTGTGTCCACCGACAACATGCTGCTTTTGGATCTCATTTGTTAGGCTTGTAATCACCCCCACTTTGTTCTCATCTTCAGTGATGAAGCTGTGAGTATGTTCACATTATGTATTCAGAGATAATGAAAGATTATAAGTGGATTTGTTAATGACATGTGACTATTAACTCATAGAAGCCGAGACAGATCTTGTTAATTAACCTGCTAGTCTTTATGTGTGAAGATTGGCAGTGTGGTAGGATGGTGGGAAGTTGTCATGGTGATAAATTAAAGTATGTACATTATGCCTTTTGTCAATTTCACAGATCAAACATAATTACAGCACAGGTTATTGTTGGAAAGTCACATTTGGTAAAAAAATACTTTTTAGCTTGATTGCCTCAAGTTAAATGAGAAGACTGAAACCATCTCATATCTGTTCGTTAAGCCGATGAAATGTATTTACTAAAAGTATTCCTTTACATCTAGAATATTCATTTAGTCAAATTAAACTGTATTAATGATATTCTGACAAAACAGTCTTACAATATTAGCAAAATGCACCCTGGGACTTGGCATTACGCCACATTACGTGTTCTAATAGAAAACAGAGAAACTGTAGATACTTAATAAACTAATTCCAAATTTGCCTTGAGAATGAATATGGAGATATTTGAATAATTAACCCAATGCAATTATGCAAAAAACCTAGAAGGTAATATTGAAAATAAATCCTCTTCAGTGCCTCTCAATTTGTTCAGAATCAATTTAATAAATACCATCTATACCAAATGTGTTTCATGAGGAGCTTTTAACAGCAATTATGACTCAAAGGCAGTGCAAAATTATTCAAGTGTAGTATTCTCCAAAGGACCTTGGGAGGCTGTTGTTTTTCTTTCATATCCCCACGCCTTGGCAAAGCACATTACAAGACGTCTTATATGCATTGTTCGCAGCTTATCTTTTAGTGCTGCTAAGTGTAATATTGTATTATATGATCATCTGCTATCATTTCATAATATTTCATCTGAAAAGCCACTTAGATACCAAAGAGTTTGGGCTGGAAATTTTATATTCTACTTTTGTCACTTTAATGGGTTTCTAATGAGTCTCTTGCATTGGGATTTCTGACAGGAAAGGTTCAGATAAAAAAGAACAACGTAATTAATCAAACTGTTCAGGATCCAGATAAATGGAAGGTAGTTATTCTATTGTCATTATTTGTTGTCTGGTCTGGATTCTTGTGCATTAACATCAATTTTAATGTATCAGCGGTAATGTGCATCCATAGCCCAAACAGAACTGAAAAAGACAAATCAGGTTAAAACATTAACAATAATGATCCTCAGATAAAGGTGCACTTGCTTCTCTTTCTAATTAATATGGGTCAATAGGTGCAGACCCATAGTGCATCACTTCATTTCACAATTTATCCAAAATTTGATTGACAGTCAGCTCAATCCTCCATATTTGCAGCTAAGTGGCAGATTTCAGCACACATCCTTTGGCACCTTTATCATGTTTACATGGCATTTATAAATGCATCATGTGAAACATAAAGGCTGAAATGAAGATGATTATTGTTAGAGTTATATTCGCTATTAGATGATTACAAAATCTTCACATCTTTGCTTACATACGGTATGCTGCTAGTTTTTAGGCTATTTTGTTTTAGAAATACTTAAAGCAACATTATGTAGAAATTGGCGTTTTGTGTGATTTGGCGCCCCCCACAGTTTCTGAGTGCAACACCACTGTCATAAATACAAATCCCAGGTCTGTAACAATTTGTCAGACGTAATGTAGGTGCTAAATACAAACAAAACTCATCACGTCATAACAGTGTTACGTGTTGAAAACTTGTATGTTGAAGTAAACATGTATGTATCGTGTGAACCTACCCTACCACTGAAGTTACATAGTGCAGAAACAAGTGATGGGGGACAGAGTGGCTGAGACAGAGACACCATCCACACTATTACAAGACACTGTACCATCAAAATGATTTTGAAGCTGTTATTTCAAGGTAAAAAAGTGACATAATGTTGCTTTAACAACTATGAAAATAACAATTACTGCTTGTTGTTTGTTTCCCTTCCAAGTAAATCATTCAGGATGGATGACTGAAAAAAATATTCATGGTAATCTGTGAAAGGATTATAAAAATCCCTAGTTGACAATAGCATTATATTCAACAAAGGCAGACAGACGTGCATATCTCCGTGCATTGTCAAGCTGCTGGAGACAACAAGTTGTGACTTTGAAGCTCGGGAACAGTTCACAAAACTAAAATACGATTGGAACATCAAAAATTGTGAAACATGAAAAAGACTTGCACCACTTGCAAGGCTTTCAGTGTTATGCATATTCAAAAAAATAGAGGTCATGCTGTACAGCTCCAGACTGTCAGTAGCAGATGCTTCAATGTAGTAGTCCACAGGCATCTTCTTTAATCATCACTTTTAGCACAGGTAATACACACCAATTTACCTGATCCTGTTGTTTTAGTTTGTTTTCCAAAAATGATTCTCAGAACAATCAGAAAAATGGAAAAAGCAGGCAAGACTGAAGACAAAGGATTTCCACTCATTTCCACAAAAGAAACGCTACCGTGGGTGCAATTCACAGGAAAACTTCAACACAGTTTCATATTGATGATGGGAGGCAATTGTGATCACATAAATCTATACTGAGGCCCAACAAAAGAATATGGGCAGGAACTGCAGGTGTCTGTGTAACTATGTGTGGCGGATTTCATCACTCAGGCAAAGATGCAAACAGGTCATATCATTTCTCTATATGAGCATCCGACTTCGAATCGCCAGCCTGTCGTATTAATGCCAACAAGTCACCAAATGTGGTCCTACGTCAGCCTCTCCTTCAATATGATGAAGAGTGAGGCATATGGAGAATCTGCTCTGAGGCTTCGTGTGCCAGCGATGCAACTGGACAGGCAGAAGGAAGTTAGCAGTAGAAAGACAATAAATGTGAGCAGATACAGTAAGTCAAGTGAGAGCGTGAGAGACAGGAGAAGAAAGGAAGAGGAAGGAAATGAGAGGAACGGAGCGACCCGGGGAGTAATGACCAAGTAGGAGGAAGGTTAAGAGGGAGAGATGGCAGGAAAGACAATATATGAAGACAAAGAGCTTGTTTCCACCTCCTCAATCAAGGAATAATGTAACTGCAGAGTGGGTGTGATGATGGAAAGGGCTCAGCTGCTGAGAGAGAGATCACAAAAGAGACAAATAAAAATAACTGTCACATCTAAGTACGCTGCAGGGGAAAGTAAGAGTCTTTCCACCTGTACGTGTTTGAACTGTAAATTCTCACATATTCATCTTTAATGAGAGAAAACCAGACCTTTATTTACAATATATTAATATGAGTGATGGGCCTTTCTTTCTGTATTTTAGCATATTCTGACAAAAAGCCTCCTTGTTTTCAGGTGTGGTCTTGCTTTAATTTTACTGCTAATGCAAACTCAAGATGTTTACCTGCTGTCTTGGTAAAATCAGAGCAACAACAAATCAGCACCTTTGTTTCTCTGAGTTTGTTTATAATAACTTCCAGGTCGAAAGAACTAGCTTACATACAACTTAATTGTCTTTTTTCATTATGTTATTTCAAAGTGTATACATCTAAATCATGCTTTCATATCTCATTAATGACGACACTTTCACTAGTAGTTTAATTGGAGACCTAATTTACCTGTCGTCCTGCAGGCTTAAGACAATGACAACTTGTGTTTACCCATAACTAGCAGTGGGTTTGAGATGTCGTTGTTGTTCAATGTAGAGAGAAAAGCGCAGCAGAAACATCAGATAGGTCGGACCACCACAGTTATAGTAAACTAGATACCGCTTCACGATTTTGACGTGCATCTGCGCAGGCTCCATATTGGGGAGGTCAAGATCCTCGGATAAACAAATACAATGTGTATTGAGAGATTTCACCACAAAATCACTAACCACTAATCAAAGTAGCCACTGTCATATTACATTTCAGTTAATAACAACTGACAGATTTTGACCTCCCCAATAAGGCACCCTCACAGTCGCATTGTGGCGACATAGAGCAGCAGTGAATGAGGTACCCAAGTTTCTATACCTATCTCTTTACCCTCATCCATCTACTTCTACTTCCATCCACTTCTGATAGGCTTTTACTGTGAAAGGTACGTAGAAAGTGTACAATGAATTAAGTAGTATCACAGTACAGCTGATTGATTTGGATTTCTGTAAAAAGAGAGAGCGAGAGAGAGAGAGAGAGAGAGAGAGAGAGAGAGAAGCCAATGAGTCATGAGAGTCATGCCAATAAAGCCCCTTTGAATTTGAATTGAATTGAAAAATTGAGAAGAGGAGGCTTGACCTTTTAGTTGAGGATTTATGAGATATAAACAGTGAGTGCACATACCAGGGTATCAGACACTTAAATTCACTGCTTTAAAGACCTTTTCAAGATAATTTTTGGACAAATCAATTTTCTTGTTTAAGCTTTGCAGGTACGTATAAAGGTAAGTTGTATTCATGAGGTTATTGAAGTGAGACAACTAATTTTTAAGTGTAAAGTAAAAAGACAGTATTCGATTCTGTGGTAGGTATAAAGGTTTGAGACATCAGAAATGTAGACTTCCACACAGAGGAGCTTGACTCATTTTCAAAAGACTATTTAATTATTTTAAGGCCTAATATTTAGAATTTTTTTAATTTAAGGCATTTGACGAATTGTTAAGGACCTGTAGACACCCTGTATGCGTATACTTGTGAGCTGATCCGAGGAAATATCTTAGCTCTAAAGGCAACTCGGTGGTTCTCAATTCTGCAGCAAGGAGAAAAAGACACACACACACACAAGCTTTTTCCCATTATGATATAAAGCACCAACTCCTCTTCAATTCATCCCAGGCAGTAACAACTCCTCTATCCCTCTCTGATGAGAGCCCATCAGCTGAGGCTCTTCTCCGTTCCACTTTCTCCCTTCACTCTCAAACTCACTAACACCTGACAAATACCCATCTCTGTTTCCTCACTTTCTCTTTCATCCGCTGACTGTAGATCATTTCTCTCACACCCTCGTCTTCTTCAAAAAGGACCCCTGCTTCTGCCTCCAAATCTCAGCTCATTCCCTGTCTCCCTGTCTGTCTCAGCTTCCTCTCACCTTCTGCACATTCAGCCTTTTCTGACTTCATCCTACTTTCTCGTCCATTTTTATCCCCCCCTCGCTCTCCGTGTCTGTTCGCTCTTTCTTCTGTTCTTCCCCTCACCAGCTCTCTGCATTTGTCTTTTTAAACTGCAAGACAGCATAATGGGAACATTTGGAGCAGAGGCTTTTAGAAAGTTATTTCCTTCATGTATATTTTCTTCCTCTGGCTCTCTAACATGCCCATGCGTGTACACAAACTGTGTTTCAGTCTGTTTATCTCCAACCTTTAACGCTCCGTCTCAGGCAATTTTGGGGAAATGAGGTGAGCATCAAAAGCCAATATTGAGTGATGACAGTTAACTACTATACAGGCACAATAACAACACTGCCCCAATATGTGAACAAGACAGGGACAGACAAGCTGGCAAATTGATGGATTCTGTAATGTGCATGCCTTTTGTTTATCGTGTTCATGGTTATCTGCAGGTGGGGGGGTGCTCTGTGGAAAATGTGAACCAATGCAGACTTTGCAGACACCGGAGAATCTTCTATGGCTTTCTGACATTGTTGCTATTGACAACAGCTACTGTACTGTAGCTACATAGTGTGTCCATTAACTGGCCTTAATCTCTGAAGTGATTCGTGTCTGTAGAAATGCATTGTAGCTAATGTAAAAGGAGGCAAAGTAGGTCTGAACTTTTAGAAATTGTTAAGTGGCATCAAAACTTAAATTTCAAAACCAGTTCTCCTACTATAGTTATACTGTTTGTTTTTTTATCATCATCTAAGTGACTAAAATCCAAAGGTTTAAGGTATTTAGACTAGACTAGACTTAAATTTGAATTGTGCATACAAATCTGGCTCACAGTAAAATGTTGTGCTTACTACTTATGTCCAACATTTATAAAATACATCTACTACTACAAGACCTGAAAGCATTTTAGTTCATTCTTTGTGGTCACAATTTACTCAGATGTGACATTTACTTGCATCTCTTTTTTGTATCAACTCATCCTGCTTCATGTTGGTTTACACGTCAACAAGCAACAGTGAGCACAACAGCTGAGCCAAAGTTTATGGTTGTTCTGTGTCCTCGCTCGTATTTCCACTGAACAGGTAAAACACAGTCTGTTTAAATCAAAGCATCACTGATACACATGTCAAATATAAATCAGCGTGTTACTGCTGTTGTTCGTTAGATGGTAGGATGATCTTCAGTGTCTCAGTCTGGGAGATGATCTGATTATCAAACTACGGAAGATTTCGCCCTTGAAAATGACCTCCAGCTGTAGCCAGTCACATTTTGACATTTTGTGTAATTCAACCTCCAGTGTTGTGTTTTAATTAGCTGGATGTTTTGGCCTTTTGACTTGATAAAATTGAATAAAATATACTTTAATCTGAGCCAGTATTTCTGTTAAAATTAAAATGAACTAACTTTGTGTATCCCACATCATGGTGATGTCTATAGATCTTTACTGTCCCGCCGGTTCAGTGCATTCAGTTTATATTTGGATTGGACTGGAGGTGGAGGACACCAGGAGAGGGCAGTGAAAACTGGGGAACTCCCAGGAAAACTGGGCTGGCAGTGTCTTCTTCTCCTCACTGATGTGGCTGAGTCTTTGGCAGGAGGATTTGATGCCATATTGAAGACATTAAACTGCCTGCTGTGTAATTTCTCTCAAAGTGGGGAGTCTGGACTGGAGCATGCAGTTCGACATTAAACTGGTAATTGTGCAACAGGGAGTTTTAAACTGGGCTAAACCCTGCATCGGTTTGAGTGATGGTTCAAGTATTATGCACAATGCATTTGTGTTCCCAACCTTCAATTTGCTTATTGTTTGTTTAAGTCAACGGGTGTTATTGTTATTCCAATGTCGTTCAATTTCCTGTAGTAATGTTTGAGCAGTTGATCATTAAAGGTCACAGGTAAGAGGTCACAGAGCAGTGTCCCTGGTCGGGGTTTACTGTTTTTGTGAACTTGTTCAGTTCAATGCTGCTTGTGGGCATGCAACAGTGAACTGCAAAAAAAGTTGGAATGAAAAAGGTAAACGAATGAAACTGAGGCATCGAACAGCTCAAACAAGAATAAGACTTGGCTCGGAATGAGAAATGATCAACAGGGATTTGGGGGGATTCATCCTCGCTGTGAGCGATGCATTTTGTCAATACACAGAACAGCGGTATGCACTCATGAATTGGATTTCTCTTCCCAATTAGAGGCAACACAGAAGTCTGTCCATTCAGGGATTATTATGCGCACGTGTGTCTGCGCTGATGTGTGTGGCACGTGCGCGGTGTGATAGATGTGCCGCAGCGTTGCCCGGAAGCAGCAACAAATGTTCCCAATTATAAGACAACATGTGAGAACTGAGGAGGAGCAGATGAGAAGATGAGAGAGATAGAGTAAAGCCAGAGGGAAGTATGTAAGGCCAAACATGTGTGTTTATGTAAGTATATGTATCCGTGGTGGTTTTGCTTTGATGATTGTGTATTCTGAGGTGTTAATTTTAATCATTAATACTTATGTGTTCACCTGAGAAACCACACTGTACAAGTGTGAGTGATTCTGTGTTGTTGTTTTTCAGAGTGATAATTTTGTGCTTTTACTGTATGTGGTATTATGTAGTGTAAAACGTTCTTACTTTACTCTGTTAGTACTTTACTCTGTTAGTGTAAGTACTTTGTTTATTTATTGTAACCTTGTGTTGCCACATTAGACTACAGTTCACTGTTTAATGCTTCACTCTCACTCCTGCTGTGTGTTTAGCTCCGTTAGCTGTTAGCTCTTTTAGCCAAACACACCACAGGACTCTGCTGCCCACCGCCTGCTAACAACTAGCTTACAACAGCTAACTAGCTCTCCTTCAGCCAACTTAAACACAGATTTGGTGATCACAATGTAACATGATCAGGGAAAAAATAGGGTGCATCCCAGTTGACAGTGACTTTACTGCATCCTTTTGGATTTTAACGCGCCGTAGTTTAAGCAGGTCTTGAGCATAAGTAGCCAGCAAGTGATAGTAATAATACAGCAACATCATAACAAGACAAACTTGGTTGTAGTCGCGGCTCAGTTCAGTAGGTCATTTGCTAAGCGATAATTATACATACAAAAAAAATTCTATTTCTCTGATCTGTGTTTGTCCCAAACATCCCCGGGACACGACAACTTTCGACTGACTTTTAAGTTTTATAACTGAGTTGGAAAAGCAATGTAAAGATCATAAATGTCAGTGCTCCAATCACAAATATCTCTGCATGGACAAAATCAATTAGTGAAACCATGTCAGACTGTATAAACACAGCGTTACGGCAGAATTACAACATTGTCCTGCTTAAAAGGATTTACTTGACATGGTTGTTTTGTTGGTTTTAACAAATAAAATTTTCATAAAATGTGAAGATAACATTACTCTTTTTTTTTACATGTTTGGATTCATTTTGCCTCAAGCTTCTTTCCTGCAAACACTGGCGGAAATATGGTAAAAGTGTTTACACAATCAAATTCAAGATTGCACAGCACTGACAAGAAAAAAAAAAGGCCATCTTGGGAACATAGATAGATTTCTTTGTCAAGATGCACATCAAATTGGTCTCAGAATGAAGGAGGCACACTCTTCCTCCAGAGGAAGGAAAGCTGTGCCGATACAACAAATCAAACAGGTTACCGAAGGACCATGAAGCCTACGGAGCATGACGGTGCCCAGCGCTACACTA